>NC_140994.1:166584012-167184012 GCF_052327205.1 Somniosus microcephalus
CATCAGCATTCCCTTTATCTTCCTCATCATCATCATCATCATAGTTGATAAGGAGATAGTTGTGTCTGTGCTGTTCTTCCACTTATCATCATCATTATCTTCCTCCTCCTGTCTCCCCCCCCCCACTGCTGTGAATCTGCAGGAAAGGAGGGTAGAAGCTAAGAATGGGTGAGGTTAAGGGTCAGAGAAGAGGGTGGAAGCTTGTGTCTATGTGGAGCCTCACGGAGATGCCAGGGCAGCGGTTTAGGTGTTCAGTCACTAACCTGATGCCAGCAATATGCTGCCAACCTCAACGTCTCCCATAACATAGCAGAATGCCTCCCCACAAGTTCCATGTCCTTCTCCTCATAGGATGTGAGATGTTTAAAGATTGGGAATTCCCCACTGGTGGTCTGCTTCTCACAAGCAAATCCACCTAGCGCACACATAATACGATCTGAGCACCTGCAGCTGAGTACCCCTTTAAATTGTGCTTTCAGTGAGTCAGTCAGTGCCTGAAGTCAATCTCATGATGTTTTACTCATCAGGTTGGCCACTTGGTGAGGCATCTGACCAGTCCTGAGAAAGGGTCTTAGACCTGAAATGTCGACTGATTGACTTTTTTTTCCATAGATGCTGAACTGCTGAGAATTTCTTGCTTTCTCTGTTTTTGTTTTTAGATTTCCAGCATCTGCAGTATTTTGATATTTGTTTAACAGGCCACTAAAATCTGATTCCTGAAAAGACTATTCTTTTTCTTGTTTTATTTCACTATATTGTCTTCTAAAACATACACACATGGAGGTTAGAAGAAGGGAGATTGAAAATGTTATTAATAAATTTCTATGAAGGTTGATACGTTTGTTGTTTTACTCCATGTGCCTGCCTGCATTTTACATTTTAGATACCAATTCTTTTTATGTGCAGGTCACCTGGATAAACAGTCATAGTACAAGGTGATTTGGAAAAAGAGACTAAAATCTGCAAGGGTCAGCTGTTCTATTCCATATTTTTAGCTGGCTTCCGCCTCCTCCATATTGATTTCTATCTTTATTTAAAATCTGAAGTTTCCTTTTCCAGTAATCTATTTGCTGATGCAGTATATTCAAAGTCACCCAACCAGCAATTCCTTTACAGTTCCCTGACTTTGAAATCATCCCTCCAATTATCTCAATCATATTTATTCAATCAACACACAGAAATGTTATGTGAAAGTGGTTCTCTTATTCCTGGTTCTGGATGACAATAGTAGCCAATAAAAGGGCCAATAACAGAGGTAGCAGAGCATTCAATACAGCTAGAAGCATAGTGACCAATCAGTGATGAGGAAGCTATGACCGAGCCTATTTTGGAAAGATTCTTATACACTCTATTTTAACGATTCTGGAGCTACTCCAGAATACCACCCTGCTTAACACATAACAAGTCACAAAAGTATGTGAATATGTAGACAAAATGGAGTTTCTTTTCCCATTCTGGGTTTTACAAATGGAACCAGGTTTAAGCAACATGCTTTGGGAGCATTCCCAATCTCGTTATACAATCACTCAAATATCAACACTTTCAAATTTGTCTGCTGCATATAGTTTTACAAAGTATTCTGATGTATAATACAGATAGCACATAAATATTAAATGATTGGATACGATTTTCACTACAACTGTTAACTAAGTATTTAAGATGTTGCTAACCATTTTTTATAAATGTGGTAGAAGGATTTTTCTTAATGAAAACTTTTAATGTTCAAGCAACTAATGTGGTTCAGTTGGTTGATGCCTTGGCAATTCTAAGTGCAGACTTAATTTGTTTATATTGTTAACCTGTCCACTGCAGTAGTCACAACAGATAGAAATCTGTTTCTTCTGAGCCAAAAACAACCTACGTAAGACAAGGAGAGTGGTTCTTTCTAAACGGTGCTATCCAGTAAGATGAGCTTGAAGATCTGGTGCTGGACTGTTAAACAAAAGGTTGAGTTTGAGTGCTAGAGCTGTCAGATATTCGGCAGAGCTCACTGCCTCTTTTGGCCAATTTCACCAGTTTTCAGCCATGCCACCAGATCAAGCAGTTTAACAGAGGAAACGTTTTTTTTTTATGGAAACTGATAGTACCAAGTTCTTCTGGCTTGAATCACACTTCTTGCGGGGTAGTTGCAGAACAGCATTAATATCATTCATTGAGGGGCCAGTGATATAGATCATACTACAGTCCTTCTGGGGGAGGATTTGTGAAGTTATCGTGGAGTCGGAATAGAACGTGAAAAAGGAGCAGGAAACAAATATCTAAAGAATAAGTACCCAACAGTAACCAAACACTTGTATCAAAATGTCTTAACTCTGATGTCAAACCAGTTATAATGTTCAGTTTCATGGAAGTTATTATTGATAAACAATTTACCTGCATGAAGGAATGGAGTTAGTTATATTGAAGTAAAGCCTGCCAGCCTTTCTAATGTCATTTATTTTTTACCTTACAGATGCAACTCACCAGGCCCGCTCTGGATCTGCTCGACAGTATTACACAGTCCCACCTAGCAGTCATGAACGGAGAGCACATCCTAACATCGTTGAACCTCCTAGGTTTCATTCGCAGGCCAAAGGCAAAAACGTTCGTCTGGACTCGCATTTCAGAAAAGCCACCCGGAAAAACAGTTTCTGTAATGGTGTAACCTTCAGCAACCGTCCAGTTCACCTTTATGAGAAAGTGAGATTACGGTTATCAGTGGTCCTTCATGGATGGAGTGGCGCTTTACGGTTTGGTTTTACAAGTCACGATCCCTCTCTGATGAGCTCTGTAGACATCCCAAAGTATGCATGTCCTGACTTGGTAACCAGGCCTGGTTACTGGGCCAAAGCGTTACCTGAAAGATTCGCTCTGAAAGACAATGTCCTTGCTTTCTGGGTGGACAGGCATGGACGAGTATTTTACAATGTGAACGATGAAGACCCTGTTCTTTTTCAGTGTGGCATTAATGTTTCAGGACCACTCTGGGCGTTGATTGACATTTATGGAATTACACAAGAGGTCCAAATGCTTGGTGAGTATTCCAACAGTAAAAATTAAACCTCCAATAATTCTAAAGAAGAGTCGGGATGAGTTGCCCTGTAGGATAATTGTTAAAGTACCCGTCCCCTAACAAGTCTGGGTTGCCTATCACTTAATCCAATCCGCACCTGTCACTGTTGAGACCAAGGTTTGTGAGTTATAAGCAGGACTCTCAATCTAGAAGATAGAGAAGGTAATTTGCTTGCAAGTGTACCATATCAGTGTCACAAAGTGGCATTGACAATTATCGTGGAGTAGCCGACAATTATCGTGGAGTAGCCTACAATCTCCATCTCCAAACAGTAAATACACTTATAAAAGAACACGCCCAAGAGATTACAGAGTCAAAGGATCATGTGCCAGTGATGGTGTGACCTTCAGCAACCGTCCAGTTAGAAACGATTTTAGGAAAGAATGTCGACAACAACTGGCCAAAATTCGAGACTTCTGGTCAAATTTCTGTCTAGAAGCTATGTGTAAAGATCTGTGAGATCATATGATATCTCAACTCATAGAGAACAAACCAGACAATTTATTCAGTAAAACAGTTGGGGAGTTGTCGCAGCATTTCAGTGCTGCACTTTTTTTTTTAGCCTTGTAACGTTAGATTTCAAAACTTGCATCCTTGCATTTGCAAACTTGCAGTTTCTCTAATGTTGTAATTCTGCCATTAACAGTCTACCAATTAAAACAACTATTTTGGGATTTGAATCAGTTTCAGAGAAGCACTCCTGCCTTTTAGCTCATGGGTGGGTGAGCAGCCTAAAGTTCCTGTACTTTATGTACTTTCTTATGGTGTTAATATGAAAGTTTGAATGAAAAAGCAGCATGTTTTATTTTCAGCGCAGTATGTAAGTGTTAGTTTAAGCTGATATTGGTGTTGGGAGCATGCAGCTTTGTCTTTTTTGCATGACATTAGTGTAAATTACTTAGAATTATGTATTTTAAATTGAAGGATTTTTACCAAATCACAGTGTTAGTGACTCAGCCACCAGCAATGTCAGTTTAAACAATCAACATCATCCTTATAAAATGAAAGGAATCAAAAGGTGCTTGTAAACTGAGATGTGCAGTGATGTCATTTCATCATTATGTGATCCCATCAGCTAATAACTGTGCTAAATATATATATATATATATTTAAAAATAGCCCTATTGCAAAAATGTCATGACTGCAGCAATTATCACATTTACACAGCATGAATTTTCCTGGAGCCAATATGACAATGGTAAGATGTTATTTTTGGAGCAGGATGTTCCAGAAACTGAGCCTGCCCAAAAGTTACCTAAAAGGGTAACATTACCCTTTTGAGGCATAGTGCATTTCTTCAGTATCAGCATCACTCTTGCAAAGCATGCAAATGTAGGTCTAACATAAACCAAGACAGTTCTAGAATTCTACTTTTTAGCCGCTTCAGCCATAAGTGCAATGTAAAATGTTCATTACAACACACTACAGTTTGGAAGAACAATGTGGTTTCTTCATTCCAATTGGATATTTAAAAATATCTTCCCTAGTTATGTGGTAGAGTGGCTCTAAATGGCAGTTCTTCTTTCCTCTAATAATTTGTAACCCCTCAATTAGTGGGATAAAAATTCTCCTGTCAGCACATGCTCCTATTTTTCACTGCTACAAAACCCAAGATTAAGATCTAATGTGCAGCAACACAGAAGGAGTGTGCACAGACTAATGTGAGGTGAAAATAATTCCTGAATAAGCCATGAATTTCTTCCATACTCACTTTGTCAGTGAATGAAGTCATTTTTCAGTTATTAATAAACCAGCTGCAAACTTGCACATCAGAACCACATCTTTATTTCAGTTGGAGGGGTGCAGAATGGATATAATCTTTTTCCAAAATGCTGCACATTTTCTAATGGGTTAAAACCATTAATCATGTACCAGTGTATGAGGAGGAAAGCACACTCTTTTCTCTCTACTTTACATCCCTATTGTTGTCACTGAAAAGTTTACCAATTTTTACACCTTTTTAATTTACATATTTTGCTGAAATGTTGTGCCCATAAAGGTGAGGGATATCGGTGGTGGGGAATAGAGTACCTTTTCCACTCTTGTCACCAGGTGTCCATGTCAAACACTCCCATATCAAATAAAAGCCAGACAGAAGTAGAGTTGCTTTCACTCTGCCCCAATAAGGAAGTTCTAGAGGAAGTAAATTTTTTCAGGGTACTTCTTTTTGTAGAAAATTACATCGTTATCAATCGCCGGAACTTTCAACTTCAGCAAGGGCGTAAACTGGACAGAAGCAGATTGGCCACCCTTATACACCCAGCCCAATTTTCATTCCCATTGAAGTCGATGAAAATGAAAATCAGGTGACTTTTTCTAACAGGTGGCTGATCCACTACTGCTCGTATTACACCCCTGCTGAAGTTGAAAGATCAGCCTATTAGTATCTTTGGGGGGGGGGGGGGGGTTGTTTATAAATGAGTTATTTCTGCTGGCATGGAAATTGTTGAGTAGGTCCCTCCCTCCTGGACTGTTCACTGGGAAAAGTCCTCGTGTCTCCCTAGCAAACAGTGGAAGTTGCAACTTCCAACCTGTCTGATGGGTGCTCTGGAGCCAAGGAACTTCTGGTAATTGCATCCTTTACATGGTTTTCCAGGACTGGACAGCTCCAGGGCAGCCCTCGAACTGCTCTGAAGTCACAGCTGCCATTGTTTGCTATGGACTTACTCCAGGTTGCTCCTTATTGGCCTTGACATTGGCACAACATATTGAGGTCTCCGTGCTGCGATAAAGATGTTTTTATTAACATATCAGAAATAGTTCTAGTAAGTATCTTTTCTTCCATAAAAATCGCAACTGCTTTGAACAAAAGTACTTCCTAGACCATTTTTCCCTTTTAACCCCACTGTGAATTTTGCTGCTTTCTACACCAACCATCCTTTCGGTGTCTGTAAGTTTGCAAAAATGTGCGTGTGTGGGTACTTGCCAATGTAGAAAACTAGCAAAAATTTACACAGTCTCAAAAACAGCCTTTAATATAGTCCTTCTGGCAGTTGAAGATGAGGAGTTAAACTGAAAATACAGTTGGATATGGGATTGTCATGACTTTAGCTGCAGGTATACCCTGATCATATTTGTAACAGTGGGAAAAGCTCTGTTTCTGACAACCTCCAGCCCCATCTTCTAATGTCTCTGAGTGGTCCTAACAGCCATCAGTCCCACCCTCCAAGGAATCGAAATGGTTAAAACTGATATCTTCAATCCCAGTGAAAAAAGCTGATTTATCTTGTGAACCGTTAACAAATTGGAACATGGGCGAATTGCTGATGGTTGGCATGTATTCATGTGTCCATGCCTCTTGGAAGCTGAGATGGATTGGATTCAAAAGGCAGATTGCCAACCAACATTGCCACCCAGTCACCCTGCCCATTATATTTTAGTGGCCTAATTTTGGTTGGTGATTGAAGGCCATTTGACAGCATAGTCCCAAATTGTATACTAGCTAATGACAGTTACTCAGCAATCTGGAATAAGTTGTCATTCATGGAGTTCTACTGCCACACCTAGGATGTCAACTGATATCATATCTTATCAAGCCACAGTACCCCTGCTCAAATTTGCATGCTTTCAATCAGAAATCATGGTCCTTCTTTTCGTGGATATTCTAAATTTATCAGTCTCTACCCGTAAAAATTGCTTAATGGATAGTGTATGAGGTGCGGTCATGGAAGGGGTGGAGCCTGGCCAAAAAAAACAGCAGCTGGGACTGTTGCTGATGGCTGCTAAACAATGAAGCTGCTAAACAATGAAGCCACTCTTCATGACACACTGAATCTGAATTCAATTTATAATGAAGAAAAGAAACTAAGCATTATCACAAAACGTTGATTTCAATTACATTGTCAAAGTATTTAATGCAGAGCGTAAAACACATTATATAATATCACATTTAATCAAATGATCACTACAAAAGACATCGGTTTTATAATTGCTGTCTGAAAATATCCTTTGTTAGCTAGCAAACCTTTGCTAGAAATTAAATGGTAATTATTTCGCGACATTTTATGAACGACATGAAAGATAAAGATTAAAGTCTAAGACGGTACAAGAGCAGTGGTCTACATTCAAGGAGATATTTCACATCTTTCAAGATAAATATATTCCACTGAGGAAAAAGGGGAGTAAAAGAAAAGACAGCCATCCGTGGCTTAGTAAAGTAATAAAGGGTAGTATCCGACTGAAAACAAGGGCATACAAAGTAGCCAAACCTAGTGGGAGGATAGAAGATTGGGAAGCATTTAAAAGCCAGCAAACAATAACTAAAAGATTAATTAAGAAAGGGAAGATAGATTATGAAAGTAAACTAGCAAAAACTATAAAAACAGATAGCAAGAGTTTCTACAGCTATATAAAAAGAAAAAGGGTGGCTAAAGTAAACGTTGGTCCCTTAGAGGATGAGACCGGGAAACTAGTGGTGGGGATGGGGAACATGGAGATGGCAAAGACGCTGAACAAATATTTTGTATCAGTCTTTACAGTAGAGGACACTAAAAATATCCCAATACTGGACAAACAGGGGGCAATGGTGGGGGAGGAGCTAAACACGATTAAAATCACTAAGGAGATGGTACTCGGTAAAATAATGGGACTTAAGGCGGATAAATCCCCCGGACCTGATGGCCTACATCCTAGGGTCTTGAGAGAAGTGGCGGTAGGGATTGTGGATGCATTGGTGATTATTTTCCAAAACTCCCTGGACTCAGGAAAGGTCCCGGCAGATTGGAAAACTGCTAATGTAACACCCTTATTTAAGAAGGGAAGTAGACAAAAAGCTGGAAACTAAAGACCAGTTAGCCTAACATCTGTGGTTGGCAAAATGTTGGAGTCCATTATTAAGGAAACAGTAACAGAGCATTTGGATAAACATAATTTAATAGGACAGAGTCAGCATGGTTTTATGAAGGGGAAGTCATGTTTGACAAATTTGCTCGAATTCTTTGAGGATGTAACATACAGGGTGGATAAAGGGGAACCAGTGGATGTAGTGTATTTGGACTTCCAAAAGGCATTTGACAAGGTTCCACACAAAAGATTACTGATCAAGATAAAAAATCACAGGATTAGGGGTAATATACTGGCATGGGTGGAAGATTGGCTATCTAACAGAAAACAAAGAGTTGGGATAAATGGTTCGTTCTCGGCTGGCAATCAGTGCTGGGACCCCAACTCTTTACAATCTATATTAATGATTTGGAGGAAGGGACCGAGCGCAACATATCCAAGTTTGCCGATGATACAAAGATGGGAGGGAAAGCAGTGAGTGAGGAGGACATAAAAAACCTGCAAAAGGACATAGACAGGCTAAATGAGTGGGCAGAGATTTGGCAGATGGAATATAATGGAAAGTGTGAGGTTATGCACTTTGGCAGAAAAAATCAAAGAGCAAGTTATTATCTAAATGGAGAGAAACTGCAAAGTGCTACAGTACAAAGGGATCTGGGGGTCCTGGTGCATGAAACACAAAAAGTTAGTATGCAGGTGCAGCAGGTGATCAGGAAGGCCAATGGAATCTAGGCTTTTATTGCAAGGGGGATGGAGTATAAAAACAGGGAAGTCTTGCTGCAGTTATACAGGGTATTGGTGAGGCCACACCTGGAATACTGCGTGCAGTTTTGGTTTCCATATTTAAGAAAATATATACTTGCTCTCGAGGCGGTTCAGAGAAGGTTCACTTGGTTGATTCCGGAGATGAGGGGGTTGATGTATGAGGAAAGGTTGAGTAGGTTGGGACTCTACTCATTGGAGTTCAGAAGAATGAGAGGCGATCTTATCGAAACATATAAGATTGTGAGGGGGCTTGATCGGGTGGATGCAGTGAGGATGTTTCCACTGATGGGTGAGACTAGAACTAGGGGGCATAATCTTAGAATAAGGGGCTGCCCTTTCAAAACTGAGATGAGGAGAAACTTCTTCACTCAGAGGGTAGTAAATCTATGGAATTTGCTACCCCAGAGAGCTGTGGAAGCTGCGACATTAAATAAATTTATAACAGAGATAGACAGTTTCCTAGCAGATAAGGGAATTAGGGGTTACGGGGAGAGGGCAGGGAAGTGGACGTGAGTCTAGATTCGGATCAGCCATGATCCTATTGAATGGCAGAGCAGGCCCGAGGGGCCGTATGGCCTACTCCTGCTCCTACTTCTTATGTTTAATGCACCAAAAGACTTTAATTGCTGTGGCTGGTTCTTCTTCACCCAAAAAAACTTTCTTGATTTCTCCTTCTCATTGCAGTTGGCATTGAGTAGGGCATAAGAATCTAAATGTACACCTACACGCCCCCACCCTGGACACTTTTCAGCTCAGTGCAGAACTCCTCTTCGACCTTTGTACATGTTGCATGCTATAAATGAAGTGATTTCAGTACTTAAATCCCGTGAGAAGTTTGGCAACAGTCACAGCCATTAGAATGATGTGCCTAGAAACTAGCGATCATCTTGGATACAGGGACATCCTCTAAATGATCACTTTATGAAACACCATTCTTCTAACAACATTTCAAGAAGAACAATTTTATTTTATATTGTTCCTATTTTCAAGTGTGCAATTTAGATATGGTTCCCTCCGGGTCAAATTTCATGTGACTACTGCCCTTATTTGCCACAGGGATATTAGGCACGGTAGGTAAATCCTCTCCGCTACATAAATTAGGTGCCAATTCACAAAGCATTTGAGCTCACTATGGGCCAACATGATGAGTACAGATAATGTCTCTATGCATAAGCCAATCATTAACAAATACAGAGTTGAAACATGAGTAGCTTGCTGATTTGTGGATGGGGTCCCTAGCTTGATTGGAGGATATGTCTGGGTGAGTGGTTATTACTGAGCAAACGAAATGGAGGAAAAATAGAGATAAACACGCGAGGGCAGACAAATGGTTAATTGGCTACTACAGCCTGTAATCTTTGTGCATTAATCATAGTATTCTTAACCTGGTAAACTCCCCCAATAGCACCCGGTTAGTCCTGATTCCAAAACTGCAGACTGTCTTGTATCCCAGAAGAACCACTCGCTGCTTCTCGCATTCCATTCCATTCACTACCCGTTGCCATGTGAGAAACAGGACCTACAGTTGAAATAAGCAAGCACTGCCTGCCTCTGCTGAAATGACAGCAGACCTGTGGTTTAAATGACTTGAACATTTTCAAATTGTTTTAAAATGCTGTGGTTGATGGCAACTTGGTAGTATTATAGATGGCCCTGCCTGTAACTGCGGCCATCATGACAATACACATGCCACAAAGACTGCGACTGTTAACATACTGTTATTTGATTCGTAAAAAAACATTATCTGCCATAATGGAGGTGGAGGGATGGTTAGTTTATTTAATGCAAAAAACAAATTCCCTTTCAAATCCATATGGCTGGTACATATTTTGCACTGTTCAAAACAAGGGGAAAAAAACTGATTTGCAGTTGCAGGAAAATACAGGAAAAATCCTCCCTTTTCCCACTTCATGATGCAGAGGAAACATCTGGAACCAAAATAGCACACCATTCCCAATGTATTTGCATGTCCGGACATCAGCATGTAGTCTCCTTGGGGACAAATTAAGATGATAATTAACTGTTACCTTTGTGGCTCTTTGATTCTGTGTTGTTTTAAAGGAAGGGGCTTTCCACTAGTAGCTGAATACTTGCATGACTATCCATTAAAAAAAAAATTCAGCTAACCAATAAGCAATTAAAAGTTAACCAGGTTTCAAGCACAACAGTGAAAACAAGTCAGTTCTAAGGATTCAGTGGTAACACCCAGAAACCATCAGGTGCGATGTTTCTAGTTAACAGAAATAGATGAGGGATCGAGCTTAATCCCCATGGATTTAGTGCCTGCTGGAAGAGGCTTTACCATATATGGCATGTCAGTCTGAGTCATTTAGCAGATGAACCACAGTGAAGGCCCTTGTATTCTAAGTGACTAAAAGCCTGCCTATGAAGCAAGTTCTTGATGTACTCCTTAGGCAGCTTCATCAATTCAGCTCAATTTGGACTGACTACTTGATAAAGAGAGCTCAAATGGGACCGCAAATTCCAATTCCAACAACAAGCATGCCGTAATATATATTCTGTATGGTTGCTGTAACAAAGCTTGCCATTCTTAGTTTGTACAGCTGTGAAAGGAGCTTTAAAAACACCATGATTTTATAGTCCACCCACGCCTGTCAGATTGGCTTTCACAGATGACTGAAATTATAGTAATGGTAGAACTAATAACTATTTCTTCATAAGAACTCTTAGTTCAATTATTGTTCTTAAGTAGCCTTTTCAGAACAGTCTACAATTGACTATTAGTGATGGTCTTTAAATGTAACTCGGTAATGTGGGCTGCAGCACTAAACAAAGAAAAGCTGCAATAACCAAGGGTGTGGGAATAAAGTTTAGTTCAAGTGTGTTTATAGAAGTGTTGTAATGATTGTAGGGGTGTGGTAAACCACTGTCGTTCACTGTGTTCACTATTGTTGTTGTTGTTGTCGTTCACTCTTGTTTCACTGTTATACCTGACTATGCCTCAGCTGACTCCGCCCTTGGCTACCTGGTATAAGGACGGCTCCACGGCAGCTCTCTGCCATTTGGTCGTCCACTAGAGGCATAGTCCTGATCTGTTTGTAGTTGCATTCAGTAGTTAATAAAAGCCTGTTGTTCTGAACTCTACTCAGCCTTTTATTAGAATCGATAGCGCATCAAGGGGCAAGTCTCCTTTAACGTTAATGGTTTCTTTTAGTGCCACTTGTTGGTAAACCTCCCCCATGTAAAAGAGCACATCTTTTTTGCTGGCTGATTTTCAGTGATTTGGCCGAGGACTGTCCATAGCTCCAACAAGACCCAGGACATAGAAATCAAGCAACTTTCTCCCTCCTCCCCCAATCCAAACAATACAAAGAACCATCCATGTCATATGTCCTATTGCTGCTGTGTTTCTGAGCCCATTCTGTCATCTGTTGTCCCCCTTCTCTTTTCAGTCTTGAAGGTCCAGTTCTGGCCTAGTGCGTTGAACACCAGACTTTAACCTTTGGATTTGATTCTAGGCTAAATGCTTGATTGATGAATTCTTCTCTGTGTCAGTTATTGAAGGTCTTGTGATGAATGCACTTGTATCCAATTCTCAGTGGACAAGGGTACTGTGCACAACATAATGTGCTCGCAGCTTCTACACGAACCATTGCTGTAAGAGGTTAGACAGTAATAACATGTAGCAATTGGAAATATCATTCTGGTGAAGGGTGGGGGCTTGCTTTTCAATATTGTGAGTTTGATGTAATCGCTTAAAGCAGCTCTACATTATATTTGACTCCCTGAACAGGGAGAGCTAGATACTGTTTCTGGATACATAGAATAAAGCGCTTGATTTCCCAGCACTCTATTTCTTCACCTTGATCAGCAAATAATATAGCTGTGCGAGTGCATGCAGGTGCACACAGTGCACACAGTGCAGCAACAGCCAGCATCCTATTGTTGTTCTGATTTGTGCAGGCTCTCATTTGTTCCAAGTCCTACTCACTGGTTTTAAAACAGGGAGGAGAAATTTCAATTTGGAAAACTACCATCAAAACAGAAAAAAATATTAACCTTTTCCATGCAGTGATTAGATTCTGAGCTAATGATACCACAGTTCTAGTTATTGACTAACATACATCTAAATTAGTTTCAAGGTGAGGGGAAACAGGAATGAGCAGGAAACTAATCAGACAGAACAAAATGTAAAAGAACAGATCTGCACAGTTAAAATATGTATGTTTTAATTGGTAGTTTTGATTAGAGTTAATGGAGTTTGGGCAAATTCACCTTTTTAATATCGCTGAGTATTGCACATGTCTATGGCTTCATAATATCTGTGGATAGAGATGTTTTCAGATCAAAGATGTAACATTAGTAATGATTTCACTATGTTTCTGTTGCAGAGAGTATGTTTGCAGAAACCATCACTTCAGCACGACTCAACACAGCACGACTAAGCGGTTGCCTTCCTCAGACCAGTCATGACAACGCCAACTTCAATAATAATGAACTGGAGAACAGTGTTGTGGTGGCAAAAATCACAAACCTAAATCTAGGTGAAGTTCAAAGCCTTGCACCAGACAATCATACTTTACCGTGTTGTACCAACAGACGGCTTCGCTCACGAGGCCTGCCATCTTTTCTCGACACCGACCTTCACTTTCACCATATACGAGGGCCTGATGTCACCCTTTCTCAGGACAGGATGGGAGCATGCACAAACTGGCAGGAGAGTACTAGGACCCTGGTGTTCTCTGATCGGCCTTTGCATACTGGGGAGACCCTGTATGTAGAGGTAGGGCATTTAGGGTTGCCATATTATGGTGCTCTGCTCTTTGGTGTGACGTCATGCGACCCCAGCACTCTGCGAATAAATGAGCTCCCAGCGGATCCAGACTTCCTGCTTGATCGTAAGGAATATTGGGTAGTATACAGAGGCTTTTCAGTGCCCAACAGTGGTGATATTTTCAGTTTCACCATTCTGCCAAATGGTGAGCTCCATCATCGTGTTAATGGAATAAACATGGGGATGCTGGTCTATGTGGACACCACTCAGTCACTGTGGGTGTTCTTCAGCTTGCATGGAGTGGTCAATCAGCTAAGGATATTGGGTAAGTACATGCGTACTTGCTTATTAGTCCCACATGTAAAGGCTACTAAAATTATGGTTACAAGATGACTTATAAAACATATATTGAAATTGTTTTCTTTACTCAAATAGCGAAAAATGATTTTCTTTGATGGCTCAGTGGGTAAATTTTGCTGTATGGTATTCTGCACCATACAGACTAGAAGAGCCCCAGGGATAGGGAGAGGACACTTGGACAGGGTTTCGTCTATTAGCTAATAGCTGTTCAATGATCCTTTTTGGAACTACACTTGTGTGGTTGCTGGGCAAGGAAATGATGGCATTCAGCTCATTGTACACACACACACAGAACTGCTTAGGTGAGATCCTGCAGGACAGTTGCTGCATGAATCATTACCATCAGGATGGAAGTAGGGATACGACCCAAAGTATTATCCTATTCAAAATTCATTTGAGAACATATAATTCTCTCTGAGAGGTATTGGTACAAATCCTGTAGAATGCTGATCCTCATATAGAATTACAATTCTTAAAGGGACTTTAATCAGTTCTTATCCCATATAGAAAGTTCTATAGGCAAGCAAAATATTTTGTTTGGCAGAATATATACATCAAGGATATTTAAATATCCTTGTATATTGTTTGTATATTTAAATGTGTTCTGTGCTTGTAATGGCTGTGACTTTCACCATCAAATCACTGGGGAAATTAACCAGCAAAATGGACTAAACCTGACCTTGTGAGGCAGTGGAATGAACACACAGTTGAAATGCTAGGATTTCTGAATCACCACAGTTTAATCATCAAATGTTACAGCAAAGGAACAGGCTATTCGGCCCATTAAGTCTGTGCTGGTTCTTTTCTGCACATGAGTCACCTAGTTTCATCACATTCCCCATATCCTTTAGTTGGCCTGCTTTTCAAGCAACTATTTTACTCCATTTTAAAAGAATTGATGGGCTCTGCTTCAACAACAGTTTGTGGCAGAGAATTCCACTTTCTTACCATACTCTGTATAGAGATTTTTTCCCAACGGCCCCTTTGATTCTTTTTTGTAATTATCTTAGATTTGTCTCCTCATATTGTCATGTCGCCAATCTATCACTATTTATCTTGACATACCCTTTCATAATCAAAGACCTATTGTCACCCCTTAACCTTCTCAACTCTCGGGAGTCAATTTTAATGGGGGCAGGCAGGGGTACGGGGTGGGAGCGAAACTGTGGGCAGCTCAGCATGTGGCCCGGGCCATTTTAACTCCTGGTCCTCATTTGAATAAAGCAGGATGGCCTTCTGCCCAAAACCATTGGGAGGGACGTCAGGACCAGCGGGCAGGACCGATAATGGGGTCGGAAGCCGGGGGGCCCAAGGGAATGACCAATTGCATAAAGTTAGTGCTGGGGCGGGAGGTTGGCAGCCAATACAGGCACTGCGAGGGAGAGGAAAAGCAGGGGCTAGGGTGGCCCAGGGGCTCCTTGCGTGGTTCGGGGGAGCAGTCCTACTCCTCCTGGCCAACAAGGATCCACAGAACAGTTACATTTTTAAACTTGCCTCTTCTGGCCACTTTGCAATTCCTACCATGGTCCAGTTGTCAGGGCTGGCCCCGCCTGGGCCTCCCGAATCCAGAAGATAATATGCCATTACCATGCCAATTACACCATTGGGCTGTGACTTTCCAATGTAAAGTAGGCCCCTGCCTGCTGGGTGTAGGTGCCCTCTTATGCTTCTCCTGAGGTAAGTTAAGATGGCGAGTTGGTGGCAGGAATGCTGCACAACCCTTACAGCCCTTCCCTACCATCTCAACCCCCCTCAACCCACCCTTGCTTTGCAAGGAAGTTAAAATCTACCATTATATTTCTCAAAAAAAACAACTTCTCAAGTCTTTCCATTACTGTAATCAATTATCCGAGCAACATCCTAGTGCAATCTATAATAACTGTACATCGTTTCCATTGTTTTTTGTTCTATAATGGAGTGCCAAAATTGAGGTCTTGTATAAGTTAAATATCTCTTTGCTTTTGTATTCTAAGACCCAGATGCAAACCTTGGATTTTGTTTGCCTTTATCACTTTATCTATTTGCAAGGCCACCTTTAATAATTAGTGTGTCTGGTCACTGGGGATCCCTCTGCTCTCCTACTCCATTTAAAATTCAACATAGACAGCTGTGGCTCAGTTGGTAGCACAGCTGTCTATGTTGTGGGTCAAGTTCCACTCCAGATGGTTGAAGGCTGACACTCCAGTGCAGTGCTGAGGGAGTGCTGCACTGTCGGAGGTGCTGTCTTTTGGATGAGATAAACTGAGGCCCCATCTACACTCTGAGTAAAAGACCCCATGACACTATTTTGAAGAAGAACAGGGGAGTTATCCCTGGTGTCCTGGCCAATATTTATCCCTTAATCAAGATAACAAAAACAGATTATCTGGTCATTACTTTATTGCTGTTTGTGGGAGCTTGCTGTGCGCAAATTGGCTGCCCCATTTCCTACAATACAACAGTGACTACACTTCAAAAGTACTTAATTGGCTGTAAAGAGCTTTGGGACTTCCAAAGGCTTTATATAAATGTAAGTCTTTCTTTATTTCTGGTGTATTTCTTTTCCTCTATTTACTTCCAACATCTATTTCTTCAGATTTTTCTACAATGAACTGTATCTGCCACCTACCCTACTAGGCTATCTATTTCCCTCTGCAGTCTTTTGCAAACCTCATCACAATTTACCTTACTTCCCAATTTGCTGTCATCAACAAATTTTGATATTGGTCTCTCAATTATAAGTCCAGACCAGTTATTTATATAGTAAATAAAAGCAGCCCCAATACTAACCCCTGTGAAACATTTTTCCAGTCTGAAAACCTTTGCTTGCTTTCTGCCCTTCAACCATCTTTCTATCTTTTGACCACATTCCCTTTAATTTCATGTGCCATGACTTTTTTGTAAATTTCTTCTATAGTACCGAATCAAATGTATTTTTGAAAATCTCCATCAACCACATCCATTTTTTTTTTACGTGTCCCCTATTATTTCTTCCAAGAATTGTATAAAGTTGATCAAGCATGACCTGCCTTTCAGAAATCCCTGTTTAGTAATTCCATTGTGTGCTAGACTTGAGCAGTTTACCAACAACTGAAGTAAGACTAACCTTAGCTTGGCTTGTCTCAGTTTCTTTTTTCTGAACAGCAATGTCTCATTTTCTACCTTCCAAGCCTCTGACACAATTTACCTTTCCTTTAATGGCCTTCCTTGATAACTTATTTCATAAATACTTTCATAAATTGTCCTTTGTGTAAAATACCTTCCTTCTCTTTTGATTGCATATTCCCAAATTTTGAACCATTCACCATGGTGAACAGTCAGTCTATATCAACTTTAACGATGCCCTTCATATTCTTGGAAACATCAGTTAGATCACCTGGAAGTCTTCTCTTTACCAGCCTCCTGTTCGGTTGTGCATAGGTTGTGTCATTTACCTGCCTGTTCTTCCAGCTAACGGAGGGAGCTTGGAAACAAGTGGTTAGGATTTTGAACAATCCCAGGAAAAATATGAACATTTTACAGATATATTTGCCAGGCATTAGATGGCTTGAGACTGATCCTTTGAACTGAACAACTTGTACTGTAAATTATATTTATTAGAGAGCCAACGCACCCTTTTTGTGTCAATTATTGTGATGTACATTGATTCTGAAGAAATTCTGATCTTCTCAGCAGCCAATGCATATCATTGAAGACATTTTGGTGGTGAATGCCCAATTAGTTATCTGATTTATACACAAGAGCACACCCAGCACTTTAATAATAATCAGTGTCATTTAAAATATGAGTCTCATTTCTACATGACATAAAAAAATAGTGCTTGAAATATAACCTTCATGATTAGAATGCAGCTATTTAGCATTTAACAAATTTATTTTAAAGTCGATTCAAGATCTAAGTCGTAATCCTTTTTGCATGTCATTAGGTGTTAGTTGAGGGATAAATATTGGCCAGGACACTGGGGCGATCTCCCGTACTCTTCTTCGAAATAGTGCCATGGGATCTTTTAGACACACCTGAGATGGCAGACGGGGCTTTGGTTTAACATCTCATGTGAAAGACTGCACCTCCAACAGTACAGCACTCCCTCAGCACTGCACTGGAGTGTCAGCCTAGATTTATGTGCTCAAGTCCCTGGATTGGGACTTGAACCCACAACCTTCGGACACAGAGGTGAGAGTGCTACCACTAAGCCATGGCCAACAATAATGATAGACTAATGAGATTCCATATTTAATTTGTGCTGGGCTGTGAACCTTTGATGTGAATAATCTTTATAATTAGACTCATCTATATCCTCCCATGAGGAGACAGAGAGACAGTACCACAGTTTGAATCTAAACTTAATGATGGTACCTCCAATAATGCCAGACACTCTGGTGCTGTCACTGAAAAATTGTTTAGTTGAAAAAAAATGTAAATCAGTTTGTATAATTGAAGTCCCTAAAATTGTTGATAAAGCCAATTAAATGCTGGATGCCAATACATTTGGTGCAAACAGGATGAATAAAATAAGATATACTTTTCTTTTTAGTGCTCTCACAAACCTCAGTTTTGTTTAATGACAAGTACAAAATACAATTCGAGCTGGTATAGAATAGATGTTAATTGATGCATTGGGGGTATTCCCCTGAGGTTAATGTCAAGGCACATTGTTAGGACAGAGTAGAGAGAGCGTTAGTCTCCATCTGGCCATTCTGCACTTGGCCTTGGATTAGTGCCAAAATGGGCCCTTATTGCCCAAAGTGTAAATATATTCCATTTCCAAGCACTGAGCTCCATCACCTTGATGTACTCACAAAACAAAAATCGGGTTTACTGACGCGGTAGGGCATTACCCTTATTGCCAATTCAGACAGTTTAAAGAGGATGGGTAAAACTATACATAGGTTTCTTTTTGGTGCTGCCGCAAACCTCAGCTTATGGTAATGAGCATTAGAACCATAGAATGGTTACAGCACAGAAGGAGGCCATTCGACCCATCGAGCCCATGCCGGCTCTCTGCAAGAGCACTTAAACTAGTCCCACTCCCCTGCCCTTTCCCCGTAGCCTTTCAAATGTCTTTCCTTCAGGTACTTATTCAATTCCCTTTTAAAAGCCATGATTGAGTCTGCCTCCGCCACCCTTTCAGGCAGCGCATTCCAGATCCTAACCACTCTTGCATAAAAAAGTTTTTCCACATGTCGCCTATGGTTCTTTTGCCAATCACCTTAAATCTGTGTCCTCTGGTTCTCAACCCTTCCGCCAATGGGAACAGTTTCTATCTACTCTGTCTAGACCCCTCATGATTTTGACTACCTCTGTCCAATCTCCTCTCAATCTTCTCTGCTCTAAGGAGAACAACCCCAGCTTCTCTAGTCTATTCATGTAACTGAAGTCCCTCATCCCTGGAATCATTCTCGTAAATCTTTTCTGCACCCTCTCTAAAGCCTTCACATCCTTCCTAATGTGCGGCACCCAGAATTAGACACAATATTCCAGTTGAGGCCGAACCAGTGTTTTATAAAGGTTCATCATAACTTCCTTGCTTTTGTACTCTATGGCCCCGATTTTCGGGCAGCTGTCGGGCGGCTTTTCATGCGGCCGTGGTCCGAAAATCACGGAAAAAGCGGGTCGGGACCCCCCCCCCCCCCCGCCTGATTCCCCGCCCCGTCCGACTTTCGGACCGCTGTTTCCACACGCCCCGCTTCAGTCCCGCCAGCCGCTGGCGGGACTGCTCGTCGGAGCACTAATCACCAATGATCACCTTGTTAAGGACGATTTTCCCGTGCCGTTGCGACTTTGGGGCTTTACCCACCTGAAACCTGCCTGCGGGGAACCCTGCCGATGAGAGCTGGTGTGAAAACAGCTGGCTTGCTTGCTTGCAGCAGCAGGTCGCTGAGGGCTGAAGATATTTAAAGAGGCAGCATTTGCAGGCTGCAGGACCTTGTTGATCAAGGCTTGGGGGAACTATTTGAAGCCTTAGGAGCAGCTGCAGAAAGTTGGAGCCTCACACACTTCTTCAGTGTGAGCTCCTGGGAAGCCCCTCTCACCACCCTAACTCAGGACCTCCTCAACCAAGGCATCTGCTAGAAGCATGGGAGGCCTTTGGCACCTTCCCTTCCTGGCATTAGAGGATCTCCAACAGCAGAGGTGGCAGCAGCAGAACCAGGAACAGCAGGATGATTACCAGGAGCACCAGGCTGCTGCTCACTCACCTGAAGCTGCACAAGCCAGAAGGGGCCAGCGCTTGGAAGTGGCTTGAGAGCACCTTGCTGCGCTTTAGGGGGCCAGTGGGACCTGTTTCTGCACTGGCAGTCCTACTCAGAAGGACTTCCATGAAGATCTGGTTTCTCTGTTCAACAGATGGCCAATGCTCCTCAAGAGATGTCATTCTCTTATGAGCACTCACCATGTTTTCCGTATGCTGGCGAGTTATCTCCTCCATGGAGGTTGCCAACCTTTCCATGGTGCTGCGTTCATGCACCAATGACTCCACAAAATCTCTGCTCATGGTCGCTATGGACTCCTCCATTCGCTCCACACTCGCAGCGACCCTGGAGACAAAACCTGCCAGAGACTCCTGCATCTCTGCATGGAGATCCATCACCTCTTCTCTTGCGGATGGACCCAGAGGCAGAGGGTCGAGATGCAGCGCAGCTGAGCTGAGCTGGCAGAGCCCTGCGCCCTCCGACGAGGACTCTCCACTGCTGTCCCTGTCTCCAGAATCTGCTGAGGCTCACTTGTCAGCTGTGAAACACCAGGTGACAACACTACTCTATGTCCCGAAGGTCCCCCCGAGGTGTGAGTGTCTGCGCTGGTGCTGGGTGCACTTACTTCTGCTGACGTTGCGCCCTCAGAGGTTGGAGCTTCCTCTGAGGAGTCTGGCTGCACAGCCTCTTCCTCCTCCACAGTGAGGACAGGGGCTCTGGATGGTACTGTGGGGGAATAAAGGAAGGAGTTACTGATGTAATGCCAAGGTTCCTCTGGTGACTCCCAGCGAGCCTGCACCTGCATCCATGCAGCATTGGTCTCAGTGGGAGGCCTCTTCCTCCCTGACCTAGGGAAGAGGACCTCCCTGTGGGCCCTAACCCCATCCAATAATGCCTGCAGTGAAGCCTCGTCGAATTTGAAGGCAGCTCGGGGCCTGGCACTGTCCACAGCTGCTGCAGGCTCCTTATGCCATCCTGTATGGTTCATTTGGAAGCCTTCAGAGGATGCAGTGCTTGCCATGGACCTTGAAAGCACCACGAATGATGACATCATACTGTGGGGATTTCTGACTTGATTTAGACAATTAGCAAGGCTTCCCACATGCTGGGAATTAATTGGCCAATTGGGGGAAAATTGCGTGGGGCTGGCTGACACTTTTTTATCTGTGTCAGAAACCCCACATTCGGGGAAATCCAACCATTCCCCACACAAGCCGAAAATCGGGGCCCTTGACTCTATTTATGAAGCCCAGGATCCCATATGCTTTTTTAACCTCTTTCTCATCCTGCCCTGCCACATTCAACGATTTGTGCACATATACCCCCAGGTCTCTCTGTTCATGCACCCCCTTTAGGATTGTACCCTTTAGTTTATATTGCCTCTCCTCGTTCTTCCTACCAAAATGTATCGCGTCATACTTTTCTACGTTAAATTTCATCTGCCATGTGTCCGCCCATTTCACCAGTCTGTCTACGTCCTCTTGAACTCTATCACTATCCTCCTCACTGTTCACTATACTTCCAAGTTTTGTGTCATTTCCAGATTTTGAAATTGTGCCCTGTACTCCCAAGTTCAAGTTATTAATATATATCAAGAAAAGCAGTGGTCCTAGTACCGACCACTGGGGAACCCCACTGTGTACCTTCCTCCAGTCTGAAAAACAACCGTTCACCACTACTCTCTGTTTCCTGTCACTTAGCCAATTTCATATCCATGCTGCCACTGCCCCTTTTATTCCATGGGCTTCAACTTTGCTGGCAAGCCTATTATGTGGCACTTTATCAAACGCCTTTTGGTAATCTATATACACCACGTCAACCGCATTTACACTAAATGCAGTTTAATCTGGTATAGGTTCAATGTGGATTTCTATTTACTTATGTCTGCTATCCAAAAGTATGTCACAATATAATAAACATGTCCAATGTGCACTGGAATTTATATCCTGTGCATGCTGAGCACTACAACAAAAATGTGTAATGAATGGAACTGTACTCATTGGAGTTAATGTGCTTTAATATTCCATCTACAGGTACATCCCAGTCCAGCCCTGTAGATGTATCTCCTTCAGGTTCTCCAGGTGGTTCCCACTATGACAGTGACTCTGACATGGCGTTCAGTGTTAATAGGTCCTCATCTGCATCTGAATCATCACTGGGTAAGGAAATAGCTCCAATTTTTGCATTAAAATAATAACCCATGTTTTCTGTGTGATTGAAACTCAGTGTAGTTGTCCGAATTAATGATGTAATATTGGGAACTGAGTGAGCATGTGTGTTATTTGACCCTTGGACTGGGTTCAACTCCAGCTCCAGCAGATGGGATAAAACTCCTTTTACTCTGGTTGTAAGGGTTCTATGCAAAATAATTTTGGACTGTCTCAACTCAGTTCCTAGTGAGCACAGAGCACAACACCGAATGCCATTTTGTACACTTGTGCTGAAGCCCTCAAAGGCCACAGGATGCTTGGTGTAGGAAAAGGTAAAATTTACACTGATGAATTAGAAGGAGCTCTTTTGAGGTGAATGTCGAGGCACATTGTTGGGACTGAGTGGAGTGAACTTTATGTTGGGAGGTGGTTGATAACAAAGTGGACCAGGAATGTCAAAGTGGAAATCATCTTAATGAACGTGCCAAAATGATTTTAAAAATTAATTTGTGGCTGTGCAAAGTTCTAAACCACTGTACTATAGAGGGTATAATTGCTTATCTACAATTTCAAACAACCCTCTGATCTTAGCCATACCATCAGTGCCAAGCACAAGCTAATGGCTTCCCCACAGAGATGGAGAAAAGGTAGATGGTAGTTGATCTTTGGTTGATTGCATTGGCAGTGACTGGGAGCATAATGAATGGCTCATGAGCAGGAGAATGGAAATCTTTTTAACATTACATTGAGAAGTGAGGGCTTTTTTCATTAGATGCATTAGAGAAGGATAAGGGATGACCTGATGGAGGTCTTCGGGATCAGAAGATAAATAACAGGTTGTTTCCGCTGGTTGGTGAAACAATAATGAGAGGGAACATAAGTTGGGAAAAAAATGTCTTTACACGGAGGATGGTGGAATCTCCTGCCCTGTTTTCCAAAGGTGCAAGATCCACCGGCGATGTACAGACTTACATAACTCTAACTGCTAGCAGCAAGAAGATGTACCCATCCATAATGGCGACGCCTCACTCCTCCCACAACAAACTTGTGGATGAGGCACCATGGACATATGCTGTAAGGCCTCCACTTGGAACTGGGCATATATCAAGCATTCTGGATGCCCTTCCTGGAGGCTTTTACAACAGGCCCCTTACAACGAACACCACAACATACCCCTGCAGAAGAAGGGATGGGACAATGGCAATAAGAACACAGCACCATTGATCCCAGGTTTTACAGAAAAAGTGATTGAACCTAAGACACCCCTAGAAAAGGTGGGATAGCACCTCTGCACCCTATCCAGCTATGCTGCCCCCACTCCATGTATGTCCTGGATCTGAAGCATGTAAATTACTGTACAAATATGCATAACTAGGCTGTCACTGTACCTTCCCATAAAAGACCCGTTGATAATATACACTAGCACCATATCAGCATGAAAACTGGTATATTATTTTAAAATGTTTACACCTGGACCATTAATTGGTAAATGTTTGCTAATTTTTCTGTTCATAATATCTTGTTCATACTGTCTGCCTTGTTGAAATAAAATGTTACAAAATCGAATGTGGAATTCTCTACCACAAACTCTTGTTGAAGCGGAGTCTATAAATTCTTTAAAAAGGGAATTAGATAGTTGTTTGAAAAGGAATATCAGTATTGGAGTGAGCAAGGGAGTGGGATTAGACTACGTGGTTCATAGAGAAAAACACCTTCACAAAATAGATGGGCTGAATGGGCTGTTTATCTACATATTTTAATTCCTCTATTCAGAAATCCTTCAAAATAGGTAAAACCCATTTCTTATAGTCATATCAATCCTATTTTCTAGTATTTGTAAAGTACAGCTTTACTACTGGTGATTAATATTTAATGTTTTGGGGCATTTTCTTTATGGAATTTTGCCTGTGATGTGGGGCTGTGCTGAACTTCTTGTATTTCTACTGAACTTGGAAATCCATCTTGAAAAATCACAAGGCAGATACATATATTTTAAGGTGATGTGTTTTGGGAGAAAGTCTCAGTGACGAAAGGACTTTAGGGGAAGGCTGTGACTGATGGCCACATTTGCAGCTTGTTTCCTGTTTTTGTATGTTAGTCAATGCAGCAGTTGTCAGCCATTCCAACATATCCCCATTATCTAGCATGTACTGTATAGCAATCAGCACCCGCAGTATTGATATGCAACACAAAGGAATGGCAAAATATTCAAGTTGGATGTGATCCAATTAAAGGCAATAACACCAACATTTGTCAGTGTTTCCAGCTGATTTTAAACATAAAAAATGACTACTTTTTAATGAAAATATTATAACCTTCCTGTATATTTACAAGACTTTTTGTTTTGACTGTTTTTGTATCAGTATATATTTTTTTTTTAATGAAAATACTTCCAATTAATGCAAAGTACATATGTGCTGCTGACAACAACAAATACTAAAGTACAGCTATATCTCTTAAAGGAATGTTTTATCTTTCACTAAAATACAGAAGAAAAACTGAGAGACTGAGCTGATAAAACGGCCTCCTTCTGTGCTGTACTATTCTATGGGGGAGAAATTTGGTATCGCCTGGCGCTAATGTTTTTCAACTTCTTAAAAAATTCAGGGTTTGCGCTCCAGGCACCCCACTTCCTTCCTGGAGTGCAGCAGGTGGGGTAGTAGGTGTGCAGCGATGCACACTGGGTCGTGCAGCGCTGCCGCGTTGGAAGGCTCCTTCCCTCCCTTAAAGGGAAGGGCCATCGCTGCAGGCTCTGCAAGGGGAAAACCTACCTGGTCCTCGACGGCAGCCACGATGCACTGTAGCAGAGTGCTGGGCTCATCGAACGCTGGCGAAGAAAAATGAAAAAAAACCAGAAAGAGCATTTGAAAATGTTTTCCACGTACCTTGGCCACCTTGCCTTTAAGTGTTGCCCCCGAAGCACCCAGCCTCCTGATGAATGCCTCCTGCAGCTGCCGGTGTTTTCGCCTCGCGATGCTGCAGGGGGCGGAACCAAAGTTCGGATCCGGGTCACTACCGGGGTGATGCGCACGGCGATGACGTCACAATCTCCAGGCGAAGGAGATTGGAGTGCAACGCCGTACCGCCGCCGCAAACCTCCCGCAGAAAGTAGCGGGAGTTGATCTTCTCGCCGTGCCCAGTTGGTAAGTGCTTAGCGCCCCGTTATCGCCCCCCAGAGGCGATAATGGGAGGCGCTAAGCAGGCCAATTTCTAGGCCTATGATTCTAACATCCTAAGCAGCACTGAAGAAAAGAATAAAGTGGCATCCCAGTTCGTTATTCACATTTCTCAGTGTGCTAAAAACCAAATACAATACAGCCTGTACATGTGTATGAAGTAGTGCTGAATGTGAGTGGCTGAAGATCAGTCACATGTATTACTGTCGCATACTGACATTGTGAGGGATATTTTTTTTTATTCGTTCATGGAATGTGGGCGTTGCTGGCAAGGTCAGCATTTATTGCCCATCCCTAGTTTACTTGAGAAGGTGGTGGTGAGCCGCCTTCTTGAACCGCTGCAGTCCATGTGGTGAAGGTACTCCCACAGTGCTGTTAGGTAGGGAGTTTCAGGATTTTGACCCAGTGACGATGAAGGATCGGCGATATATTTCCAAGTCAGGATGGTGTGTGACTTGGAGGGGAACCTGGAGGTGGTGGTGTTCCCATGCGCCTGCTGCCATTGTCCTACTAGGTGGAAGAGGTCACGGGTTTGGGAGGTGCTGCCGAAGAAGCCTTGGCGAGTTGCTGCAGTGCATCTTGTAGATGGTACACCCTGCAGCCACGGTACGCCGGTGGTAGATGGAGTGAATGTTTAAGGTGGTGGATGGGGTGCTAATCAAGCGGGCTGCTTTGTCCTGGATGGTGTCAAGCTTCTTGAGCATTGTAGGAACTCATCCAGGGAAGTGGAGAGCATTCCATCACACTCCTTACTTCTGCCTTGTAGATGGTGGAAAGGCTTTGGGGAGTCAGGAGGTGAGACATACTAAAATTGGTGGACAACAGCTCCCTCTAAAATTCCACAGGTGACCTCAAGTGTACTGTAATATCCTTCGCTTACTGTTAGGATCTTGCTGGCAAACTCTTGTGCAGTTATTGTACTCAGAAATAACTCCAACACATGGGGATTTAAACAGCTGGTATTTCATTCACACCCAAGCACATAACAGCGTCCAAAACTCAGAATGCCATTGCACATGCTTAGACACCCATGATTGTGTATGTGCTGTGCCACTCTGAATAGGCACAGGCATGTCAATTTCATTTAATTATTGGCTCCAGTCTCTCGGTCCTAGTGGAGTGGGTTGTTGGGCCCTCACTCAAATTCAGTTGCTTTATATTGCCTGCAGAAATTGCATTTAATCAAAGAAGTATAGAAGAGCCTTCAAGCCTTCCTTTTTTGGCAAAATGGGATTGATTCCAGAGCAATCAGTACACCCTGTTGTGTATTGGGATGAATTCTGTAACAAATTGGTAGTAAAACAGTACTAGTCACACTCCACTACATTTCTTTGTATATTTTTAATAGACTGATTTACGAAATTCTTATGGGCACTGAAAAACCTTAAATCAGCAAAGTTTATATGGAGAGAGAGAAAAAAATACCAATTTATATCAGCTCAGAGCAGAATGTTCTAGTCTAAAGTTTCATATGTTTAACCATATAAACCATATAAATTTTAAAAGCATTGCACATGAATGTTTGCAGTAAACGTGCTATAACAAAAGTAGGTAAAGTACGGATTACCAAAGTACCACAAACTGCAGAAAATCTGTCATTTATAACTGAAAGCACTTATGAAACAGCTGTTCAGTTTCACAATATTTATCATCGGTAACTGACATTGCTAATAAATTTAAATTCTGCACAAGGACGATTCTCCAGTGGACAATTCTTGATTCCAGTCAGCAAAGTACAAAAACCTATATTTGTACAACCGGAGAGTCCTGTTGTATGTTACTGTGTCATGAATAAGGTTCATAGACTATTCTTTATTTAAACAGAAATAGACACAGAGGCCAAAGGACATGCTCAATGTCATGGGAACTTTACAACAGATTATAATAATGCCAAAGTGAATTTCCTGAAGGATAGCAGGTTAAGAGGAGTTCATTGAATGATGGAGAGAAGAGGCATGAGCGCCATCTAAAGGATTGTCTGCAGTGCATTTTCTTTATTGTCATCTCAGCCTTTACTCCCAGTTATTTTTAGAAGAATTCTCCATCTTATTGATTTAAGATCGATACACTTTGTATAACTTTTACTATAAGGTAATCCCGACTGTGTGTTGCAGCGTTTTCTCTGACCGCGATGACGTGATTGCATTCCATCATATCGAACCCATTGCATAACTATAGATATTGGCCCTGAATTTCCGGTCAGAGGCTTCCCGCAGGGAAATGCCACCGATCTGCAAATAAAATGCCCGCGTACCTGGTGGTCCGGGAGGTACGGAGACTCGCGGTTCTGGGGACTCTCCGGGTACCTGCGGGAAGAGGCCCACGTATCCCAGGGGTGCAGGCAGTTTGCAAGCGCCCCTGGGATCACGTGGGCCAGCCCAAAGAAGGAAATCCCCATTAATACTTTTGGGGATTCCGTATGGACGGAAACCCCATAAGCATGACTGGGAATACCCAAACAAATATATCTACGCACCAAATAAATTTAAAAAATACATATTTAAAATTAATTTAAATGCCTTTTAATTAAATATTTAAAACAAAAATCTAATTTAAAAAATAACTTTACATTTTTTAAAGGGGCTAAAAATATCCTTACCTTATTGCACAGGTTTTTTAATGTTTAAATGATTGGAAAAAAAATATTTTTATGTTCATTTAAAGTCTTAAGCTGGTAAAAGCAGGCCTTACACCTGCTTTTACCAGGTGTAAGAATTTCACGGGCATTCGCTGGGCAGAAGTTGGGCAAATAGCCCAACTCTATCTGCGGATGCCCTTTTCCTGGGGATTCTTGACAGATCGCAGGTTCCGTGTTTTCGTGCATGCGCTTTGCATGCCTAAACAGAGAACTTGCACGGCCCTTACGGGCGCGTATGCACCCGTAGGGGCCGCAAATTACAGGCCATTGAAACTGAATTTTATAGCAGATCAAAAAACAAGAAAGTAGTGAGTCAGTGCGCCTACAAACCAAACAGCATGATTGACTGCAAAACAGCCAGAGTTCTCAGCCTGGAAAATATGTGTGCCTTATTTTTTTAACTCATTTTTAAATTCAGGATGCTGATCAACCAGCTGAACTGCAGCACTGCTTTTTATTCAGCTGTGATGAAGTACTTGAGCAGCCAGAATGACTCAAACCTCCATCCTTCCCAGGTCCATCCCTCCTGAGTGTATGATGCTGCAGGTAGAACTTTCCAAAGATTATAGACAGAGAAAAATTGCTGCTAAATGTAGAAAAATGTTTTATCAGGAGTGAAATACCAGTGTTTATGTAGGACATTGCTGGCCTTGGATTAATATGTATGTGTGTAGCACATTATTTTGTATAACATGTACCAGTTCCTTTCTTTCTCCCTTTGTTCTGTCTAACTTTTTGCATCAGACAGAATTACACTGTCTAGATGATAGGACAGTGTGTAATCAAGCACAGTTAGTGCTTTCTATCCAAGGTGAAGCACCACAGTGGACATCTGTCATTGCCGCCATTCAAAAGTAGTCTTCCTTTCAGAAAATAGAGTAATACATGAGCTTTTGCACACTGGTACATTCTTCTACTCTTCTTCAGTTATTCTTGGGTAGTAGAACTATAAGTTATTCACAAAATATTTCAGTGTTTTAGGAGGGTGTCTGACAGAATACAAGGCTATAACACAGAATACAAGGCTATAACACAGAATACAAGGTTATAACATTTAAGTCTTGGCTTCTACTAAAGTTGTTCTCGTCTTTCAATCGTTATGAAAGACTTGATCCAGCTGGCCTGGTTCATTAAGTAATTGATGGGATATCTTTTATTAGCCTAACATAGAAATTAAAATAGACAGATGTTCAGCATGTCCCAGGTATGTTCATTTTAAACATTTGTTCAATAAGATACAAATCATTGCATCTCATCAATTATTTTTCAATCCTGCTAGTTCCTTTTTCCCATAAAACCTTCAAGTGGATTCTACCAGAAGTCAGTTCCTAATACACAATTGAGAAGATTACCTCACACAGTAAAATGCCATTCTTAAACCTATTACTATAATGTAGCAAATTGTTATGAACAGTTACTGTACATTGGCCTAAACTTACAGGACAAGTTCCTGCACTAATTGGCTTTTGCTCATTTCTTCCTCATTGAAGTATTTGTTGATAACTACCATAGTGTGTATTGTTAATTTCATAAATATTTGCATCATTCCTGGGTGAGGAATGACATTTGGCAGCGCAATGTAATATTGTCAAAGAAAAAAGGCACGAACACTTTCAAAATGGCACCATGTACAGCCCAGAAACAAAAGTGGAACAGGAGCCATAACCAGGCAACCGCGGATATAGCAACAATCACTAGATATTTTAAGTCAGCTGCACATATAGAATTTTAAAACATTCGTTAAGTAGAGGAAGGCAACTTAACTAATTTAATGGTCCTATATGAAGACATTTTTATGTTAACAAATGATTAAGGAGTGAAACAACTTGAATGAGCTGTAAATATATGACAGCTTTTTGCATTTTTGAAAGTGTAGTCCCTCAACACTGTCCTGTTTTAGAACTGTAAGACGATGTGCTGCAGTTGTGTAACATGGAAGACATTCAAGATTAATCTTATCGCCTATTTATAATGCCAATGAGAATGTAAGAATTTCTTACTGCTGTCATAAATGCTGGTGAACTCCCTTTTTGTTCTGCATCATACACTGCATACTCAGGATGCAGCTTTTAAGTGCTATTTTGTTATATGGTAGTTTAGGGTATCAACTGATGATGTTTTTCCTGTTTCCCACAGTGACTGCGCCCAGCTCTCCACTGAGCCCTCAGTTCTCCCCGTCTTTCTCTCCACCTGAACCCCAGAATAGCAAAAACGGAGAGTGTGCCGTCTGCTTCGACAGTGAGGTCGACACAGTTATTTACACCTGTGGACATATGTGTCTCTGCTACGACTGCGGTCTTAAGCTGAAGAAACAGATCAATGCCTGCTGCCCCATCTGCAGGCGAGTTATAAAGGATGTCATTAAGATATACCGTCCATGAGATACTTGGCTCCTATAAGGACTATTTCTCAATCCACACTATAGTTTTTTTTTAAAGTGTAGCGTTTTTATAGATAAGGAAAGCTTCTATTGCTCACTCTGATTTCAGTTATACACATTCAAAAAGTGTGGCTGTACTCTTATTCATTCAACTTATTTTCTCTATCTCTTATTCTTCTTCCCCCTCTCTGTCCCTATTCCTGTTGCCAGTCACCTGCAGACAGGAAACTGGGCTGGCTGCACACCTCTCCATCTGTGGCAACAATGCCACCCCATGATTGACCAACAAGTGGTAGAACTCAAGTGGAGAAATTTGGGCACCATCTAGCAGCCAGACTGAGCACTGATTAAATTGACCTACCTAAGATTCAGCAGTTCCAATGAAGAGTAACCTTCTTCTGATTTACTTTTCTGCTCTGTGATCACTACAAGAACAAATATTAATCATCAACACAGACCAATTAATTTGAGAAAGAAATGTATTTTGCCATAATTATCACCATGTCTCATGATCACATCTACCACAATATCCCTAATGACTAATTGTAAGCCAGTTATTTTCCACAAACAGTTACCTGTTGGTCTGCAGAGGTCAGTGATGTGTCTTTCCCCAGGTGTTCTCCGCAAAATTAATATTTATCGTGTTTGCTTCATGCACAACAGCCTGCAAATTTGTTTAGAGAGAGCTCAATTGCCACATTCAATTGAAACATCTTGTATGCCTTCAAAGTACATTTTAAATTTAATCAAAGAGAACATACACATTTCTAACAGATTAATTAATATCTAATTTCCGTTCTGTTGTGGATATTACATGCATGCCAAAATTAATAGTTCACCAGTGGTGATGTGCCCCCAAATTGAGATTTATTCTGTTTTAAGTTTTCTAAAACATCAAGCAGTGACTTTTACTGAAGGAATTGGGGAGTTTGATGTGACTAAAGTTGCAGTATCCCTTTTCGGCAAAAACTCAAGATTAACAGTACAATCTATGCTATGTAACAATTACCATAACCCAGTTCTTTTTTTTAAAGAAACCTTGTTTTATTATTTGTTTAGAAATTGGCCTTTTTTTCTTGCACCTAATGATCAGGACATTTCATGAGTTTTGGATCATTGTCAGCTGGTCCTACAGTTGCAGGCCCTTGTAAGAAGGACTTGAGATTCTCAATTTGCCTTCCCTGATGGAGATCTGCCTCCCAGTGATCCATGGGTCAAGACATGGAAGAGTTCATTTCATGGAAATGGAAGAAAATGGAAAGAGTCAAGGGCAGGGGAAGGAAGGCACCCAAGGGAAGCCTGGCTCCATTAAGCAAAGTTTTAATTGATTCATGCATTTCAGAGCCTTGGCTAACATGCCAGCAAAGAGATATTGCAACTTGGCTTTAACAGGTATGAAGATTTATGCTGGATTTTTTTCTGTGGTGATTCAAAGCTACAGGTGCCTTACATAGGAAGGTGATGCACTTTTTCTGATTCCCCGTGAACTTTAACTGCCACTATTATAGATCCACTGATTAATGGCAAAGTAGTTTTATAGGACTCACGTGACAACCACTAAAATATTTTCCTTTTGATAATGGAGTGAAAATTGTATGTAACACAAATGTATTTAATAGCTTGCCTAATTTGCTGACTTTGTACAAAAAAATAGTATCTAGTTTTGTTAGCTTATTGTTTCAATATTGAAGATGATGGCGCATACCATAAACTTCAACAGACACTTTGTACAAATTTTGCCTGCAATATATAGTGTAAGCATTATCATTTCTGTTTTTTGCACTTAATTTAAATGTTTTTTTTGTTGTCCAAGGTTTGTGATTCTGTGTGTGTGTGTGTGTGTGTGTGTGTGTCTGTGTGCCTGCACTGTGAATGAAAAGATTAGTAGATCAGTTACAAAAGAGGGAATGAGACCGAAACATGAAATTAAAGGGCGAGTATCCCTTTTACTGAGGCCTGACTGGACTGCCATCGAGAACTGGCAAAACTCTTCTCTAAATAGCTGGTTCCAACATTTGGTAACATGTTCTTTTAAGGAGATATGAACAAGTATACAATAAATCTTTGAATAATTTATCACATTGAAATTAGGATTTAAATATGTAACTAAATTGACTTAATACTCACAGCTAGTTTCATTTGGTTTTGTTTTCTCCTCACTTTATAATTCCTCAGTTCCATCTCAGCATCCTTTATCCATTATTACTTTCAACACTGCTGGTGTAACTATCTTGGTTGTTTGTTCAGTTCAGGTTCGGTGCATCTTTCCATTATAGGCTCTGCTTATTTATGTGTGTACATAGACTATTCATATTGTAAAGCTACTGATTCCGTCCTAATGTACTCACCTGTTAAATGCTTCCTATATCTCAGAGTTTTGACTTGCCAATAAACAAAGGAGTCTTGCGCCCCATTCAGGCTATATTCATACGTCAATTATCTTACCCCAGTGCATGAGGAAATCTACATCCAGTACGAACAAACATCTGCCTAAAAGTAGAAGCAGATAATGAGACATATCTCATTGAGGTGTTGGCACTCTTTGGGAAATGCAGTAAAACTTTGCCCCAGTAATTTGGGTTTAGTGTAAACAATGGACACTGATAGAAAGTCAAGAAACAGAGAATATTACAATGACATCACCACCATATAGCGAGTGTGTGCATTATTTTTATTTGCTTTATTTAAAGAAATAAAGACAGAACATGCATTTAAATAGTCCCTTTCACGGCCTCGGGACGTCCCAAAGTGCTTCACAGCCTATGAAGTATTTTGAAGTGTAGTCATTGTGGCAATGTAGGGCAACATGTCAATTTGAGCAAAGTTCCACAAACAGCAGTGAGATAAATGACCAGATAATCTGTTTTTGGTGGTGTTGGTTGAGGGATAAGTATTGGCCAGGTCACCAAAAGAAATCCCCTGCTCTTCTTCAAATAGTGCCATGGGATATTTTACGTCTACCTGAGAGGGAAAATTGAACCTTGGTTTAACACCTCATCTAAAAGATGGTACCTCCAATAATACTGCACTGACGTGTTGGTCTAGATTGTGTTCAAGCCTCTGACGTTGAGCATCTGTTTTCCTGCAGATTTCACCTGCATCTAAATATTTTTATTTATCCTTTTTTTTCTTCACTCCAATTTTCTTCCCACTTCTTCTGAAGGCACTGACTCATGCTGGTTTACAGTTCCATAAGTGACGCCATCCATCCATCAGAACATCACTTAAATGACCATTCTTCATACTGTGTGAGCCAAAGGAGCAAGTGTCAGGCTATGTGATCATCAAAGCGTTACAGCTAAGCCCAATCCTGACTTCTTTCCAAATCTATACACGTGCATTTTCCAGGAGAGTAATTAGCCCAGTTTCCAGCTCCCTACCCTGGGATACTGAGATTAATTCTAACACCATTATTGCTGCCCTACAGAGGTCAGTACAGATCAGGGATCTTCCTTGTCTGTATAGCTCACTATCACACAAGGTGGTAATTTATTTCCGGTAAGCCTTTACGGGAGCTACACTTTTAACTATTATTGCTTTTTCATAACCCAGGTTAAAAAATTTCTAACGCAAACTGGTTTTGGAACTTTCTACTTGAAAGCCTTCCTAGGGAGTGTTGATAAACTAGACTTAATGGGATCGGGGGAATTTTTTTTTTAAAACAGGTGGGTTGGGGTCGTTTGGGAAGTTAAAGTGTTAAAATCCCGACCAGAAGCCATCTCCAACCCACCCACTTCCAGTTTTAACGGAGGCGGGATGGGGGGCGAGCAGCCAACCCACTCCCAGGAGGCATGTCGTCCATTTAAATAGTATGATGAGGCTGCCATGCCTCAGATTTAACGTCCATTTTAAATTTAACTGTAGCTGGTCGGGTCTTGCAGGCTTCATGGAACCCACCAGCTAATGGAAGGCAAGAAATGCTGTATCCAGGAGGTAAGTACTTTTACACTTACCTCCTGGATCCAGCGTCCCTGTCTTACCCACCCCCGGCAATCGGAGACCCGCCATGAAGCCGCCCCACCGATCTGCCTCTCCGGCCCCCGATCTGCCGCTCCGGCCCCCGATCTGCCTCTCCGCCTCACCGATCTGCCTCTCCGCCCCACCGATCTGCTGCTCCGGCCCCCGATCTGCCGCTCCGGCCCCCGATCTGCCTCTCCGCCCCACCGATCTGCCTCTCCGCCCCACCGATCTGCCTCTCCGGCCCCCGATCTGCCGCTCCGGCCCCCGATCTGCCGCTCCGGCCCCCGATCTGCCGCTCCGGCCCCCGTTCTGCCTCTCCGGCCCCCGATCTGCCGCTCCGGCCCCCGATCTGCCTCTCCGGCCCCCGATCTGCCTCTCCGGCCCCCGATCTGCCGCTCCGGCCCCCGATCTGCCGCTCCGGCCCCCGATCTGCCGCTCCGGCCCCAGATATTTCCCTGCCGGCTCCCAATCGGTCCCGACCCCCCGCTCCTCCAGCCATCCCCCCGCTCCTCTGGCCCCCACCCCGACTGGCCCCCACGCAATCCATCCCTCCCTCATCTCTGCGGCCTAGTGCCGCAGGCCTGGCTGCGGGTGGGAAACAGAGCATTCCAATGCAAATCAGGCACTGCCTTTAAATTCGGCTGGGCCTGCAGGAAATCTGTTCTTCCGGGTTTGGGCTTCCCGACCGCTTCTGAGCTTCCCCGCTCCCAACCCAGCAAACTATTAAAATTCAGGCCAATATATTCAGTGGCATGGATAGAAACCACCTCTTCATCTGTGACCAGCTAGCACCCTCTTTCTGGGGAGAGCAAGCAGGCCACCCTTAATTGATAGATTGTGCTAATAAGTGTTACCTTCACTTTGTCATGTTATTGTATGAGTTTTGCACTCAACATGTTGCAAGTCTTTTAAGAAATGACCAAAGAGGAGTTAACCTTATCACTTTAGACATGTTAACAGTGTTGCGCAATAGTTACATTTTACACATTACTGGATATATCATGTTAAGAATTACATGATTAGTTTTACTTCAAGGTAACTGCGCTTTCAGGTCATGCTTGTTCATTTTTTCTCAGATTAATGTGTTACCATAAAAAAAGCCAATGTTCCATGTAATTTCTGTAAAACTGCTGCAGTAAAACCTTGTACAGGCCTACAAATAAAGATGACAATGATTGACTTTTGCAGTGCTGCTGTCATCTTTGGACAAGATGCACTTCACATTGTGTGTAAAATTATAAGCTTCAATAAGGTGTAAAGGAATTGGGTGTGCAGTTGATTGGACTATTTTTAAGGCTTTTTAAGCTACATTTATGTTCTCAATCCTCACAAGGTTTTAAACTGTTACACTGCATTTCCACTATCTGCATTTCCACTATCTGCATCGCTCTTTCTTGGCTTGTTTCTGTTTTCGAAAACCATGTAACCTAGTAAAAGAAATCAGTCACTAGCATTAGTTTGATTTGGAAGCAGTTTTAGCATCTATCTTATATCGGCTCAAAAGATAGTGGTCCCGATTTTAACCTCCTCCTGCTGGTGCAATGAAGATTTTGCCTTGTGCAGCAACATTTGGCATTATCACCTGTGGAAACGTTCTATTTATTCCCAGAAGTCGGTTAGCATTAGTAAATTCTCTCGGTGTACGTACCAATATTTTTTTGTATTTATTTAAGAAAAATGCTGCAAAAAGTTAGATGGGTGTTGAGTGAAAACAAATTAGATGAATGTTGGTATACCCTGCCTGGCACTACCAGTGGCCAGTGTTTGTTCTCGTGCGGTAGATTTGACCATGCAGAGCAATAATTTACACACAGATTTTCAGCACCTTAACATCTTAATTGATTGTAAGTTGACTAGATTTACCCACATTTTTGCACTGTCATTGCACCATGTGAAGGTTAAAATGCTGCCCACTGTCTGAGCATATTGTTTATATAGGATCTGGGGGAGATACTTTGTTTCTGTTAACGTGTGTAAGAATGTATTTGTTAACTACGAAAGAGCAAAATATATGGATATTCCCTTTAATAGGGGCGTAATTCTATGAATTCTAATTTTATTTGCCTAATTGAACCTGAAAAACTATGATTTATGATATTTTTATACAAAGCACTAATTAAAAATCAAGCAAAAGTCAGCATAAAATTTGCTCAAAGTAGCTTGATTAATTGAAAATTGAGTTCCTTTAATTTAAAAACAGAAAGTAAATGAAAATGAAACGGCAATGTCTCTCAAAGGGGAGTATCAGACACAAGTTCTTTCCCTCATCCCTTTTTGTTATAGGTTAATTTGATGAAAACACTGCAAATATTATGTTTCTGCTACTTTTTGTAAATTATTTGCCTCAAAATACGTTGTTGATTCTGGTTTTTAATAAATACATACTGTACAGTTTCATGGCAGACTGCTTCACTATGTATACTGGGGTTTTTAAGAAAAAAATGCAGTTTTGTTGCTGTTGTAAACAGTTGCATAATTGTAACATTCCTTTGTTGTGTGACCAAATGCTTCCCATGTTGCTCACATGATCAGGCATATAAAGTCTTTTTGAGACCTATTCTGTGGCATTTAGTTTGTGTGTTATATCTTAACCAATTCATAATAAATTGCTGCTTTCTACCTACCTGAGGTTCTCTAAGTTTTACAGTCCCTTTAAGGTAAGGACTAGTCTGCTTGAATTATTGTTACAGACATCATAAAAAATCCCTTTTGGTAAAAGTTCAGTTTTCACCCGATTTGGATCCTGTGTACTGTCACAAAGATATATAACTGACAAACAAAATGTCTCCTAATTGAGCAGTATCTGCGTGTGAAAGGTGCTTTCTGCATCCAATCCCCACCCCTTTCTAATTATTTATTTAATTAACAATTGATGTATCTTATTCTCACCAGCATTATATCCCTTTAAAATCAGGCTACATAATGTTCAAGTAGCAGTGTTTGTTTCCTAAATGGGACTAGCTATGAATTATAATCAAATTGGCATATATACAATACAGGATTTTGCCAAAAAAAACACACAGAATGAAGAATATAGATGAAAAAAGTGTATTTTGTCACCAATAAGTGGCTCGATTTCACCCAATAATGAGTTGGGTGAGGGGTTCATATATGACGCATATTAAACAATTGTCTTCATTTTCTTCAATTTTCTTGGACATGACATTCAGTTGCCACTCAGCTGATTGCATTCCATTTTCAGCGCTGAGGATTTTTAAATTAGCACCAGGTCTTTGTAAGCTGCCAAATCAGTAGAGGCCAGAGCTAATCAATATTAAGCACATCAATAAATAGGAAATGAGGCCATTGACTCCCATAAATAACTGAGTGGTAACATCGCTGCCAGAGCTGATTGTAAAACAACATGTACAACCAGAAAAAAGTCAAGGAAACCCAGTTTTACTGAGCGGGACCTGTAGCTGATTGAGTTCCTGCCAGTCGAAGGACCAAGAGGGAGGCTTGGAAGCAGATTGCTCAACGTTCAGGCATAATCACCAGAATTAAGATGACCTGGCACCAGTCAAGCAAACATTTGAACAACATATTAGTACTATACCCTCAAATTAATACAAAAGTTGGAGCCTATAATCATTTTGTCTAGTTCATACAAATTAGTGGCCCTAAATTCTCAATTTTGAAATGTAACTCTCCTTAGTGCAATCATATAAACGCACATTGTAAGAAAATGCTGATTTTTGTGCCTTTTTACAATTTTTTTTTTTATCAGTATCATGTGGTTTTAAAAAACGCCCCAGCATATTATTCACATAAATGCAAGAGCACAAATCCAACACACAGAATGAAGATTGCTTACAACAAAAGCAGCAGAGCTACCACCCAAAGCGTTGACACCAGCAAATTGAAAAGTCACCAGACCTGGAGGGAGTTGCAGCGGCTGATGTGAAAGGCCACATAATTCCATACTGAATCTGGTAAGTTATCTTCAGGTACAACTCACATGAAATGTACCAGTAGAAAACACTGTAGATATTAAATCCTGCCAATGCATTCATCAGGCCAGATATGGTACATGAGCTCCTGTCAAAAACCCTGTTCTATTCTCCCCTGATGTGATGTTGTGGGCCATAATGTACACTCCTAAATGATGCCTTCTGTCTAAAAGTGAACCATAAGGACAGCTCTCACTACACAGCACAGAGATTAAAGCAGCTGCTTCACATTTGCCACCTATTGGTCAATCTTGAATTCTGATCATTTTTTAGAACCAATTCTTTTTCTACTGTTACCTCTATCAATTGTTCCATATCCTCCTCTAGTGCACCCAGGTTTCCATGCCTACCATCACTTGTAAAAACTGTTGCAAAATATTTATTTAATATCTCTACCATCTCTTCATCCCCCACAATAAATGCAGGCATTGCCTGCGGTGCCATCGTCCCGTGAATGAATACAAAAAAACTAGATTCCCCCTTCATCTTTGAGTGGTCCTACCTCTTAAAATATTCTTTTACTTTGAATGTGCTTATTGAAGAATATTTTTAAAAATATTATCCAATAGCTTTTTCATATTCTCTGAGTGGATTAATGTGAGGCCCATGCACAGGGGTCCCACAAAGGGGCCTGTGCATATATGGAGTGTAGTATATTGTGATATGTTTTGCCTTATTAATACAGTATGTAAACATTCTCTGGGCCTAGCTCTTCATGCATTTTACTACATATTTGTTTTTACATATCGAAGGGGAATTGTGTGTGTGTGGGGGGTGGAGGTTATGGAGGGCCCCAAATGTTCTTGGTCCCAAGAATTCTAATCTGGCTCTATCCATATTTCTTGTGATCGCTCTGGTATTGTTAGCTCTACCTTTATTATATACTTCCCTTTTAAATTTCAGTTTAGTTTCTCTATCCGCAGGTCTATTTTTTGATGCTTCCATTTTTCGCCTTAGAGGAGCGTATCTATCTTGTACTCTAAGGGGATGATTTTACCAATGGGGGCACGTTGGAGGCGGGACTGCTGCTTGGCGGGTTTCAGTCCCGCCTCCATCAATTTGTGGCCAACCCACGCTATTTTCCCTTGATTGACCTTGTTAAGCCCGCCCAGCAAGTTTAGCAGGCCAATTAAGGGAAAGCCGGTTACAGAGAACGCCAGTGTATGATGTTTCATCTGTCAAAAATTTTTGACATGAATTGTCATCGTTTGACAGCTCTGTGAAGCTGTCAAACACTGACATTCTCTGTAGTTTGATGAGTTCTTGAATTCAAACCTATTTATTTTGCAGAAATTAGGTGGTTGTTGCATTGGAGAATGCAACGGCCATCTGTCATCTCTGCCGCGGAGATGCGAGACTCTCCGCATACCCAACGATTGAAGCCTGCAGGAAGAAACAAAGGTAAGTACACTTTTTCTAACACTTTCCACTTACCTCACCTCTCTACACTTGCACCCATCACTTACCTTCACAATGTACTTTTGGATCCCTGTGACCCCTGCTGACCCACTACTCGCCTCGGTGACCCTGGTGGGGTTCGGAGCCATCCTGCCTCCAAGGAGATGGGACCCGGCGCGGGACGGCTACCCGCCTCCTGGCAAGATGGCACGGAGGCGGGTTGGGCACCTGCCCCCAAATTCTGCCATTTTCCCGGCAGTCCCGCCTCCCCAGGGCTGGCAAGATCGCGCCCTAACTATCTTCTGGGTGATACTGCACTCACCTGGTTCCATTCCTATCTATCTAATTGTAGCCAGAGAATCGCCTGCAACGGCTTGTCTTCCCACTCCTGCATCATTGCCTCTGGTGTCCCCCAAGGATCTATCCTTGGCCCCCTCCTATTTCTCATCTACATGTTGCCCCTTGGCAACATCATCCAAAAATACAGCGTCAGTTTCCACATGTACGCTGACGACACCCAGCTCTACCTCACTGTCACTTCTCTCGACCCCTCCACGGTCTCTAAATTGTCAGACTGCTTGTCCAACATCCAGTTCTGGATGAGCAGAAATTTTCTCCAATTAAATATTGGGAAGACCGAAGCCATTGTTTTCAGTCCCAGCCACAAACTCTGTTCCCTAACCACTGACTCCATCCCTCTCCCTAACACCTGTCTGAGGCTGAACCACACAGTTCGCAAACTTGGTGTCATATCTGACCCTGAAATGAGCTTCCGACCACATATCCGCAGCATAACTAAGATCGCCTACTTCCACCTCCATAACATCGCCCGTCTCCACCCTTGCCTCAGCTCATCCGCCGCTGAAACCCTCATCCATGCCTTTGTTACCTCTAGACTTGACTATTCCAACGCACTCCTGGCTGGCCTCCCACATTCTACCCTATGTAAACTTGAGGTGATCCAAAGCATGGCTGCCCGTGTCATATCTCGCACCAAGTCCTGTTCACCCATCACCCCTTTGCTCACTGACCTACATTATCTCCTGGTTAAGCAACGCCTTGATTTCAAAATTCTCATCCTGTTGCCTAGGCCCTAAGCTCTGGAATTCCCTGCCTAAACCTCTCCGCCTCACTACCTCTCTTTCCTCCTTTAAGACACTCCTTAAATCCTATTTCCTTGACCAAGCTTTTGGTCACCTGCCCTAATTTCTCCTTATGTGGCTCGGTGTCAATTCTTTTGTCTTTTAATACTCCTGTGAAGCACCTTGGGACGTTTTACTACGTTAAAGGCACTATATAAATACAAGTTGTGGTTGTTGCTGCTGATCCATCATCCTGTTTGCTAACAATTCTGTCAGTTAAGTTCTGCTCCCTTCTTATCTCACTAAAATTTGCAATTTTCCAGTCCCACGCTCTTATCTTTGACTATTTATCCCTTTCTATATTTACATTGAGTCTATGTTTTGGTCACTATTCCCCAGTTGTTCTCATACTCTGACATCAGGTATTTGCCCCACATTATTTCCCAGAACTAAGTCAAGCAATGCATCTTTTTTTGTTAGATTAGGAACATACTGAACTAGGACAGTGTCGTCCAATAGAAATCACTGACTAGCCACAGGTGTGACTAAGGCAACACTGTTCTAGCCACATGCACTAATCTTTATATATATAAATAAGTCTGTCTGTCTGTGTGTATGTCCGCGGTAAACTCAAAAGTTATAGAGCGTACCTACACATATGTTATATCAAAAGAAAGCTTATGATTAGGGAAGTGTCATAGGTGTATTTACTTTTTGGTCAGACAATAATTGCTCCGACAGTATACAAAAAACATTCAAAAAACGGACAAAATCCGCTCATTGGGTTGAGTGACGTGATGGTTGACCAATCCTACGGGGGAAGCGCGGTGCATCACGGGGGATGTTTCATGGTGTGTGTGGGTGGGGCCTAATCCTGCCGTGAGTGCGGGAGCGGGAAAACATACACAGACATCGACAGAGACAGCCACGCGGCCCGAGAGACAGCGAGCATACACACACAGAGACACATACACCCGCGCGTCTCCCCCTCTCTCTCCTTCCCACCCCCCCCCCCTCTCTCTCCTATTTATCTACACAGAGAGAACTGTGCGTCCCGAGAGACAGTGAGCGGGCGAGCGGCGGCAGCGGGCCGGAGAGTCAGCTGAGCTGGGGTGACTCAGGCCGGGCCTGAGGCGCTGCGCCACGCACGGGGGCTCCGGGTCACCACGTCCGGGCTCTGAGTCCAGCCCCTTCCCCGGGGTGTCTTCCTCTCTTCTCTATCTCCTTCACTCACTCTCTCCTTCTCTCTCTCTCTCTCTCTCTCTCTCTGCTCTTCCCTCTCTCTCTCTCTCCTCTTCCCTCTCTCTCTCTCTCCTTCCCTCTCTCTCTCTTGCCGTGAGTGCAGGACCGGGAAAACAGATACACTGAGCGGGAGCTCAGCTGAGGTGAGTCGGGCCAGGTCTGAGGCGCTAGGCCGCGCACGGGGCTCCGGGTCACCGCGGCCGGGCTCTGAGTCCAACCCCTTCCCCGGGGTGTCTTCCTCTCTTCTCTATCTCCTTCCCTAACTCTCTCCTTCCCCCTCTCTCTCTCTCTCTCTCTCCTTCCCCCTCTCTCTCTCTCTCCTTCCCTCTCTCTCCCTCTCCTTCCCCCCCCTCTCTCTCTCTCTCTCTCCTTCCCCCTCTCTCTCTCTCTCCTTCCCCCTCTCTCTCTCCTTCCCCCCCTCTCTCTCTCTCCTTCCCCCCTCTCTCTCCTTCCCCTCTCTCCTTCCCCCTCTCTCTCTCTCCTTCCCCCTCTCTCTCCTTCCCCCTCTCTCTCCTTCCCCCTCTCTCTCTCCTTCCCCCTCTCTCTCCTTCCCCCTCTCTCTCTCCTTCCCCCTCTCTCTCTCCTTCCCACTCTCTCTCTCTCCTTCCCCCTCTCTCTCCTTCCCCCCTCTCTCTCTCCTTCCCCACTCTCTCTCCTTCCCCCTCTCTCCTTCCCCCCTCTCTCTCTCCTTCCCCCCTCTCTCTCTCCTTCCCCCCTCTCTCTCCTTCCCCCCCTCTCTCTCTCCTTCCCCCCCTCTCTCACTCTCCTTCCCCCTCTCTCTCTCTCCTTCCCCCCTCTCTCTCTCCTTCCCCCCTCTCTCTCTCCATCCCCCCCTCTCTCCTTCCCCCCTCTCTCTCCTTCCCCCTCTCTCTCTCTCCTTCCCTCTCTCTCTCTCTCTCTCCCTCCTTCCCTCTCTCCTTCCCCCATTCTCTCTCTCCTTCCCCCTCTCTCCTTCCCCCCTCTCTCTCTCCTTCCCTTTCTCTCTCTCTCTTTCCTTCCCCCTCTCTCTTTCCTTCCCCCTCTCTCTCTCCTTCCCCCTCTCTTTCCTTCCCCCTCTCCTTCCCCCTCTCTCTCTCCTTCCCCCTCTCTCTCTCCTTCCTCCTCTCTCTCTCTCCTTCCCCCTCTCTCTCTCTCTCCTTCCCCCCTCTCTCTCCTTCCCCCTCTCTCTCTCTCCTTCCCCCCTCTCTCTCTCCTTCCCCCTCTCTCTCCTTCCCCCTCTCTCTCCTTCCCCCCCTCTCTCTCTCTCTCCTTCCCCCCTCTCTCTCTCTCCTTCCCCCTCTCTCTCTCCTTCCCCCCCTCTCTCTCTCTCTCTCTCCTTCCCCCTCTCTCTCTGCTTCCCCCTCTCTCTCTCTGCTTCCCCCTCTCTCTCTCCTTCCCCCCCTCTCTCTCTCCCTCTCTTCCCCCTCTCTCTCTCTCTCTCCTTCCCTCTCTCTCTCTCTCTCTCTCTCTCTCTCCTTCCCCCTCTCTCTCCTTCCCCCCCCCTCTCTTTCTCTCTCTCTCTCTCTCTCTCTCTCCTAACCACACTTGGAGTTACTGTGAACGGTTCCGGTCTCCATCTATTTCGTTCTGCCCTGCAGCTGCCCGTCAACCTGCTCGACGCCAATACTACCCTCCTCCTCGGCGGCAACGTGCATTCATCTGGCACTTCTCTCGACCGGGGCAGGGATGGGCAGCAAGGACAGAGTACAGTGGGCAAGGACACTGAAGGCACAATTGGAAGAGATAGATTGTTAGGCAGGGGAGGGAGGGAGAGGAGAGGGGGAGGGAGGGAGGGAGAGTGAGGGAGAGGGGAGGGAGGGAGAGAGAGGAAAGGAGGGAGAGACAGGAGGGGAGGGAGGAGGGAGGGAGGGAGCAAAGATCCAGACATCAGGGACCCAAAATAAATTTCACACTAGGAACAACCAAAATTGAACAAACCACTAACTACACATACTTGGGCTTAAAAATCAGTTCTACGGGAAATTTTCATCTGGCTGTGAATGAACTGAAAGAGAAAGCAAGAAGGGCTTTCTATGCCATTAAAAAATCAATCCAAATAGAAACCCAATTAGCATTTGGCTCAAAATTTTTAAATCGGTAATTGAACCAATTGCACTCTATGGCAGTGAGGTGTGGGGACCGCTAACACAAGAATTTGCAAAATGGGACAAACACCCAATTGAGATCCTACATGCAGAATTCTGTAAAAGTATCCTCCGGACTCAAAGGAAAACCGTAAACAATGCATGCAGGGCAGAACTAGGCCAATATTCATTAATAATCACTATCCAAAAAAGAGCCACCAAATTTTGGAAACACCTAGAAATGGGCAACCCCCAATGCTATCATTACGAAGCCCTGAAATGCCAAGAGAGGACCATAAAGAAGAATACCCTCAGTCAACTAGTCCTGGGACTCTGAAGTAACTACTAACACTACTAACAATAACCAGCCCCAGGACAGTGACAGCGTAACGCAAAGAATTCGACCCAACACAATCGTCGCTAAGCAAAAGGAAAAATGTCATATTGGGCAGAAACAACAAAAACCCAAAGCAAACTCAATTGCTACTTGGCCCTAAACAGACAATACAACATGGCTGATTACCTGACCATGGTAAAGGATAGCAAACTGAGAAAAACCTTGACAATGTACAGACTTAGTGAACATAGCCTGGCGATCGAAAAAGGTAGACACAGGCAGACCCGGCTACCAAGAGAGGACAGGATATGCTCTTACTGCAGTCAGGGAGTGGTGGAGACAGAGATGCACTTCCTCACAGCTTGTAGAAAATATCAGGGCATAAGGGAGAATTTCTACCCAAAATTCACAAAAATATGCCCGGAATTCAGGAATTTGAATGACGACCAAAAACTCCCATACCTACTAGGGGAAGAGAGAAATTGTGTAACCTTAGCGGCACACTATGTTACAGCTTGCCATAAACAGAGGGACAACCACTAAATATAAGAAAAGAGTATATACAAATTATATGAATGTATATTTATACACTCAGGGATATATCTGTTTATACACTGTGTGATGAAATATATGCCTTCATCAGCCCCTGTGTTTTACCTGCTTTGTATTGTGTGTACCGCCCCCTTTTTCCTATTGTGTGTATTGGCTACGCCCCTGTCTTTTGTCATATAAAGGTCTCAAGAGCTGTATGAGTCATTCTATCAGACGAACCCGATGTGGAAAGACCTGCAATGTTCTTAGTGATTAAAAGCCTTCAGTTGAATCCTTTAAACTCCTTGGCCTAGAAATTCAGCTGTTTGCGCCAGCCGTTAGCGCCAGATTTCCGGCGCTATCCACTTAGCGCCCGGGCACCGCCGGATCTGTGCCTACGCCGAAATTCAGCTGGGCTTTAGCGCCGGCGCAAAGTGTTAGCGCCCGCTCAGCTGCGCGCGCATCTTATGACGTCATTCCGTCGTGCAACGCCGTTTGTGCGCCCCAAACCGGAAATTCAGTGGCGCCCGGCCGATGTGGGCGTGGCGCTGCTAAGAACTGTGAAATGGAACTCAACAGAGGCCCTGTGGGATTCGGGGAGCGCTAATTAAAGGGCACATCCACTCACCCATAAAAGCCAGCCATTTCGCTGCAATGACTTGACTGCTTTGGATTTCTGCACAGAGAGCAAGGCACAGAGATTACTGATTTCGGACACCATAGGAGAGGTATTTTTGGCTTCTAGCCAGTGCTTTGACATTTGCATCCTTGTGATTTTGCTGTTTGGAACTTTGTAATGGGGGCTGCATGGGGGGCCAACCCTCAGTTGCTACATTTTGTGCGAAGGGCTCGCAGACGCTTTGAGAGAGGGCCAGGCATGCCTAGACACAGAGGGGCCATTAGGCGTCGCCAACGTAGGCCTTACCCAGTCAGGCAATACCGGGAGCAGGTCTCATATCTCACCATGACTGCGGCGCATTGTGTTAAGAGGCTGCGCTTCAGAAGGGAGGTGGTTGGAGAGATCTGCCAGCTGCTTCACGCAGATTTGCAGCCACAGCTCATGTCCAGGGCGTCTCTCTCGGTGGAAGTGAAGGTCACGGTGGCTCTCAGCTTTTATGCAAGCGGCTCCTTCCAAGCCGCTGCTGGGGACATTGCGAACATCTCCCAGTTCGCCGCGCATCGCTGCATCCGACAGGTCACCGAAGCACTTTTCGCGAGGAGGCACCAATTCATCTCCTTCCCCATGACCCAACACAAGCAGGAGCAGCGTGCAGTCGGATTTGCCAGGATCGCGGGCTTCCCCATGGTGCAGGGCGCCATTGACTGCACGCATGTGGCTATGCGGGCACCTATCCACAATGCCGAGCAATACCGCAACCGGAAGGGCTACCATTCCCTAAATGTGCAGCTGGTGTATGACCACAGGCAGCGCATCCTAGCTGTCAATGCCCGCTTCCCAGGAAGCAGCCACGATGCCTTTATCCTGCGCCAGACTACTGTGGCTGACATGTTCCAGGCACAGCCTCCACCAAGGGGATGGCTTATCGGGGACAAGGGCTACCCTTTGTGCACATGGCTCATGACCCCGCTCCGCGCGCCCAGGACCCCAGCGGAGCTGGCATACAACGAAAGCCATCAAGCCACAAGGAACCTAATAGAGCAAACGATAGGCATCCTCAAGCAACGGTTCCGTTGCCTGGATCGTTCGGGCGGGTCTCTTCAGTATTCGCCGGATAGAGTCTCCCAGTTTGTCGTGGTGTGCTGCATGCTCCACAACCTGGCTATCCGCAGGACTCAGGCACTGCCACCTGACGTTGCCCCACCACCTCAGGAGGACGAGCAGGAGGACCCTGAGGAGGAGGAGCACCAGGCCAGGAGGGAGCGACAAGGTCCAAGGGCCGTCCGCCGGGGGCTTATTGCTCGACACTTCTAGGCCCCCTGTCAGGGAATGGCCTGGGCCACTGAACGCACCTGAAGGCAGCCGCTCCGCAAGCCCTCAGCCGGTTAACCCAACAACCACTTGAAACATGACACCTGCACATGGTGAATAAATAAACATCTTTATTTCAAAAACTCAGGGCCCTTCCAACATGGAAGAGCAAAACAGAGAAGACCCCCAAAAAACAGTCACAAACTTCTGTCACTCCCAAAACCTTGGGAGGACTAACAAAACATCACCATCCAAATGGCCTTCCTCACTGGCCTAACAAAAACAAGCCCCCCCCCACAACACAAACACCCCCATAAAACCAAACAACATAATGCCCCCCAGAACAGAAGCCCCCGCATCACCCAAACCCTCGCTCAACACACTCTATTCGGTGTGGCGAGAGGGCGAGTCCGTCGACAGCCGTCTTTTGCCCCGGCCCGTCCTGCTGCTGCGCCTCAAGCTGGGCCGTGAGGCTGTGGCGAGGCTGGGGGAAGGATCTTCAGGGCGACAAGGCGTCTCGCCAGATGCCCTTGGGGGTCGGCCTACACGAGGGCGGGCCCGGGAGGGGCCGGCTGGTGGCTGCTGCAGCTGTGGGTGGCCCTCTTCACTGCCTGCAGCAGCTCCTTGCACCCTGGCTGGGGGAGTGGCAGGCTCGCCTGCACCAATGGGGACAAGGTGGGTGATGCCAGGCGCGCGCTGCTCGCCAGACACACGTACACTCGGGCGGCCTGGCCGGGGAGCAAGCGCGCCAAACTGTTGGTCGCCAGACCGGTGTGCGGCAGCAGGGCGGCGGCTGGCCTGGTGACGCCTCCGCGCCAGTGCGAGGGTGGCAGAAGTCAGTGCCCCAACTGCGCCGGCATGTGCCCGCATCTGCAGTGCCATTGTCTGCCCAGCACCTCTCAGCTGGCGACTGGCGTGCTGCGCTGCCTCGAGTTGTTGCACCCCCCTCTCATGCGCTGCCACAAGGAGCTCCACCCCCCTGGCGTGCGCTGCTGCGATTTGCTCCAGGCCCCTGGCCTGGGATTGGCCGAAAGCCACCACACTTTGTGCGAGGCTTTCGATGGCGTGAGGCATCTGTGCCACCACCTCCATGAATTCGACGTGCCGCCGCTCCGACATCTCGTCCAGGAGGCGCACCTCCTGGGCGACGTCCGAGTCCGGACTGGAGGGCGCCTCCACCCTCTGGCCAGAAGGCTGGTGTGCCGCCGGAGCCTTGCCGCGTGCGGCCACGCCACTGGGACCAGGTTCTGCCCTCCCCTCCACCGCCTCCCCCCTCTGGGCAGAAGGCTGGCGTGCCGCCGGAGCCTTGCCGCGTGCGTCCATGCCACTGGGACCAGGTTCGGGGCTCCCCTCCCCCGCCTCTCTGGCACGCCAGATGTCTCCCCTTCATTGCCATCTCCTGGAGCGGAGGAGGGTTCCCCCGAGGTGGCGCCTTCCTGCTGCTCCTCGACGTCCTCCTCCTCCAAGGGCCTGGCTGTCTGGGCTTCAGGGAGCACCTCCTCCTCACCAGCTGAAAGCAGGAAGGCACAAGTGTAGCTTTAGAGTGAGGACAGGCCGACAGCGAGGGAGGCCGCACTGGTGCATTATGCGCATTTTTCGGCCAGTGGGGAAGGATGTAGATCTGATGTGCGAGGGCAAGGAGAGAGGTGCACCCGGTCCTGTCCTTACCAGTGGGTTCCAGTATAGGGTCGGCGTCGCCGAGCGCCACAGGCCCAATCACCGGGTGACGCAGGAGTCGGGCCACCCTCTCTTCCAGAACCGTTAGCTCCTGGTAATCGCGAGGGCCTCCACCAGTGACACGCAGGCTCCTGGCGTTCCTCGCCAGCTTGGCCTGCAAGAGAAAGGAGGGCGTCTAAGTACAGTGTGGTGCCCCGTTGTTGTGTGTGAGTCCTCCCATGGTGGAATAGCTTGGACAGTGTGGTGCCCTGTTGCTGTGTGTGAGGCCTCCCATGGTGGAATAGCTTGCACAGTGTGGTGCCCTGTTGCTGTGTGTGAGGCCTCCCATGGTGGAATAGCTTGGACAGTGTGGTGCCCTGTTGCTGTGTGTGAGGCCTCCCATGGTGGAATAGCTTGCACAGTGTGGTGCCCTGTTGCTGTGTGTGAGGCCTCCCATGGTGGAATAGCTTGGACAGTGTGGTGCCCTGTTGCTGTGTGTGAGGCCTCCCATGGTGGAATAGCTTGCACAGTGTGGTGCCCTGTTGCTGTGTGAGAGTCCTCCCATGGTGAAATAGCTTGGACAGTGTGGTGCCCTGTTGCTGTGTGTGAGGCCTCCCATGGTGGAATAGCTTGCACAGTGTGGTGCCCTGTTGCTGTGTGTGAGGCCTCCCATGGTGGAATAGCTTGGACAGTGTGGTGCCCTGTTGCTGTGTGTGAGGCCTCCCATGGTGGAATAGCTTGCACAGTGTGATAAGTGCAGAAAGAGCTATTGATTAACATGCAAGTGCCATTGCAGCGGCAGGAGAGCTGGGCATTAGACCTTGGATGTCCCTTTGGCCCTAATGGGAGGTGCACATGCAAGGATGAGGGGGACACTGGAAAGGGTACTCACCTTGACCAGCCGACATAGGTCATTGTATTTCTTGCGGCACTGGTCCGCACTCCTGGGAACATCGGAGCTGGAGGAGACCCTCCGGGCAATTTTGGTCCACGCCTCCCTGAACTGGCTCCTGGGAGCCTTCCTGCCACTAGCCAGGCACACGACCCGTCTTCTCTTGCGTACCCCATGAAGGAGCACACCCAGCGCATGCTCAGAGAACCGCTGGGCTCTTTCACGGGCCCTCTCCATTACCTCCAGGCGTTGATTTGGTACACAACCAGTCCTGAGGCCTAGTTGCAGGGCTACAGCATGCAGGGCGTGGCTGCAGTCAAAGTTGACCCTTCCCCCTTTAAGAGCTGGCCGGCGTCAGGGTGTCTGCTGACACTCACCACATGATCGCACCTGCGCTGCGCCCGGAATCGGCGTTATCAGGCCGCATCGCCGGATTAGCGCCTGAACATAGGGTTCCAACGCCTTTTGCAGCGCTCGGCCAAAAAGTTGGCCAAATCTACTGAATTTCGGCGAGCTCGCCTGCACTTTCCGGCGGCCGCTAAATTTGCCGAGCGCCCGACTTTAGCGCCGCAATAGCGTCCGAACTGAATTTCTAGGCCCTTGTCTTTGAGTTATTGATGGCACATCAATTTTAATCACTAAAACACCAAGATGGATCGACTCCTGAAACCAGAGCGCTTGGATCTGGACCCCCATGCCTCAGACGCAGCCACACAGTTCGGACACTGGTTCCAATGCTTCGAATTTTTCATCGCAAACTCATCCACCGCCATAGCAGCCGCAACCGCCACCGGAGACGTGAAACTGGGAATCCTGCGAAACTGGGTGAGCCATCGGGTCTCCCCTCTCATCCAAGATGCCACCAGCTACGGGGATGCCTGCACCATTCTGAAGGCCCACTACGTGCGGCCAATAAACGAGGTGTACGCCAGGCATCTTCTGACTACTCGCACGCAGCGGCATGGTGAGTCACTAGAGGACTTCATGCTAAGCCTAAAAGTACTGGGCAGAGACTGTAACTGTAAGGCCGTGTCTGCCATCGTGTACACGGAGGAGCTGATCCGAGACTCCTTTATTGCGGGCCTCAGTTCAAATTACATTCGGCAGAAACTGTTTGAAAAGGAGGAACTGGACTTAAAACAGGCTATGGGTATAGCGTGATCGCTGGATATGGCCCAGAGGAACTCTGAATCCTGTTCCTCAGGCCACGCGGCCCACTCCGCCTCATGTGCGCCGTGGGGGCCGCCATCTTGGAAGCCGTCTTCACCTCCCAGGTCTCAGGCCAGCCCAGCACCATCGGAGCCCCAGCCCCCACCCAGGAGCCCCACTACTGCCGCGATGCATCGGGGCCCGAAATGCTACTTCTGCAGCCAGGACAAACACTCCAGGCATCTGTGCCCAGCGAAGGGCACCACCTGTTTTAAATGCGGGAAGAAAGGACATTTCAGCAAAGTCTGCAGAGGGAACCCCGCCTCGAACTCCACCGCCGCGTGCGTGCCGTGGGAGCGGCCATCTTGGAAGCCATCTTGTCCACCCTCATGGAGTCCACCATCTTGCCCCGACTACACAGACCTCCAGGACCCACTGGTGGCCTCGATCACAGTGGATCAATCCAGGCCGCATCCGTTGTCTAAATCGATGATGGACATAGAGGTAAACGGGAACAAGGTTAAATGCTTGATTGACTGCGGGAGCACCAAAAGCTTTATTCATCCTAGCCTGGTAAACCGACTTTCACTAACGATAGTCCCCACACAGGGCAAAATCGCCATGGCTGATAAGACGCATACCTCAAAAATTACAGGTTTCTGCGCGGTTATGTTGTCGGTAAAAGGCACGGATTACAGAGATTTTAAACTATTGATAATGCCAGATCTCTGTGTGAGCGTGATCTTGGGTCTGGACTTCCAGTGCCACCACCAAAGTATCACGCTTACCTACGGTGGGTCCCAGCCGCCCCTCACAGTGTGCGGTCTGGCTACCCTGAAGGTCAAGCCGCCCTCTCTGTTCGCCAACCTCGCACCCAACTGTCGACCCATAGCGACCAAGAGTAGACGGTACAGCTGGGATGATAGACGGTTCATTGCATCGGAAGTAGAAAGACTCAAGCGGGAGGGTATCATCGAATGCAGTACCAGCCCGTGGCGCGCCCAGGTAGTAGTAGTTAAGGGTAGCGAAAAGAAGCGGATGGTGATAGATTATAGCCAGACGGTTAATCTATACACCCAGCTAGACGCCTACCCTCTGCCCCGCATAGCGGATATGGTTAACCAAATTGCGCAATACCGGGTGTTTTCCACCATCGACCTAAAATCGGCCTACCACCAGCTCCCCATTAGGCCGGAGGACCATCCATACACCGCCTTCGAGGCGAACGGACGCCTCTACCACTTCCTCCGAGTCCCCTTTGGGGTAACGAATGGGGTCTCGGTCTTCCAGCGGGAGATGGACCGCATGGTCGATGAGAACCAGTTAACAGCCACCTACCCATACCTAGACAACGTCACCATCTGTGGCCATGACCAGCAAGACCACGACTCGAACCTCGCGAGATTTCTGAAAACCGCCCTCAGACTCAATCTCACCTACAACGAGGATAAGTGTGTCTTTAGCACCACGCGCCTCTGTATCCTGGGCTGCGTGGTGGAAAACGGGGAAATCGGTCCAGACCCCGACCGATTGCGCCCCCTACGGGAGCTACCCCTACCAAACACTCCCAAGGCCCTGAAAAGGTGCCTGGGGTTCTTCTCCTATTGCACCCAATGGGTCCCCAATTATTCCGACAAGGCCCGTCCCCTCCTGAAATCAACGTCCTTCCCGCTCACGGCCGAGGCCCACGCCGCCTTCAACAGCATTAAACACGACATTGAGAAGGCCGCGCTGCAGGCAGTGGACGAAAACATCCCTTTCCAGGTCGAAAGCGATGCGTCCAACTTCGCTTTAGCAGCCACCCTCAACCAGGATGGGCGGCCCGTAGCCTTTTTCTCAAGAACCCTCCAAGGGCCCGAGATCAGGCACTCCTCGGTAGAGAAGGAGGCCCAGGCCATAGTGGAGGCAGTGCGGCACTGGAGGCACTACCTAGCCGGCAAACGCTTCACCCTGCTTACCGACCAGCGGTCGGTAGCCTTCATGTTTAACAGAGGGGGAAGATCAAGAACGACAAAATTCTCAGATGGCGGATCGAACTCTCCACGTTTGAGTACGACATAATATATAGGCCAGGGGCCCTCAACGAATCCCCCGACGCCCTATCACGAGGGATGTGTGCCAGCATCCAGGGGGACAGGCTACAGGGCCTCCACAATGGCCTCTGCCACCCGGGGGTCACCCGGCTATTTCACTTTATAAAATCCCGTAACCTCCCCTATTCTATCGAGGAGGTCCGGTCGATGACCAGGGATTGCTGCACCTGTGCGGAATGCAAGCCCCGTTTTTTCAGGCCCGACCGAGCCCACCTGATCAAAGCTACACGGCCATTCGAGCGCCTGAGCTTAGATTTCAAGGGACCACTCCCCTCCACCGACCGCAATGTGTACTTTCTCAACATTGTGGACGAGTACTCCCGCTTCCCATTCGCCTACCCCTGCCCAGACATGACCAGTGCCACGGTCATCAAGTGCCTCGGCAACCTGTTTTGCACATTCGGCATGCCTAACTACATCCACACTGACAGGGGGGCGTCGTTAATTGATGTGCCATCAATAACTCAAAGACAAGGAGTTTCAAGGATTCAACTGAAGGCTTTTAATCACTAAGAACATTGCAGGTCTTTCCACATCGGGTTCGTCTGATAGAATGACTCATACAGCTCTTGAGACCTTTATATGACAAAAGACAGGGGCGTAGCCAATACACACAATAGGAAAAAGGGGGCGGTACACACAATACAAAGCAGGTAAAACACAGGGGCTGATGAAGGCATATATTTCATCACACACTGTATGGATAGATCTGTATTTTTGTGTACAACCATGAATGTTTTTCGATGATTTGGCAACATAAGATGTACCTTGTCATGCCAATAAAGCGATTTGAATTGAATTGAATTGAAAGAGGAAGGGAGAGAGAGAGGGAGGGGGAGAGAGAGGGGGAGGGGGAGAGAGAGAGGGGCTGGGAGAGAGGGGCAGAGAGAGGGAGAGTGAGGGGGAGGGAGGGAAAGAGTGAGGGGGAGGGAGGGAAAGAGTGGGGGTGGGAGAGGGAGGGAGTGAAGGGGAGGGAGTGAGGGAGAGGAGGGAGGGAGAGAGTGAAGGGGAGGGAGTGAGAGGGAGGGAGAGAGAGGTGGAGGGAGAGAGTGAAGGGGAGGGAGAGAAGGTGAGGGAGGGAGGGGGAGGGAAGGGGGCGTCAGAGACTCCTGACCAGACTCGGGCACGGCAAGCTGTTGACCAGGCGAGACATACCCAAAACTGTAAAACCTGGAGTATATGGCTACTGGCGATCCCCATTAACAAAAAACGAAGTTAAAGAACCACCTCCTGGGTGCTTAGGAAGAGTTCTTCAATCCCAACAGTTTTATAAACAGTTTTATAAACATGGCAGAGGGTTCTTCAGTTCCCTCGGCAATGCCGGGTACTCTAGCTAGTTTTAGTAGAAAACGTCTTGCACACAATACAGTTAAATGTACTTCATGTGTATATTTCCTTAACAAACATCTACCACCATTCAGTGCAAAATTGTGCCATCTTTCTCCTTCACCAAAGTTTGGAATTCTGGCCTGAATTTATCAGACACAGCACATCTTAGTGCAGCTTCTAGGTTTCTGTTCAACAGTTGTGAGCAGTATTTTAACTTCATCAGAGTGATCGCTGAGAATGTTGGCTCACACAATGAAACGTGCCAGACCTGCCCCTGCTCTCAGTCCAGTTGAATGCTGCTTGCCCTTTGCCATGATGTGCCCTATTGGAGCTGCCAGTTATTGGTTAGTTTTTCTTTCTTCTGTTGGCCTGAATTGGTTATTTCGATTGGTCGAGTTGACCATGACGACAGCTCTCTTTTCCATACAATGTTGCTAGCATTTCCATGAAGCTGACATCTGGCGTTTTCATCGTGTTACACACCATTTTAGCAGATTAAAAAATAGGACCTCAAAGGTAGTAATCTCAGGATTGCTACCAGTGCCACGTGCTAGTCAGAGTAGAAATAGAAGGATATTTCAGATGAATACGTGGCTAGAGGAATGGTGCAAGGGGGAGGGATTCAAATTCCTGGGACATTGGAACCGGTTCTGGGGGAAGTGGGACCAGTTCAAAGTGGACGGTTTGCACCTGGGCAGGGCCGGGACCGATATCCTAGGGGGAGTGTTTGCTAGTGCTCTGGGGGAGGGTTTAAACTAAAATGGCAGGGGATTGGGAACCTGAGCAGGGGGACAGAGGAAATGGAAACAAGGATAGAAGCAAAAGATAGGAAGGAGAAAAACAAAAGTGGCAGTCAGAGAAATCAACGGTTTAAATCAAACATGGCCACAGTAAATAATAATTCTAATAGGTCTAAGAGCATTAAAAAAAACAAGCCTGAAGGCTTTGGCCTAGAAATTGGGTATAGCCCCGCTTGAGGCGTTAGAACTGGCGATGCACTAAGTTTATAGCCAGACGAAACTTATCGCCGTCTGGCGCGATATTGGGTTGCATCGCCCCCAAAGGGGATTGAGGCGCTAAATCAGCCGTTGCACGGTGCTCTTAAGGCGCAAAAGGTCAGGCGCTACTCAATATCGACGCGGACGGGCGCAGCGCAGGTGAACTCAATTACGGGAAAGCACGAGACCTACAGGCGCCGGCCAGCTCTTAAAGGGGCGGGTCAGTCAGACTGAGCTTAAACACCCAACGCCCTGAAGGCCTCAGATTCGGCGCTCGCCCTTGTCTGGCGTTAGAAACTTGTGCATTATAGAGAAGGGTAGGCAGAAAGCAGAGCGCTTCAGCACTGAGTCTCTGGACCACTTGGCTGCAGTTGAACACCGTCAAGAGGTCCTGTATCCGGATAATGGCAAGAGGCCAAATCAGAAGGCTTACCGACGATCTTGGAGGGAGGTTGCTGTGAGGGTGAATTCCAGCAGCATGGCGACCAGGACCCCTGTTCAGTACAGGAAGAAATTCAACGACCTCACACGGATCATTAGGGTGAGTGAAGGTTTATCAAACTTGTGCTTCCCTCCATCTGCAGCTGACTTCGGGCACCCTGCTGCAATGATGCGCCAATGGCCATCTGTCAGTATGCACCCATGGCCCTTTTTGGCCACACACATGGACAGATGTCTCAAGGCCTCATGTAACAGCTCTTGCACCATGGGGGGCATGCGATGAGGTCTCAAGGCCTCATGTAACAGAACATCCCTTTCTTTCCCCTGCAGTCCAAGATGGCACAGATTAGAAAGGAGCAGCGTCGAACCGGTGGCGGACCTGCACATGTGGTCACTCTCACGGATCTGGAGGAGAGAGTGCACCAGATACTTGGAGGACGTCTGTCTGGTCCAGTGACCACTGCATCTGCCGACCCCATTACCGACAGCGAGGGTAAGACTCTCACCTTTTCCACCTGTTGCCTTCCACTTGGTCCGCCCGCCAGCATGCATCCTCAGTGTGCAGCCATGTCAGAGCCTTGCCGCAATCTGGCATGCCTTTCAGCAAACCTGTCCTTTTGCTAAAGCCCCTCTTCCACCTCCCACTTTCAGATGAAGCAGCACCAACTCGGGCTCAACGCGCTGAAGCTGCCAGTGCCAGTGCCACCGGAGGCGAGGACCAGGAGGAATCCAGACCAGCCATTGCAGAATCCGGGGAGCGGAGACATCTGCAGGCTGGGGATGGTAGTACCCTCGAGGGGAGGGAGGGTGGCTCTGAGGATGAACCAGTTGCCGGACCAAGTGGCATGGAGCAACGCAGGGGGGATAGGCAAGTTCGGCCACCGTCTCCCCGCAGGGCAAGGCAGGTCATCATGACTGCTGCACAGAGTGCAGATGAGGTCCGTCGCCCTCCAAACAAGCTCCCATTCCGATGCCAGTTGGTCAAAAGACTTTTAGGTGTAGTGGTGCAAGCGCTTCGGACAGGGTTGAAGGTACCAAGTACTGTAAAGCTCAAATCCCAGAACTCCGCTCCACATTAGCTCGCCAACTCTCTCTAGCAGCGAGCGCAATGAGCAGGCCAAGTGGCAGAAGATTCTGCAGTAGAGCTGTCCCCTTTAAATAGCGCCCCCCTACTCCGAGAAGGGCCTGTTAGCCCTCCCTCGAACTGTCACTAATAGCGCTGGGCGCTAAGGCTCCGGGCGCCACCCAATATGCGCTCAGGCGCTCCTAAAAGGTGCTGCACACTGAAATGACGTCATGAGCAGCTTGCGCACGCGGGCGCGCGCAAACACTTAGCGCAGGCTCTAAATGTATAGTCAATATCTGAGTTGGCGCTATCTTCATAGCGTCCGCCCCAACATAGCGCTTCACCCCAATTCTAGGTCTCTTTAGGCGCTCAGCGCCGGCGCTACCAACCCAATTTCTAGGCCACTGTGTCTTAATGCGAGGAGCATTCGTAATAAGGTGGATGAATTAGCTGCGCAAATAGAGGTAAACGAATATGATTTGATTGGGATTACGGAAAATGGGCTCCAGGGTGGCCAAGTCTGGGAACACAACATCCAGGGGTATTCAATATTCAGGAAAGATAGGCAAAAAGGAAAGGGAGGTGGGGTAGCATTGCTGGTTAAAGAAGGGATTAACACAATTGTAAGGAAGGATATTAGCTCTGATGATGTGGAATATGTATGGGTAGAACTGAGAAATACCAAGGGGCAGAAAATGTTTGTGGAAGTGGTATATAGACCTCCAAACAGTAATGCGGAGGGTGGGGATGGCATTAAAAGGGAAATTAGAGAAGCGTGCAATAAGGGCACAGCAGTCATCATGGGTGACTTTAATCTATATATAGGTTGGGCTAACCAAATTAGTAACAATACTGTGGAGGAGGAATTCCTGGAGTGTTTACAGGATGGTTTCCTGGACCAATATGTCGAGGAACCAATTAGAGATCAGGCCATCTTAGACTGGGTATTATGTAATGAGAAAGGATTAATTAGCAATCTTGTTGTACGAGGCCCCTTGGGTCGGAGTGATCATAATATGATCGAATTCTTCATTAAGATGGAGAATGAAGTAGTTGACTCAAAGACTAGGGTCCTGAATTTAAATAAAGGAAACTACAGTGGTCTGAGGTGCGAGTTGGGTAGGATTGATTGGGGAATGTCACGCAAAGGGTTGATGGTGGATAGGCAATGGCAAACATTCAAAGACTGCATGGATGAACTACAGAATTTGTTCATCCCAGTTTGGCATAAAAATTAAATTAAAAAGATGACTCAACAGTGGCTAACAAGGGAAATTAGGGATAACATAAGATCCAAGGAGAGGACATATAAATTGGCCAGAAAAAGTAGTAAACCTGAAGATTGGGAGCAGTTTAGGATTCAACAAAGGAGGACAAAGGGATTAATTAAGAAAGGGAAAATAGAATATGAGAGTAAGCTAGCAGGGAACATAAAAACTGACTAAAAGCTTTTATAGATATGTGAAGAGAAAAAGATTGGTGAAGTCAAGCGTAGGTCCCTTGCGGTCAGAATCAGGGGAATTAATAATGGGGAACAAAGAAATGGCAGACCAATTAAATACATATTTTGGTTCTGTCTTCACAAAGGAGGACACAAATAACCTCCCAGAGATGTCGGGGAACATCGGGTCTGATGAAAGGGAGGAACTGAACGAAATCAGTATTTCTGGGAAATGATGTTGGGAAATTGATGGGATTGAAGGCCGAAAAATCCCATGGGCCTGATAATCTACATCCTAGGGTACTTAAGGAAGTGGCCCTAGAAATAGTAGATGCATTGCTGATCATCTTCCAACATTCAATGGAATCTGGAACAGTACCCATGGATTGGAGGGTAGCTAATGTTACCCCGCTATTCAAAAAAGGTGGTAGAGAGAAAACGGGGAATTACAGACCGGTAAGCCTGACATCGGTAGTGGGGAAAATGCTAGAGTCCTTTATAAAAGATGTAATAGCAGAGCACTTGGAAAACAGTGACAGGATCGGACAAAGTCAACATGGATTTACAAAAGGTAAATCGTGCTTGACTAATCTACTGGAATTTTTTGACGATGTAGCTGGTAAAATAGATAAGGGAGAACCAGTGGATGTGGTGTATTTGGACTTTCAGAAGGCTTTCGATAATGTCCCGCATAAGAGATTAGCGTGTAAAGTTAAGGCACATGGGATTGGGGGCAAGGTATTAACTTGGATAGAGAACTGGTTGGCAGACAGAAAGCAAAGAGTTGGAATAAACGGGTCTTTTTCCGAGTGGCAGGCAGTGACTAGTGGGGCACCGCAGGGCCCCAGCTATTCACAATATATATTAATGATCTAGACAAGGGAGCTAGATGTAATATCTCCAAATTTGCAGATGACACAAAGCTGGGTGGGCGTGTGTGCTGTGAGGAGGATGCCGAGAAACTACAGAATGATTTGGACAGGTTTGGTGATTGGGCAGAAGCATGGCAGATGCAATATAATGTGGATAAATGTGAGGTTATCCACTTTGGTGGCAAAAACAGGAAGACAGATTATTATCTGAATGGCAATAGATTGGGAGAAGGGGAAGTGCAACGAGACCTGGGTGTCCTTGTGCACCAGTCACTGAAGGTAAGCATGCAGGTGCAGCAGGCGGTTAAGAAGGCAAATGGTATGTTGGCCTTGTAGCGAGAGGGTTTGAGTACAGGAACAAAGATACCTTGCTGCAGTTGTACAGGGCCTTGGTGAGGCCACATCTTGAGTATTGTGTGCAGTTTTGGTCGCCTTATCTGAGGAAGGATGTTCTTGCCATGGAAGGAGTTCAGCGAAGATTCACCAGGCTGATACCTGGGATGGCAGGAATGACGTATGAGGAGAGATTGGGTCGATTGGGCTTGTACTCGCTGGAGTTTAGAAGAATGAGAGGGGACCTCATTGAAACTTATAAAATTCTGACAGGACTGGACAGACTAGATGCAGGATGGATGTTCCCGATGGTCGGGGAGTCCAGAACCAGGGGACACAGTCTAAGGATAAGGGGTAGGCCATTTAGGACAGAAATGAGGAGGAATTTCTTCACCCAGAGAGTGGTGAACCTGTGGAATTCTCTACCACAGAAGGCAGTAGAGGCCAATACATTAAATATATTCAAGAAGGAGTTGGATATATTTCTTAAGGATAAAGGGATCAAGGGGTATGGGGAGAAAGCAGGGACTGGGTACTGAATTTGGATGATCAGCCATGATCGCATTGAATGGCGGAGCAGCCTCAAGGGGCTGAATGGCCTACTCCTGCTCCTATCTTCTATGTTTCTATGACCAATAAGCAGTAACCAAGGACATAAAGTACACAATGATCAAACAACAGTTCCACACTTTGCTTTTCATCATACCGTTATACCAACAAACCCACAAAAAAGGTTAAAGAACACATACTTAATGTGAATAACAGGTATTGAGATCCCATATCCAACAACGGTGTCTATGACTCATTTTTTATTTCCTAATGAAAAATGCAATTTGTTACATCTGGATTCACAATTAGCCAAATGTGGCTAGTGACTAACATATTGGACATCTGGAAAGCAATCTTAGACGCATTCTAAAAAGAGTTTCCCACTTTGACCAGATGCATTTCCTTTCTTCCAATTCATCTTGTGATAGTTAAATTAGCTTACAATTAGTGCCCTGCTGTTCTTGTATATATCTCGCTGAATTGACTGCAGATCTCTCCCGCCATCTCCACTGTTTGGTGGCCTGTAATGCACACCGAGAATTGTGCCACTTATTTGCCAATTTTTGAACTCTGTCCGTATGGATTCTGTCTTAACACATATTTATGCTGCAATTTGTATGAGTGATTTTGTAAGCTATAAAAAAAAGAATTCTAAGCTTTCCACTGAAATTTGAAAGAAAACAGGTGGGTAAAGGGGCAATGTATAATTACTGTGTAATGAAAATGTTGAACTGACAGATGCTGATGTCTAAACCCCGATCCATTTGTATGATCCACTTGCCAAACTAGATCAGATTACCAAACACTACAGTTGATTGCATAGCATGTTCCATTCTCTTCTAAAAATCTAATCTGTATCAGACATTATTTATTTTGATTTGTAGTGCTCTATCATGAGTCCTAGATCTACATATTCCATTATGAATTCAGCTCTTAGTTCTGTAGAGCTCTGGGGGCAAAATTTGGTTGCTTTGCGCATAGCACTAGGCCTTTATTAAGGGGAAGCAGGCCTGCAATGACGCAGCACTACGTGCCAACGCACGTGGCGCAGTTGAATGTAGCACCGTAAAATTCACTGCTAGTGCCCCAAGAGGGAAGGGAAGTGGTTCCAGTAGCGCCCAGCCTCCTGCTTGGGGTGCTACCACTGAATTTACGGTGCAGGGGCACTAACTTTTTCAGGGCATTAAAAGTAGCACCCCAGCGAAGTTGGCGCCCCAGATGGGGTGCCACTGAATTTTCCCCCCTGGTCTGTATAGTATGTTACAACAAATCTGTAAACTCAGTCTCGCTTCCAGTTTGTTAAGTTGATTAAAAACCTTTTGCTAGGGAGAAAATTGGATCGCGCCTCCTTTGGGGCGCTAACTTTGCTGGGACGCTACTTTTAGCATCCTGAAAAAGTTAGCGCCCCTGCGCCGGAAATTGAATGGTAGCACAGGGTACCGGCAAAAGAGGCCAGCACTCGAGGAGTGCCGGGCTGACCGATCGTGGCCGGCACCCTGCAGGAGGAGGCAAAAGGGGGCAGGTGCTGGCAGGCGGCCCAAAAATAAAATGGCCGCCTGGCACCTGTCCTTTAATTTGTGCTACCCCGACCGCAAACATGACATCCTGACCCTGTCGGACATAACGTCTGGTGGTAGGTCAGGGGGCGCGAGCGAAGTTTGTGGCCAGGGCGCGAGCGGGGCGCTGCGCACGGTGATGATGCTACCGGCTACCGCCACCGCTAACCTCTAGCTGAATTTTGCGGGAGGCATTAGCAGCGCTGCGCCCGGGCACTAGGTGCTGTGCGCCCTTTTAGCGCCCCCTCGAGCAAAGCAACCCAATTTTTCCCCATCTATTTAATTAATTGCAGACTTTGGTCTCTGATGCATTTTTGCTTTATTGGAAAAAAAAGCTAGAATGTTGGTGTTTGTGAGTAATTTGGGGCCTATTAACAAAATTGCTGGAATGCACATTCTTGCAAATCTTGGGAATATGATTCTGCTAGTCTGAACAAAATACTAGCAGCCAATTTATAACACACTTGCAATAGTCTGTTCATATTTCTCAAACAGCTGACAAGACATTACATTTGAAGGTGCCATTTTCAAGAATAGAGAAGTTTTGGGGATGCTGCGAGACAGGAATAACTGTGATAGAGAAGTAAAATAGCATTCATTCAAATCCATACTCCATATTGGGGAGCTTCATTAAAAAGCATGATGGTGGATAGGCAATGGCTAATATTTAAGGAACGAATGCATGAATTGCAACAGTTATACATTCCTTTCTGGCGCAAAAACACAAAAGGAAAACAAAATAAATTAAGGATAGTATTAGATCCAAAGAGGAGTCATATAAAGTTGCCAGAAAAACTAGCAAGCCTGAGGATTGAGAGCAGTTTAGAGTTCAGCAAAAAAGGACCAAGAGATTGATTAAGATAGGAAAAATAGAGTATAAGAGTAAACTAGCAAGGAATATAAAAGTGGACTGTAAAAGTTTCTACAAGTATGTAAAAAGAAAAAGATTAGTGAGACAAATGTAGGTCCCTTACAGTCAGAAATGGGAGAATTTATAATGGGGAACAAGGAAATGGCAGAGCAATTAAACAAATACTTTGGGCTGAATTTTCCAAGCCCCGAGGAGGTGGGCATGGAGGCGGGGCAGCCGGTAAATTCAGAGAAAGTGGGGGCGGATGGCAAACCCGCCCCCATCCCACCTCCATGCCCTTTTGCCAGGAGGCGGAAAGATGTGCAGCTTCGGGTCCCAAAAAAAAGATTAGTGCCATTTTACTTTCACAGGTGAAGGCTTCCTGACCTCAGAGATCCCCGTCAGGTTGGAGGAGATGTGGAGGAGGTCTGCGGCGGTCAGAGGCACCTGGAAGTAAGATGAGTGAGTGATGGGTGCAAGTGTGGAGCAGTAAGTATGCAAGGTGAGTGATAATTTTTAAAAAGTGTTCACTTACCTTGTTTCCTTCCTACAGCCTTCAGCCACGGTGGATCGGGAGAGCCAACATCCTCCTTGTCAATTTCACAGGCTGGCTGTTGGAACCTCTGAACCAACAGCCATGTGAAATTTACAAATTTGAAAGGTTTGATGAGTCCTGAACACAAGCACTCATCAAACTAAAGAGAATGTCAGTGTTTGACAGCTTTACAGAGCTGTCAAATGCTGACACTTCTTCTTTCAAGAAGTCTTGACAGATAGCACATCTCACGTTGAGGTGCTCTGTCAGTGACTTCCTCCCCAATTGGTCTGCTGAGCCCGCAGGGCGGGCTTAACAAGCTCAATCAGGGAAAAATCCCGCTGGTTGGTCAGGCAAGGATGGAGGCGGGACATTGACATGACAAGATCAGTCCCGCCTCCAACTCGCCTCCATTCACAAAATCCAGCCCTTTGGTTCTGTCTTCGCGGAAGAGGACACGAATAACTTCCCAGAAATGCGAAAGAACCAAGGGCCTAGTGAGAAGGAAGAATTAAAGGAAATTAGTATTAGTAAAAAAAATAGTGCTGGAGAAATTAATGGGACTGAAAGCCAATAAATCCCCAGAGCCTGATAATCCGCATCCCAGAGTACTAAAAGAGGTAGCCATGGAAATAGTGGATGCATTGGTTGTCATCTTCCAAAATTCTATAGATTATAGAACAGTTCCTGCAGATTGGAGGGTGGCAAATGTAACCCCACTATTTAAAAAAGGAGGGAGAGAGAAAACAGGGAACTACAGACTGGTTAGCCTAACATCAGTAGTAGGGAAAATGCTAGAGTCTATTATAAAGGATGTGATAACAGGACACTTAGAAAATATCAATGGGATTAGACAAAATCAACATGGATTTATGAAAGGGAAATCGTGTTTGACAAACCTACTGGAGTTTTTTGACGATGTAACTGGTAGAATAGTTAAGGGAGAAGCAGTGGATGTGGTGTATCTGGATTTTCAGAAGGCCTTTGATAAAGTCCCACATAAGAGGTTAGTGTGCAAAATTAAAGCACATGGGATTGGGGGTAATATACTGGCAGGGATTGAAAATTGGTTAACAGACAGTAAACAGAGAGTAGGAATAAATGGTTCTTTTTCGGGGTGGCAGGCGGTGACTAGTGGGATACCGCAGAGATCAGTGCTTGGGCTCCAGCTATTCACAATATATATCAATGATTTGGATGAGGGAACCAAATGTAATATTTCCAAGTTTGCTGACAACACAAAACTAGGTGGGATTATGAGTTGTGAGGAGGATGCAAAGAGGCTTCAAGGCGATTTAGACAAGTTGAGTGAGTGGGTAAATACATGGCAGATGCAGTATAACGTGGATAAATGTGAAGTTATCCACTTCGGTAGGAAAAACAGAAAGGCAGAGTATTATTTAAATGGTAATAGATTGGGAAATGTTGATGTACAAAGGGACCTGGGTATCCTTGTACACCAGTCACTGAAAGCAAACATGCAGGTGCAGCAAGCAGTTAGGAAGGCAAATGGTATGTTGGCCTTCATTGCAAGAGGATTTGAGTACAGGAGCAAGGATGTCTTACTATTGTTATACAGGGCCTTGGTGAGACCTCACCTGGAGTACTATGTGCAGTTTTGGTCTCCTTATCTAAGAAAGGACATATTTGCCATAGAGGGAGTGCAGCAAAGGTTCACCAGACTCATTCCTGGGACGGCAGGACTGTCATATGAGGAGAGATTGGGTCAACTAGGCCTGTATTCACTAGAGTTTAGAAGAATGAGAGGGGACCTCATTGAAACGTATAAAATTCTGACAGGGCTAGACAGACTGGATGCAGGGAAGATGTTTCCCCTGGCTGGGGGCTCTAGAATGAGTGGTCACAGTCTTAGTATATGGGGTAGGGCATTTAGGACTGAAATGAGGAGAAATTTCTTCACTCAGAGGGTGGTGAACCTGTGGAATTCTCTACCACAGAAGGCTGTGGAGGCTAAGTCACTGAATATATTTAAGAAGGAGATAGATTTCTAGATGCAAAAGGCATCAAGGGGTATGGGGAGAGAGCGAGAAAATGGTATTGAGATAGAGGATCAGCCATGATCATATTGAATGGTGGAGCAGGCTCGAAGGGCCGAATGGCCTACTCCTGCTCCTATTTTTCTATGTTTATACTCATGGATAAAGAAACTTAGTATGTTCCTCAGATAAAGGAAGGTCCATGGAAAAATGAAACCCAAATGGCTAAACAGAAAAGCCCATTGGCAAATTAATCTCAAAGTATAAAGAGAATAATTGTCAAAATAATAGGGACAGGTATCTATTTCAGCTGGAGTTAATCTGCTATTAGGTCAGAGGTGCAGTAGAAAAGAGGATTGTGGATAAGTGCAGTAGTGATGGTAAAGTCTCTTTCAGTTAGTCAGAAGTCGGATAATGATTAAAGAACTTTGGGGGTCAAAGAGGAATTTCCCAGAGTTTTCACTAAATGGACATCAGGTTGATGGCGCATATGGGCTGAATCATTCTGAATGGGATAGGCTTGATTGACTAGATGGTCTTTTGCTGTCTTTCTTTATATGTTCCTATGACACTTAACTTGTATAAATGTTAAAGAGTTTGTTAGTGCAAAATCTTGGAGGAAATAGCACAACTAAATTATGGGAAAAGCCCGCTAAGTGACCAAGCCTCAATAAATTATAATATTTGAGGAATGTGAACGTATTAGGATGAATGAACATGGTCTCCCATAATTGCAAAAGAAGCAACAAGCACAACAGAATGAAACAGAAAGAGTTGGTGCAGTATCAACAGCTTGGAGCACATTGTCGGTGACTGAAATAAATTGCAGCACTTGAAGAAGACCACAAAGGAAAGGCATAACTGTTCCTTATAAAGTAGCAGCACAAGATATATAAAATGAAGATGAAAAAAGCAGTAATCATTAAAGATCTGTGGAAAAAATGCTCTATTGTCACAGATAAATGTTAACAAGGATTTAGTAAAGTAATAGAAGTAAAAATTTCCAGGTTGTGCATATTACATTGTACACAGCATGAAAAGATTATTATTAGTCCTAGCCCCTTTAGGGCTACCCCGGATCAGGCGTATTCCTCAGACGTTCACTTTCAACTAAAGTTTGAGGTAGCCGAATCCTAAAGACGCTTAATTGGGTCTAAAGGTCCGGACTATCTCTCCCTAAAGGAAAGGAACAACCTGAAAATGTTACCATCCTCCAGATAGCACTTTTAATAAGTTTAGTTAGACTGTAACATTCTGGATATAATGTGGGTCCGAAAAATTCCCCCAGAATTCTGCAACTCCTCACCAAAGAGTGTACAGAGATTGAGTTTGCGAGTTTGATACAGAAGTATTATGTGAGACAATTCTAAAAATATTGGGCCAGAAATTCGTGAACGGGGCTTGCCGCGCGTGCAAGGTCCCGATTTGCACTTACCCAACGCGCCTGCCAATCACCTCCAGGGACGCCTGGAATTCCATTTTGAATCTGAAGAATCCCGGGCAGCGTTTGATGTCACGCCGCCCAGGAGGGCAGCCAGCGCGAAGCCTGGAGCGCGCTGTGCAACAGAGACACGCCCCTTGAGGTCTCAGTTTAACAGGACACGCCCCCAATGTTTCTGCCAAGCTGCTAAGCATTTTTACATGCAAAGCAACAGTTTAAATAGGTTTTTGGAAGTTTTTTGAAGCTATTGGTAACTTTATAAACTTTTAAAAACGTTTACATTATTTTGAAGAATCTGAAGTAGTTTTAAACAGAATTAAAGCAATTTAAAGACTTTTAAAAGCCCTAAAAGATTTTTTTAAATTCCATTTATTTATTTAGCAATGTCGTTGTCATACGTGTCTTCACACTGTTCCCTTTGGGGAACTGTATGAAGTGGTGGAAGGATTTATGGCCATGATTAACGCTCATTCCGTGACCGTAACCATCTTTGAACCAGCCATTAGGGCGGTTAGTCCTATGGCGGGAGGGTTTTACGGGCTCCCACAAGCTATACAAGGAGGGGGGGGCCACCCACACCCACGGACGCAAATATCCCACTGGATGTCAACCCAGAATTTAGAGCCGGAGCTCCGACTCCACTTGCCGGGACTGTCTGGAGCGGGGTTCGAAACCCTACCCTGATCTGGCCCAGCGGTGGGGATCCTACCGCTATGCCAAAGGCCCAATCCGATTAGCAACGTGAAATGGCTGGAATGAGCACAATTCACGGCATTAAAAGAACTCACAATTGAACTGATGATGACCTCAGCAATCTCCTCAAGGAGGTGGAGGCGCAGCGCCTGCTCATCATTGGTAATGAGAAGTCAAAGGCGCTGCAAAAAGGGCAGATGATAGCTTGGTCTTTCAAGTGGCAGCATAGGGCTCCAGTCACGGGGAGGGAAAAGGCGCAGGAAACGTATGGGTGTCACCTTTTGTGCGGAGTGGGCCTTTTGCGTAGCAGTAAGCATCCCCGCCGCTGGGCCAGAAGGAGTAGGGTTTCGAACCCCACTCCAGACAGTCCCGGCAAGTGGAGTCGGAGCTCCAACTATAAATTCTGGGTGGACATCCAGCGGGATACTTGCGTCCGTGGGTGTGGGTGGCCCCCCCCCCTCAGATGGGTTGTGGGAGCCCGTAAAACCCTCATGCCATAGGACTAACCACCCTAATGGCTGGTTCAAAGATGGTTACGGTCACGGAATGAGCGTTAATCACGGCCATAAATCCTTCCACCACTTCATACAGTTCCCGAAAGGGAACAGTGTGAGGATGCGTACGACGATGACCTCTTGCGCAATGCACCTCCTTGGACCCTCAGTCGCAGATACGAGGGGGCAAATCATGCAATTGTTAAATTTTTCATTTTATTGACATGTAAAATGTTGGCCCAGTAATTCCCTTCCAAATGCGCGAGTACGGTCGGGGTACTTACGCGTCTGGCCAGAGGAAATGCCGGTTTTCAGCATGCACAGTGCATGTGGGGAAAACCGGCATTTCCTGTCCTCTGAACGAAGGGGTTCAGAGGCAGAACGCGTGCGACTGCACAGGCAGCGCGTGCGCAGTAAAATTCGCCGCTTTCATTCATGCTTTCAGTGAGGTCAAGTCCTTACAACTTACACATGAAAAAAGCATGGGTACAGTTGCTCCAGAGGCTGCGGAGGAAGATATTTCTTATCGTGGAGCTTCTGAAAGTATGTATGTCTGTATATATTCCTTTGCGTGTTATGTATATATTCCTTTACTTATGTGTATGAATGTATTATTTAATTATGACTTTCAGAGAAAGTAACTTATTGGAAAATCATAATTAAAAACATACATTCATACACATAAGTAAAGGAATATAAAACATACATACATATACGTAAAGGAATATATGCGGACATACATACATAATTACTTATTACTGATGAAAAGTTTCTTTCTTAAAAGTGCTGGAAATGTTACATTACTCATTTTAGAACACTCATTTTCACATTCAATTCACACAGCCACAATTGCTCCTTCTACCTACCGTTCTGAAAACCCGTTTAAAAAAAAAAAAAAAAAATTTAAACTTTAAAACTTACTTAAAATTTCTTAAAATAACTTCCCTCCCTTTCCCAAACAAAAATATTGCCTTTCAGAAGCTCCACGATAAAATATATCTTCCTCCGCAGCCTTGGAACAACTTTACACATGCTTTTTTCAAGTGTAACTTGTAAGGACTTACCCTCACTGAATCCATGAATGAAATCGACGAAGTTCACTGCGCAAGCGCTGCCTGTGCAGTCGCACGCGCTGTGCCTATGAACCCCTTCGTTCCGAGGTCTGGAAATGCCGGCGTTCCCCGCATGCGCTGTGCATGCTGAACGCCGGCATTTCCAACGGCCAGATGCGTGAGTACCCAGACCGTACTCACGCATTTGGTCACGAATTTCTGGCCCATATAGATTTATTAAAGTACCAACATATAATTTACAGTTGGTGAGTCAATCGCAACATTAACAGTTCCAAAAAGAGAAAGCTTTTCAATATTATCAGAGATCCTCATTCTGAAATCTTAATTTCGCTACAGTTTTACAGTTCTTCGTTTTATTCAGGATATTCACCAAAATCAAATACAGTACCTTGATCCCCGAGATACAAAGAGTTGTAGACTTACAGAGCTGCCTCTGAAGCCTGAGAATCGCTTTGCTCCTTTACAGCGAGTCTATTTTCCCATTGAAAAGTTCAATATTTATACTCTTTTCAGTGGCATTTCCTTTGAAGTTTTCTGCTGATGTAAGCTAATTATGTAAGCTAATTATCTCTAGTCATTTTTCTGCTGACCCCTGCTATTCTTACAGTCACCTCAGCTGGTAGCATTACAGATTTATGTCTCTACCCCAGGTGTCCCAGAGTTGCAATGCGAATTCCGCCAACTAAGGGGCACAATGAACATGATCTTCACTGCACGTCAATTACAAGAGAAATGCAGGGAACAGCACCAACCGCTGTACATGGCCTTCTTTGATCTCACAAAGGCCTTCGACACTGTCAACCATGAGGGATTATAGAGTGTCCTCCTCAAATTCAGCTGCCCGCAAAAGTTTTTCACCATCCTCCGCCTGCTTCACGATGACATGCAAGCCATGATCCTGACCAACGGTTCCACCACAGACCCAATTCACATATGAACCAGGGACAAGCAAGGCTGTGTCATCGCACCAACACTCTTCTCGATCTTCCTTGCTGCAATACTCCATCTCACCCTCAGTAAGTTCCCCACTGGAGTGGAGCTAATTTACAGAACAAACGGGAAACTATTCAACCTCTGTTGCCTCCAGTCCGGATCCAAGGTTGTCCCATCCTCTGTCATCGAATTACAGTATGCAGATGACGCTTGCATCGCCGCTCACTTGGAGGTCGAACTCCAAACCATCGTCAACACCTTCACCGAAGCGTACGAGAGCATGGGCTTTACACTAAACATCTGTAAGACAAAGGTCCTCTACCAACCTGCCCCCGCCACACAGCACTGCCCCCCGATTATCAAAATCCATGACAAGGCCTTGGAAACGTGGACCACTTTCCATACCTCGGGAGTCTACTGTCAACAAGGGCAGACGTCAACGACGAAGTCCAACACCACCTTCAGTGTGCCAGTGCAGCCTTCGGTCACCTGAGGAAGAGAGTGTTTGAAGACCAGGACCTCAAACCCGGCACTAAGCTCATGGTCTACAGAGCAGCAGTGATACCCGCCCTGCTGTATGCCTCGGAGTCATGGACCATGGACAGCAGGCACCTCAAAGCACTGGAGAGGTACCACCGACGCTGCCTGCGCAAGATCTTGCAAATCCATTGGCAGGATAGGTGCACCAATGCCAGTGTTCTTGCTCAGGCCAACATCCCCAGCATCGAAGCTTTGACCACGCTCGATCAGCTCCAATGGACGGGTCACATTGTCTGCATGCCCGATACGAGACTCCCAAAACTAGCGCTCTACTCGGAGCTCCGGCACGGCAAGAGAGCCCCAAGTGGGCAGAGGAAACGCTTCAAGGACACCTTCAAAGCCTCCTTGAAAAAGTGTAACATCCCCACCGACACCTGGGAATCCCTGGCCCAAGACCGCACAAAGTAGAGGAGAAGCATCCGGGAAGGTGCCGAACACCTCGAGTCTCTTCGCCAGGATCAAGCGGAAGCCAAGCGCAGGCAGTGCAAGGAGCGCACGTCAACCCAAGCACCCCACCCACCCGCCCCTTCAACCACCATCTGCCCCACCTGTGACAGAGACTGTAGGTCCCACATTGGACTTAATCAGTCACCTGCAAACTCATTTTTAATGTGGAAGCAAGTCATCCTCGGTTCCGATGGACTGCCTAAGGAAGAGCAGAACCTTTTGTGAAGTGGGGCTTTTCCAGCCAAGTTTCGAAGCGTCCTCACTGTCAGAAAAAGTTTTGAATTTTGCATTTCCACGGGGATTTGAACCCAGCTCTTACACAAAAGTAAGACTGTAAACAAAGCTTGCAAACTTCCAACTTCTTTAACAGACCAGGTAAGTACTAAACTGGTGCAGCCCTCGCACTCGCCCTTATCACAGCAACTAGCAGGATCAGCCTTATCTAAAATGGATACCTGTCACCCTCAGAACCCCAACACGTTCACCGCACCCTCTGCCACCAGACGCAGGATAAAATTGACTATGCCAGCAAGGAAACTGCCTCCACGCACACTTGCCACTGGGGAAGCGCTGCATTGCCAGCAGTTAGGGGAGATTGTGCACCATCTAGTGGGTATGGTGAGTATTGATAGGCTCGATGGCCTTTTCTCACCCTTTTCAGGTGTTCATAAGATCCACCAAAATGTGCACTTTCATGTAGGTTGGTGTTCACTTCAACCAGTGCATTCCTATCAGCTGTTGATCTGGTCCTCAAGCGTTGTGATATTTAAATGGTAATTCTCTCTCCCGACATCAATCCTGGCTCCCACCTCTGATTTTAAATTAAAAGCAAAATACTGAGGATACTGGAAATCTGAAATAAAAACAGAAAATGCTGGAAATATTCGGGGCTAGAAATTCAGTGCATTTGTGCCTCTTGTTAGTGCCCCTGGCAGGGGCGTAAATGATTTTTCGTCCGGGTGCGGCACCATTAACGACTCCCGCTAAATTTAGCGGAAGTTTAGTGGCAGCAGTAACCGGTAGCACCCTGCTCTGCTGTGCAGGCAACGTCATCACTGTGCACAGCGCCCCGTTTTTGCCCCACCTGCAAAATTGGCCTATGCCCCCTGAATCTGCGAGCGATTCAGGGGGTGGGAACGGAGCGGCAGGAGGCTCGCGGGGCGGTAAGCAAAGGGGAGGTGGCGGGCAGGGGAAATAAAATCAGCCGACTTACTTGTCGCAACCCATTGTGTCTTTCAACGCAGGGTCCGTGCTTGAGTGCCGGGCTGCTGGCATGGCACCCCGCTCCCCAGTGTTCCAGGTAGGGCCCTGCAGAATTGTGGGCTTGGGCCCTCCCTTTTAATGAGGGGAAGAGCCCTTCCATGCGGCAGTGCTACATGGCCCAGTGCATAGCGCTGCAGAACGCACCACCCCGATATTCGGGGTTAGCGCTCTGAGAAGGAAGTGGTGCATTCGAACGCTTCCCCGGGAAAAGGGCATCCGCGGGCGAAGAACTGCCCAGTGAATGCCCATGAAATTCTTACACCTGGCAAAAGCAGGCGTAAGGTTTTAACTGAACATAAAAATAATTGTTTTAAAATTATTTAAACATAAAAAAACCTGTAAAATAAGTTCAAGTTATTTTAGCCCCTTTAAAACGTTTACATTTATTTTTCAAAAAACTAAATTTTTGTTTTAAATATTTAATTAAATTGTATTTTAAATATATATATTTTTTATTTGGAATGTAAATATGTTTTTTATGTGACCCCCATTCATGCTTATGGGGTTTCTGTACATACAGAACCTCCATAACCTCGATGCAGGGGAAACCTCCCGCCAATCTGTCCCAACGATGTGCCTCAGGCTCCAACCTCAGAAGAGCCACCATGTTTTCCATTTTCCATCCTGGGGCCTTTGTGAGTGAGACTTAGTGAGAATTAGTGCCACATTTTGGGCTACAGGCTCATACCCACTCACTAGTAACTGGATTGAGACTGACTAAACTCATTTCACAGGCAGTCCTTAAAACCAGCAGACAGAAAGGCCGCAATAGTTGTGGGGAGGGTGTCGGTGAGGCCAAACACGGCAGGACCTCATTAACAATCTTGTAGCTCCGAACGGACAGCCTGGCCGGTGGAACACCAGCGGCAGGAAGCCGGAGCTGGGTCCCTTGGGGGAGGTCGTCAATAAATTGGGGCTTGGCGCGGGGGAGGAGGTCGGCAATCGGGGCTGAGGGAGGCTTTCCTGGAGGGGCCCGGGACGAGCACTCCTGCTCCTCCTGGCCCATGAGGAATGCTGAAACTGCCGAGTATTCTGCCCCCTTGGAAGCCCGGACAGCAGCAGTAAATTCCAAATCGGGCTCCAAATTGCACTGTTGGAGCCTAATTTAAATATATTAAGTGTTTCTCCTCTCCATGGCTACTCAGACGGCCCATTTTTTTGGCCACTGTAAATTGGTGGTGTGGACCCGCACGGCAGGTTGGGGTCGTGTTCACCACATTTCACTTTTAAACCCACCCCGCCCGTCATGGGGGTGTTACTATCGAGGCCAAAGACTTTCATTCCATCTGTCTAGGGTGGATTTCAACAGAGATCTCAGAAGTGAGAGGTAAGTGGTTAACCCCTTCCACCACCCAGTTCCCACTTTTTAAACATTTTATTTTGATTTACATTTTCCCCGATTACAGAATATCAAGGTATATTGCACTTGGCATACAACTTATATTTAGCATTACCAACCCTCCAGGGTTGGCCTGGAGTCTCCAGGAATTGAAGATTAATCTCCAGGACACTGCTGGGAGCAACCATGGAGAAAATCATTGGGGCAATTAAAAGAGATTGTGCTTTTCTCATTTTCTTTGAACACTTCTGTTTATTAGTTATAAAAATATTGGCGATGGGAAAAATGGCTGTTTGACTGACAGTAGAGCCTCATCCAATTGGGTAATGAGCCTTTTCGCTTTCCAATTGGCACTGGAAGGTGGGGTGCCACGAGGATGGACGTGTTGAGCGACCAATGGTGGGAGCGTGGGACTGGTCATATAATGAAGCCTCCAATAATACATTCAACCAGAGTTGGCAACCCTACTCATATTGTCGATATCATTTTATGTTAATCATTTTGGCACTTGGATTCAGTTGTGGCTGGCTTGTGGATGATCTCTTGTTATTTATGCCACTATTTATAGGTTTCTTGACAATATTGACCTGTCCCTGTGGTTGTGTGGCTTGTAAAGCAGCTTTCTACCATGCTTAACGTGGAGTGTATTACTGATCTGGTTATTCTTTGTTAGCAATAGTCCAGCTATTCAATTTTGTTGAACAATGTTTGACTTTGTTGTCCGATACAATGGAATACTTTAGCTCTCTACCTTTAACCCATGCTGGCTACAGATCTGGCACAATGTGAATCTGGCACTTCTTTGGCACACACACCCTGCATGGTATGAAATAAGTATAGGTTAAACAACATCAACCAGGGGTCAGATGGAGGGTAACTGACAAAACTCCAGGTTCTCGTGTAACTCTGGGGGCTGAGTGACAAGAGAATTTACCTTTTGCAAAGCTCCTCTGCTCTAACATTAGTTATCTTACCGTCCTACAATGAAACCGTGCAATTACTTTTGTTTTAACTGACCAGCAGTTTGTGTGAAGGCCATCTAACTAATTGCTTTTATGATGTTATTTCCTAACAGTGGGTAGAACATTGGTTGTTTTTTAAGCCTTGAAAATTATTTAAAGCTGAAGTATTCCAAACTTCAAAATGAACCAACCAGTGATTTCTCTGTATTGGTGGGTTGGCGGGGGAAGGGGCACCAGGACGCAGCAAGGTGTTTAGAAAACTAGGAGGGACAAACAGCAACAGAACAAAAGATAGTGTAGTAAGAGTAGGAAGTAAAAGGAGAAAAAAAAGCAAAGCAGTCTGGCATGGTGTTGGAATGCATGTGTGTTGCGAATAAGGTTGACAAGCTACAGGTGCAAGTTACCCCATGGGGTTATGATATACTGGCTGTAACGGAGACCTGGCTTAAACATGGGCAGGAATGGAAAATAAACATTCCTGGTTACAATGTATTCCGGAGGGATAGGGAAGAGAAAAAGAAAGGAGGGGCATGGCAATATTGATCAAGGATAAGATTGCAGTTCTACAGAGGGGTGATATGCCAGTGGGTTCATAGACTGAATCTATTTGGTTAGCGTTAAGGAACAGAAAAGGAGCTGTACCATTGCTGAGTGTTTACTATAGATCCCCAAATAGTGAGAAGGTGGTAGAAGAGCAAATCTGTCGGCAAATTTCCAAGAAATGTAAAAATAATAGAGCAGTAAAAATAGGGGACTTCAATTGGGGAAAAAACAGAGTAAAGGGCAAGGAGGGTGAAGAATTCCTAAAATGTGTACAGGAGAAATGTACACATTTCTAGCCCAAGAAAAATAAAGCAATGCTGGATCTAGTTCTGGGAAATGAAGTAGGGAAAGTGGAGCATGTTTCAGTGGGAGAACATTTGGGTAATAGTGATCATAATATAATTAATTTTATAGTAGTTATGGAAAGGGACAGAAAAATCAAATGTGAAAATACCCAACTGGATGAGAGCCAATTTCAGTGATTTGAGAAGGGATCTGGCACAGGTGGACTGGAAAAAAGGATTGGCCAGGAAAACAATAAATGAGCAATCGCAGGCCTTCAAGGCGGAGATAGTTCGGGTACAAACCAAGCATAAGGAGGAAAGATGGGGCGTCCAAAGCTAGAGCTCCCTGGACAACAAAGGAAATAGTGGTTCAAATAAAACAGAAAAAGAAGGTTTATGATGAATGTCAGGTACTGAATACAATAGAAAACCAGGCAGTATACAGAGAATGCAGGGGGAAATTGATAAAGGATATAAGAAGGGCAAACAGAGAGTATGAGAAAAGATTAGTGGGTAACATAAAAGGGAACTCCAAAATCTTTTATAAACAAATAAAAAGTAAAAGGATAGTTAAAGGAATGGTGGACCAATTGGGTACAAAAAAGGAAATGTTCTTGTGGAGGCACAGGGCATGCCTGAGGTACTGAATGAATACTTTGCATCTGTCTTCACAAAAGAAGATGATGAAGTTAATGTTGAAGTAGAGGAGGAGGAAGTAGAGATATTGGATAGGATAAAAATAGATAGAAAGGATGTGCTCAATAGGCTGGCATCGCTCAAAGTTAACAAGTCACAAAGTCCAGATGGGATGCATCCCAGGTTGCTGAAGGAAGCTGGGGTGGAGATAGCAGAAGCTCTGACCACAATCTTTCAATCATCCTTTTATATTGGAGTGGTGCCAGAGGACTGGAGGATTGCAAATGTTACACCACTGTTCAAAAAAGGAGAGAGGGATAAACCTGGTAACTACAGGCCAATGAATCTAACATCAGTGGTGGTAAAACTGCTAGAGACCATTGTCAAGGATAAAATTAATTCTCACTTGAAGAAGCATGAGTTAATAAGGGACAGCCAGTACAGATTTGTTAAAGGTAAATTGTGTCTGACTAACCTGATTGATTTCTTTGAAGAAGTAACAGAGAGGGTTGATGAAGGTAGTGCAGTAGATGTATATATGGACTTTCAAACAACATTTGATAAAGTACCTCATAACAGACTTATTCAGAAAATAGAAGCACATGGTATTCAAGGGATGGTGGTAACTTTGATACAAAATTGGCTAAGGGATAGGAGGCAGAGAGCAGTGGTTAATGGATGTTTTTCTGCCTGGAGGGAAGTATGCAGTGGGGTCCCCCAGGGGTCAGTATTGGGACCATTGCTTTTCTTGTTGTATATAAATGACCTGGACTTGGGTACAATTTCAAAGTTTGCAGATGGTACAAAACTTGGCAACATAGTAAATAGTGAGAAATAACAACAGAAAATGCTGGAAATACTCAGCAGGCCAGGCAGCAGGAGGACATAGACTGACTGGTGAAATGGGCAGACACATGGCAGATGCAATTAAATGTGGATAAGTATGAAGTGATGCACTTTGGAAGAAACAACATGGAGAAGCAGTATATTCTAAATGATACTATTTTGAAGGGGGTGCAAGAACAGAGGGACCTAGGGGTGCATAATCACAAATCTTTCAAGGTAGCAGGGCAAGTTGATAAGGCAGTTAAGAAAGCATATAGGGAGGACTAACCAGGCAAGGGAATACACAATAAATGGTAGGATACTGAGAAGTGTAGAGGAACAGAGGGACCTTGGACTGCATGGCCACAGATCCCTGAAGGTAGTAGGACAGGTAGGTAAGGTGGTTAAGAAGGCATACGGGATACTTTACTTTATTAGCTGAGGCATAGAATATAAGAGCAGGGAGGTTATGCTTGAACTATATAAAAGACTAGTTAGGCCATAGCTAGAGTACTGTGTACAGTTCTAGTCACCACATTACAGGAAAGATGTGATTGCGCTGGAGAGCGTACAGAGGAGATTTACAAGGATGTTGCCAGGACTGGAGAATTTTAGCTATGAGGAAAGATTGGATAGGCTGGGGTTGTTTTCTTTAGAACAGAGGAGGCTGAGGGGAAACTTGATCGAGGTGTATAAAATTATGAGGGGCCTAGATAGAGTGGATAGGAAGGACCTATTTCTCCTAGCAGAGAGGCCAATAACCATGGAGCATTGATTTAATGTAATTGTTAGAAGGATTAGAGGAGAGTTGAGGAGAACTTTTTTCACCCAGAGGGTGGTTGGGATCTGGAACTCACTGCCTGAAAGGGTGGTAGAGGCAGAAACGCTCATCACATTTAAAAAGTACTTGGATATGCACTTGAAGTGCAGTAACCTACAAGGCTCCAGACAAGAGCTGAAAGTGGGATTAGGCTGGATCGCTCTTTCTCAGCCGGCACTGACACGATGTGTTGAATGGCCTCCTTCTGTGCCGTAGATTTCTATGATTCTACTTAGCTTCGTAAATAAGGGCGTTGAATACAAAAACAAGGAAAACATGCTAAACCTTTACAAATCTGTGATTAGGACTCAGCTGGAGTATTGTGTACAATCTGGGCACCACACTTTAGGAGGGATGTCAAGGCCCTGGAAAGGGTACAGAGGAGGTTTACCAGGATGATACCAGAGACGAGGGACTTCAGTTATGTGGAGAGGTTGGAGAAGCTGGGATTGTTCTCCTTAGAGCAGAGACGGTTAAGGGGAGACCTAATAGAGGTGTTCAAAGGGGGCTTTGATAGAGCAAGTAGGGAGAAACTATTTCCTCTGGCAAGTGGGTCATTAACTAAAGGTTATAGATTTAAAATAATTGGCAAAAGAACGAGAGGGGAAATCAGGAGAAATTTCTTCAGAGATTTGGAACGCATTAGCTGAAAGGCTGGTGGAATCAGATTCCACAGGAACTTTTAAAAGGCAATTGGACATGTATTTGAAGAGGACTCATTTGCAGGGTTATGGGAAAAAAGCTGGGGTGTGGAACTAAATTGGACAGTTGTTTCAAAGAGCCGGCACAGGCACGATGGGCTGAATGATCTCCTTCTGTGCTGTAAGATTCTATGATTCTAGTTCATTTTTTAAGGAACAATGCAAATGTAACATTTCAGGAAGCACATTTGCTGCTTTAATTTTTTTTTAAAGTTTATACTTTTCACATTTCTGAAGTGTTTTTTGTTCCATGTTCTCTGATCCCTTTCTGAAGGTGCCGACTCTTGCTGAGGTAAGGCTCCACCACTAGCGCCACCTTTCCAGTACCTCACTCAAGTGTTCATTCTTCACATGTGAGCCTAGAAAGGGGCGTCAGGAAGCTATTTCACTGTTGGGGCTTATCACAGCTAAACCAGACCTTGTCCTTGTCCAATGTTCCCATACAGGTGCACTTTCCAGTAAGGGATCTCTGGATAGCAGTCGGGAAAAAGAACCGTGGTTATTTTTCTTTTCACTAGCTCAGGGATACGGAGGCCAATTGTAGTGCTCTCAATGCTGCCTCTGCTGAGGACAGTGTAGTGTATGTAACGTTCCACCTTTAAGAGAACTATTTTAAGGGTTGCACTACTTTATCTTGGCTACTGTATACTGTAATACCGGTGGTGACCACACCGGTATATAAGTGCTGTGTAAGGATATATTGGGCAGATTCGCCCTGACCTTCGAATAGTAAAGTCCTGTTAAAGTTACTCTTGTAGTCTGTGTATTAATTCACCATATAACCCACAGACTTTACAGTGGCGACAAGTTCGATCTTACCCTGCGGCAGCGATACATCCGAAGCAGTTAACAAGCGTCGAGAGGAGGCACCCACCCTCGTCATTCTGCTGAGAGAAGACTCGAGTCTGCAGAGCAAGGAAGAAGGAAGAATTCAGACATGAAGCCTTCCATCAGCAACAGGTAGTGATCGTCCCTTCTGCCACGGTGGTGAGTGAGCCGATCAGCCACGAGAAGCAAGTCGGCCACGTTGACTGTGAGTAGGGGGAAAATAAAAAAAAAGAACGGAGGAAGGGCGGTGAACTCGACCACGGTCGGGGGGGAAAGGAGCCGGACAGAAGTCGGGCCCAGAGGCGCTGAGACTGGGGCAGCGTGGGGCACGGAAGCCGCGGTGCAAGCGGGAACGCAGCCGGTGTGAGAGACCGGGCTACCAGCGGGAACGCAGCCGGTGTGAGAGACCGGGCTACAAGCGGGCTGGGAGATGCAACAGCGTCGTGAGACAGCTCGACCGCGACCGGCGAAAGGCCGGGCAGCTACCGAGGCCGCGAGGCGCTGCGACCGGGATCGTAAGGCGCGGGAAGAAATAAAAATAAGAAACCGTGGAGAACTCAGCCGCAGCCGGGGGAGGAAAGGACCGGACTGCGAGAGGGCTGGGAGGCGCGATTGGAAGCCGCTGAGGGAGAGACAGAGCCCGAGCGAGCAGGAGAGACAGAGCCGAGCGAGGGAGACTGAGGAGATTCAGCCAGCGGCTGGAACTGTTCGCCGTCAACGGGTTGTCCCCAGCGCCGGTTGCCCTGCCGAGAAAAGGGAACAAAGAACGCACTGAAGCCGGCGCGCAGGCTGCGAACCCCGAAAGCCAGCGGTCGTCGCCCGAGGGAAAAGCTTACCCCTCCCGCCAGTAGGCGGAGAAGAAGACAGGAGCGGGAAACCGCCATTTTGAAAGTGGGCGGGGAAGAAGACAAGCGCGGGAAACCGCCATTTTTGGAAAAAAAAAGTTAAAGAAAAATTTCGTTGTTGTTTCTCAGGAAGATTGTGAAGATGCCTAAGCGTGGCAACATCAACAAATTCGATTCTGATGTGGAAGATTGGACCACGTATGTAGAACGCATCGAGATATATTGTAAGGTCAATAAGATAGCAAATTATGATAAAGCTCTAACCTTACTAAACTCAATGGGTGCGAAGGCATACGGGTTATTGAAGCATCTTCTATCACCAGCTAAACCGGCGGATCAGTCTTTCGCTAATATTGTTGCTGTCCTGAAGGATCATGTGAACCCCACACCGCTGATGTTAGCGGAACGAGCTAAATTTTAAGGGAGAACGCAACTAAAGGAGGAAAGCAACGCGGAGTACCTGGTTGAACTGCGTAGGCTAGCAAAATACTGTCAGTTTGGGGTAAATCTGACAGAGGCACTGAGAGACAAGTTCGTGTGCGGGATGTCGAAGGAAGGAACACAAAAACGACTGCTCAAAGAGAACGATCTTACACTTGATAAGGCTGTCCTTATTGCAGCATCGCACGAAGCCGCAGCGAGAGGCACGGCGGAAATGCAGCTGAAGACAGCGGTACTCAGTGTGGATCAAATGACTTCGGGTACAACGAAATGTTACCGTTGTAGGAAGACAACACACGACCAGAACCAATGCTGGTTTAAAAACCAGGAATGTAGAAAATGTGGCAAACTTGGTCACATAGCTAAAGTATGCCGGTCAGGAAAGAAGACCAGCAACAATAAGTCACCGCAGAAGAAGTACAGAAAGGTACATAAGGTGACTGTGAAGAGTCCAGATGAGCTGAATTCGGATTCAGACCCCAACAGCAAGGAACTGGGTAGTCTGAGGATTCACAATGTGAGTAAAGAAGCTGACCGACAAACTATCTGGGTCACACTGCAGATTGCAAAAGTCCAAGTGAAGATGGAAGTGGACACCGGATCGGCGTTGACGGTCATGAATAAACAAGATTACAAAAAGTTATTCAAACATATTCCCCTACGGGATACGGAGATAGTATTGCAGACATACACGGGGCATAAAGTATACCCCATCGGAAAGATAAAAGTCAAGGTGAGATACAAGGGCAAAGATCACCAAGGAATGGACTTATATGTACTACCCGAGGGAGGTCCACCACTTCTGGGACGGGAGTGGATCAGGAAAATAAAGATAGACTGGCACTCACTAAACACAATGACGGTAGATTTCGGAAAGAAAGATGTCAAACCTGAACGGTTGTTCAGAATATTGGACGAGGTTAAAGAGGTATTCCAGCAGGGACTGGGAACACTGAGAGGAATTAAGGCAAAAATCAAGATTGCAGAACATGCAAGCCCAAAATTTTTCAAAGCCAGATCGGTACCTTACGCGATACGACCTGCTGTGGAGGCAGAACTGGAAGAGCTTGAACGTGCAGGGGTACTGTCAAAGGTGGACTGGAGTGAGTGGGCCACGCCCATTGTTCCCGTCATGAAGTCTTCATCAAGTAACAAGTCAGGGGGACCGGGGAAGGTCCGCATCTGCGGAGACTTCAAGATCACAGTTAATCCGGTGCTTCACACGGTACAATACCCGCTTCCGCGGATTGAGGATATCTTTGCTTCATTGTCTGGCGGGAAACACTTCACCAAGATAGACCTGGCACAAGCATATTTACAGATGGAGGTCGAGGAAGAGTCACGCCAGTATCTCACAATCAACACGCACAGAGGCTTGTATCGATATAATAGACTGGTTTTTGGAGTAGCTTCGGCTCCAGCAATTTGGCAGAGGGCCATGGAGCAGGTCTCACAGGGTATTCCAAGCACTCAGTGTTACTTGGACGATATCCTGATTACGGGAGAAGACGAGGAGGAACACCTCACAAATTTGAAACTGGTGCTCACCAGGTTGAAGGAATATGGCCTTCGAGTTAATCGCCAGAAATGTGAGTTCTTCCAGAAACGGATCTCGTACTGCGGTCATGTCATTGACCAAGAGGGGCTGCACAAGTCACCTGACAAGATCGAAGCGGTCGTGAAGGCCCCCGTTCCGGAAAATGTATCACAGTTGAGGTCGTTTCTGGGGTTGATTAATTATTACCATAAGTTTCTGCCAAATCTATCCACGGTACTACATCCACTGAATGCTCTGTTGCGGAAAGAAGTACCATGGAAGTGGAGCGAGGACTGTAAGAAGGCCTTTCGCAGAAGCAAGGCGTTGATTACCTCTGAGGAAGTGTTGGCTCACTTCAACCCAACACTACCTCTTCGTCTAGCTTGTGATGCTTCCCCTTATGGTATTGGAGCTGTACTCTCACACAAGTTACCAAATGGCTCGGAAAGGCCAGTCGCATTTGCGTCCCGATCATTGACCTCCGCTGAGCGAAATTATGCTCAGATAGATAGGGAGGCTCTCAGCCTTGTGTGAGGAGTAAAGAAATTCAATCATTACCTGCAGGGCAAGAAGTTTACATTGCTGACAGACCACCAGCCGTTGGTGTCCATATTCAACCCTAACAAGGCCGTTTCCACTATGACAGCACAAAGGCTACAGAGGTGGTCCGTTCTACTAGGGGCACACCAATATGACATCGAATACAAAAGGTCCAAACAGCATGGAAATGCTGATGGGTTATCGCGCCTACCGTTGCCAGTGGAAGAAGAGGCGACTACAGTGGACCCAGTGGAGATGTTCCACTCAACCATAATGGAATGTCTACCAGTAACAAATTCCATGATCGAAAAGGAAACACGAAATGACCCGACTCTCTCACGAGTCTACGATTTAACGGTGGAGGGATGGCCAGTACATGGCGAAGCAATGCTGCCAGCATTTTCGCACAGAAGAGAACAGCTGTCAGTGTGCCGAGGAACCTTGATGTGTGGATCTAGGGTGGTGATTCCACCCAAACTCCAGCAGAAAGTACTAAAGGAGCTTCACGAGGGGCATCTGGGTGGAGTGAAAATGAAGAACCTAGCCAGAGCATTTGTGTGGTGGCCAGGTATTGATGGAGACATCGAAGAAATAACCAAGAGCTGTCTAGGATGCCAGAAGGTCCAAAACGCGCCACCACAAGCTCCTCTGCATCCATGGGAGTGGCCCTCATCTCCATGGCAAAGGGTACATATCGACTTTGCTGGTCCATTTATGGACTCAATGTTTTTAATCGCGGTGGATGCACACTCCAAGTGGCCGGAGGTAATAAAAATGTCCTCCACCACCACGGAAAAAACCATCACAGTATTAAGGACCATATTTGCCAGGAATGGACTGCCGGAACAGATCTGTTCTGATAATGGACCGCAATTTGTGTCCGAAGAATTCAGGAAGTTCTTAAAAAGCAATGGGGTCAAGCAGTATACGTCCGCCCCATACCATCCCGCCACCAATGGATTAGCTGAAAGGTTTGTCCAGACCTTCAAGAAGGCCATAAAGGCCATGGGTAATGAAGACATAAATCTACAACATAAGGTAGATAACTTCTTGTTGGCGTACAGGAATGCAACACATGCGGTCACAAACCAAACTCCCGCCATGATGTTTTTCAATAGAAGAATAAGATGCCGGCTGGATTTGATTAAGCCAAACGTCAGAAGGGACGTAGAGAACCGGCAATTTCAAGGCATGAATGAAAGGCCAACTAGATCCTTTCAGATAGGTCAACAAGTTTTGGCCCGGGACTACCGTACCGAGAAATGGCAGCCGGGAACTATTGGAAAAAGGCTAGGACCGTTGATGTATACCGTGGACATTGGTGAAAGCATAATAAGGCGCCATGTTGACCAGATCATAGAATCATCCACAAAGGCCCAACCTACTCCACAACTCTATACGTCTAATGTTGAAGCAGAGATACCCAGAGCATCTACCTCCGATCCGGTAATACTGGAATCCGATGAACCTGAAACGGTCCTTCAAGCCGAATCGACCTTGCCAGAAGAGCCTACTACACCACCGAAAACGACTACACCACCGAGGCGTTATCCGGACAGAGTCCGGAAGCCTCCAGAGAGACTGAATCTGTGAACTGTTTCACATAAAGTTGTATATATGTTAAGATGTTATATTAATGGGAATATGTATATATTGTTAACCTAAAAAGGGAGGATTGTAGTGTATGTAACGTTCCACCTTTAAGAGAACTATTTTAAGGGTTGCACTACTTTATCTTGGCTACTGTATACTGTAATACCGGTGGTGACCACACCGGTATATAAGTGCTGTGTAAGGATTTATTGGGCAGATTCGCCCTGACCTTCGAATAGTAAAGTCCTGTTAAAGTTACTCTTGTAGTCTGTGTATTAATTCACCATATAACCCACAGACTTTACAGACAGGGTCGACAGCATGAAGCAGGGATTGAACCGGAGAGGTCCCTGGTCTGTGTGTCTTAGCTCCACTTAATACAGTGTGCCCCATGTTCCAATTTTGTAATAAAATCACTTAACAGTTACTAGTCTAAGCAAAAGAAAAGTATATAACAAAAAAACTTTTAAACAATTATTTGAAATAGACTGCAAGATTTGTTGGGAATATATGCCTCCAATTCATTGATAGTACCAGTTGTGACTACAATAGTAATTGTGAGGTATAGAAATATGTTCATTACTGTCACCATGTGGATAAATTAAAACTAACATGAAAGAAAAGGTTCTAATTGCTTGATTGAAAACTTTATGATATTAAGAAAGAAATTAGTATCAGTATAAAAATAGTACTGGAGAAATTAATGAAACTGAAAGCCGATAAATCTTCGGGACCTGATGGCCTACATCCTAGGGTTTTGAAAGAGATGGCTATAGAGATAGTGCGTCCATTGGTTGTCATTTTCCAAAATTCCATAGATTCTAGAATGGTTCCCGCAGATTGGAAGGTAGCAAACCACTATTTAAGAAAGGAGGGAGAGAGAAAATGGGGAAATGCAGATCAGTTAGCCTGACATCAATAGTAGGGAAAATGCTAGATGTGGTAACAGGGCACTTAGAAAATAATAATAGGATTGGGCAGAGTCAACACGGATTTATGAAAGGGAAATCGTGTGTGATGAATCTGTTAAGAGTTTTTGGAGCTTGTAACTAGCCGAATAGATAGGGGGGAACCAGTAGATGTGGTGTATTTGGATTTTCAGAAGGCATTCGATAAGGTGCCACACAAGAGGTTATTAAACAAAATTAGGGCTCATGAGTTGGGGGTAATATACTGGCATGGATTGAGGATTGGTTAATGGACAGAAAACAGAGAGTAGGAATAAACGAGTCATTTTTGGGTTAGCAGGCTGTAACTAGTGGGGTATCGCTAGGATCAGTGCTTGGGCCTCAGCTATTCACAATCTGTATCAATGATCTGGATGAGGGGACCAAATGTAATATATCCAATTTGCTGATGATACAAAGCTGGGTGGGAATGTAAGTTGTGAGGAGGATGCAAGGAGGCTTCAAGGGGATATAGACAAGCTAAGTGAGTGGGCAAGAACATGGCAAATGGAATATACTGTGGAGAAATGTGAAGTTATCCACTTTGGTAGGAAAAATAGAAAAGTAGAGTATTTTTTAAGTGGTGAGAGATTGGGAAATGTTGGTGTTCAGAGGGACCTGGGTGTCCTTGTACACAAATCACTGAAAGTTAAAATGCAGGTACAGCAAGCAATTAGGAAAGCAAATGGTATGTTAGCCTTTATTACAAGAGGATTTGAGTACAAGAGTAAAGACGTCTTACTGCAATTATATAGGGCCCTGGTGAGACCACACCTGGAGTATTGTGTACAATTTTGGGGCTAAAAATTGAGTAGCACAAATGGGGTGCTAACTTCGCCCTTTAGCACCCCGGAAAAATTAGCACCCCCGCACCGGAAATTCACCGGTAGCACCCCAAGAGCTGGAATTTTTACCCCTTGGTCTCCTTACCTAAGGAAGGATATACTTGCCATAGAGGGAGTGCAATGAAGGTTCACCAGACTGATTCCTGGGATGGGGGACTGTCCTATGAGGAGAGATTGAGTAGACTAGGCCTATATTCTCTAGAGTTTAGAAGAATGAGAGGTGATCTCATTGAAACAAACATACTTACAGGGCTTGACCGGGTAGATGCAGGGAGGATGTTTCCTCTGGCTGGGCTGCCTAGAACCAGGAGTCATTGGGGGAGAAATTGGGTGAGTAGCGCCACCTGTTAGCGCCTAAAGAGGCAGTCAGTGGCTGTAGCGCCACTGGCTGCGTCTCCTGCGATATTCAGTGGGGGCGCTAATGGTGGCGTTAGGCATTTGCGCTGCGCCGCCACCGATGACGTCATCGGTGTGCGCAGCACCCCATTCATGCCCCGTTCGCGATATTTGGTAGCGAACACCGCAGTTGCGCCGTTCGCTACCCGCGCCCGGTTCACGGGGCCTTACTGTGCCGGCAGCGGCGCAAGTTAAGGTGGAGGTGCGGGGCGGCCGCTTTTTCGGCGGCCGCCTGCCAGCACCTCCGTCCCCGGCCTCCTAACCCCCCCCTCGCGGCATTGCCGGCTGTTTTCCGAGAGCCCGGCACTTCTCCTTGGTGCCGGGCTCATTTGCCGGCACTCGCGAGCGGGGATTGCGCTGTTGCAGGCACCTCCCCCTTAACAGTGGGAGGAAGGCCTGCAGTACCGCAGCGTGCCGTGCCGCAGCGTGTGGCGCTGCGGCATGTTGCGCTGCGATAATCAGTTTCAGCGCCCTAAGAGGGACGCGGAGCGCCTCGAGCCTCGCCCCATGTCCCTCGAGCGGCACTGAAACTGAATTTCTGGCGATCGGTATTACTCCGATCGCTGCGCTAAATCCTGCGCTCAGGCGACTTTTGCGCCACTTTGGCGCCCCAACCCAATTTCTAGGCCATTGTCTCAGAATAAGGGGTCAGCCATTTAGGACTGAGATGAGGAGAAATTTCTTCACTCAGAGGGTGGTGAATCTTTGGAATTCTCTACCCCAGAGGCCGGTGGAGGTTCAGTTGTTGAGTATATTCAAGACAGTGATCGATAGATTTTTGAATATTAAGGGAATCAAGGGATATGGGGATAGTGCAGGAAAGTGGAGATGAGGTAGAAGATCAGCCATGATCTTATTGAATGGCGGAGCAGGCTCAAAGGGCCAAATGGCCTACTCCTGCTCCTATTTCTTATGTTCTACATTATAACACCAGTTTTAATATCTGGCGGGAAGAAGTAATCAACCTGATTTTTTTTTTAAGGGGGCAACTTTTATGAGGGATGAGCAAGATAAACTCCCAGGAGATGATAGTGAAATGGCAGGGATACTGAATCGATACTTTGCTTCAGTTTTCACTGAAGAGGCTAACTTCTTCTTCTTCTTAGGCAGTCCCTCGGAAACGAGGATGACTTGCTTCCACATTAAAAATGAGTGCGTAGGTGACTGATGAGTCCAATGCGGGACCTACAGTCTCTGTCACAGGTGGGGCAGACAGTGGTTGAAGGGGCGGGTGGGTGGGGTGCTTGGGTTGACGTGCGCTCCTTGCGCTGCCTGCGCTTGGCTTCCGCTTGCTCCCGGCGAAGGGACTCGAGGTGTTCGGTGCCTTCCCGGATGCTTCTCCTCCACTTTGTGCGGTCTTGGGCCAGGGATTCCCAGGTGTCGGTGGGGATGTTACACTTTTTCAAGGAGGCTTTGAGGGTGTCCTTGAAGCGTTTTCTCTGCCCACCTGGGGCGCTCTTGCCGTGCCGGAGCTCCGAATAGAGCACTTGTTTTGGGAGTCTCGTATCGGGCATGCGGACAATGTGACCCGTCCATCGGAGCTGATTGAGCGTGGTCAAAGCTTCGATGCTGGGGATGTTGGCCTGAGCAAGAACACTGATGTTGGTGCACCTATCCTGCCAATGGATTTGCAGGATCTTGCGGAGGCAGCGTTGGTGGTACCTCTCCAGTGCTTTGAGGTGCCTGCTGTACATGGTCCATGTCTCTGAGGCATACAGCAGGGCAGGTATCACTGCTGCTCTGTAGACCATGAGCTTAGTGCCGGGTTTGAGGTCCTGGTCTTCAAACACTCTCTTCCTCAGGCGACCGAAGGCTGCATTGGCACACTGAAGGCGGTGTTGGACTTCGTCATCAAGGCCTGCCCTTGTTGACAGTAGGCTCCCGAGGTATGGAAAGTGGTCCACGTTTTCCAAGAGGCTAATGAAGAGTAAATGACAACAGTAGAAGTCAAGATGGATATTACAACAGTTAAAATAGAAAGAAAGGAGATACTAGACAAACTAACCAAACTTGAGGACAAAAGCCTGGGTCCAGATGGCTTGCACCCATGGATACTCAAAAAAAAAACTCGGGAGGAGATGGCAGAGGCACAAGTATCCATATATAAAAATTCAATAGAAAACAAATCATGCCAGAGGACTGGCGAACAGCAAATGTAATTCCTATCTTCAAAAAGGGAGATAAAACTAATCTAGGGTACTATAGACCAGTTCAATTACCGTCAGTGGTAGGAAAATTACTAGAATCTTGGCTAAAAGATGAGCTAACAAAACATCTGGAGACAGAGAATATAATAAAAAAAATTAGTCATCCTGGATTTCTAAAAGGAAGGTCATGTTTAGCCAATCTTATTAAATTCTTTGAAGAAGTAACAGAAAGAGTAGGCAAGGCCACAGACTCATGAAAATGGTCAGGGCATGCAGAGTCAGGGGTCAGGTAACAGAATGGATTGCTAGATGGGTACAAAACAGAAAGCAGATGGTAGAAGTTAAGGAAAGTTTCTCAGACTGGCAGAATGTGGGAAGTGGTGTCCCACAGAATCCATGTTGGGATCACTGTTGTTCACCATATACATAAATGATTTGGACTCAGAAATTGGAAGTATGGTCTTGAAATTTGCAGATGATACCAACTTGGGGGATATAGCTAATAATGCGTAGGACTGCACTAAAATACAGAAAGACATAAATAAATTTGCAGAGTGGGTGGATAAATGGCAAATTAAATTCAATATAGCAAAGTCTGAAATGGTTCATTTTGATAGGAGGAATGAGGAGGCCATTTATTCTTTGGAAGGTAAGAGATCTGGAAAGAAAGATACATAAATTGCTAAAAGTAGGACCAAAGTTGATATGGCCATAAAGAGTGCAAACAAAGTGTTGGGGTTCATTTCTAGAGGAATAGAGTACAAAAGCAGGGAGGCAATGTTAAATGTATATAGAACCTTGGTTATACCACACTTGGAGTAATATGGGCAGTTCTGGTCTCTATATTTTTTTTTTCAAATAAAGCTGTTGGACTATAACCTGGTGTCGTGTGACTTCTTACATTTGTCCACCCCAGTCCAACTCCGGCATCTCCACACCATGGCAAAAAGGATATTAAAGCACCGGAGCACATGCAGAAAAGATTAACAAGTGACATTGAGAAGCCAGTATTTATTGCCCATTCCTAGTTGCCTTAAGGGCATTGAGAGTCAACCACATAATATGAGACTAGAGTCACCTATAGGCCAGACCAGATAGGGGTAGCAGGTTCCTCCCTAATGGACATTAGTGAACCAGTTGGGTTTTTCCAACAAAAGAAATCCCAGAAGCTTTCATGGCTATTTTTCCTGTGCTAGTCCACACATTTTTTAATTCAATTTGATAACTTGCCATGTGGGATTTTAACTCAACCTCTGTGTTGTTTATCCAGTATCATAACTACTGGCGGGTGGGCAGCCCTGACTCTTACCTGTCCGAAAGCCGCCATCATCACAACATCTGCAATTTTAACCTGCTCTCATGAGCAGGCAGCAGGGACACGCGCCCAGAGCCAACAGGGTCCTTCTTTACATGTACATGTTGCAGCCTGATGACATCATTGAGACCCAACTGTAACTTTAAATCAGTTCTGAGTGGGGAATCCACCTGGAGTTAAAATCGGGGCCGATTAGTGTTGGGAATAAGAATTACTCAGTAAAGGATGAAACATCATTGATAGCAAAGTCAAGTTTGGTTAGCGTGTTCTCCTGTTAAATAGTGGATTATAAATTAGGAGATGGAGAACATTTTGCTCAGACTACATCACAAAAATAGTGAATTTGGTCTTTGACCAGGTTTAGGACTTGTAATCGTACTTATATAGGGAACAAAGGGTAATATTTAAAAAGACAGCATTTTAGAATAGAATGAATGTTATCATCTACTTTGGAAGCAATCTGTCCAGTGCTGGCCAAATAGATTGGCCATGAAATTCAGCCCCTTAGCGCCGGCTGATAAGGCCAGTTTCAGTGAAAAAATGGCGGACATCTTGCTTATGCCCATTTCCGGTGTGGAATGCGGTGGCCGCCATTTTGGGCAGGTCGGCAGCACTGCCATTGCCTGTGCTCACTGCAAATACGGTAAATAGTCAGATCATGACATCAGAAGAGGAGGAAGCGGAAGGAAGGAGGAAACCCAGACAACCCCTTTCTGACCGGGATATCTGGGATTGAAACATCCGCCTCCGGTACCAGTGACCACAATCCCAATTGCCCTTTTAACATTTGTCCCACACCTTTCCTTTCTTTGTTACTGACCATCACAGTGTCCTCTTTGCCACAATGCTGAAATAAAAGCCACCACAAAGCAAACTTTCCAATCCAACTTTATACATCTATCCATCCAATATGACATCAAGAAAGCAACTAATTTCCCTTATGCATTCCCTTAGTGACTGTCTTGTGTGTGCCTTTGCCTATCCTACTGATGTCACATAGTGCTACGCCAGTGGCTGCAGCATAGCTGCTGGAAGGCTTTTGACTTTCAGTGGGGGAGACTGCAAATGGCCTTGCAGGACGACCTCGAGGAGCTGGTGGCTGGGAGTGTCAAATCTTCTTCTTCTTCACTCTCCTCGCCATCTTCTTGGTTAACTACTTGCTGGGCAGGCTGGATTTCTTGGATATCTGAAATGTGGAAGGCACAACAGTAGGGTTGTGGTGAGGAGAGGGGGGAAAGCAAGAGGTGCATGCTTACACCATGTGCAGCTTGTAACTCAGAAGATATTGGGGGAAGTGGGATGTGAGAAGTATAACGTATAAGGATATCAGCATCTTGTATTATTTCAGCCCTGCTGCTGGCCAAGGGCTGAGCCATGCCCCTGCCAAGAATAGCCAGCACTGCCTCCTCCAAGAGGGTGAGGTGAAGCTAGGAATGTAAGGTTTGCTTCCTGTTTGGTAGAGATTGTTGGTAGGTGAGTGGGGGGGGGGTGGTCATGCATTGAGCAGTGTGTAAGGCTAGTGGTGCAGTTGGTAGGAGATGGCTTTTGAATATGCCTTCACTGACCACTTGACCACTTGTCTGAAGTCATGAAACTTCTTTGGGCACTGGAGCCAGGTCCTGGGGCAAAACTGTTGTCAGTGACCACCTTGGCAAGCTGGTCCCACATCCTTCTTTCTGCCAGGCCTCCTGGCCCCCTGTGAGTAGAGGATCTCTCTTCCAGTGTTCATCCCCTGTACAAAGGCCTTGAGTGCTGCATCCGAGACCCTGAGTGCCCTTTCCCTGGCCTGTTGAGCCATTTGGGTTAGTGCTGAAGCACTTTTAAACTTTTCATCACCAGAAGGCAGCTCACCTTTAAGAGGAGCAAGCTGCCTTTAAGAGGAGCAGGTTAGCTTTAATTAAAGTTAGCTTCGTGCAAACATCAAGAACTTCGGCCCCCTGCTGAATGCACAGCCTGTCAGTAGCACGTTCAGCGATGGGCTGTGCGCTACAATTATTATAATTAGCAGCCGCGCAGCATTTGACGTGCTGCCTGAGGCCCTTTAAAAGGGTGCGGGCAGATCGTGCATCGTGGTGCCCGCGCCCATTTTTCTGCATGTTCAAATTTCACCCCCATTATTTCTACTTGGGAGCTCTACCATGTTGCCAAAATGCTGGAAAAATTTTGGTCACACAAATCTGTAGCTGTTGTGGCATATTTCAGCAGGAGGTCTCCGGAATGGCCAGAATCTAGGTCGAAACCCAGATACACTGGTCCTGCTCTTGTGGAAGTGAAGCCTCCACCTACCCCAAACTAGGCCATAATTGTGCAAGGGGTTTGGGGCTGTAGTTAGGGATTTTCTTTGTTGGGGGGGAGCCCTGCATAGGTTCAGCTATCATGGTGATTGCAGATGTCTGCCATTATAGTGAATGAGAAAACTTTGAAGCTTGTAATGACAACTACTGGAAGATGTTATGCAGAGGTTGGATATGAGAACATATGCTCATACATCCAGGGTTTGGTGCCTACCACAATTGGCTTGCAGAGAGGTCATTCAGAATTTGTTTAATATAAATCTTTAGTAGTTTCTCATTGGCAGCTTCTAGCTACTACCTTTGGATTTGTATGTTCCTTACCTCTTACCTTACTGTTATGTATTGTGTGTTCTCCTCCCACCTGTGGTGGCGCTGTCACAGCAGATAAATGGTTGGGTGTTCTCTTGGTTAAGTTTAGCTCTCTTTGTTCGTAACTTGCCAGAACTTCCTTTCCTTCTTGAATAAAGCACTTCATGTTTGAATCTCTGAGTTCTGAGTCCTAAATTGTGTCTAGGTAGAAAGGTACCGACACAACAAGTGGCGACGAGGATCGGATGAATCTGCGTTGTGGGAACTTTCTTGTTTTCGACTACGAAACACTCGAAACAGAGATTGCAGCATCACATTAACGTTATGGCAGTGAGTAAACAGAAATTTTAATTTGAAACGTGAGATGGCTACTATATTAGGAAACATCGGTGATTTTGATGAAAATGTGGAGCAATGGAGCGCATATATGGAACGTTTTGACTATTTTGTATTGGCGAATGTGGTGGCAAACGAAAAGGTCGTGCCTACCTTTTTGAGTGTAATGGGGCCGAAGACATTCCATTTACTTCGCAGCCTCGTGCAGCCAGATAAGCCAGGAACTAAAACATATAAGCAACTAGTGGAAATTCTTGAAGCACATTTTTCACCAAAACCTCTGGTTATTGCTGAGAGATTTAGATTTCACAAACGGAATCAAGAGGAGGGGGAATCAGTGACAATGTTTATTGCTGCTTTAAAAAGGTTGTCAGAACACTGTGAGTTCAAGGAGGTGCTGAAGGACACCATTAGAGACAGACTCGTGTGTGGTCTGCAAAATGCGGAACGGCACATGTTACCTTTGTGGGAAAACGGGCCATCACGCTAATGACTGCTGGTGTACGGAGCTGGAATGCCGAAATTGTGGCAAAAAGGGTCACATTGAATGCGCCTGTAGAGGTAAAAAAAGAACAGACAGAGCTGGGAAGCATGAAAGCAAAATGTCTGTATTTGGACAAGAGAGGAAAAGGAGTGTTCATTCAGTGCAGTATGATGGAACAAGCAAAACAGAGGGGAGCGACACCTCTGAGGAGGAAGAGGTGCACATACTGATGGTTGCAGGTGGTTCAAATGGCTACTGGGTATCACCACTGGTGGAGGGACAATCAGTGCGGATGGAGGTGGACACAGGCGCGGCTGTGTCCCTTGTTTCAGACACTGTCTACAACAAAATGCTAAAGCATCTTACCCTTCAGCCAACAAACATTGTGCTAAAGACGTATACCGGCGAACCTGTGGCCATGAGAGGCACCATTGAGGTGACAGTTAAATTGAATGGACAGACTGCGAAACTGCCACTATATGTGGTAAAGGGAAACTACCCATTGCTACTGGGACGTGCGTGGCTAGAGAAAATCACGCTGGACTGGCCTGCAGTCCGCATGATGTCAAAAGGGGAGTCAGGTCTGACTGCAGTGTTAAACAAACATGCAGAATGCTTCAATGGGGAACTTGGGAGCATGAAAAAGATCAGTGTGAGACTGGACATTAAACCTGACAGCTGTAAAGTCTGTGGGTTGTGCAGTAAATAAATACACAGACTTTTGAAGTACAAACAAACAGGTCTTTACTATTCAGAGGTCAGGGCGAATCTGCCCCAGTTATTCTGTCACAACACTTATATACTGGTGTGGTCACTGTCGGTATTACAGTATACAGAAGCCAAACAAGTAGTGCCACACTTAAAGTAGTTCCCTTAAAGGTGAACGGTTACATACAATAATTTCCTTAAGGGTAGACGGGTACATACACTACAATCCTCCTTTTTTAGCTTTCAACATACTGAGTCCATAGTGGACATACATTATCACATATATATATACAGATTTATTTAAGACAGTTCATAGATTCAGTCTTTCGGGAGGTTTCCGGATTCTGTCCGGGTAACGCCGCAGTGGTGTTGTCATTCCAAGCGGGCTAGTAGGTGTTTCTGGTAAAGTTGAATCGGCTCGAAGCACAGTGTCAGGTTCCTCTGACTCCAGAACTACCAGATCGGACGTAGGTGTTCTGGGTAACTCAGTCTCAACCTTATCCGGGTAAGGTGGTGAAGTCGGGGGCCCATTTGTGGCGGACCTTATGATCTGGTCAACATGGCGCCTTATTATATTGTCTCCAATGTCCACAGTGTACATCAACGGGCCTAGCCTTTTTCCAATCGTTCCAGGCTGCCATTTCTCAGTACGATAGTCCCGGGCCAAAATTCGTTGACCGGTCTGGAAGGATCTAGTGGCCCTTTCGTTCATGCCCTGGAATTGCCGGTTCTCTACGTCCCTTCTGACGTTTGGTTTGAGTAAATCCAGCCGACATCGTAGGCGTCTATTACAAAACATCATCGCGGGAGTTTGATTCGTGACCGCATGGGTTGCATTTCGGTATGCCAACAAAAAACTATCCACCTTATGCTGTAAACTTATGTCTTCATTACTCATGGCCTTTACGGCCTTCTTGAAGGTCTGGACAAACCTTTCAGCCAATCCATTGGAGGCGGGATGGTATGGGGCTGACGTGTAATGTTTAACCCCATTGCTCTTTAAGAATTTCTTAAATTCCTCAGATACAAATTGCGGTCCATTGTCAGAACAGATCTGTTCTGGCAGGCCATTCCGAGCAAACATAGTCCTTAACACCGTGATGGTTTTTTCCGTCGTGGTGGTGGTCATCTTAATTACTTCTGGCCACTTGGAGTGGGCATCTACCGCTATTAGGAACATCAAGTCCATAAATGGACCAGCAAAGTCGATGTGTACTCTTTGCCAGGGAGATGAGGGCCACTCCCATGGGTGCAGAGGAGCCTGTGGTGGCGCATTCTGAACCCTCTGACATCCTAGGCAGTTCTTCGTGATCTCCTCTATGTCTCTATCAATGCCTGGCCACCACACAAACGCTCTTGCTAGATTTTTCATCTTTACTCCCCCCAGATGTCCTTCGTGCAGCTCCTTTAGCACCTTCTTTTGGAGTTTGGGTGGAATCACCACTCTAGATCCACACATAAGGGTCCCTCGACACACTGACAGTTGTTCTTTCCTCTGTGCAAATGCTTGCAGTGTTGGTTCGCTCTGTGCTGGCCATCCCTCCACCGTTACATCATAGACTCATGAAAGAGTCGGGTCATTCCTTGTCTCATTCTCAATCATTGAGTTTGTTATCGGTAGACACTCCACTATGGATGAGTGGAACAACTCTACTGGGTCCACTATACTCGCTTCTTCTACCATCGGCAATGGCAAGCGTGACAACCCATCAGCATTCCCATGCTGTTTAGACCTTTTGTACTCAATTTCGTATTGGTGTGCCCCAAGTAACACGGACCACCTTTGTAACCTTTGTGCTGTCATGGTGGAAACGGCCTTATTTGGGTTGAATATGGACACCAACGGCTGGTGGTCTGTCAGCAATGTGAACTTTTTACATTGTAGGTAATGGTTGAATTTCTTCACGCCCCACACAAGACTGAGGGCCTCCCTATCTATTTGTGCGTAATTTCGCTCCGCGGGTGTCAATGATCGGGACGCGAAAGCCACTGGCCTTTCCGAGCCATTTGGTAGCCTATGCGAGAGTACTGCCCCAATTCCGTACGGGGAAGCATCGCAAGCTAGACGAAGGGGTAATGCTGGGTTGAAATGAGCCAACACTTCTTCGGAGGTAATCAACTCCTTGCTTCTGCGAAAAGCCTTTTTGCATTCCTCACTCCACTTCCATGGTGTTTCTTTCCGCAACAGGTCATTCAGCGGATGCAGTACCGTGGATAAATTTGGCAGAAACTTGTGATAGTAATTAATCAACCCCAAGAATGATCTTAACTGTGATACGTTTCCTGGGGCGGGGGCCTTCACAACCGCTTCTATCTTTTCGGGTGACTTATGTAGTCCCTCTCGGTCAATGACATGACTGCAGTATGAGATCCGTTTTTGGAAGAACTCACACTTCTTGCGATTAACCCGAAGGCCATACTCCTTCAACCTGGTGAGTACCAGTTTCAAATTCGTGAGGTGTTCTTCCTCATCTTTTCCCGTGATTAAAATGTCATCTAAGTAGCACTGCGTGCTTGGAATTCCTTGTAACACCTGTTCCATGGCCCTCTGCCAAATTGCTGGCGCCGAAGCTACCCCAAAGACCAGTCTATTGTAGCAATACAAGCCTCTGTGAGTGTTGATGGTGAGGTACTGGCGTGACTCTTCCTCGACCTCCATCTGTAGATATGCTTGAGCCAGATCTATTTTCGTGAAATGTTTCCCTCCAGCCAACGAAGCAAAGATATCTTCAATCCGCGGAAGCGGGTATTGTACCGTGTGAAGCACCGGATTCACAGTAATCTTGAAATCTCCGCAGATACGGACCTTCCCCGGTCCCCCAGGCTTATTACTCGGTGAGGACTTCATGACGGGAACAGTGGGCGTGGCCCATTCACTCCAGTCCACTTTTGACAGAACCCCTGATCGTTCAAGTTCTTCCAGTTCTGCCTCCACCGCTGGTCGTATTGCGTAAGGAACTGATCTGGCCTTAAAAAACTTTGGGCTTGCATTTTCTGCAATCTTAACCTTTGCTTTAATACCTCGCAGCGCTCCCAGTCCTTGCTGGAATACCTCCTTAGCTTCGTCCAATATTCTGGACAACCGTTAAGGTTTGACATCCTCTTTTTCGGAATCCACCGTCATGGTGTTTAGGGACTGCCAGTCCAATTTTATTTTTCGGATCCACTCCCGTCCCAGGAGTGGTGGTCCTCCCTCAGGCAATACATACAGGTCCAACCGGTGATGATCTTTATCCTTGTATCTCACCTTGACTTCTATCATTCCGATGGGGAATACTTTGTGCCCCGTGTATGTCTGTAGTACTAGTTCCGTATCCCGTAGTGGAATATGCTTGAAAAGTTTCTTATAGTCATGCTTATTCATGACCGTCAACGCCGATCCGGTGTCCACTTCCATTTTTACTTGGACCTTTGCAATCTGTAGCGTTATCCAGATAGTTTGTCGGTCAGCTTCATTGCTCACGTTGTGGATTCTCAGACTGTCCAGTCCTTTGCATTTGGAGTGTGAGTCCGACTTCTGTTCCTTCAGACTCTTCCTAGTCGCCTCTTGTACCTTTCTGTACCATTTTTGTGAGGACTCGTTATTGTTGTACGTCGTTCCTGACCGGCACACTTTAGCTATGTGCCCGATCTTGCCACATTTCCGGCATTCTTGGTTTTTACCCCAGCAACGCTTCTGGTCGTGTGTTGTCTTCCCACAACGATAGCATTTCGTAGTCCTCGAGGTGATGTGGTCCACCCCTAGTGCCACCGCCTTCCGCTGCATTACCGCCGTTCCTTTTGCTGCGGCTTCGTATGATGCGGCTATGAGGACAGCCCTGTCAAGTGTGAGGTTGTTCTCTTCCAGTAGTCGCTTTTGCGTCCCTTCTTTGGACAATCCACATACGAACTTGTCTCGCAGTGCCTCTGTCAGATTCCCTCCGAACTGGCAGTGTTTCGCTAGCCTCCGCAGTTCGACCAAGTATTCCGTGTTGCTTTCGTCTTTCTTCTGCGTTCTCGCATAGAATCTGAATCGTTCAGCCAGCTTCAACGGTGTGGGGTTCAAGTGATCCTTCAGCACCGCTACTATATCCTCGAAAGTCTGATCCGCCGGTTTAGCTGGAGAGAGAAGATGTTTCAACAACCCGAATGTTTTCGCACCCATCATGTTAAGTAAGGTTACAGCTTTTTCCTCCTTAGCTATTTTGTTAGCCTTACAATGTATCTCAATATGTTCCACGTACGTGGGCCAGTCTTCTATTTCGGAGTTAAAATCGTTGCTGTCCCCACGCTTAGGCATCTTCCTTTCTTTGGGTACAACACAAATATTTCTTTAAATTCTTATGTATTTTTTTTTTAAGATGGCGGCTTTTCCTGCGAATTTGGCGGTTTCCCGCTCTTCCTTTCTCTCCCCGCCCACTTCAATGGCAGTTTCCCGCTTCTGTCGGCTCCTCCGCCTAATGGCGGCTTCCCGCGTTTCTTCCTGGTGGAAGGGGTACGCTTTCCCCGCAGCGGACAGGTTCAGCCGCTGGGCTGGCTCTCGCACAGCTCCCCTTACTCGGCTCTGTCTTTTCCTCCCGCCCGCACGGCTCTACCGGCGCTGGGTACACCCCGTTAACGGAGGACAGTTCAGCCGCTGGGCTGGCTCTCGCGCAGTCTCACTCCCTCCCCGTGCTCGGCTCTGTCTCTCCCTCTCCCGCACGTTCGGTTCTACCGGCTCTGGGTACTCCGTAGGTGGAGAACAGTTCAGCCGCTGGACTGGCTCTCGCGCAGTCTCTCTCCCCGTTCTCGGCTCCTGTTCGCTCTCCCACTCCCGCACGTTCGGTTTTGCCGGCTCTGAGTACCCCGTTGGTGGAGAACAGCTCAGCCGCTGGACTGGCTCCTCGCAGTCTCTCACTCCGCACCCGGCTCTCACCCGCACGGTTCCCGTTCGCCTCCCCAGCCCTCTCGCAGACCGGTGTTTCCCTCCCCGGCTGCGGCTGGGTTTCTCCTCCCGCGCCTACTCGCAGGTTCAGCGCTTCGTGGCTGCGGTCGCTGCCCGGATTTTTTTCCGCCGATCGCGGTCCGGCTGTCACCCGACGCCGTTGGACCCGACTTTTGGCCGGTACAGCTCCCCCTCGACCGAGGTCGAGTGCTCTGCCCTTCTCCTCCGGATACTTCTACCCCTTCCCCTACTCACAGTCTCTTCGGCCGCCTTGTTTCTTGCTGGTCGGCTCACTCCACACCGTGGTAACGGGGTAATCAGTGCCTGTTGCTGATGAAGCTTTTGTTGCTAGTCTTCCAGCTTCTGTAAAGTACCACACTTTCTGTTGTTGTAGCCTCGTATTTTCTTTTGGTAGCACGACGAGGGCGGTTGCCTCTCTTCGACGCTCTTTGTTACTTTGCTATTCTTGCCGCAGGGTATGATCGGACTCGTCGCCACTGTAAAGTCTGTGGGTTGTGCAGTAAATAAATACACAGACTTTTGAAGTACAAACAAACAGGTCTTTACTATTCAGAGGTCAGGGCGAATCTGCCCCAGTTATCCTGTCACAACACTTATATACTGGTGTGGTCACTGTCGGTATTACAGTATACAGAAGCCAAACACATAGTGCCACACTTAAAGTAGTTCCCTTAAAGGTGAACGGTTACATACAATAATTTCCTTAAGGGTAGACGGGTACATACACTACAACAGCAAGCCGAAGTTTCACAAAGCCCGACCTGTACCCTATGCAATTAGGCCAAAAGTTGAGGCTAACTTGGAGGCCTTAGTCGAGAATGGAGTCCTGGAGCCTGTGAGCGTGAGCAAATGGGCCACACCCATTGTTCCTGTCCTGAAAAAGGATGGATCTGTTCAAATCTGCGGGGATTTTAAAGTGACTATTAACCCGGTGCTGTCTGCGGAACAGTACCCTCTTCCCCTCATTGATGATCTTTTTACGGGCCTGGCCGGAGGGCAAAAGTTCAGCAAAATAGACTTATGCCAGTCTTATCTACAAATGCATGTCGATGACAAATCAAAGGAGCTGCTGACAATTGTGACACACAAGGGGCTATACAGGTACTGCCGCCTTCCGTTTGGAATTACATCGGCCCCTGCTCTATTCCAAAGGGCAATGGATCAGATTTTGAGTAGACTGCCAGGAGTCCAGTGCTACCTGGACGACATCCTTGTCACTGGGACAAATGAGGAGGATCATCTTCTGAACTTGGATGCGACACTACAACGACTGAAAGAGTACGGACTCAGAGTTCGTAAGGACAAATGTGAATTCTTTCAGTCTTCAGTTGAGTACCTGGGGCATGTGATTGATGCTACTGGCCTGCATAATGCGCCGTCAAAGGTCAAGGCAATCGTGGAGGCCCCAGCACCCCAGAATGTGAGCCAGTTACGTTCATTTCTGGGGCTACTTAGCTACTATGGGAAGTTTATTCCAGACTTAGCAACATTGCTGAAGCCGTTACATCAGTTGCTATGTCAAGGCAAAACATGGAAATGGACTGAACTGTGCAACGAAGCTTTCGCCCAAGCAAAGAAAGCATTGCTGAAATCGGAGGTCCTGACACACTTCGACCCAAAGCTACCCGTGCAGCTAGCATGTGATGCGTCACCATATGGTTTGGGAGCAGTCATATCCCACATCATGCCTTCTGGTGAAGAGAAACCTATCGCCTTCGCATCACGCACCTTGAACAAGGCCGAGAGTAACTATGCACAGATTGAGCGCAAGGCCTTGGGAATCGTTTTTGGAATTCGAAAATTTCATCAGTACCTGTTTGGGAGAAGGTTCATACTCCTGACGGACCACCGTCCATTGACTTCAATCTTCGGGCCCCACACCGGAATTCCGTCTCTTGCTGCAAGCAGGATGCAAAGGTGGGCTTTACTGTTGTCAGGACACACATATGACATCAAATATCGCAAATCAGACTTGCACGGCAACGCAGACGGTCTCTCAAGGCTACCCTTGCCTGTTACTCCCCCAGAGCCTCGTCAGATAGACATCTTCTACTTTAGACAAGTGGAGGGAGCACCTGTCACGGCAGTTCAGGTGCGAAGGTACACCCGCAACGATCCAGTCCTGTCTGAGGTAATGGACAATGTCATTCGAGGGAGAGCTATAGGAGATTCTCCTAGTTTGAAACCTTACGTTTCAAAAAGAAATGAGCTCTCCGTCCAGGCAGGTTGTCTTCTTTGGGGACGCCGTGTCATCGTTCCGCCACCTCTGAGGGAACCTATACTGCAACAACTTCATACAGGCCACAGTGCGATGGTTCGGATGAAGGAAATGGCAAGAAGCTACTTCTGGTGGCCAGGTCTTGATGGAAATATTGAGGCGAAAGCCAAAACATGTTCCCCATGTCAAAGGGTCCGGAATGTTCCACAGCTGGCAACCCTACACCCCTGGGATTGGCCTGCAGAAGTGTGGCAGCGAGTACATGTGGACTTCGCCGGTCCTTTCGAAGAGAAGATGTTTATGGTGGTTGTGGACGCTCATAGCAAGTGGCCGGAGGTCGCTGTGATGAGGTCTACCACGGCAGAGAAAACAATTGAGAAACTTGGTGAGATGTTCAGCTGTTATGGCTCACCAGAACAACTCGTAAGTGACAACGGTCCACAATTTGTATCACAGGAGTTTGCAACCTTCCTGCATGTGAATGGTGTCCAACACATCAGGTCTGTGCCCTATCATCCCTCTACTAACGGCCTGGCAGAAAGGTTCGTGCAAACTTTGAAGCACGCCTTGAAGGCATCGCAAGGTCAGGGCTCCATCCACCAACGTCTGAACAGCTTCCTGTTGTCCTACAGGAACGAGCCACATGCCACAACCAAAACTTCCCCCGCTTCGCTCATGATGAAGAGGCAGTTGCGGACAAGTTTTGACTTATTCAAACCTCCAAGGGCAGAGCAGGTTGTCCATCGTCAACAACAAGCTCAAGTTGAAAAGAGAGAGAAAAAAGCCAAGGAAAGACGGTTTCACCCTGGAGAGCACGTCCTAGCTTGAAACTACAACACTGGACCGAAATGGGTTCCTGCTACGGTGATCGCGCAGACAGGCCCTGTGTCTTACACGGTTGAGACTGCCGAGGATGTCGTCTGGAGAAGACACACAGATCAACTGTTGCTAGGAGCAGAGACAGCCACAGAGGCTCCAACGGCTGGTTGGACTGAACTGTTTACGGATGATACCGCAAACCAGCATCCTTTGCCACAGTGCTCTTCTCCAACACAGGAAGTCATAGAGACTGTTCCACCTGTGCAAACTCCTGACTTTCGACTGACACAGGCACCTTCTCCATCCAGGCCTGTGTCAATGCCTACTGCTGTGGAAGCCAGCGATGACCGCTGGTATCCTGTCAGGGAGCAGCGGCCTCCAAGACGTTTGGATCTGTAGGCTGAGTGACTTACCCACAAGACTGGAGCAGAATAAACCCCAGGGTAAAGTCAGGGTTTGAGGCAGTCTACCTCTCCCCTTGGTTAGTGAGTGCATTGAAAGTAACTTACCTGTTGAGGAATAATGTGGACCTTTCATTTAAGAGGGGAGGAATATGTTATGTATTGTGTGTTCTCCTCCCACCTGTGGTGGCGCTGTCACAGCAGATAAATGGTTGGGTGTTCTCTTGGTTAAGTTTAGCTCTCTTTGTTTGGAACTTGCCAGAACTTCCTTTCCTTCCTGAATAAAGCACTTCATGTTTGAATCTCTGAGTTCTGAGTCCTAAATTGTGCCTAGGTAGAAAGGTACCGACACAACACTTACCAGTTTTAATTTGCTGTTGTTTTACTTTGAGTCAATCAATAGAGTGTAATGGCAAAATGTTGACATAGGGTTTCTCCATTATGAATGTTGACATAGGATTTTCCATTACAAATGTTGATGATGTTACTCAAAAATTGTGACACATGAAGTACGGTTATTGTGTACATGCCATATGCAAGACATTTAATATAGATAGGCTGGAAGCCATTTCTCAGTTCCACCGATTGGGAAGAGCCTACAGTCTCACCAGCTCTCCGCAATCAATGAAACTCAGCATTGTCTGAGGCCAGCGAGCAGTCTGAATATGCATATTTATCTCTGGACTCATGAAGGTCTCTTTTCCCCTACTTCATAGCGACATAAGGGTGCTGTAACAGAGCTCCCTGCTTGCACTATGGCTCAAATGTACAGTTCTGGTACGTGCAATATCCAGCATTCATATAACTTAATGGGCCATAATTTGCAGCTTCTACGGGCGCGTATGTGGTGTGTACGCGCCCGTAAGGGCCGCACAAGTTCCGGGTTTAGGCATGCGAAGATAGATCCTCCACATCCCTGGAAAAAGGGCATCCGTGGGCAGAGAGTTGGGCTATTTGCCAACTTCTGCCCAGCAAATGCCCATTAAATTCTTACACCTGGTAAAAGCAGGCATAAGAGTTTAAAAGAAACATAAAAATAAATTTTTATCAATCATTTGTACATTAAAAAACCTGTGCAATAAGGTACGGTTATTTTTAGCCTCTTTAAAACATTTAGATTTATTTTTCAAAAACATAAATTTTATTTTAAATATTTAATTAAATAGCATTTTAATTCATTTTCAATATGTATTTTTTTTAATTTGATGTCTATGTGTATTTTTTGGGGGTATTCCCATTCATGCATACAGAATCCCCCTAAGCATGAATGGGGATTCCCTTTTTTTATTGGCTGGGCCGGCCCACATGATCCCAGGGGTGCTTGCAAACCTGGAAGACGTGGGCCTCTACCCGCGGGTACCTGGAGAGGCCCAGGACCGCGAGTCTCCGTACCTCCCGGACCACCAGGTACGCGGGCATTTTATTTGCGGATCGGAGGCATTTCCCCGCGGGAAGCCTCCGACCGCAAATTCAGGGCCAATATCTATAGGGCCGATTTTAACCCAGCCTGCAGGAGTGCTCCTCCTGGTCACACAGGGATACTTTGGGCCTCACCTGCCATGGGCTCCACCTGATCGCGGACTTTCCGATTTGCCTCCCCACAATTCCTTACCTTGCCCAGGACTGTCTCATTATATGAATTTTGACTACTGCCTGCTGGCAGTGACATAATTCTCGTTGGCTTCTGGCAGGAGTCAATGTCGGTACATGAAAATGAGGCCCAGGAATTAAAATCTCTTGCACCTAGTGCTCCAGAGGGCCGGGCTATTCACCACCTGCTTTGGCACTAGATTCCTGCCTTGACTTAAAATCAGAGCTAAAGTGGGTTTTTTTAGCTTTAAAAGGTGATTTTGTTCAAATACTCCATTTCATAGTTTTATAAACTTCTAATTTAAAACTAATCAATATTATAAGGGCTGTACTACTACCTGCTAGTGATGCTGAATTAATATTAATTGACCTCTGCAGCAATCGGGTGAGGAGCCAGAAGGCAGGCTTAAAGTGGAAAGCACCAGATCTATGCTCAAGTATGAGAACAGGAGGCCAGAGAGATGGAGTGACAGTAGTCAGAGAGAGGATACAGGGATTCACATTCACCTGAAGTCACATGGATTCTGGGTGGAGAGCAGACTTAACTAGATGTGCAGGAAATGGGGCCTAGACTCATTCAGACATGGTTTGGCCAAAGAGAAGAAGCAACCAACATGAGGCAGTCAGAGGAAGGGAGCAAAACCCAGAGTCATCCAGAGTGGGAGCAGTGAAATCCAGGGTTTGGGGGCAAGGTTAGGATTCCAGAGGCTTCCTATTGAGTAGAAGGCCAAGGGCAGCAGCAAAGGCACCAGGATTGTTTCAGGTGACCATGAGACCTATAACTGTCATGTAGTTGCAATGGATGAGATACCAAACTAACATACAGGGCAGACTGAACAAACAATGTTGTTCACATGTATGTATGTATCCATGTATGTATGTATGTATCCTTGTTGACCAAGCGGGGAAAGTCAGAGAATCGGTCCCTTCTCATATGTATCTCATTGATCACATTTAAAGCAACATTGGCTCAGGCCTAGGAGTAGGTTGTCTCTCTTACCTCTGCACCAATGCTGATGCGTGGCACAGGAAGACTGGGTAAAGGGAATAGGGAGAAAAATAGAAAATAACTTCACCAAAAATATACTCATGATGAAGACTCCATCCCTACTCAGATGCTGCTGTGGGTACTTACCAGTTTGGGAGATGGAAATAATTGTTACTTCCCAGTTAACATTTTATGAATATAGTAAATAACTATTAGTGTTTGAAATATTTAATATTATATCCACTAGGTGGCAGCCTCCTGCATCCAAATATATGGTAGACTTTGTTTGTTTGTAACAGCGCTGTTACAAACATTACTGTGTACAGTTCTGGTCTCCCTACCTAAGGAAAGACATACTTGCCTTAGAGGGAGTGCAGCGAAGGTTCACTAGACTGGTTCCTTGGATGAGGGGGTTGCCCTATGAGGAGAGATTGAGTAGACTAGGCCTATATTCCTCAGGGGGAAAAATTTGGTTGTTTAGCGCCTCTGGGGAGCGCTAACGACTTACCGCCTGAGCGCGGCGATTTTAGCGCCGCCCACGAAATTGACCTGGCAGTTTGCGGTGGTGCTAAACACTACCACCACGATCTCCTACACCCGGAGATTGTGACATAACGCGCATCGCTCCCGTAGCGCCCTGGACTGGAAATTGATTCTTGTCCCCTAAGTCAGTGCCTAGCGCTAGGAATGACCGGTAAAAGGGGACGGTTTGCAGTCGGCTGGGAGCTGGGGGAACGCTATTTAAAGGCGTGCGCTTCCTGCTTTTCCTGTCGGCAATCAATTCTGCATACGCAGGTGGAGAGAGGCGTCTGGAGACATTTAACACTATCCTACTTGAAGGAGTTTTGTTCCTCAGCAAGACTTTTCAGGTTCCCATTTCTGTCAGCTTTATTACTACCACATTTAGAAGATTAAATGGGGGCTGTACTAGCTCGGGGCGTCGTCCTCTAGCTTCACTGTCGGAGGCAGCGGAGGCAGAGAGAGTGGAAAATGTAGCCAGAGGGAGGAGGGCCAACAGGGCTCTGCACAGGAGACCTTACCCTCCCAGGGTATTCTGGGAGCAATTCTCATATATCCATCTGTCCGAGGAGCAGTGTTTTATGAGGCTGCGCTTCAGCAAGGAGGTGGTCACTGAGCTCTGCCACCTCCTGCAGCCAGAGTTCCAGCTTCAGCTCAGGACCAGGATATCTCTGTAGGTGGCAGTGAAGGTGACGGTGGCTCTCAATTTCTATGCCAACGACTCCTTCCAGGCTTCAACAGGTGATATTGCGAACATCTCCCAGTTCACTGTTCATTGTTGCATCCTGGAGGTCACAAAAGCTCTCTACAGAAAGAGAAGGGAGTACATCTCATTCCCCATGACCCGAAACAAACAACATGAACGCGCATGTGGTTTCACTAGGATAGTGGGCTTCCCCATGGTTCAGGGCACCATTGACTGTACACACAAGGCATTGTGGGCACCTCGTGAAAATGCAGAGGTTTTCCGCAACCACAAAGGCTTCCATTCTCTGATCGTCCAGTTGGTGTGCGACCACAGACAGTATATCCTCGCCATCAATGCCCGCTATCCTGGCAGCAGCCACAATGCATTCATCCTGCACTAGACTGGTGTCCCAGACCTGTTCCAACCACCACATCAACCTCGTGGATGACTTCTCAGAGACAAGGGTTATCCACTCTGTACTGGGCTGATGACACCGCGCCATAACCCCAACACTCCTGCTGAGCTCGCATACAATGAGAGCTATAGCGCCACCAGGAACCTCATTGAACAGACGATCGGCGTCTTGTGTACTGCATGCTTCACAACCTCATAATTCTAAGGACCCAGCCATTGCCACCAGGGATTGGTGCACCACCTCAGGAGGAGGCAGAGGAGGAGGATGAAGAGGATGAGCGGCACCAACGTGGGAGGGAGGCGCTCAATGTTGCTTCTGCAAGGGCCATTCGTGAACACCTCATAAGACAGTGCTTCTGATGAATGAGAGCGAAGATGGCTTTTGGGATCAACAAGCACATCATTACAGCCATCCCGCAGCCCCTATTACCGGGCAAAGTTCCAATGAGTAACAGGAGGAAATTTGTAATGTTTCAATAAATTTTTTTATTTTTCTGAACAACTGTGTCTTATTAAGCACAACCAATAACAAACAAACACAACAGTTCATTAACAAACAAAACTGATTCTTACCACATCAAAATAAGTCTTAACAAAGTGAACAATATATTTACATACACATCCAACTTTGGTACATTCCCCCCATATGTCAGAAAAATGTTACTTATTTGCCCTTCTTAAATGATCTCCCTCCCCCTCGCACTTCCCCCCCTTCCAACCCTACTGCTCCTCCGTAAGGTGGCCCCAATGGCTGCAGCAAGGCTGGCGGAAGGCTGTTGAATCTCAGGCCGCGATTTTGCTGGCGCTCAGAGGGCGGGTTTGGAGGCGGGTCCGGAGTTAAATCCAAGATGATTGATGGCAGGTTGTGAACCTGCCGCGAACCCGCCTCCACGTGACTTTCCAAGGTGTCGGGGCTGCGACTCCTGATCAGACCAGACACCAAGCGGCAGGAGAGGCAGTTTGTTAACTACCTGTTTAATCCTATTTTGGGAGGGGTTTTCAATTTTGCAACATTTTTAGTGTGTTCCACGGCATTCCAGGAACACGCCAGCTGATTGAGTCAGGTGTTCCAACAAGCTGACTACTTCACAGCTGCAAGAGCAGCATTAAAGCTAACCTACCACTTTAGTTGAATTTCAAAAGCCTGAACTTTCTGATTGCAGGATGTTGAAGACATTGTTCAGGTGTTTTGAAGTTGTAAGTGTGTGTTGTGAGATCTATATACACTGTGACCTCCTTGGAATAACCTTTCTCCACTTTGACTGAGCGCTTATAACATTTCATCCTCAAGAGCGCTTATAACATTTCATCCTCAAGAGCGCTTACAACATTTCATCCTCGTGACATTTTCAACAGCATAATGGGAACCATTTATACTCTCTCATCATGGTCCTCAGATTCTGAGGATGAGCTGCCGTGGCAGCAGCACCGACAACAAGAGCGCCAACCTTCTCCTGAACAACCTGATGCTGCACAGAGCAGAGGTCATCAGCTTAGGGCTGCACCGCGCCGCAGGAGATACCCCCAACACAGGGTTTACAGACAGAGGATGAACTTCCTCAATATGACTGAGCAGCAGTGCCAAAGGAGGCTGAGACTCTCGCGAGAGATGGTCGCAGACATCTACACAATGCTGCACCAAGACCTGCAGCTCAGGGGAGTGGGTGGACACTCCTTACCAGTGGCTGTCAAAGTCACCATCGCCCTCAACTTCTTTGCATCAGGGTCCTTCAAGGGATCATCTGCAGACATCAGCGGCATCTTCCAGTCGGTCGTACACAGATGCATAACGCAGGTTACCAATGCCCTGTTTGGCATGTCGGCCAATTACATCCATTTCTCAACGGATGAAGCAAGTGTAACCGCACAGGTGGTTGAGTTTGCCAATATGGCTGGCTTCCCTAGGGTGCGGGGTGTCATCGACTGCTTACATGTGGCCATCAGGGCACCCCATCACAACACAGCTGTATTTGTGAACCGCAAGGGCTTCCACTCCCTTAATGTGCAGCTGGTGTGTAACCACAGGATGAACATTATGCATGTGTGCGCAAAGTTCCCTGGCAGTTGCCATGACTCGTACATCCTGCAGCAGTCCACTGTGCCTCAGCTCTTCAATCCGCTAACCCAACTTTCCAGATGGCTACTTGGCGACAAGGGCTATCCCCTGAAGACGTGGCTAATGACATCGATGAGGCCATCAAACGAAGCTGAGGAGCGTTATAATAAGAGCCACATTTCCACCAGAAGCATCATAGAGCAAACCACAGGCTTGCTCAAAATGCACTTCAGATGCCTGAACAGATCTGGTGGAGCCCTGCAGTACACACCAGCCAGGGTGTCCAGGATCATCGTGGGCTGCTGTGCTGTGCACAACATCGCACTGCAGCGTGGCTTACCGCTGCCTGAGGAACAAGTGGCACAGCACACAGAGGAGGAGGAAGAGACGAATGATGCTGCAGATGAGGAACACCTGGCGGATGCGGCTGTCCCAGTGCTACCAGCACGCAACCTCATTGCTGGCCGTCAGGCAAGGGATGGACTAATCCATGCCAGATTCGCCCAACTTTACGCTGTACATACATGTGGCTTGCACATGCACATGAGGGTTGGCAGGACCTCCATTCCACACAATACAGCATCTGATCCATAAACTATGCATTCCTATCACTCTCCCCAATATCACTGCAGATGAAAGGCGCCCTCAACTCTCAATGTGACACTTCCAATTCTGAGCACACATAGGCAATGTGAATGATTTAATACACTAGAAATAAACATGACAAAGGTAAAATGGTATACTATTAAATCACCCAAGTGACTACCCTTGTGACTATTTGTGCTTTAGCTTTCTCGTACGTGTGCTTCTATGTGGTACTTCCCTTGTGGCTTCAGCAGATGTAGAGGCAGCGTGCTCACTTCCCTGCTGCGCCTGCTTAGATGTCTTTGGTGGGCATCCTCTGGGTTTGGAAGCCTTGGAGGGGCAGGGGCAGAGATGGGGCATTTGGAGCTCTGACCGAGGGCTCCATAGTGGAATGGAAGTGTAAGCGCTTGGAAAGGAGCCCCCACTTCCTTGTTGTCGACCACCACCATCCCTCTCATGGGTCACCCGCACTTCACTACTAGCAAGTAGCTGGAGAGCACCTTGCTGCACATCAGTGGGACCATGAGGACCCATTTCTGTGCTGACATTCCTCATAACAAGGACGTCCATGAACCTCTGATTTTGCTCCTCAATAGATGCCCATCTATTCTCCATAGATGAACATCTATTTAGAAGTGTTACCATGCTCTCCTGAGTCTGGCGATTTATATCTTCCTAGGAGGTTGCCATCCTTTCCATGGTGATACCTACATTCACCGTTGCGTGCACCACGGCATTGCTCATGTTTGACATGGACTCCTCCATTCTCTGCACACTCACAGTTACCATGGATGCAAACCCAGTCAGAGCCTCCTGCACTTGTTGCTGAAGTTCCAGCACCGCTCTCTTTCTGGATGGCCCCAGAGGCACAGCGTCTACATGCAGCTGAACAGAGCTCGGTGCGGCCTCCGACGAGGACTCTCCACTGCTGTCCCTGTCTCCACCATCTGCTCATGCTCACGTGAGCTGTGATACACCAGGTGACAACACTACTCTATCTCGCAAACTACCCATCGAGGTGTGTGTCTCTGCGCTGGTAGTGGGTGCGCTCATTTCTGCTGACGCTGCTCCCTCAGAGGCTGCAGGTTCCTCTGAGGAATCCTCCTGCTCTTCCTCATGGTCAGTGGGGAGGGGGGCTCTCGATGGTCCTGTCGGGGAGTAAAGGCATGAGCTAGCCTTGTAATATGTAGGTAGCAAACACATCCCATTGTGCAGATAATCGTAACTATATTTCTATGAGCATCAGCTGCCATATCAGTCACTCATGAAAACAAAATGATAGCTTTGCAAATCAATTCTGTCACCAGCTTGCTGTACTGTGCCCGTCTCTCCGTCCCCCACTTCCAGCTCCTCTGCATCGCCCACGATCTCCAGAGCTGCCTCCTCAGCGGTGGTTATATGCGCCAAGGATGGTGTGCCTCCTCCTGTCCTCCCTCTCTCTGTCTTATTGTGGGCTCTCTTTTCCTGCAATGAGAGACACAAGTGGAGTTTCAGTGAGATTGATGGAGTCAGTGGTAAGAATGGATAACATAAATGTTTAGAGGGAGACACAGATGGAGTGAGGTGCCAATACCACTGTCCCTCCCTGTGCATTGTTAGTTGTTGTCATTGCATAACAGTGGGATTGAGTGTGAGGGGTGCATAGTGGGATGGTGAAGCGATTCTGTACATAGAGAGAGCTAGCTAAGGGTGCAAGGGATGTTAGGGTCAGTGTAGGAGTAGGTTGCCAATGCAGAGTGATAGTGATGAGAAGAGATGGGAAGCAGACTGAAGGTAAGTGTGATGTTATACTCACTTTTGCTGATTGCAACAGATCATTAAACCTCTTCCTACACTGCACCCAGGTGCGTGTACAGACAGACCGAGCACTTACCTCCTCAGCAATTTGCAGCCAGGCCGCCTTTGTGTGCTGAGGAGGCTTCCTCTGTCCATCGGAGGGAAAGAGGACCTCTTTTCGTCCTCTTACTCCCTCCACAAGAGCATTGAGGGAGTCATCATCGAAACGTGGAGCAGCCTTGGAGCGTTGTGCGGCCATTCCTGCAGCAACCAGCATTCAAAAGCAGAAGAAAGAAAGTGAAAAGCAAAGGGGACATGGCCCACTTAAATATCCAGGCTCCTAGCATGTCACCAAGCGTGGGAAGCCAACCCGTGCACACCGATTTGGCCGGCGAGCGCGCACATCGGCCCTAATGAGGCCAATCTATGGAAAATCGTCAATGGAGGGCGGCTGCAACAGGGAGCGGGACTGGAACACGCTGAAGACCGAACCTGCCACCATCCCGCATCCGGCTGGAAAATCCAGCCCTTGGATCCAGAGACTGCAGATGGCCTTGAAGGACACCCTCGACCAGCTCTGGGCCTGGAAGGTCCAGCTGCAGACTGCACCAACTCTGCATGGGTGGCAGCGGTCTTGGCTGGCTGGGTTACAGGCTGTGGCAAGTGCAATGGATGGGTGGCAACAGAAATGCTGTCATCATGATAGAGGACAGCACCTTCCTGCTCAACCGCCACACTGCCACTCCCCCGGGGCAGAACCTCAGCATCCGGAGCAATCTGCTCGAGCACAGATTGCTGGTCTGCTGCAGCACCGTGAGATCCGTGGTGGACTGTGGGCGACCCAGCGGCGATGGCAGCAGTCAGTGTTTGTGCGATATCAATCTGAGAGTGCATCAGAGCAGCCTGAGATTGAATGGCACCAACCAATGACTCAATTCCAGCACTAAGCCATTGCGTTGCCTTGGCCTGTGCTGCAATAGATGCTGCCACCTCACCCATTACATATGGCATGGGGTCTGGGTCCTCATAGTCTCTCTGCAAGTCAACCATCCTCTGCAACGAGGCAAGGATGGGTTCGAGGGTTTGTGCACAGGTGACAGCTGTGCTAGCGATGAACCCCTGCATGCTCCTAGCCAGTGCATCCATGCTCTCGGGCACCCTTGCCATTGCACCCATGAGCTCAGTATGCATGCTCATCGCCTGAGTATTCATCGCCGCGATATCGGGGTCAGAGTCCTGTGCAGCAGAACTCGTGTGTACACTCACCCTCCGGGGAGATGGCCCCTGAGCTTCCCTTTCCCCATGGTGTTGCTGCAGCCCGCTGGGTCCCAGAGCTTCACCCACATCAGAGCCATTTCCTCTGTTCCCCTCCAGTGAACGCATGGCCCCATTATTGGATGTATGCCCTCGGGAGATGCAGGCAGTGAGGCTCCAGCTTCGTGTTCCTCCTCCTCTCCCATGTCGCCGCCAATGGGAGGCTGAGGGACAGGCTGGTCTGATGGTGGCTCACTATTTGCAGGAAGGTACAAGAGTGGCTTTAACGTGAGGGTAGGGGGGCAGGAAGGGGGCAAGGAATGGAGACAGCATAGTTCGATGGAAAGTGGGAAAGGCTGGTGTTGTGAGGGAGAAGTGGTATGAGAGAGGAGAGAGAGTTGATGAATATACCGTTGCTGTCCCCAAAGGGATCGACCTCTCCAACTGCCACAGCACCCATGACATGGCTCGTGATCAGTCTGTGAACTCACTCCTCCAGCTGTGTGAGGGGGTGCAGCTGTGCCTGACCTCCTCCTGTATGTTGTTGCTCCCTCCTGTTATGTGAAAGCTCGGCCTGCAAGAAAAAGGACAGCATGTGAGTGAGTGTGCAGCCATGTGTTTGACAGATGTGCCTACCATAGTTGAATAGCCGTCAATGTCTGCAAGGTGTGAGATGTGGATGTGACTTTTAATAGATGGGCATAGTTGTTGAGTGAGTGTTGGGGATTTGGCACTTTACATCATCTGTGCACAGAGTGAGGTTGAAATGGTGGGATGTAGAGTATTTCAAGCATCTACTCACTCTGACCACCCGAGTGAGGTCGTTGAACTTCTTGCGGCACTATGTGAGAGTCCTTTGGACCAGGCTCCTGGATGATGCATACTGGGCAACCTCCCTCCACACCCTTGTGAACTCCCGGGGCAATGGCCTCCTGCCAGTGTCTGGAAACATTGTCATTCCACAGCCACAACTAGAGCCACCAATGCCTGGTCGCTAAACCGGCGAGCTCTCTCCCTGGGCTTCTGACTAGCCATGATAATCTTTGGTGAAGATTTGCACCTCCTTGCAGGCCCACGTCAAACACAGCAATGATCAGGGTGTGGCTGTGCAGCATGATGGAGCCTCTCCTTTAAGCACTGGAAGGCATCAGTATGAGTACAAGGTAATTGACATTGTCTGAGCTTGAGTAGCGCTCTGAGATAGCGCCCCGTTCCCCGATGTTAGTGCCCTAAGAGAAGTGTGTAGCGCTTTATTTAGCACTCCAATCACCTCCAGGACCGCCAGAGACTAATTTCTCAGTCACCGGCGATAATTTGCGCCCGGTGCTAAATTTTGCGCCCAGCCGATATTAGTGCCCCAAAATGGTCGATACTGAATTTTTCCCCTTTCGAGTTTTGAAGAATGAGAGGTGATCTAATTGAAACATAAAATTCTTAAGGGGCTTGACAGGGTTAATGCTGGGAAAATGTTTCCCCTGGCTGGGGAATCTAGAATATGGGATCACAGTCACAAAATAAGGGGTAAGCCATTTAGGACTGAGATGAGGAGAAATTTCTTCACTCAAAGGGTTGTGAATCTTTGGATTCACAGAGAGCTGTGGATGCTCAGTCATTGAGTATATTCAAGACAGAGGTTGATAAATGTTTGGGAATGAAGGGATATAGGGATATAGGGATAATGTGGGAAGGTGGAGTTAAGGGAGAAGATCAGCCATGATCTTGTTGAATGGCGGAGCAGCCTCGAAGGGCCAAATGGCCTACTCCAGCTCCTATTTCTTGTGTTCTTATGGTTTTAACATCATCGTGTGGAGATTTTAAAATAATTTTGAAAACAAAATAAATGATTCTCTCAAAATCCTGAACTGATCCGATGAAGACCACGGCAGCAGTGTTCTCATTCATGTGCTGATGTGTGTCAAATGCTGATATTGGGATTGTACACGCTCTTGCACTTTTGGATTCTCCAGATCCAAAGTTTTGGTTTAGATCTCTTTTTTTTAGAGTGGAACGGTGCTCCCACTCTTCTTCAAAGGTTTTTTATTCTCTACTCCTTATCTTGTATAGAATCACCGGTTATCTAGCACAGCAGAAGTTTGCATTGTTGTACTAGTTGTGAATTTAAACCTTGGTAAATGTGTACTGGGGAAATTTGGAAGGAACTTTGCCTTTCGCATCAACAAGACAGGGATAAGCAAGGGAACAATCGCTTTTTGAGAAACAACCAGAGATTAGAGTCTTACCCTTGGAGGCATTGTGACAGCTGCCAATAAAGTGAACAATTTGTTGTGGTGCTGCTGGTCAGAAATGAACTAGACATTGAGCATTTGGAATCCTTTTTTGTTGACATAAGTGATGGGATTGATCAGCGGTGCATGTATGACCACATGTATTTTATTAAATCCTGCCACTCAGTAAAATTGCATTTGGGGGATTTGGTTTTACAGGTCTCCGTCCCTGCTTGCCTCAGTTTGAAGAGAAAAATCCGCCCTTTTGTTTAGTAATTTTTCAGCATTTTGGAATGCTTCTTACACACATAAATCTGTTCCATACATATACTACTGCACAGGAGAAAATTTGCCCCACTAAATTGGACTGAAAACTAAAGCAGCAAATTGTAGATATTAATAGTATATTCAATTAACAAAATAATGGCCCGGATTTTGCGGTCAGCGACGAAGTGATGGCGCTCGCCGGTGACCTCGAAGAATGCTGCCCACAAAGATCTAGCAATCTCTGTGGCGTGGATTTCACCTTTCCCGATGTTAATTTCATTCTGGCATCACCGAAAGGGGATCTCCAGCCTCCAGTAACAGTAATGTCATCAAGCAGCCAATCACATTGAAGAATTCTCACATACAGCAAATGAGGAAGGTTTTATCATTCATTTTTTAATACTCTTACAAAAAGCAGAATAAAGATTGGGACATACACATGGGATTAAGGTAGAAGCTGAAAAATCATAAATTTAAAAAAAAGTTTATTATTATTTTAAAAATCATGAAATTTTTATCATATAATATAGGAAATGAGACTCCACATATAAAATTACACATTGACTTAGAACACTGTTAAAACATCAATTACACCTCATTCAACAAGCCTTAAATTTTTTAAGGGTTTTTACAGTGAGAATAGAGCATATAAGTACCAACGATATAGGTAAAAAAGGGGATGAGGTCCTAAATGCTGAATATAGGGAGTTAGGAGGTAAATTAAAAAAATAGGACCTCAAAGGTAATAATCTCAGGATTGCTACCAGTGCCATGTGCTGGTCAGAGTAGAAATAGAAGGATATTTCAGATGAATATATGGCTAGAGGAATGGTGCAAGGCGGAGGAATTCAAATTCCTGGGATATTGGAACCGGTTCTGGGGGAGGTGGGACCAGTACAAACTGGACGGTTTGCACCTGGGCAGGACCAGGACTGATGTCCTTGGGGGAGTGTTTGCTAGTGCTGTTGGGGAGGGTTTAAACTAAAATGGCAGGGGGTTGGGAACCTGTGCAGGGAGACAGAGGAAAGGGAAACAAGGATAGAAGCAAAAGACAGGAAGGAGAAAAGCAAAAGTGGCAGTCAGAGAAATCAAGGGTTTACATCAAACATGGCCACAGTAAATAATAATTCTAAAAGGTCTAAGAGCGATAAAAAAAAAGAAGCCTGAAGGCTTTGTGTCTTAATGCGAGGAGCATTTGTAATAAGGTGGATGAATTAGCTGCGCAAATAGATGTAAACGGATATGATATGATTGGGATTACAGAAACATGGCTCCAGGGTGACCAAGGCTGGGAACTCAACATCCAGGGGTATTCAATATTCAGGAAAGACAGGCAAAAAGGAAAAGAAGGTGGGGTAGCATTGCTGGTTAAAGAGGAGATTAACACAATATTAAGGAAGGATATTAGCTCTGATGATGTGGAATCTATATGGGTAGAGCTGAGAAATACCAAGGGGCAGAAAACATTAGTTTGAGTTGTATACAGACCCCCAAACAGTAATGCTAAGGTTGGAGATGGCATTAAATGGGAAATTAGAGACACGTGCAATAAGGGCACAGCAGTTATCATGGGTGACTTTAATCTACATATAGATTGGGCTAACCAAATTAATAACAATACTGTGGAGGAGGAATTCCTGGACTGTATACGGGATGGTTTCCTGGACCAGTATGTCGAGGAACCAACTAGCGATCAGGCCATCTTAGACTGGGTATTATGTAATAAGAAAGGATTAATTAGCAATCTTGCTGTGCGAGGCCCCTTGGGGTGGAGCAATCATAATATGATAGAATTCTTCATTAAGATGGAGAGTGAAGTATTTGACTGAGAGACTAGGGTCCTGAATTTAAATAAAGGAAACTATGATGGTATGAGGCACGAGTAGTGTAGGATGGATTGGGGAATGGTACTTAAAGGGTTGACGGTGGTTAGGCAATGGCAAACATTTAAAGATCGCATGGATGAGCTACAGAATTTGTCCATCCCTGCTTGGCATTAAAATAAAACAAAAAAGGTGACTCAACCGTGGCTAACAAGGGAAATTAGGGATAGCATAAGATCCAAGGAGAGGACATATAAATTGGCCAGAAAAAGCAGCAAACCTGAGGATTGGGAGCAGTTTAGGAGTCAGCAAAGGAGGACAAAGGGAGTAATTAAGAGGGGGAAAATAGAGTATGAGAGTAAGCTTTCAGGGAACATAAAAACTGACTGTAAAAGCTTCTATAGATATGTGAAGAGAAAAGGATTGGTGAAGTCAAGCGTAGGTCCCTTGCAGTCAGAATCAGGGGAATTTATAATGGGGAACAAAGAAATAGCAGACCAATTAAATACATACTTTGGTTCTGTCTTCACAAAGGAGGACACAAATAACCTCCCAGAGATATCGGGGAACATAGGGTCTAATGAGAGGGAGGAATTGAATGAAATCAGTATTTGTAGGGAAATGGTGTTAGGGAAATTGACGGGATTAAAGGCCAATAAATCCCCAGGGTACTTAAGGAAGTGGCCCTAGAAATAGTAGATGCATTGCTGGTCATCTTCCAAAATTCTATAGACTCTGGAACAGTTCCCATGGATTGGAGGGTAGCTAATGTTACCCCACTATTCAAAAAAGGTGGTAGAGAGAAAATGGGTAATTATAGACCGGTAAGCCTGACATTGGTAGTGGGGAAAATGCTAGAGTCCATTATAAAAGATGTAATAGCAGAGCACTTGGAAAACAGTGACAGGATCGAACAAAGTCAACATGGATTTACAAAAGGTAAATCGGGCTTGACTAAGCTACTGGAATTTTTTGAGGATGTAACTGGTCGAATAGATAACGGAGAACCAGTGGATGTGGTGTATTTGGACTTTCAGAAGGCTTTCGATAAGGTCCCGCATAAGAGATTAGCGTGTAAAGTTAAAGCACAAGGGATTGGGGGCAAGGTACTGACTTGGATAGAGAACTGGTTGGCAGATAGGAAGGAAAGAGTTGGAATAAACGGGTCTTTTTCCGAGTGGAAGGCAGTGACTAGTGGGGTACCGCAGGGATCGGTGCTAGGACCCCAGCTATTCACAATATATATTAATGATCTAGACGAGGGAACTTGATGTAACATCTCCAACTTTGCAAATGACACAAAGCTGGGTGGGCGTGTGTGCTGTGAGGAGGATGCTGAGAAACTCCAGTATGATTTGGACAGGTTGGGTGATATGGCAGATGCAGTATAATGCGGATAAATGCGAGGTTATCCACTTTGGTGGCAAAAACAGGAAGGAAGATTATTATCTGAATGGCAATAGATTGGGAGAAGGGGAAGTGCAACAAGACCTGGGTGTCCTTGTGCACCAGTCGCTGAAGGTAAGCATGCAGGTGCAGCAGGCGGTTAAGAAGGCAAATGGTATGTTGGCCCTTGTAGCGAGAGGATTTGAGTACAGGAACAAGGATGTCTTGCTGCAGTTGTACAGGGCCTTGGTGAGACCACCCCTTGAGTATTGTGTGCAGTTTTGGTCGCCTTATCTGAGGAAGGATGTTCTTGCCATGGAGGGAGTGCAGCGAAGATTCACCAGACTGATACCTGGGATGGCAGGAATGACGTATGAGGAGAGATTGGGTCGATTGGGCTTATACTCGCTGGAGTTTAGAAGAATGAGAGGGGATCTCATTGAAACTTATAAAATTCTAACAGGACTAGAAAGACTAGATGCAGGAAGGATGTTCCCAATGGTGGGGGAGTCCAGTACCAGGGGTCACAGTCTAAAGATAGGATAGAGATGAGGAGGAATTTCTTCACCCAGAGAGTGGTGAACCTGTGGAATTCTCTACCACAGAAGGCAGTTGAGGCCAATTCATTAAATATATTCAAGAAGGAGTTAGATATATTTCTTAGGGCTAAAGGGATCAAGGGATATGGGGAGAAGGCTGGGACAGGGTACTGAGTTTGGATGATCAGCCATGATCTCATTGAATGGCAGAGCAGGCTCGAGGTGCCGAATGGCCTACTCCTACTCCTATCTTCTATGTTTCTATAAAAAGCTATAGTTTGCGTCAATTCACTGATTCTGTGCTGATTGTATCTGCAAGGACTGCGACAGCACACCCTGTGGAGGAACAGGGTATCACAGACAGCAACTTCTGGATTTGTGCATTTAACTGTGCATGTGAGGACGCCAGAATTTGCTGCCAGTTTTGCAGAGTAATGACAGCGAGCGCTGACTGTTTTGCCGTCATTACAAACGCAAATTCCGGGCCAATATACTTGCTTCTTGACTCTTGTTATATCAGTATACTTATGAGCCTAGAAAATACTGCTAATATTAGTATGATGCTCTTCTGTGCCCAATTATGGCTGGGAATTTCCTTGGAGCTGCTCAGGCTCCACTGCCATGACTTAACCGGAGCTGATCCGGCATCACAATGCAAATTCAGGTCTCTGGGCTGCAGGCACACACAGCACCCAGAGAACAGTGTTTCTGGTGCTTATGTTTAATTATCATTCATAACTTAACCTGCTGAAAATTAGTATATTCAATATATCCTTGATTACAAGACTAAAACAAAGAGCAAGTGACTCAATAGCTGCTGTTAAACTGGTGACATTTCCTCTAACTTACCATTGGAATGAATACATGCTGCTAGCAGTTAGTTATCACGAGGGAGTATGGAGACTATCATTCTTGCACATCAACAGTAAATATGCACAATTCTCAATTATTAACTGTGAAATGAGAATGAAGGGTGCATGCAAGTCACTTCTTCTCTCACTTTTTCAGCACAGAGATTAGAGAAAGCTCTTACTCACCATTGATATCAGTAAGTGCATTGTTAACTTGCAGGCAATAGTTTACGGTAGAAAAAAGCTCAGTGTGTCGGTTCTTCCTACTCTAGAAATTGGAATTCTCAACTGTCCATTAACCAGAACTATGGTCTTTTTTATTGTGACATCATTTAAACAGCAGAGAAGGACAAATGATGGGAAATGATTTATAATGACATAATGTCTGACTAGAAGGATGATTGTACTCGCATGAGAGCTGCTGCAGTATAATTGTTTCAGTAGTTCAAAGGAATATGTAATTTAAATGAATATAGTCTTAGAATTTTTAGACACATTCTGCAAGACTTATTAGGAAACTGTAGTAACCTGGGAGGTTATGAGTAACCTGATCCACCAGGTGGTGCTGTGGCAATTGGTCTCCTGAGTTAAGTCTGGTCTGTACTCGTTGTACTCTTTGTTTTTGCTGCCTCATGGCAGAAGTTTTTATGTGCAAGTGTTGATTAAACCATGTTACAGAGTTAACCTGTGTCCGTCTCCATCTATGGCAACCTCAAGATACCACATATGGCAACGAGAATAAAGGACGGAAAAGTTTTGGTGCATCAGTCATAGTTATGGAGTATTCAGAAGAGGTGCTCGGGTTGGTTAGCGAACTAGTCGGAAAAGCATGAGGCTAGGCCGCGGGAGTCGAAACGGAGTTTGATTTTTTGGCTGAAGTGATCGGACTCCAAGGATGGCAGGAACGGTAGGCTCCGTGGCACCTTTTGACAGCAAGTCGCAGTCTTGGGAGGAGTATTGTGAAATACTGAGCCATTTCTTTATGGCAAACGAGGTGGACAGTGCTGAAAAGAAAAGGGCCATTTTACTGAGTTGTGTGGGAGCGCAAACCTATACATGGATGAGGAATCTGCTGAGCCCAGAGCGGCCAGGAGAAAAATCTTTTGACGAGTTGGTGAGCCTACTAAAGAATCATTTCAATCCTAAACATAGTGAAATAGTACAGAGATGGAAATTCAATTCGAGGATTAGGAGGCCGGAAGAAAGCGTTACTGAGTATGTGGAGGAGCTTCGGAAGCTCGCACAGGACTGTAATTTTGGAAATACGCTCACAGTCATGTTAAGGGACAGACTAGTATGCGGAGTTAACGACGACAGTATACAGCAAAGGTTGCTGTCAGAAGAAGGATTAACGTTTGAGACGGCACTTAAAAAAGCACAAGCCATGGAGACGGCTAACAAGGACATTAAGGACTTAAACAGTATAAGCAAGGAGAAATGGAGTAAACCAGTGGGAGGAGCTGTTTTCAAGATGGAAGCTGGCGCAAAAAGTCCACCAGTCGGGGTTGGGGATTGTTACCGATGTGGCGCGACGAGCCATTATGCAAAGGACTGCAGGTTTGCAAAGGCAAAGTGCCATAATTGTGGAAAAATAGGGCACTTAAAGAAAGTCTGTAAAAGGGCAGTGAGTGAGAGAAGCAGTGCTAAAGGGGCAAAGCATGCTAAAGGGGGGAGGGAGAAGTACACAAAGCGGGCAAATTACATACAAGAGGAGGAAAAGTCTAGTGAGTCTGGTGAGGAGGTTTTCACTATATACAGTATAGACACTTCAAGGCCCAATGTACCCCCTCTCACTCAGTATTTGATAGTGAACGGAGGTCAAGTAAAGTTTGAGATTGACACCGGATGTAGTGTAACCATAATGTCGCAGACTGAGTACGCCAAGCTGTGGGGGGAAGCAAAAGTACCAGAGCTAGGTACATGCCCCATTAGTCTCAAAACCTACACAGGACAGAAGGTGGACATTTTGGGGGCAGCCGAAGTACAAGTGGAACACAAAGGAGTCACCAAAGAGCTTACGGTGGTAGTGGTAACAGGGTCAGGGCCAAACCTGTTAGGGCGAGGGTGGATCAGTGAGTTGAGTGTGGACTGGCAGGCAATGAATAAAATGGAGGACAGTACAGAGGCACTGCAAGAAGTGCTGATGAAGCATGAGTTAGTGTTCAAGGACAAACTGGGCACCTTAAGGGGAGCCACAGCCAAGATTCATGTAGCCAGTGATGCCACGCCTCGTTTCTTTAAACCAAGGTCGGTACCTTTTGCAATTAAAACCAAGGTTGAGGCGGAACTAGATCGCCTGCTAAAGGACAAAGTAATAGAACCGGTGAAATTTTCAGACTGGGCGGCATCAATAGTCCCAGTATTGAAGCCCAATGGTAACGTAAGTGTGTGTGGTGACTATAAGTTAACAGTGAACAGAGTATCATCACTGGAACAGTACCCCATTCCGAGAATGGAGGACATGTTAACATCGCTCGCTGGGGGAGAAAGATTCAGCAAACTGGACATGAGTCATGCGTATCAGCAGATATTGCTAGATGAAGAAACAAAAAAGTTTGTCACGGTGAACACGCACAAGGGGCTGTTCACGTATGCCAGGTTACCATTTGGTGTCAGTTCTAGCCCAGCAATATTCCAACGGACTATGGGGGGCATTCTGCAGGGCATTCCAAAGGTGGCCGTGTACTTAGATGATATTCTGCTAACAGGAAGTGACGATCAGGATCACGTAAAAACACTGGACAAAGTGCTACAGCGGCTGGAAGAGGTGGGGCTACACCTGAAACAGAGTAAGTGTAGTTTCATGGAGAAGGAAGTTACATTCCTGGGACATTGGGTGGATGCCACAGGCCTCCATCCATTACCAGGGAAAGTGCGGGCAGTGCAGGATGCACCTGCACCCACCTCAGTGACTGAACTGAAAGCCTATCTAGGGCTCCTGAATTATTATAACCGGTTTCTTCCAAACTTATCGATGCTGCTGGCAGCCCTGCACAAACTGCTGAGAAAGGAGGAGCCATGGCGTTGGGGGCCATAGCAAGCGAAAACGTTTCAGCAGTCAAAGGAGTTACTTCAGTCCAGCAGGGTGTTAGTGCATTACGACGAGGAGAAGGAGCTGATAATGTCCTGCGATGCATCGCCCTATGGAGTGGGGGCAGTGTTGGCCCACCGCATGCCAGATGGAGCGGAAAGGCCCATCGGGTTTGTTTCACGCACACTCACAGCTGCAGAAAAGAACTATTCACAGCTTGATAAAGAGGGGTTAGCCATTATATTTGGAGTAAAGAAATTCCATATATGGGAGGAAGTTTGTAAACAGTACTGACCACAAGCCTCTTATTAGCTTACTGAATGAGATGAAAGCGGTGCCTCAAATGGCATCACAGAGAATAATGAGATGGGCAGTAATACTAAGAGCCTATGAATATGTGATCACGTACAGAGCCAGCAAGGAAAACGGGAACGCGGATGCTCTCAGCCGCCTGCCCCTCTCAAAATCTCCTCGCAGTACTTCCCCTGAGGAGCACGTCCTGATGCTGGATCAGGAGATCAGTCCCCGATGACTTCAGCGCAAATCCAGGGCTGGACAGCCAAGGACCCCGTTCTGTCAAGGGTCCGTGAGTATGTGTTGAAAGGCTGGCCAGATCACCGTGAGGGACCGGAGTTCGTGCCGTACAGACAGAGACAGCATGAGCTCAGTGTCCAAGATGGGTGTGTACTATGGGGAGCACGCATCATAGTCCCAGAGCGGGGACGCTCTACTTTGATGGAACAGTTGCACCAATCGCACCCAGGAATGACTAGAATGAAAGGACTGGCTAGGAGCTACCTGTGGTGGCCTAACTTGGATGCTGAAATTGAGTCAAAGGTAAAGTCATGCACTATATGTCAGGAACAGAGGAAAGCACCTGCCGGGGCACCACTCCATCCCTGGGAGTGGCCTAGCAAACCCTGGAGGAGAATTCACATAGACTATGCGGGACCTTTTATGGGCAAAATGTTTTTGGTGCTGGTAGACGCTCACTCAAAGTGGATCGACGTTTATCCAGTGAGCTCTGCAACGACTGATGCCACACTGGATTTGTTGTGTATGTACCTTTAAGGGAATAACTGGTCTTAGACTGCAGTACCGGCAGTGACCACCCCTGTATAAAAGGCCCTAGCAGGCTTCTGTATTTCAGTCTGACGTTGCCCTCCTGTTCAGTAAAGTACCTGTTAAACTGTTCTCCCGAAGTCCGTGTATTATTGAGGCGCAGACTTTACAGGATTGTCTCAGGAACAGCTTCAGCACGCATGGTATTCCAGAAATGATTGTATCCGACAATGCACAGTGTTTTGTTAGTGAAGGGAGCAAAGAATTCATGGTAAGGAATGGAATCACACGTCACCTCGGCTCCATATCACCCAGCCTCAAATGGGTTAGCCGAGCGAGCCATGCAGACTTTTAAGGAGCTCATGAGGAAGAGCTCAGGTGACACCCTGGAGACCAAGCTCAATAGAGCCTTGTTTAGTTATCGTATAACACCCCAAGCCACCATGGGGCTTTCTCCGGCTGAGTTGATGATGGGGAGAAAGTTGCGGTGCACGTTAGACCTGATACACCCAGATCTCAAAAGCAAGGTTGAGACAAAACAAACAAACCAAAAAGCGTACCATGACAAACATACTAAAGCTCGCCATTTGGGACTCTGTGTACACCTGGAACTTCGGCTATGGACCTAAATGGATACCAGGACTAATCCAGGACATTACAGGACCCGTGTCGTACTCCGTGTTACTAGGGGATGGTCGAGGGGTTTGTCTGCATGTGGATCAGCTTTTCAGCCGGCAGCAAGGGGAACTGCCTCAGATGGAACAAAGGGCAGTAGAGGAGGCTGTTCCAGGACCCAGCACGTCTTATAAGGTGCCAGTGGACACTGGTACTGCCAGGCCATGACGGGACAGAGTAAAACCAACATCAGAGACTACTCCAATCTCAAGTGCGAGTGAATCTGAGAATCCACCACAAGTGGAATTAAGACGTTCACAAAGGATTCGCAAGCAACCAGAAAGACTTATACAAACCTGTTAAATTAGTCAGGGGTTAACCATGGTTAGAGCATACTGGTTAATTAAAACATAGTACCTAGTAAGGGTTATTGTTTAAGAATTGCATACGGCAATCTTAAGGGGGGGAGGAGTGTAGTAACCTGGGAGGTTATGAGTAGCCTGATCCACCAGGAGGTGCTGTGGCAATTGGTCTCCTGAGTTAAGTCTGGTCTGTACTCGTTGTACTCTTTGTTTTTGCTGCCTCATGGCAGAAGTTTTTATGTGCAAGTGTTGATTAAACCATGCTACGGAGTTAACCTGTGTCCGTCTCCATCTATGGCCACCTCAAGATACCACAGAAACCATGGTAATTCTGCTTGGTCAAGCAAATCAGAAGAATACTCTCTATAGTCTTACATCCATTAAATGGGATATTCATTTCTGAGAATCTTTTAGTACTGTCAGTGCATTTATGAGCATTTGTACATCCAGTACATTCATTTCTTTCATAACCTTCACTATTCTCGTAATGAAAACAAACTGTTCTAAAGGCAGAAAAAATATATTACAATGTACTTTGCACAATATGGAACAAAAAGTGCTACACTGTATAGTATATTATTTTCATTAGGCTTGAGACTACTGCTGAAATCAAACCTCTTTGGCTTTGCCCATTTTGGTTACTGCATGCCAAGTTCAGTTCAATTCAGACTACAGCCTTATTATTGCTGTACCAGCCTTTCGGGCCAATAGAACAACAGGCTAGCTAGATAATCAAGCTCCTTTATCTAAAAATTAGGGATGGGTCTTTTGTGGTTTGAGTGTCTGTAATTGAACTTGCACTGGGACCACAAATTTTGTAATGATAGCTTTGGATAAAATGATTATGAGTTTGTGCTGCATATATGTAACAAAATCAAAAGATTACTTGCCCTCATTTTCCTTTTCTTGGAGCCACAATCATTTTTACAGAAATCGCAAGATAATTACAGATGTTGAAAGCCATTCAGCCCTTCTTAATTCATCTATTCTAAACATCTAAAGTTCTCCCATTGCAGCATCCAGTTGTTACTTAAATGATTCCAAGGCTTTTGCCTCCACCATTCTATTTGGCAATCTGTAGGAATGTCTAGTTCCTATCCAAAGACTGAGGTCCACTCAGGCGCTCAAACAAAACGAAGTTTAATGGAAACTAACAGGTTTAAACAAGTAACTACAGGAGAACATCGAGTGTAGGTCTGCTCAGTTCGGAGGCTCCACGAGGAGTGCTCCGGAGGTCCCGTGGTTGACGTCATGACGTCATCACGTTCTTCCCGTCAGTGGGGATCACGTGATGAACGGCATGACGTCATCGCGTTTACCCGCGCTGTTAAAGTAATCACGCTCTGTACAAGTAAACAGTATAAATACAGATACAGACTCAGGCTGTAGCTAACATGTTGTTAAAGGGAATTATATACAAACGATCTGAGTCCTTTAGTGGCTCTGCCACAGGTGCCCCCTCAGAATTGTCTTTAACAGCAAAAGTGAGACGGCGAGGAGGCCTGACAAGCCTGCCCGAGCGACTTCTGTAACCCTGAAGTGGAAGCTGATGGACAGTGGTCGAGCTGGCTGGCGGTTGTGGTGGCTCTGGCACGGCGACTGTGGGCGGTCGGCCACGTTTTGGCGGTTGAGCGATCTCAACTGGGTGGTCCAGGTCTAAGTGTGCCGGCTTCAACCGGTCAACTGAAATGGGGTCCGATTTACCTCCGATATCGACCGAAAAGGTTTTATCTTCCGGCTCTATGACACGAAATGGACCAGTGTAAGGGGGCTTGAGCGGATCCCGGTGAGCATCGTGGCGGATAAACACGTACTCGGCGCTCTTCAGCTCAGCTGGGACATGGGAACTCTGTAAGCCGTGATGCGACGTAGGCACTGGAGCGAAACATCTGGCCGCCTCCTGGTGGCTGACGAGTTGCTGGGATGCGGACCATGGCTCTGTTGGAGACGGGAGGAAATCCCGTGGTACTCGTAGTGGCTGGCCATATACGAGTTCCGTCGAGGATGATTGCAAATCTTCTTTGGGCGCCGTACGAAGACCTAAAAGGACCCATGGAAGTCTGTCCACCCATCCCACGCCTTGAAGACTGGCCCGCAGAGCGGCTTTGAGTGACCTGTGGAATCGCTTGCACAGGCCGTTCGCCTGTGGATAATAGGCGGTGGTGCGATGTAGTTTGGAGCCGAGCCCCTGAGCTACAGCGTTCCAGCGCTCAGAGGAAAACTGCGGTCCACGATCGGAAGAGATGTCCGCCGGTACCCCGAAACGAGCAACCCAAGAGGAGATGAAAGCTCTGGCTACGTCTGCCGAAGTGGTGGAAACCAAAGGAACTGCCTCTGGCCATCTAGTGGTGTGGTCTACCATTGTGAGGATGTGTGTAAAACCTTGAGAAGGTGGAAGCGGCCCCACAAGGTCCACATTCATGTGGTCGAACCAACGCTCCGGAACAGCGAAAGTGGCCAATGGAGCTTTTACATGACGCTGTACCTTGGCCTTTTGGCAGACCACGCAGGTGTTGGCCCAGTCGCGGACATCCATGTGCATACCCCTCCAGACAAATTTTGACAACATCAGCCTTTGCGAGGCCTTCATGCCAGGGTGTGACAACCCGTGTATGGCGTCAAATACTGTTCGGCGCCAGGCGACTGGTACGATAGGGCGGGGAGCTCCCATGGAGACGTCGCAAAGTAGCGTGGTGCCTGCGGCATGGAATTTGACGTCGGCCGCTTGGAAGCTAGAGGGGCTGGTTCTGTATGATTGGACCTCTGGGTCCGAGGCTTGATCCGCGGCCATTAGGGCATAGTCGATTCCGAGGTGGATTGCGTGAACAGTCGCACGGGAGAGGCAATCCGCCACCAGGTTGTCTTTACCGGACAAATGCTGGATGTCCGTGGTGAATTCTGAAATGAACGTCAGGTGACGTTGTTGCTGAGCTGACCACAGTTAGGCGGTCTTGGCCATAGCGAACGTTAGTGGCTTGTGGTCTACAAAAGCCGTGAATGGACATCCCTCTAGTAAGAACCAGAAATGGCGGATGGCTAGAAAAAGGGCCAGCAACTCCTGGTCGAAAGTGCTGTACTTTCTTTCATTTCGCCGTAGTTGATGGCTGAAAAACGCCAGCGGTTGCCACGTCCCATTCACCCACTGTTCCTGCACTGCGCTGATTGCGTAGTCTGACGTGTCGGTGGTAAGGGCGATGGTGGCACCTGGAAGCGGGTGCGCCAACATGGTTGCATTGGCCAAGGCGCCTTTGGTGTCGACGAACGCCCGGTCCATCTCGGCCGTCCAACTGATCGGATCCTTACCGGACTTGGCCTTGAGGGCCTCGTACAAGGGCTGCATAAGCAGGGCCACCTTAGGGATGAACCGGTTATAAAAATTAACCATCCCGAGGAACTCTTTAGGGCCTTGACGGTCTGCGAGCGTGGGAAAGATGTAACCGCCTCGACCTTCGTCTGTAAGGGAATTGCGCCGTCTGATGTGATGCGGTGGCCCAAGAAATCAATCCGCTGCAGGCTGAACTGGCACTTGGCCGGGTTGATAATCAAACCATGCTGACTGAGGCGTGTAAAGAGGGTGCGCAAATGGCAGAAGTGCTCCTCTTTGCTAGGGCTGGCGATGAGGATGTCGTCGAGGTAGACGAAGAGGAATTTTAGGTCCCGAAGGACGGAGTCCATCAAGCGCTGAAAAGCCTGTGCAGCGTTCTTCAAGCCAAACGGCATCTGCAGAAATTCAAACAGGCCGAATGGGGTGATGACTGCGGTCTTTGGGACATCTTGTGGGTGCACGGGGACCTAGTGGTAACCACGGACAAGGTCGACTTTTGAAAAAAAATTATTTCCCGCCAAATGGGCCGAGAAATCTTGAATATGCGGGATCGGGTACCGATCAGGAGTAGTGGCATCGTTCAGGCATTGGTAGTCGCTGCATGGCCGCCATCTGCCGCCGGGTTTCGGAACAACGTGGAGAGGCGAAGACCAGGGACTATTCGACCGGCGAATAATCCCCAGCCGCTCCATCATGTCGAACTCTGCTTTCGCAGCCGCGAGCTTGCCGGGTTCGAGTCATCGGGCCCTTGTGTAAACCGGGGGGCCAGTAGTGGTGATGTGATGTTCTACACCATGTTTCGTGGCCGAGGAGGAGAAATTGGGCCTGGTCAGATCTGGGAACTCTCCGAGGAGGCGAGCGAAGTCATCTGGAGGTGGGAACGCACAGGAGACAGTGCGCGGCATGGCGTTACCGCGGTAGCACGGGATGGAGTGGAACGTGGCCGCATTGATCAACCGGCGGTGCCCGACATCGACCAGGAGGCCGTTGGCGCACAAAAAATCCGCCCCGAGGATGGCCTGCGACACTTTGGCCATGATGAATTCCCAGTGGAAGCGCTGGCCGCCGAAACACACCTGGACCCGCACCTTCCGAAGGTCCGAATGTCCGCGCCATTAGCCACCACGAGGGAGGGGCCATGGCCCCCAACCTGTATATCGAGATTTGACACAGGTAGGATGCTACACTGCGCCTTGGTGTCGCAAAGGAAACGTCGACCAGATAGGGAGTCGATGATGAAGAGAAGCTTTCCCGAATTTCCGATGGCCATTGCAGCCGCGGGGCGCTCATTAGACCCGGTCCTCTTTCGCCAGGGTTGCTGTAGATGGGGGTTTTTTTTTTTTTTTTTTGAGCGAAAAGCTGCAGGGAGGGCAGCAGCATCTTGCTTCCGCACCAAAACGGGCGTGGTAGAAGCACAACCCCGCTGATTGAGGAGCTGGAGCAGCGTCTGTGGGGGATGGGCGCTTCGTGGCAGCGCAGTGCTGCTGTGTCACCGTGAAAATCTTGTCCGCTTTGGCAGCAAGCTCCGCGCAGTCTGTGACTTCGGACCTGGCTAGGGCAGCCTGAACTTGCTGCGGTAGTTGGCTGAGGAATAGCTCTCTGAAGAGGATGCATTCCGGTTCGGAACCGAGGAGCGTGAGCATTTGGCTCATGAGCTCGGACGGCTTGGAATCCCTGAGGCCGGGCATAGCGAGCAGCCGGCGAGCACGCTCCGACTTAATGAGCCCGATGACCTGTAGCAACCGCGCCTTTAACGTGTCATACTTGCGATCAGTAGGCGGACTACCAAGTAGGCTGACGATCCGCGAGGCTGTGGCGCTGTCGAGGGCGGAGACCACGTAATAATAACGGGTCTGATCCGCAACGATGTCCCTGATGGCGAACTGGGCTTCAGCCTGGATGAACCACGTGGCTGGTTGTTGCTCCCAGAACTGCGGTAGCTTCAAGGTAACAGCGTTCGTTTCCATGTTGAGTATCTTCTGCGAAAACCGTTCGCAAAAGTCGGGGTCACCAATGTAGGAATGTCTAGTTCCTATCCAAAGACTGAGGTCCACTCAGGCGCTCAAACAAAACGAAGTTTAATGGAAACTAACAGGTTTAAACAAGTAACTACAGGAGAACATCGAGTGTAGGTCTGCTCAGTTCGGAGGCTCCATGAGGAGTGCTCCAGAGGTCCCGTGGTTGACGTCATGATGTCATCACGTTCTTCCCGCCAGTGGGGGATCACGTGATGAACGGCATGATGTCATTGCGTTTACCCGCGCTGTTAAAGTAATCACGCTCTGTACAAGTAAACAGTATAAATACAGATACAGACTCAGGCTGTAGCTAACATGTTGTTAAAGGGAATTATATACAAATGATCCGAGTCCTTTTAGTGGCTCCGCCACAAATCTATTCATACGTTGATCACTCTTTATATGAAGAATTTCCCGACATCAATTCTAAAATTATCTTTTACTAGTTTGAATCTGTGTCACCATGTTCTACTTTTGTAATTTAAAGTAATATTCTGGGTTTACTTTTTCCATTCCTTTAACAACTTTACATACCTTCTATAAGATTACTTCTCAAATGCCTGCTTTTTAGGCTTAAAAGCCCAAGTTTCCCCCGTATTTCCTCATAACTCATACGTATGACACTCAGACAATTTTGCGGCTCTTCTCACAAGTGCCTCAAATGCTTGAAGTCTCCCTTGTTTCTTGGTGACTGCAGCTGGATACACTCACCATGTACAGAGTACTGTACAGTTTGATCACAACTTCCTCTGACTGTTTCAGTTCAACACGTTATTGACTTTGCTGAGTGCTGCTCTGCTCAGGTTGGATGTGTTGAGTGTTGCTTACCCTTGCAATGTGAAATTTAAGGTAATTTTTAGTATCAGACTATAGTATCAAACTGCCAACCCATTTGTTTCCCTCCCTGCGAAGGCATAGCCCCTCCCACACACAAGGATACTCAAGTACATACAAACTCGCCAGTACATTCAATGCACATGTGTAAGATATAGGTCCATAAATTCTGTTCTCTACGGGTGTGTACGCGCTGTGTACTCACCTGTAGGGCGAACGGAAGTGCCAGTTTTAGGCATGCACTGCGCATGCGCTGGAAACCGGAACTTACATTCTTCAAAGAAAGGGCTTCACAGGACAAACGCCTGCACCGGATAGGCAGCGCGTATGTCTGGAACTTCCATTTTTTTCATACTATGCTGCGGTCCAGGTAAGTCTGAAACAGCTGTGCCTGGAAAAGCAGGCGCAAGGCCTGCTTTTAACAAAGTAAGAGGTGAAGAAAGTAAAAGAAAAATTTTTTTCCCACTGATTTATCATTTTAAAACTTTAAAGAAAGGTAAGTTTATTTTTAGCCCCGTTAAAAACGTTAATTTTTTGTTCAAAAATTTAAATTTTTGTTTTAAATAGTTAATTTATGTAATTTATAGTCATTTTAAAAGTGATTTAAAAGAAAAATTATTTGAAGTTTTACTTATGTTTTGGGGCTGATCTCTATTCATAGATTTGACAGGTTCTGTCAAACCTATGAATGGAGATTCCCTGCTCTGATTGGCTCCCCATGGCCCACGTGATCCCAGGGATGCTGCGAACTAGCTGCGCCCCTGGGATACGCGTGCCCTGCACACCGGCAGTTTGAGGAGGCACATCAACAGAATTCTGCGCCTCCCGGGAGCCCTCCGCTCCAGGCGCAGATTTTTCAGGATCGCAGCCCTCCGCCCGCGGGAGGGCTGCGAATGGAATTTCTGGGCCATCGAGTCATAATGGCATAGAAGGTCGTCATTTGGCTCATCGAGTCCATGCCGGCTCTCTGTAGAGCAATCCAGTCAGTCCCACTCCCCCACTCTATCCCCGTAGCCCTGCAAGTTTATTTCCCTCAAGTGCATATCCAGTCTCCCCTTGAAAACGATAGCAAAATACTGCAGATGCTGGAAATCCGAAATAACAACAGAAAATGCTGGAAAAACCCAGCAGGCCAGGCAACATCCGTGAAGAGAAAATAGAGTCAACGTTTTGGGTGTACCCTTTCTCAAGACTAAAGAAGCACAGGAAATGAAATAGATTAAGAGGCCAGGCTGGGAGAGAACAAAAGAGAAGTGAAGAGACATTAAGAGGTATTCAAAATGAGACGAGATGGTGATAGGACTACTGGAGACAAAAGACGGCTCTAGATTAGGTGTGAAATGCGCTGGCAGAATGGGAGACAGCTGCCATGTGGGAGAGAGAAAAAAAAGGGGGGCAGGGGGGTGGGGGGGGGAAGGCCAAAACAAAGGTGTGGATAAAAAATATAAGTGAAAATGTAATAGGGGCTGAGGTTATGATCTGAAATTGTTGAACTCGATATTGAGTCCGGAAGGCTGTAAAGTGCCTAATTGGAAGATGAGGTGCTGTTCCTCGAGTTTACGTTGAGCTTCCGTGGAACAATGCAAGAGGCCGAGGATGGTGAGGTCCGAGTGGGAATGGGGCGGTGAATTAAAATGACAGGCGACCGGAAGCTCGGGGTCACCCTTACGGACTGAATGGAGGTGTTCCGCAAAGTGGTCACCCAATCTACGTTTGGTCTCCCCAATGTAGAGGAGACCACATCGTGAGCAGCAAATACATCCCCTTGAAAACATTGAATGTCTCCGCTTCCACCACTTCCGTCGGCAGCGAGTTCCAGGTCATCACCACTCGCCTCGTAAAAAAAGTTTTTCCTCATGTCCCCCCTGTATCTCTTGCCCAAAACCTTAAATCAGTGTCCCCTAGTCCTTGTACCATCAACTAGTGGGAACAGCCTTTCCCCGTCCAGCCTATCCAAACCCGTCATAATCTTGTACACCTCTATCAAATCACCCCTCAACCTCCTTTGCTCTAATGAAAACAAATCCAGCTTCTCCAAACTGTCCTTGTAGCTAAGATCCCCCATCCCCAGAACCATTCTGGTAAATCTCCTCTGCACCCTCTCAAGGTCCTTCACATCCTTCCTAAAGTGTGGTGACCAGAACTGGATGCAATATTCCAGTTGTGGCCTAACCAGTGCTTTATAAAGGTTCAGCATAACTTCTCTACTTTTGTACTCAATACCTCTATTTATGAAGCCCAAGATCCCATATGCTTTGTTAACCACTCTCTCAATATGTCCCGCCACCTTCAGGGACCTATGCACATTAACACCCAGGTCCCTCTGTCCCTGCACGCTCTTTAAAACTATGCCATTGAGTGTATGTTGCCTCTCTCTGTTCCTTCTGCCAAAATGCATCACCTCACACTTCTCTGTATTAAATTACATCTGTCACTTGTCTGCCCATTCTGCTAGCCTTTCTATGTCCTGTTGCAGTCGATTGGTATCATCACTGTTTGCCACACCCCCAAATTTGGTGTCATCAGCAAATTTAGAAATTCTACTCTGTATTCCAATATCCAGGTAATTTATATATAACAAAAAAAGCAGTGGCCCCAACACTGACACTTGGGGAACACCACTGTCTACCATCCTCCAGTCTGAAAAATAGCCATTTACCACAACTCGCTGTTTGCTGTCCTTAAGCTAATTCCTTATCCAAGCTGCCACTGACCCACCTATTCCATGAGCCTCAATTTTGTTTACCAGCCTTCTATATGGTACTTTGTCAAATGCCTTCCTAAAATCCATGTAGACAACATCCATTGCATTCCCTTCATCAATCCTCTCTGTTACTTCATCAAAAAATTCAATTAGATTAGTTAAACACGATCTGCCTTTTACAAATCTGTGTTGGCTCACAAGTGCCCATTAATTCTTTCCTTGTTAACTGATGTTAAACTGACCGAATGCAAGATGGTTAGGATTTGCATGATAGTACTCTGAGTAATGCAAAGGTTGACTTTGGTAGTTTGTGTTTTGTTTTTGCTTGATATCGCTCCTGTGAAATTTGAGAATTCAAATTTTTGATTGCTATCGCTCCTGTGAAGTGCCTTGAGCCGCTTTACTATGTTAAAGGTTGCATGTTGTTATTGTTGTGTTAGATAACTTTCTTAGGTTTGGACACCTTTCTACCTGAGCAGGTAAAACGTATTGGTATGTATGAAATTTGACTTCTTACTTGGTACAAGTTAATTTTTTTGCATAAAAAAACCAAGGGGGCGATTATCGTTTGCCTGTTTAATGTGTGAGAAGTGGTGTATTTTTTTTCAGTGCTGTAAAATAGAATCCGTTGATCTAATTGTGCTGTGGAGTCTTATGGTTCAAGTTCTATGTTAAGAAAACAAGCTGGCATATATAAGTTCTGCTTTTAAAATCAAAGATATTAATCTCTCCTTTTATAAATTATTTTACATTTATGTTCCAATGAAAATCACTTGTTTTGCCCTGAGAAAAATCTTTGCTTGTTTTGCGAGAGATTCAGCGAATCTAGAGACAGCAGTGTTAATGCTAGTTTCATATTTCCGAACTGCTTTAACAGGCACTTAACTTGAAAAGATATGGCAAAGCTATTGAGAATGGGAAACAAAAATTTACAGATGGCTAAAATGAATCATGCCTGACATGATTCAATTATTTAAAAGGTGGTTGAGGTTTCTGGGTTTTGGGGCCTTCACACAAAAAGGACAGTAATGGTAGATTTCGGGAGGATACAGTGCATATCACCACTGGCGTTGCTGAACTATCACTTGGAGCACACGCACAATCATGTAGACACAACTAAGGCCCCAAATTGGTGGGCCTAATTCGTTTAAATGAAACAGGCAGGCTGCTAGCACCTCTTGTGTTGCCCATTGGCAGCTCACCTAATGGGGCATCAATAGTGTACATTTGTAATGTCATTTAAAGGCAGCCTGAACCTCTTAAAGGGGAGGTACACTTTGCCTGTAGGCAACGGTCATTGAAAATTGTTGATAATGGCAGGCACACAAGAAGCTGCAAGGCAGCCCCCCTCCCCCCTCTCCATTTTCCTGATGCTGCATTGGAGGTATTGGTGGAGGAGTTCTACAGGAGGGACAGCTTCTATCTACAAGGCAGCAGGAAGATATTAAGGGAAGCTGCCTGGCATGAGTGAGCAGAGGTGGCAAAGCGGGTTAGTGCCAGAAGCATCGCCCCCCAGGACATGGCTGCAATGTAGGAAAAAGTTCAATGACCTCACAAGGCCAGCTAAGGTAAGCCTCCTAACTCGTAACTCTCATTGCTCTCTACTTAGCCTTACACTACCTGTAGGACCAGCACTCTCCACCAATCACTGCAGCACACTTCAATCCACATCTTTCTGTTCCTACTACCGTGCTCTGCACCTGTGATTCTCCTCCTCACACCTCTGCCATCTTTCACACACGAGTACCGCTATTACATAAGAACATAAGAAATAGGAGCAGGAATAGGCCACTTGGCCCCTCGAGCCTGCTCCGCCATTCAGTAAGATCATGGCTGATCTTGGGATCAAAGCCACTTCCCTGCCTGCTCCCCATAACCCTTCACTCCCAGATCTTGTAAAAATCTATCTCCACCTTAAATGTATTTAATGACCCAGCCTCCACAGCTCTCTGGGGCAGAGAATTCCACAGATTTACAACCCTCAGAGAAGAAATTCCTCCTCATCTCAGTTCTAAAAGGGCGACCCTTTATTCTGAAAATATGCCCCCGAGTTCTGGATTTCCCCACGAGGGGAAACATCCTCTCTGCATCTACCTTGTTGAGCCCCTTCAGTATCTTATATGTTTTAATAAGATCACCTCTCATTCTTCTAAATTCCAAAGAGTAATGGCCCAACCTTTCTTCATAAGTCAACCCCCTCATCTCAGAAGTCAACCCCCTCATCTCAGGAATCAACCGTATGAATTGTCTCTGCACTGCCTCCAAGGCAAGTATATCCTTCCTTAAATAAGGAGACCAAACTTGTACGTAGTACTCAAGGTGCGGTCTCACCAATACTCTGTACAGTTGTAGCAGGACTTGTCTGCTTTTATACTCCAACCCCCTTGCAATAAAGGCCAACATTCCATTTACCTTTTTGATTACTTGCTGCACCTGCATGCTAACTTTTTGTGTTTCATGCACAAGGACCCCCAGGTCCCTCTGAATCTCTCTCCATTTAAATAATAATTTGTTTTTTATTTTTCCTGCCAAAGTGGATAACCTCGCACTTTCCCACATTATACTCCATCTGCCAAATGTTTGCCCACTCACCTAGCCTCTTTACAGATTCTTTGAGTCCGCTGCACAGCTTGCTTTCCCACCCATGTATGTCTTTGTATCTTCTGCAAACTTGGCTACATTACACTCGGTCCCTTCATCCAAGTCATTAATGTAGATTGCAAATAGTTGAGACCCCAGCACCAATCCCTGTGGCACCCCACTAGTTGCCGTTTGCCAACCGGAAAATGACCCATTTATCCCGACTCTCTGCTTTCTGTTAATTAGCCAATTCTCTATCCATGCTAATGGGCCGGATATTCCAATCCCTACGGGTGGGTACGCGCTGTGTACTCACCCGTAGGGACATCGGAAATGCCGGTTTCAGGCATGCACTGCGCATGCGCTGGAAACCAGCATTTCCGATCTGTCAAGAATGGTCTTGACAGATCCTCCGGCTGCCCGGGAGAAGGGCCTCTGCTGGCGGAGAGTTCCGCTTTTTGGAGACCCTCCGCCTGCAGAAAACACTTACAATTCTTGCGCTTGGTAAAAGCATGCCTAAGGCCTGCTTTTACCAGGATAAGAGTTGAAAAAAAGTTTTTTTTAAATCCCACTGATTTATCATTTTAAAATACTTTAAAGAAAGGCAAGTTTATTTTTAGCCCCGTTAAAAACTTTAATTTTTTTTCCCAAAAATTTAAATTTTTGTTTAAAATAGTTAATTTATGTAATTTATAGTTATTTTAAATGTGATTTAAAAAAAATGTATTTGAAGTTTTACTTAGGTTTTGGGGCCAATCTCTGTTCACAGTTTTGACAGGTCTTCCTGTCAAATCTATGAATGGAGATGCCCTGCTCCAATTGGCTCCCCATGGCCCACGTGATCCCAGGGGACGCTGCGAACTAACTGCGCTCCTGGGATACGTGAGCACTGCACACCGGCAGCTGGAGGAGGCCCAGGATCGGAATCCCACGTGGGCCCACAGCACAATGGCAGGCGCGCTATGCAAGTGCAGGTCGGGGGCTTGCGCCCGCAGGAAGCCTCCGACCCAAATTTCTGGCCCACTATGTCTTTGGGGGTAATCTCCATTCATATATTTGACAGGTCTTCCTGGCAAATGTATGAAGGGAGATTCCCTTCTCTGATTGGCTCCCCATGGCCCACGTGACCCTAGGGATGGTGCGAACTACCTGCGCCTCTGGGATACGTGGGCCTTTATCTTATACAGTAACCTTTTATGTGGCACCTCATCGAATACCTTCTGGAAATCCAAATACACCACAGCCACTGGTTCACTTTTGTCCACCTTGCTCGTTACCTCCTCAAAGAACTCCAGCAAGTTTGTTAAACATGATTTCCCTTTCATAAAACCGTGCTGACTCTGCTTGACTGCACTATGATTTTCCAAATGCCCTGCTACTGCTTCCTTAATGAAGGACTCCAGCATTTTCCCAACGACAGATGTTAGGCTACCCTGACATGTATGTCCTCAAAACTTCTCACTATATAACACAGACACATTTCCTTCTTTCTTGCAGGGCAAACTTACATATAACAGGAAGCAGACAGCCACAGGAGAATGGTCATTGTTCATGTGCTGTCCTCTTTTGAAGAAGTAGTTATGGACATCATGGGCTGAGGGCATATCAGGAACATGGCCTCTGGCGAGGCTGGAGGACATGTCCTGCAGGATTTTACATCATCTTTCCCTATTTTCCTTCTCACTTAAATCTCACCCTCACACACTATGCACAACAAATTGCAGCTGCTTACAGAGCTACTCATCTGTCTCTGCTTACCCATGCCACTAAATACTAACTTTTGTCCCTTTCAAGTCCAGAATCCCCACACTGCTTCAGGGAAGTAGAAGAAGAGGCAGTATTGCAGAAGAGGAAATGTCACTTGACCATACACTTGCAGATATCAGCTCAGAGACTGGCACTTTGCATAGATCAGAGATTAGGCTAGAGGGGTCTGCACATGGAGATGCACCCAGCACTAGTGCTCAGGAACAAGGTAGGGGGATAGGATGGCCCAGAAAGCAGCTCACTGGAGGGAGTGCTTGCACCTTAGCCCTCCTGCACAGGGTACAGATGAACACAGTGAAAGCCCACCATACATAATATGACTGATGGCAATCCACATGGACTACACAGAAGCACCATGAAGTCGATGGAGCATAAAATCGGACAGTGTAAATCAACCCTTCGACCCGAACCTGTCCCATTCTTGCCCAGCGATTTTGGTTAAAATCAGTGCTGAGATACCATGCCCCTTTTTCTGGAGGGAAGTGCACATTGCTTCCTCCCATTCATATGCATTATGCTTGTCAATTTCATTTTCCCCATTTACTGAGATTTCTTTTACACTCATTTTAGCTTGATCCAAGCTAAGGGGTTGAGATCATGTCCATCATCTCAGATGAGTAAGTCAATGTTTATGTGCTCACACTCAAGCTTCTGAGTTCCACTAGATCCCATATAAGGGAAAGGTAGCATAGTGGTAATGTTACTGGACTAGTAATCCAGAGGCTTGGGCTAATAAATCTGGAGATAAGAGTTCAAATACCACCATGGCAACTGGGGAATTTAAATTCAGTTAATTAAATAACTCTGGAATGGATAAAAAGTAATGGGGACCATGAAACTACTGGATTATCATAAAAACCCATCTGGTTCACTAATGCCCTTTAGGGAAGGAAATCTGCTATCCTTTCCTGGTCTGACTCCAGACCCACAGTGTGTAGTGGTTGACTCTTAACAACCCTCTGAAATGATGGCTCACCACCACCTTCTCAATAAATGCTGGCCTTGCTGGTGATGCCCACATCAAATAAAAAAAATCAATGGAGTCACTAATATGTTGACCCACTTCTTTCATCACCTCAGCCAATAGTTCAAGTGTCAGCCTTGCTAGTCTTTTCCTTGAAAGGTGATGGGGGTTGCCATGCACATATCTGGAAGTTGTGCTGACTTTGTTACTGTATGCATAGAGTCATCACTTTGCAAATCTTACTCCATATCCACTGTATGTGTTATTGGAGAGGGAATAGTATTTAAAACCATTATTTCTAGGGCCCCAACCAGTTAACAGGGTTCCACCTTCATCCTGTTTTTACTTGACCCTGAACAATTAACGTCATCCATAGTGCCATCTGTCTCCACTATTGGTCTCCTCACATGGTGGGGATATTGAGGCTTTGGAAAGGCTGCAGAGGAAGGCCATAAGATTAATTCCTAGTTTAAAAACACCTTAAGTTACCCAGATAGGAACAATGGGCTGGGTCTTTATACCGTAGAGAAGCGTTGACTTAGGGATGATTTGATCAATATTTATAAAATAATGAAGGGATTAGGTTGAGTTTATGTAGATCAATTATTTCAACTGGATAGGTTTGGCTGGACCAAGGGCCAGGCTCACTTGTTACGTAAGGGCTGAACTAGGTTGGATATTAGGTAGTTCTTGTTTTTCCAGAGAACAGTGGACCTGTGGAACAGGTTGCCAGCTCGCACAGTGAATGCTGATTCACTGTATCCCATTGAGTGAGAGGTGGCCTTGTTTCTGGCTGGGGCGGAGATCACCTTGTACAACAGATATCTTTACATTTAAAATCTTGTAATGTAAATCAGGGCTAATGTGATTTCCTGGACTAGTTTCGATCGCCTAAGAGGGTCAGAGAGGAATTTTCCAGTTTTTGTTCCCCTAATTGGCCTGGGTTTTATATTTTACCTCACCCAAGAGCACATGGCTCCGGGAGCCTGCGGAGTGCCTGTATTATGATGCATAAGGCATCAGCAGTGTGTAGGACAGGCTGGATGAATCAGTCGGTATTTTCTTGTCCGTCATTTTCATATATTCGCATGTTCTCGTTTTTGTGTTCTCTCAGATGCACAAAAAAAATTAATCTGTCTTAATCACTTAGAACATATTACCAAACAAACAAGCGATGACAAATTTCAAATGCTAAATGAAGATGTACATCTCGGTGTAATTAATGTCCCAAAAGATATTTGTAATTCCTTGCAACGCCTGTGAGTGGCGCTGTAGTAGGGTTTCTCATTTCAAGCCTCAGTCACTGCACAATCCCCTGTGAAAAAAGTTTTCCTTATTACTGTAATTGAGTTTGTCTGCAGTTCTATGCCCTGGCCATTGGGTGACTGTAGTATTTCTGCCTCCTCAAAGGTCGCTGTAGCAGACATCTTTGTAAAGGTGAGTTTTGAGGGTTTTTTTGTAATTTAATTCTTTCTGGAGAATGTTTGATGTAGTTGTAATGTCCCCCAGTAGGCAATGAGTAACAGACAATAAATTTCTCATGGCCCATCGAAATCTTGCTCTTCTGCCGGCTTCTCCTGTCACTCAGCTCCCAGTTCTCCTCCCACACCGGCCCATGGGACTCACCATGCCGATACCTAGTTTAACAATTAGCCCCACAACTTCTCCCTGCATGTGGAATAGGGCTTCCGGCACTGTCCCTGATACATGGCACACTCACTCAGTGCAATGCGGCCCAGAAATGATTTAAGTCCCTGGCCTGATGCCTCCACCTGACATGTGAATGTGCTCCCAGGTGTATGCAGCCCAGCAATGAATCCCAATCCCTGCTGGCAGCCCCAACCTGAAGTGTTTCAGTAGGGGACAGTCATGCAAAACTTTTTATGGGAAATGTTAAGCTGTGGCGGATCGCCACCTAAACGGGCGCAATCCACTTTTCCGTCCGTGGACAATAAATCGGGCACCTTGCCTTTAAGAAGCATGCTGCCTTTAAGGCATGACAAAGGAGTGGGCGTCGCCCTCAGTGTGTACACAAAAGCGCGGGCGTCGCCCTCATTCTGTTTTCGGGTTTAGCAGAGAGAAGAGCTGGGGCAGCCATCTCTCAAGAGAATGTAATAAAAAGCCATGTGTTCCTCAGATCGGTTCGGCCTCCATTCGTGTTCCGCAGCAGCCTCAACATTGGTGACCCCGACGCTCAGAACGTATTCCGAGCACTGCAATGGCGGACACGAACGCAGTTTCCGTGAAACTGCCGGAGTTTTGGGAAAACCAGCCCGAAGCTCGGTTCCTCCAAGCTGAGTCCCGATTCCGGCTGCGACACATCACCACAGATGGGATGAAGTATGACTACCTCGTCGCATCACTCGGTAGCTCCACAGTCACGAAGGTCTGGATAGCGCTGCAGAACTCACCAGAGGAGGGCAAGTATGCACATCTTAAGGCCGCGCTCCTTAAAAAATTTACGACCTCGACATACCAGCGAAACTGCCGCCTCCTCGACCTTCCAGGCCTCGGTGACACCTCACCGTCAGACCTCCTCTCCCACATGCTCTCACTCACCGACGAGAGCCCACCCGGGTCCCTCTTCCGCACGCTGTTCATCCGCCAGCTACCTCCCAGCATCCGCCCAGCGATCGTGGCGTCCGGCCTCACGGACCTAGAAGCCCTGGCCGACGAGACCGACAAGCTGCTGTCCGCTCACTCCAGCCGCGACGTCGCTCCGGACCTGGCAGCCACAGCCTGGGCGCGCCCCTCACCGGCCACAAGGCCCAGCCACGGGGCCCACGCGCCCCACAAACCCGGGCTACTGTTACTACCACGCACGGTTCGGCGCCAGGGCACAACGGTGCACACCTCCCTGCTCCTTCAAGTCCGCCCCCGTACCAGCCCCCACGATCACCGTGGGCCACGCGGGCTCCCTGCTGTACGTCACGGATGACAAAACCGGCCGCCGGTTCCTGTGCGACACTGGAGCTCAGCACAGCATCATCCCGGCCTCCGCCCTCGACATCCAAAAGGGCGAACGAGGACAGGCGCTGGCTGCCGCTAACGGCTCGGACATCTGGACGTACGGCACCCGCACAGTCACCCTCGACCTCGCTAGTCGCCGCTACCGATGGGAGTTCATCACTGCCAAGGTACTCTCCCCTCTCATCGGCGCAGATTTCCTGTGCGCCCACAGCCTACTGGTAGACATCCCTTGACACCGCCTTGTGGACATGAACACCATGTCCCCCATCCTGGGCGCCATGGCCCCCCGTCAACCCGCCGACATGGCGTCACAGTGCCACGCCCGGGCCACGGATGACTACTCAGCACTCCTGGCCGAATTCCCGGCCCTCACCAACCCGACCTTCTCTGCGGAGGTCGCCAAACACGGGGTGGAACACTTCATCCCCACCACAGGCCCCCCAGTGTACGCCCACGCCCGCAGGCTGGACCCGGCCAAACTGGAGATCGCGCGGACCTAGTTTGCCACTATGGAACAGCTCGGCATCATCCGCCGCTCCAACAGTCCCTGGGCCTCCCCACTCCACATCGCCCCCAAGCCAGGCGGGGGTTGGCGCCCCTGCGGGGATTACCGCCGCCTCAACGACACCACCACCCCTGATCGGTACCCCCGTGCCGCACATTCAGGACTTCTCGGCTAGACTGGCCGGCCGCTCAGTCTTTTCCAAAGTCGACCTGGTGCGCGGCTACCACCAAGTCCCCGTCCACCCCGCGGACGTCCCCAAGACGGCCGTAATCACCCCCTTCGGGCTTTTCGAATTCCTGCGGATGCCCTTCGGCCTCAAAAACGCGACCCAGGCATTCCAACGGCTCATGGACTCGGTCCTTTGGGACCTGAAGTTCCTGTTCGTCTACCTGGACGACATCCTGGTAGCCAGTTCCTCCAAGCAGGAACACCTCGAACACCTTCGCATCCTGTTCGGGCGCCTCAGCGACCACGGGCTCATCCTCAGCCCAGCCAAGTGCCAGTTCAGCCTGGACAAGATCGACTTCCTCAGCCACCACATCACCCATGCTGGGGCCATTCCCCTGCCCACCAAGGTGCAGGCCGTCCAGCAATTTTCCCGCCCCACCACCATCAAAGGACTCCAGGAGTTCCTCGGGATGGTGAATTTCTACAACCGCTTCATCCCCAAAGCGGCGTCCCTCATGAGGCCCCTGTATGAAGCCCTCCGGGGCAGGAGCGGCAAGATGGCGGTCGAATGGATGGCAGACGTATCAGCCGCCTTCAACTCCACCAAGACCGCGCTCGCCGACGCCACCCTGCTCGCGCACCCACGGCCCAATGCCAGAGTAGCGCTCACCACGGACGCCTCCGACCACGCGGTCGGCGCCATGTACGAGCAGTGGGTCGACAGCGCCTGGCAACCACTTGCCTTCTTCAGCCGCCAACTACGCCCCCCGGAGGTCAAGTACAGCACCTTCGACCGTGAGCTCCTCGCGCTGTACCTGGCGGTCCGCCATTTTCGGTTTTTGCTGGAGGGCCACTCCTTCACTGCGTTTGTTGACCACAAACCCCTGACATTCGCAATGGCAAAGACAACCGACCCCTGGTCCGCCAGGCAGCAGCGCCAGCTCGCGGCAGTGTCCGAGTTCTCCACGGACATCCAACACGTCTCCGGCCGAGACAATGTGGTAGCCGACTGCCTCTCCCGCCCCGCCATCCACGCCGCACACTTGGCAGTTGACTACGCTCAACTCGCAGCAGACCAGCTCACGGACCCTGTTCTGCTCTCCGCACCTACCAACCTACCAGGGCTACGCCTGGCCGACGTCGCCTGCGGCCCGACCGCAGTCACGGTCAAGTGCGACATATCCCTATCTCAACCTCGGCCTGTCGTCCCAGCGTCCTGGCGCCGCCGGGTATTCGAGATACTCCACAACCTCTCCCACCCCGGCGCCCGCGCATCCATCAAATTGGTAGCCAACCGCTTTGTCTGGCGTGGCCTTCGCAAGGATGTGCGTACTTGGGCCAACTCCTGCCTAGCCTGCCAATGGGCCAAGGTGCAGCAACACACAAAAGCACCCCTCGAGGAGTTCACCGTCCCTTCACGTAGATTCGACCACATCCACGTGGACATCGTCGGGCCCCTGCTGCCGTCGCAAGGCCACACGCACTTGCTGACGATCGTCGACCGCACCACGCGCTGGCCCGAGGCAATTCCACTGACCTCTACCACCACCGCTGACATCGCCAGAGCCTTTGTCAGCACCTGGGTCGCACGGTTCGGCGTCCCCTCCGACATGACGTCGGACAGAGGTCCACAATTTACCTCTGAACTCTGGACCGCCATCGCATGCAATCTCGGGGTGACCATTCACCGCACCACAGCGTACCACCCCCAAGCCAACGGACTGTGTGAGCGGTTCCACAGATCCTTGAAGGCATCTCTTCGAGCCAGCCTCCAGGACGGCGCCTGGACTGACCGACTCCCGTGGGTCCTCCTCGGCCTGCGCTCTGCGGTTAAAGAAGACCTCCACGCATCGGCAGCAGAGCTCGTGTACGGCCAGCCGCTGCGCGTACCCGGCGAGTTCCTGCCCACCGCCACGACACCCTGGTCAGCCGACCAGCAACGCCACGACTTCGCCTCACCGGCGCTACAGTTCGCCCCGGTGCCCATTGCCTGGCACGGCGAATCCACCTCACATGTCCCGCTAAGCCTGCACCAGGCACGGTTCGTTTTCGTCCAGCACGACGCCCACCGCGGACCCCTTCAACCCCCGTACGACGGGCCCTACAAAGTGCTACAGGCTGGGGACAAATTTTTCGCCCTACAAGTGGGCGACAGGACTGAAAAAGTGTCGGTTGACTGACTGAAGCCAGCACACTCGGAGCCCGGTGAGCAGGTCCCAGTAGCTCGTTCACCGCAACGCGGCCGACCTGCCCTCAAGCCAGTACACCCGGCTGCTCCACGCCCGGCCGTTCCATGTCCACCGGCGTCCTACAAGAGCCGCTCCGGCCGGCCCATCAGACCGCCGCACCGTCTCGTCCACACCTCCTAAGCGGATTCTGGGGGGAGCTGTGTGGCGGATCGCCACCTAAACGGGCGCAATCCACTTTTCCGTCCGTCGACAATAAATCGGGCACCTTGCCTGTAAGAAGCATGCTGCCTTTAAGGCATGACAAAGGAGCGGGCGTCGCCCTCAGTGTGTACACAAAAGCGCGGGCGTCGCCCTCATTCTGTTTTCGGGTTTAGCAGAGAGAATGTAATAAAAAGCCATGTGTTCCTCAGATCGGTTCGGCCTCCATTCGTGTTCCGCGGCAGCCTCAACAAAGCCCTTTTAAAGTAGCATCAGTCAAAGGTGTAGGTGTATATATTTTTATTTGCATGCACACATTACTATCACCACCTTCGGAGTGGATACAATGGCCCAGAACTTGGTGTCGGGGGCTTGCCGCGCATGCAAGCCCCCGATGTGCACTCACCCTGCGCGCCGACATCTGAAACCTGGCCCACAGTGGATTTCCTTTCAGTGGCCAGGTTCTGATGTCGGCGCGCTGTGCTAACCTGACCCAGTGGCGTAGTTAGTGCGATGTGCCGGCTGGGATCAGGTGAGCACTGTTCAGCCAATCAGGGGAGGGGAAACTTCATTCATAAGTTTGAGAGTAAGAACTGTCAAACTCATGAGAAGTACTGCACCCCAAAACACTACTTAAACTTTAAATAAAATTTTTAAAAAGCATCCCAATCATTAAATTAAGTATAAATAAGTTTAAAAAAAAATTTAAACAATAATTTTTTTTTTGAAAAAAATAAATTTTTAATAAAAAGGGTCTAAAACTAAACTTACCTTATTGTAGATTCTTTAAAATAATAAACCTGTGGAAATAGAATTTCTAAATTGCACTAAAACACCACTTACCTGTAAAAATAAATACTTACGTGTGCTTTTTACAAGCGTAAAGACCGGAGGCCTTTACACATGCGCAAATCCCCCAAAACAGAGGAAATCCAAGACGCACGCGCTGCCCCCTTACAGCGCACGCGCTAGCCTCTTCAACTCTTGGGTGACAGGAGAGGAAATGCCGGTTTTCAGCGCATGCGCTGTGCATGCTGAAAACCGGCATTTCCTCCGGCCAGACGCGTGAGTACCCCTTCCGTACTCACGCGTTTGGGGAGGAATTACTGCCCCATTATGCAGCCACACTATAACCCAATTCTCAATGCTATTGGCAAAGCAATTTAAGAACACAGTTAGAAAAGTGCTTGCCCTTTCACTGCTGTTTCTGCAGTTGTACCTACACCCCCTTCCCTCCCCCCCCCATATTCCATTCCTCTCTTCCCCTCCCCCCACCTCCCTACTTCCCCATCCTTCTCTACTGCCTCCTCCTCTCCCGCTCCCCCATTCCCCTCTATCACTTCCCCCAAAGTGCTCTCTGTGCAACTGGGACAACTATAAGGAGGAAAAATTGGGTCGTGTCCCTTTAGGGACGCTAACTTCGCTGGTTTTTAGCGCCCTGAAAAAGTTAACACTCACGCCAGAAATTGATTGGTAGCACCTCAAGCAGGAGGCGGGGCGCTACTGGAAGCGCTCCCCCTCCCTCTTTGGGGGCTCCCATTGAATATCTCGCCACTACGTGCAGCAGCACCATGCACCATGGTACTATAGGCCTCCCTCCCCAGTTAAAGGAGAGGGGTCTAGTGCAGCGGGCACTGGGGCCCTGCTGGATCACCGGGTAGCGGGGTGCCGCCAAAAAATCACGGCCAGCACCGCGCAGGAGGAGGTGAAAGGGGGCAGGTGCTGGCAGGTGGCCCAAAAAAGATGGCCGCCCGACACCTGCCCTTTAATTTGCGCTGCCCCGGCCGCAAGCACAACACCCTGACACTGTCGGACATAGCGTCCAATTTTTCCCCCTAAGAATATAAGGCAGATCATCTGAATTTCAATTATGCCGTTAGGTATTAGAGGAACAAAGTCATGACATTGATGTGCGTCGTGACATTATAAAATGGTTTCTGTGGCATAATTTTCGCAGCTTGTATTAGAGTGGAGCTGACACGGTGCTGCTATGAAACTGCCACTTAGTCAAGACCTTGTTAATACTGCCACAATGAAGAGATAGGGTATGCTGACAGGTCTACATTCAGATTTTACAAGCATAATGCTACTAAAGCTGGTTTTATAGCAATATTAAATTGACCTTGGTTAATGCTGTTTGTTAAATTCTGTCATGATTTTTCATTCTCTTTTAGTCTTGATTTCTAGACTCTCTTCACCTTTTTTACTTTCAATGCCCTCTTTCAATCTCTATATCATTCTAGTTGTTAGTATGTTATTGTTGATCACAAATGTAACACCCCTATTTAAGAAAGGAAGGAGATAGAAAGCAGGAAACTATAGACCAGTTAGCCTAACATCTGTCGTTGGGAAAATGCTGGAGTCCTTCATTAAGGAAGCAGTAGCAGGGCATTTTGATGTGATTTAAAAAAAAAAATTATTTGAAGTTTTACTTATGTTTTGGGGCTGATCTCTATTCATAGATTTGACAGGTCTTCCTGTCAAATCTATGAATGGAGATTCTCTGCTCTGATTGGCTCCCCATGGCCCACATAATCCCAGGGATGCTGCGAACTACATGCGCCCCTGGGACACACGTGCCCTGCACACCGGCAGTTTGAAGAGGCACAGCAACGGAATTCTGCGCCTCCTGGGAGCCCTCCAGTTCAGGCGGAGATTTTTCAAAATCGCAGCCCTCCGCCCGCAGGAGGGCTGCGAATGGAATATCTGGGCCATTACATTTGGTCCCCTCATCCAAATCATTGATATAGATTGTAAATAGCTGAGGCCCAAACACTGATCCTTGCCGTACCCTACTAGTTACAACCTGCCAACCCGAAAATGAATTGTTTATTCCTACTCTGTTTTCTGTGCATTAACCAATCCTCAATCCATGCCAATATATTACCCCCAACCCATGAGCCCTAAATTTGTTTAATAACCTCTTGTGTGGCACTTTATCAAATGCCTTCTGAAAATCTAAATACACCACATCCACTGGTTCCCCCTTATCTATTCTGCTCGTTACAAGCTCAAAAAACTCTTAACAGATTCGTCAAACACGATTTCCCTTTCATAAATCGTGTTGACTCTGCCCAATCCTACGTACCTTGTTACCGCATCCTTAATAAGATTCTAGCATTTTCCCTACTATTGATGTCAGGCTAACTGATCTGTAGTTCCCCGTTGTTTCTCTCCCTCCTTTCTTAAATAGTGGGTTACATTTGCTACCTTCCAATCCGGGGGAATCGTTCTAGAACCTATGGAATTTTGGAAAATGACAACCAATGCATCCATTATCTCTATAGCCACCTCTTTCAAAACCCTAGAATGTAGACCATCAGGTCCAGGGGATTTATTTGCTTTCAGTCCCATTAATTTCTCCAGTACTATTTTTTACTAATACTAATTTCTTTCAGTTCCTCAATCTCGCTAGACCCTTGACTGACCATTATTCCTGGGATGTTTTTTGTGTCGTCTTCCGTGAAAACAGACACAAAGGCTGGAAGTTTACCGCTGTCAAAATCACAATGATTGACAACGTGTCGGTATCCTGCTGTAAACCCGCCTCCTTGTCAGTTTCCCCAAGTGTCGGGTCTGTCATCCCTGAATAGACCCGACACCAAGCGGTGGGTCAACCAATTTAGACACATAAAAGCTTGTTAAAAGGTAGTTAAGCACCATTTTTCCATGTACTTACCATTTTACCAGGTTTTTAACGTGGTTCCTGGAGAGCAGGTATCACGTCAGGTAAGTATGTTGTGTTCTCAATGACTCTTCATTGTTGTGAATAGGTGACAGATGCAAAAGTGGTATAAAATCTACCATTTCACAGTTGTACACTTCCCAATCTTAGAAGCTGGAGCCTTCATGATTTGGAACCCACTTTTGAGCTTTATGCAGTTTGGAAGTGTTTGGAGTAAACGCTCTATCCACTGTCACCTCCTTGGAGCAACCTTTCTCACCATTGTCAGATCAACTGCAGCTGCCATATATTCCAGCAGCATTGGTGCCCTTAAATAAATTTCACCTTGGTCCTCAGAATCGCACCACGATCAGCCCAACACCTACATCACCAGGCACACCACCATCACCAACTTTCTCCGCAATCACCTGATGCTGCACAGGACAGAGGGCATCAGCACCCAACTACGTTGCTGCCTGGGATTCCAGGAATGGCCTCACCATGGCCAGATTTACTTCACTTGATGCTGTACACCCATATGGCTGCCACATGATGCGCCAGGTTGGCACCATAAAGCATCCTTACAATGTCCAAGCCATTCCTTTCACACTCATCACCATTGCTGGGGCGGTACCCTTATGTCTCACCATTCACTGCAACTCACTAAGCCACTTCCAAAGGTGCATAAAAATCTGTCTCAGAAAGCAAACTGTTGAAAATAAAGATTGCAATGTTTGACAGCACATTACCAGAAACTTCACATGAATATTGGCTAAACCACCCAAGTGCCTACCCTTGTGTGTTCTTAGTTGGTATGCTTGTAGTAGGATGAGGGTCAGTGTGGGGGTGGCTAGTGAGATGGGGAAGTGAAAATGTAGATAGAGGGATTTTCTTTTTATTTGTTTATGGGATGTGGGCGTCGCTGGCAATGCCAGCATTTATTGCCCATCCCTAATTGCCCTTGAGAAGGTGGTGGGGAGCCGCTTTCTTGAACCACTGCAGTCAGTGTGGTGAAGGTACTCCCACAGTACTGTTAGGGAGGGAGTTCCAGGATTTTGATCTCACGATGATGAAGGATCGGCGATATACTTCTAAGTCAGGATGGTGTGTGACTTGGAGGGGAACTTGGAGGAGGTGGTGTTCCCATGGATGGGTGGAGGTACAAGGTAATTTGGTGTGAGTAAAGATGTGCAGGAGTAGGGTCTGAAAGGCAGAGTGATGAGGATGTGATGAGTGACACAGCAGGATGAGGTGGAGTGTGGCTTTGCAGTAATGTTTTGTGATCTACTGAGAACTTTGAAAGGCTTGCGCCACTGCAGCCTGGTCCTCCTGACAACAACCCTGCTTGTGCCCTCCTATGCAATGTGCAATCAGGCTGTGTTGGTCGTTACCAGACCCGCTTCCTTTTAATTGGCCGGGAACCTCGCAGGGCAGCCTTAACAAACCCAATCAATGGAAAATTCTTCTCCAAGTGGGATGGAACAGAGTGCGGGGTCAGAACCCGTTACCTACCTTGGTCGTACTGAGCCCGCCTTGGTAGATGATATCGCAGCCAAAGTATTTGTTTAATTTCTCTGCCATTTCCTTATTTCCCATTATAATTTCTTCTGTCTTAGCCTGTAAGGGACCCACATTTACTTTTGCTAATCTTTTCCTTTTTACATACCTATAGAAGCTTTTACAGTCTGTTTTTATGTCTCTCGCTAGTTTACACTCATATTCTATTTTCCCTTTCTTTATCAATTTCTTGGTCCTCCGTTGCTGAATTCTAAAATCCTCCCAATTCTCAGGCTTACTACTCTTTTTGGCAACATTACAAGCCTCTTCCTTTGATAGTATACTATCTTTAACTTCTCTTGTTAGTCACAGTTGGACCGTTTCCTGTGGGATTTTTGTGCCTTAAAATAATGTATATTTGTTGTAAATTATGTATTAATTCTTTAAATGCTAGTCATTGCTTCTCTACCATCATACCTTTTAATGTAGTTTCCCAATCTACCTCATACCTACGTAGTTTGCTTTGTTTAGATTTAAGATCTTAGTTTTGTATTTAATTAAATCACTTTCAAACTCAATATAAAATTCTATCATATTATGGTCACTCTTCCCTAAAGGCCCCTTTACTACAGGTTATTAATTAACCCTTTCTGGTTTCACAATACTAGATCTAAAATAGCCTGTTCCCTAGTTGGTTCCTCAACATACCGATCTAGAAAACTATCTTGCATACATTCCATGAATTTGTCCTCCACACTATTACTGCAAATTTGGTTTGCCCAGTCTATATGTAGATTAAAGTCCCCCGCATGAGTACTGTATTACCCTTGTTACATGTTCCTCTAATTTCCTGATTTATACTCTGCCCTACATTACAACTACTGTTTGGGGGCCTATAATCAACTTCCACCAATGTTTTCTGCCGCTTGCTGTTTCTTAGCTCCACCCAAACTGATCCTACTTCTTGATTTTCGGAGCTAAGATCCTTTCTCTCTACTGTCTTTATCCCATCTTTTATTATCAGGACTACCCCTGCTCCTTTTCCATTTTGCCTATCTCTTCTAAGAGTTAAGTATCCTGGAATATTTAGATCCCAACATTGGCCACATTGCAACCATGTCTCTGTAATGGCTATTACATCAAACCTATTAATTTCTATCTGCGCTATTAATTCATCTATTTTGTTGTGAATGCTTTGCACATTCAGATATAGTGCCTTTAGCTTTGACTTATTTTTATTTTTCCCCGATGTCACCTTAATCACTGATGCCTTATTACCTTTGTTACTCTCTCTGTCTCTTCCTCACTTTTTCCGAGTGGCAGGCTGTGACTAGTGGGGTACCGCAGGGATCGGTCCTTGGACCCCAACTATTCACAATATAAATTAATGATCTAGACAAGGGAACTAGATGTAATATCTCCAAATTTGCAGATGACACAAAGCTGGGTGGGCGTGTGTGCTGTGAGGAGGATGCCGAGAAACTCCAGGATGATTTGGACAGGTTGGGTGATTGGGCAGAAGCATGGCAGATGCAATATAATGTGGATAAATGTGAGGTTATCCACTTTGGTAGCAAAAACAGGAAGGTAGATTATTATCTGAATGGCAATAGATTGGGAGAAGGGGAAGTGCAACGAGACCTGGGTGTCCTTGTGCACCAGTCGCTGAAGGTAAGCATGCAGGTGCAGCAGGCGGTTAAGAAGGCAAATGGTATGTTGGCCTTCGTAGCGAGAGGGTTTGAGTACAGGAACAAGGATGTCTTGCTGCAGTTGTACAGGGCCTTGGTGAGACCACACCTTGAGTATTGTGTGCAGTTTTGAGGAAGGATGTTCTTGCCATGGAAGGAGTTCAGCGAAGATTCACCAGGCTGATACCTGGAATGGCAGGAATGACGTATGAGGAGAGATTGGGTCGATTGGGCTTGTACTCACTGGAGTTTAGAAGAATGAGAGGGGATCTCATTGAAACTTATAAAATTCTGACAGGACTGGACAGACTAGATGCAGGAAGAATGTTCCCGATGGTCGGGGAGTCCAGAACCAGAGGTCACAGTCTTAGGATAAGGGGTAGGCCATTTAGGACAGAAATGAGGAGGAATTTCTTCACCCAGAGAGTGGTGAACCTGTGGAATTCTCTACCACAGAAGGCAGTAGAGGCCAATTCATTAAATATATTCAAAAAGGAGTTGGATATATTTCTTAAGGCTAAAGGGATCAAGGGGTATGGGGAGAAAGCAGGCACCGGGTACTGAATTTGGATGATCAGCCATGATCGCATTGAATGGCGGAGCAGGCTCGAGGGGCCGAATGGCCTACTCCTGCTCCTATCTTATGTTTCTATGTTTCACCGACTCTGCTTATTTTTACCCCAAACTCTACTCTTCTCTAAAGCCTTGACATTTCTCTTGCTGCTTTTAAATTTACTCTTTCCTGAATCCTCCCACCCCACCCCCCTTCTTTAGTTTAAAGCCCTGTCTATTGCCCTAGTTATTCGATTCGCCAGTACACTGGTCCCAGCCTGGTTTAAGTGGAGCCCACCCCAACGGAACAGCTCCCTCTCTCCCCAGTACTGGTGCCAGTGTCCCATGAACTGAAACCCCTTCCTCCCACACCACTCTTTGAGCCATGCATTTAAACCTCTAATCTGTTTATCCCTATGCCAATGTGTGTGTGGCTCAGGTAACAATCCAGAGATTATTACCTTTGAGGTTCTGCTTTTTAATTTGGATCCTAGCTCCTCAAACTCCCTCAGCAGAACCTCATTCCTAGTTCTACCTATGTTGTTGGTTCCTACGTGGACCATGACAACTGGATCCTCCCCCTCCCACTCTAAGTTCTCCTCCAGTCATGAGGAGATGTCTTTAACCCTGGCACCGGCAGGCAACACAATCTTCGGAAATCTCGGTCGCGGCTGCAGAGAACAGTATCGCCCTGACAATACTGTCTCCTACCACAACTACATTCCCTTTCACTCCCCCCACTTGAATGACCTCCTGCACCATGGTCAGCCTGTTCATCCATCTTGCAGGCTTTTCCCTCATCCACATAGGCAGCAAGAACCTCATACCTGTTGGACAAGGGCAAAGGCTGAGGCTCCTCCAGCACTGCACCTGGGATCCCCTTACCTGCCTGAGTTCCAGTCACACCCTCCTGTCCCTGACCACTAACCAGACCTGTACCACTACCTAACCTAAGGGGTGTGACTGCCTCCTGGATCAAAGTGTCCAGTAAGTCTCCCCATCCCTGATGCCCTGCAATGTCTGCTCCTCAGACTCCAGCTCAAAAACTCTGAGCTGAAGTCACTCGAGATGCAGGCACTTACTGCAAACGTGGTTGTCCGGGATCACAATGCTCTCCAAAAACTCCCACATGCTGCAGTTGCAGCACATCGCCAGCACTGCCATCCCTGGATGACCTTGTTTTATTTAATTAAATTTAATTAAATTTGAGATTAGGTAACTTAGCTTACAGTATAGTTTCTTGACTACTTACTTGACCTAGATTAAGTTATGGGTACTGAAATTAAATATCTACCTGTAACGCAAAGCGCTACAAGTGGTGTAGGCAAAAAGCAACAACTCCTTCCCCCTCTTCTCCGAATTCCTACTCTTTCCAAATTCCCAAATAAAACACTCTGTTTAAGTATACTCCGTTTAATGGTGCCCTGTGCAGACTGTGAGGCAACAGGTCGGCTGGGATCACCACGATCCTCCAGACTTTAGGCCCGAGGATAACTTGGTAAAAGAAAGTTGGGTTCATAGCAATATTGCAATACTTTAACAGATGATGGATCTGAAGTCACCTCAGAATCCGAATAGCTAAGCCATACTAAGGTCCCAGTCTCCATCGCTGATATGTGCCACAATTCCCCCGAGAGGAAGGGGAAAACTTATCCAGGGTTTCTGTTCCCGATTCCCATTTAACAACCCCTGCTGGAAATGTGCATGGGTGGGAGCCAGGTAAGTACAGATTGAGTGTGGCTTTGATGCTTTCTGTGACTAAATAGCCTGTTGATACTCAAAGCTGATGAGTGACCAATTGAGTGAGCCTCTGGAATTATACTCCAACAAGAAGTCAAGCCCTTTAGAATTGGAGGAGATGGGAAAAAGGAAAGCAAAAAATGTAATGGATTGATACTGAGTATAACTACCCCCTCCTTTACACATCACTGAAAGAAATCTCCCCTCCGAATATTGAAGCTTGTGGAACCTTTCTTTTAATTAACAGTGAAAAATCTGTAGACAAAACAAAATTTAACAAAAACAGAGTTATACTGAAAATGTGATTGTGCTGCAAATGTAATTTTGGAATATAAAATGTTATGCTGGTATGGAAGACCTAAAAAACTTACTTTGTCATCTGTTAACTACCGGGTTATCAATATAAGCAATATATAATAGTATTATCTATTATTATAAACATTGCATGGGGCATCCTATATATCTGTTCTGTTGGTGAAGGTAGTATTTTTGTGAAATGATCATACAGCAGAGCACTTCTCAATGATTGTGATATCCTTTTAACACTGAAAGGGGGAAAAATTGGGTAGATTTGCGCCTCGTTAGCACCCCCAGGGGGCACTAACGGGGCACAATTCCCCTAACACCTCCCGCGAAATTCAGCGGGAGGTTAGCGGCGGTGGTAGGGGTAAGCGCCCCGCGGCCCTGTGCCGCCGGCGATGACGTCATCGCCATGCACAGCGCCCAGGCCGCAAACTTGGGTTGCGCCCTCTGACTTGTCACCGGATGTTGGCACAGAAATTTGGATCGGAGGCTTCCCGCGGGTGCAAGCCTCCGACCTGCACTTACCTAGCGTGCCGGCCATTGTGCTGTGGGCCCGCGTGGGATTCCAATCCTGGGCCTGCTCCAACTGCCGGCGCACAGTGCTTGCGTATCCCAGGGGCGCAGTTAGTTCGAAGTGTCCCCTGGGATCACGTGGGCCATGGAGAGCCAATGGTAGCAAGGAATCTGTATGCATAGATTTGACAGGAAGACCTGTCAAATCTATGAATACAATTCAGCCCCAAAACATAACTAAAACTTCAAATACATTTTTTTTTAAATCACATTTTTAAAATAACTATAAATTACATAAAATAACTTTTAAACAATAATTTAAATTTTTGAAAAAATTAATTAGTTTCTAACAGGGCTAAAAATAAACTTACCTTTCTTTAAAGTAATTAAAAATAATAAACCTGTGGAAAAAATGTTTTAATTTTACTTAATTCACCATTTACCTTGTTAAAAGCAGGCCTTGCCATTGCTTTTTAAAAGCGTAGCTGCTGGAGACTTACCCTCCCGGAGAAACCTGCAAAAAAAACGGAAGTTCCAGGCATACGCGCTGCCTCGCCGGCGCACGCGTTCGACCTATGAACCCCTTCCTTTAAGGGAACGGAAGTTCCGGTTTCCCGCGCTTGCGCAGTGCATGCACGAAACCAGCACTTTCGTTGGGCCTACGTGTGAGTACCCAGCGCGTACTCATCTGTGGGGACCCGAATTTCTGGCCCGATATGTCCGACAGGGTCAGGGTGGTGTTTTTTGCAGCTGCGCCGACGCTCCTTAAAGGGCAAGTTTCGAGCAGCTATTTTATTTTTGGCTGACTGCCAGCACCACTTTTTTCTTCGGGGAGCTGGCTGCGATCCCTCGGGCTGTTTCCATGGCACCCTGCTCCCTGGTGCTCTAGCAGGGCCCCGGTGCGCGCAGCGCTCGGCCCCTCCCCTTTAATCAGGGGAGGGAGGCCTGCAATGATGTGGCACTATGTGCCGACGCACGTGGTGCTGTTGCACGTAGCATTGCAATATTCAGTTGTAGCGCCACAAGAAGGAGGTGGATCTCTTCCAGTGGCACTCCACCTCCTGCTTGGGGCGCTACAACTGAATTTCAGGCGGAGGGGCGCTAATTTGTTCGGGGCATTAAAATTAGCGCTCCAGCGAAGTTAGCGCCCAAAAGGAGCGACACCCAAAGTCTTTAATTAAACTGAAATGAAACGCGATATGAGCTTCAATACAGAATTCCCGCCAAACTTCCCAAAAATATAGTGTACAAGAAATATTTAAAACAAAAGCTGTCATTGTTTATTAATGTTCTACAAAATAAACCTTTGTAACAAAAAACACAGTTGCAATTTGAGAGAGCGCTTCTCTAAAATTCAAATTGACAGTTTATCATTTGTAATGTTTTCTACAGTAATGGTATCTGAATTACAGACAACTGAACAGAATTATGGCATACATGACATCAAGGCCAGAATTCCATCATACCTAGTCAGTAATTAATAAGCTGCTGTTCTTTCCCACATAAAACTGTTCCTATCAACGGCAAAGATCAGCAAAAGCCATTGCTATTTCACTTAATATTCAAGATTTTACAGCTGTTCAGTGAACTTTTTACAGAGGTAATGCACGTTGAAACATAAACCCTGTACTTTATTCTTATTTATTCTTTGTGTAAATGTGCTTATCAAGGTGAAGAATGTCAGTGTTATGAAATGGAACGTTTCTACTCTGTGTCCTGTGACAACATGAAGTACTCTTAGATCATCCGTGGTCTAGATCAGATGCAGTGCAAAACTCTGTGCCCAAATTCAAACTTCACAACCAACCTCTGCACCAGTGCCAACTTTCATTCCTGTCTCCCCAACAACAACTTGCATTGATAGAGCACCTTTAATGCTGGAAAACATCTCTCGGTGCTTCACATTCTATCATTCCTCATGATCCCAGCAGAATGTTGAATTAGACCCACTTGGTGGCTAATTCTGGACGGTGGACTTGTCCGCACGGTGATTGCCCAGAAACTTCTATTCCTTCCTGCTCCACATTTTCCCCCTTTCTTTGGGTTAACCCATGTCAAGCACTATGCAGTGGTTCACTGTAACCAGCTGCTGGGGGGTGATCCTCATTTCCAGATAGGGAAATCTTGCACTTAGGGTAATTGTAAATGTATATGGCTAAATAACTAGGAGTGTGATCTGGTAGCAAGCACTTACCATTTATTGTACTTGACTCAAGAGTTTCATTCCCCTTTCAGTCTCCAATGTGCAACAAAAATTCAGAGAGAAGCATTATTCAATTTAAATTCTGTTAATGATTGTTCTCAGTAAACTATTTGCACAGTGAGTAGTGATTAATATAGCCGAGGATATGTAATCCAACAAAAGTCTAGGAGATTATGAAATAATAGCCTTGTAGGGCAATAGGGAAAACCTTTTAATTTGGATTTTTTTCCGAATGGGATTATGTGAGCCAACTTCAAATGTATGAGGCTTTCTGGTAAGAGTTGCCATTAACTCCATAGCAAAACCATTCTGAACACATAATTTTACTCATAACCCAGATGTGTATTGTATGTGATAAAATTATGGAAGGTAATCTAATTATTTTACCGAGATAAGCAATATTAACACTGGTCCATCTTTTCTCCAAAACCACAGTTACCAATGCAACTATAAAAATACCTTCAATGATGAAAATAATGACTATTGTGAAAAATTTCAGGTCTTGTAGTGTCCAATTTATTAAGAGTCAAACCGTAGGTGGGATGTGCATACTAGTTAGGCTTTTCTTTTGCTTCAGTATATTCTGGGAATAGCACATGACACGCTGCATTTGCAAGCTGGGATTTTAGCAACCCGATACAATGTTGTTACTCACAAGTGTTTTGGCACTTAATGTAAGTTGCTAGCTATCAAAATGTAATCTTTTATACACACCTCCTTCACGTGTGCAAACTCACAAACATATGGAAATTCCCCTGGTCAAGCTTCCATTCCAGTGGCATTTGGCAGTACACATTGTTGCCGACTGTGTCAATGGCAACTTTGACAAACCAGTGTTGATGTGAAGTGCTTGGATAAAATATACTAGTCGCATTCATGTGTTAAACACTTTAAATTGACATTTATTCTACAATGCTAGGTGACAATGGATTTAGGTGTTTCAGATGCTGTCCACTGTAAGGCAAGAGCAAAGCTAAAGAATAGGAATGGGTGTGGGACCAGTGTAATCTCCAGTGCTGCAGAAACATTGTACAGATATTCTTTTATCATAACCAAATCAAAGTATATACTGTTACTTTTGCATTGAGCTTGCTTAAATATTCTTTCTTGGTGTTGCTCGACATGAGAATGTTCATGTTCCCTGGTTCAAATGTGAGGTATTTTACTTCTGCTACTTTGAAATGCCTTTCAGTTTTATTAAGAGAAGTCATGTTAACAAACAATTTTTAAAAACATGTTTCACATTTCAAGTCTCTTGCTTCAGAGTTTATACTTGATACCAGTCAAGCCCTCTTAAAGCAAATAAACCCAATAAATGTTTGATGAAGTCTACGCTACATTACAACTAATGTGTTTTAGGTATTACCTTGTAAAGACCCCATGTAGTTTACATTCATGAGGAATTAGCCAAAAGCATAATCTGTGCAACAAGAATGAAGAGAGAAGCATTATTGAGTTTAAATTCTGTTAGTCATTGTTCTTGGTATACTCTATTTAACAGTGAGTTTGTTTCAATGTTAAACCTATTAGCAAACCCTGTTTTATTTGAATTTAAACCCCTCAATCATTAAAGAACATCACCAAATAGCTAATTGGATTGAAGTGTCATCCACCCACTTATCTTTCAAACATAAGAACTCCTTGTTCTCAGAGGTATTTGAAGTATACCCAATGGCATAACTGTATGTAGTTAGGTTTCACAATATGTATTGATTACAGAAATCTATATGCTCTGTCTTTTGTAGAGAAGCTCTACAGCTAGCAGACTCTACATGTTACCTGTGAGTGTAACTGAATTTTAAACCTTTACGTGCATTATATCAGTGGCTAAACTACTGCGTCCCTTTTAACATAGCTGTATCTTTTTATGGCCTTCTGAAGCAGTATATTGACTAAGGTGTTTTAAAACTACATAATCTACTTTTGCACAATACTAGAATATAAAATAAAAAGAATACAAAAAGTGATGCAGAGTAATGTTATCATTTAAGAAGGAACAACAGTTTTTTTGGCAGAATTTGTTCGTACCAGATTTGCATTACAAGATGCCTACAATTAGTATAAACCTTTATACTGTTGGAATTCTGCAAATCTCAAGATTATGTTGAAGTATTCAACTGCATATTTAATTGGCAATCAAGCACCACATTCTCAATTTCTTGCCAACCAGAAAAATACAACATTTTAAATAATCTGGGTAAATTTGGCATAAACTGAGCATTGATACTACATTTTTTCAATTTGTTCTTGGTGTGGGTGATGCTGGCTGCATTTACTACTCTTCCCCAGCAACTTTTTGTACAACCGAGTGGCCTGCTAGGCCATCTGAGAAGGCATTACGAGTCAACCACATAATGTGGGTATTTAGGCCAGACTAAGTAAAGGTGGCTAGTTTCCTTACTTCAAAAGATATTAGTGAACCAGTTGGGGTTTTAAGACAATCTGGCAGATTGCCATGGTGGGATTTCGGCTGCTAGTCCAGTACCATAACCGCTACCGTGTTATCCAAACAAAAAGGTATTTGTTTGCTCTTGGATGATAACTGGCAGACCATCATGACTAAATGGATTGATGTTAAATGAAAATGAGAAAAATGTGTAATAATTACTGAAGTCTTGTACTCTGTGGCCATGCACTTCATGTTGTTCCAACTTAGGTTGAAGAAATACAAGGAATGTATTAAGTTGCTTTTAGAAAGCTTAAACCTATAAATTAATGAGCTAATTAAATATTACATATGAAAAGCATCTTGCAGTGTAAAAAAAACTATACGAAGATACTTATTTTCTGACTAGATAATTGGAAGGGGCCCAGCCCTCCCATGTTGGCTCGCTATTTAGGATTTTACAGTACCACCATCCATTGGTATTTTTCTCAAATACTTCAAAAACAGTTCCCTCCTTAAATCCAGCGGTCTCCTCATCTCCTGCAAAATCTGCAAGAGCTACAAAAAGGCATTCTTTTGATTCTTCATCTTTGGGCACATTTAAGTTGATGAATGCAGCATTAATCTTCTCTTTTCCTTGTTCTAATTTTTCTGCCTGTCTTTCTGTTACTTTTGGAGGCTCTTTTTTATGTTCATGGACTTTGGATGAAACAGCTCCTTTTACTGGGAGGAGCTCCTTTGAAGCGCCCCTAGGTTTAATATCATCTTTGCTGTAATCATGAGAAGAACTTGATTTAAATCTCGGTGGAGGTATGGCAGGTTTATTTTGTCCCCAGGTAGGTTTGTTCTCAGCTGGATCTTTCTGATGACCTTTCATATCTGCAGATTCTATGGAGGTTTTCTTTGGCAGTGGGGGTCTTCTAGGTGGCACGATTGGGCGAGGTGGACCTTCTTTGTTTGTTGAAGGTGGGCCTTTCAGTTGAGCGTCATCCACTTTCTTCTCAATTGGCTTCAAACTCTTTGAAGTACCAGCTTTCTCTTCAGTGATCCTAGGCTCATCCCCATCATTCTGTACATTTTCAAGGCCATTTTGTTCTCCCTGAAAAACTTTCACTTCACTTATTTTTGAGCTTATTCCTAAATCTTGCTTCAATTGAGGTTCATTTCCTATGTTTCCATGAGAGCTGCTACATGTATCTATTGAGGATTGATTATTTGAATAGTTTTGATTACCAGTAACATTCTGGGAAGAGGCCTGCTCCCCCATTTTGTCTGGCAGTTTTGCTCTCCTCAATTTACTTCTCAAGTTAGAGATGTCAACTTCAGATTCAGATTGACTTTCTCCTTTTATGATAGGAAGTGGCTTAGGTCTCAGTAAAGGTCTTGGCTTTAGTGGTAGATTTGGGGACAATTCCACTGATTTGTCTTCTATATCGGGCTTTGACTTTGCTTGTCTTCCCACAGGTTTTAGATTAGGCCTTGCAATTTCACTTGCTATTATCTTAGGCCCAGTCTCAAGTCCTTTTGACTGTGTAATTTTACTTGCTTCAGTACTCAGTTTCTTGTCTCCTTTAGGTACCATTTTTGGTGGCAAAATGGGTAAAATACCTCCTGGCACAGGGGGCTTGGGTGGAAGTCCTTTTGAATGTTTATCTGCTGCTTCCACCTCTAACTTGCTGTTGATCTGTTCTTTCTTTAATGGAAGAACTGGCTTCTCTTTGTTAAACCTGGAAGTGTCATTGCTTATTACATTTGAAGGAGAACACGACTTGGATTGAGATTCTACATTTGAGGGGGAATTGAATTTGTTGTCAGAAGACGGGCTCTTACTTGCATCCTTCCCTCTCCGATCCTTCAGTCTGTGTTGAACTACTGACTCATTATCAATATCATTCGATTGTGGTGGCTCTTTGGGCAAAGCTCGAGTTAGAAAGGCGCTATCTCCATTAGTACTGCTTCCTGTAGCTCCATCTGAAAGTTTAAGTTTTGCCAGTTCTTGTGCTAAAGGTGGAAGGAAATTTGCCCTTGAAGCATTACTTGATTTCTTGTACTTGTCAATGAAAGAAGCTGGAGCCCATCCTTCTTCATCCTCTATCTGGATGTACCACCAACCACTTAAATTCTTTTCTATTACCTACAAGCAAACAAAAAATAAATTTATTTTGAGTAACTTATCAGCATAATGTAATAATACAATAAATAAACAAGGAGCACGGATTACCTCCCCTGATGGGGAGTGTCTCGAGAGCAATCTCACTGAATTAAACGAAGGCTATGACTTCAAAAAGACACTGCAACGTCGCCAACCAATGAGAAGATCCTAACTCAGATTATATTGGCGGTAAACACTTCATATTATTTCAAATATATTTAGTACTTTATCATATAAATTCTTGGATCTGTGCATCTGTTTCAGACATTACACCTGGTCAGCGTCAACCACATCCCGAGAAAAATAAAAAACAAACTTTAGTGATGAAGATCTGGGTAGCCATCAAAAATTTATCGACACTGTCCAGGCTTAACCATGGCAAGTGGGATAAGGTGCTGAAGGGTCACCATTGATGGTCCTGAACAATATCCCACCATGAACTGCTGCCTTCAAGAAGGAAAAGGAGATGTAGGGGGAAATGTAAGCTTTAATTCCCCACTGCTTAACCAATAAAGAGTAGTTGATTATTGATTGTTTGAGCCCATTACAATAGGAGAGACCACTCATTATGTTTTGAAAGAAATTGGTTCAGTCCAGTTCAGCTACAAGAATTTGCATGGCATCTTTCCCCCCCATTTCAGAGTATGCAGTCAACGTCAGGCCGTAAGCACAAATTGAAAATGCAGAGAATATAGCATTTTCATTGGATTAATCTCTGTGTTAACTGCAGCAACTTCAAATTGAACTGATTAAACTTGCTGCTGTCTAGGTAGCAAATTGTTATCAAAACTATCATGACTGCAAGTTTGGTGATCAGCCTCAGGGTTCTAGTTTATCAAGAATAATTATTTTGAAGTGGATCCTATAGTTTGAATTTTATCTTTGCGCTAATGTTGTATTATCTGCATCTTTACAACTTTCAAACTTCATCCTGTGTCAACTATTTAACGTGCTATGTAAATATAACTACTGTACTATATAAATGCAAGTCTTTTTAATTTTTTTTTAATGTGCCCTCGTTAAAGTGGGTGACACTCAAACTTTTGTTAATGCTCATTAAGGGTCTGTCTGGGAAATGGAATACTTTCTATTTCAGACACCCAGTATGCACATCAAGCATTCCAGGTCAGGTTAAGCATAGTTAGATACTGAGTAAAACTCCTTTAGCTCTGTACTGCAGTGAGAGTGGACTCCTACTGCAGTAGGGTGGCATTTTTTCCATTTCCCACGCTGTCCTTCAGCTTGTCTAAGGGGGTGACCTTCCTTGGGGCTACTTCCATTCCATCGCCATGACTTCAGTGGAACACCCTGGATTTCTGCCAAAGTTACAGTGGAGCAGATAAGCCCGAGGGAGATGTACCCCAGGTTTCATTGTCAATTGTCAGTTTTAAGCATTAGGCCCATGCATGTTTGGAACTGGATTGAGACTGCCCAGACTGATTTCCTAAAAGGCCTAAGAGACTTTCCTCCATTAGTCTGTGCTGGATTTGAACTTGGGGTCCAGAAGTAAAAGACAAGTGCCACACAGTCCCCCAGCAAAACTCTTTTAGACCATCATATTAGAATGACCTCAAGATGATATTTACATTAATAATATTTATACAGCATTTTAATTTGCTTACCTCAACTTTTTGCCCTGCCTGAAAGCTGATGCCATCGGGAATGGTTGTCTGGAAAGCAGCTATAGTGTAAAACTCTTCTTCTACTTCAGGAGGAGTTGGTGGTTTGGGGAGATGCAATCCACGTGGCTGTTGATAAATTCAGTAAGATCTAAAATCATTTACTTAGTCCACTTAGATGCTTTGTCATTCATGTTTCATATTCTCTATGTTTTATAATTAAATTAATAGTTTCCCACATAAAAGAGAAGCTAGTATATTTGGAAACAGTGAAAAGATTTTAAAGAAAAGTTATTATTGGCAACTATACATATTTTAAACCACTTAAAATCTTTCAAAAAATTTAAAGCCATGAAAAATACAGCAGTAGACTGGCAAATTAGTCATTAACTTCAAGCCAATATTCAGGCTATTTTATTTCTCAAAGAACACCGGTGGGGGCAGTGGGGGGGGGGGGGGGGGGGGAATGCGTAGTGCTTTTTATTTGGGCATAAAACAGGGGCCAAGCACACTAGTTTAACAGTGGGATTAGCCTGTGGCCAATCTACGCAGGCATTGGTCCCACTGTTTAATTCGTGGAGCCCATTTATTAGGAGTCCTGGGCAGATCCGGACTCTCAGACGGTGTGTGCTGAGCAGCATGGATTTTGATAGGGTGAAGAGGGCAAGACTTATCTCGGATTCAGCAGTCACTGACAAAGGATCATCAGTTTAAAATTGTCACTAAGTTAATGAGGAGGGACTGACTCCATCCCCCTCCTCCCACTTACTCAGGCTGAACCAGACCTTGCACAATCACAGCATTCTGTTTGACCTTGAGCTGAGCTATAAACCCCACATTCTATCCATCAGCAAGAATTCCCATTTCTGCCTTTGCCCTATCACTGTTGAAACCCTTATACATACCTCTGTCAAACATTCTTCCTGATGCCCGACCATCATCCACCTTTCATAAACTCTAACTTGTCCAAAAATCAGCTACACTAGGCCAGAATTTACTGTAGCAGGCAAACGTTCGTTAGACTTGCCCTTGCCCAATTAATTTGCATGAGCTTTTGCAAGGCAAGTTGCTGTAAGGAGATCAAAATGGTGCAGCGCCCTCTACAGGGCATATGGGACCTGTGAGAACCGGGCATGCAACTGTATCTCTTTAACCAATCAGATTGAAGAATTGTTAATGAGCAGCGCAGAGTCTGAAACAGGAAATGTCGTTAGAATAGTGAATTCAATGTCAAATCAAGTCCAGAAAGCAAAACAAAGAGAGGAAAAGAAAGATTGGATTAAGAAAAAAAGCGATAAAGAAAAAGTAAAACAAATTACATTAAAAAAAAATCAACAACAATTAAAAGCTGAAGGAATGAGACTCCACACTTGTAAAAGTTAATTTTCAGTGCCAGAAAGATTGTTTGGCAGTATTAAGACTTATCACGTCGTTAAAAATGGTACTTAGATTGAAATGGACAAGCCCTACCTTTCTGTGATGAGTTTAGTCGGTATCTACAGTGAAAGTGTTACACCCTTGTTCAAAAAATGGGAGAAGGATAAACGTGGCAATTATAAGCCAGTCAGTTTAATGTCGGTGGTGGGGAAGCTTTTAGAAACAATAAATCAGGAGAAAATTAACATCCACTTGGACAAGCATGGACTAATAAAGGAGAGCCAGCATGGATTTATTAAGGGCAAATCGTGTTTGACTAACTTGACTAACTAAGCAGAGAGTAGGGGTAAAGACTAGCTTGCGAGGAGGTTTGCTGGTACTGTTGGGGGGGGGGGGGTTTAAACTAACTTGGCAGGGGGATGGGATACGGAGTGGAGCTATAGTAGGGGGTGATGCACAGCCAAATATAGAGGAAAAAACAAGTCAGTCTGGAAGGCAGAGCAAATATGTAATGGCACAAGGGAGTATGGCAAGGCTGGATGGCATTTATTTTAATGCAAGGAGTCTTGCGAGTAAGGCAGATGAATTAAAGATGTTGATGAACACATGGGAGTATGATATTGTTGCTACCACAGAGACACGGTTGAGGGAGGGGCAGAACTGGCAGCTCAATATTCCGGGGTATAGAATCGTTAGGGGAGACAGAAGGGGGTGTCGCCATATTAATCAAGGAGTCAATTACTGCTGTAAGGAGGGATGATACCGTAGCAGGTTCCTCTAATGAGGCCATATGGGTAGAACTTAAAAACAAAAAGGGGGCAAGCACTTTGCTGGGAGTGTACTATAGGCCCCCAAACAGTCAGGGGGAGATAGAGGAACAGATATGTCGGCAAATCTCAGAGAAGTGTAGAAATAATAGGGTAATAATAGTAGGGGATTTCAACTTCCCCAATATTAACTGGGATAGTCAGAGTGTGAAAGGCTTAGAGGGTGCGGAATTCTTAAAGTGCATCCAGGAGAGCTTTTTGAGCCAGCATGTAGAAAGTCCTACAAGAGAGGGGGCGGTACTGGACCTAATTCTAGGGAATGTAACCGGTAGAAATGTCAGTAGGAGAGCATTTTGGTGACAGTGACCATAATTCGGTGAGATTTAAGGTAGTCACGGAAAAGGACAAAGATGGACCGGAAATAAAGGTACTAAATTGGGGGAAGGTCGATTTTAATATGATAAGGCAGGATCTGGCCAAAGTGGACTGGGATCAGCTACTTGTAGGAAAATCCACATCAGAGCAGTGGAAGTCTTTCAGAAAGGAAATAGAGAGAGTACAACGCCAAGATGTTCCCGTAAAAGTCAAGGGTGGGACCAACAAGCCCAGGGAACCCTGGATGTCAAGGGATATACAAGAATGGATTAGGAAAAAAAGGGAGGCTTTTGGCAGATACAAAGGACTAAAAACTGGAAGCACTAGAGGAGTATAGAAAGTGCAGGGGGGTACTTAAAAAAGAAATTAGGAGAGCGAAGAGGGGGCATGAAAAAATACTGGTGGGCAAAATAAAGGAAAATCCCAAGGTGTTTTCTAAGTATATTAAGGGCAAGAGGATAATCAGGGAAAGAGTAGGGCCCATTAGGGACCAAAGTGGCAATCTGTGTGTAGAACCAGAAGATGTGGGTGAGGTTTTAAATGAATATTTTGCATCTGTGTTCACTATGGAGAAGGACGATGTAGGCATAGAAATCAGGCAGGGGGATTGAGATATACTTGAACAAATTAGTATTGAGAGGGAGGAGGTGTTAGCAGGCTTAAAAGTGGATAAATCCCCAGGCTGCTGTGTGAGGCAAGGGAGGAGATTGCTGGGGCTCTGACACAAATTTTCAGAACCTCTCTGCCCACAGGGGAGGTGCCAGAGGACTGGAGAACAGCTAACGTAGTACCATTATTCAAGAAGGGTAGTAGGGATAAACCAGGGAATTAAAGGCCAGTGAACCTAACATCAGTGGTAGGGAAATTATTGGAAAAAATTCTGAGGGACAGAATTAGTCTCCACTTGGAGAGGCAAGGATTAATCAAGAATCGTCAGCATGGCTTTGTCAGGGGGAGATCATGTCTAACCAATTTGATTGAATTTTTCGAGGGGGTGACATGGTGTGTGGATGAGAGTAGTGCAGTTGATGTAGTCTACATGGACTTCAGTAAGGCTTTTGACAAAGTCTCACATGGGAGACTGGTCAAGAAGGTAAGAGCCCATGGGATCCAGGACAATTTGGCACATTGGATCCAAAATTGGCTTACTGGCAGGAGGCAGAGGTTGATGGATGAAGGTTGTTTTGGTGACTGGAAGCCTGTGTCCAGTGGTGTACCGCAGGGATCGGTGCTGGGTCCTTTGCTGTTTGTAGTGTACATTAATGATTTAGATATGAATGTAGGAGGTATAATCAGTAAGTTCGCAGATGACATGAAAATTGGTGGAGTGGTAAATAGTGAGGAGGGAAGCCTCAGGCTACAGGACAATATAGCCGGGTTGGTTAATGGGTAGAACAGTGGCAAATGGAATTTAACCCTGAAAAGTGTGAGGTGATGCATTTTGGGAGGACTTACAAGGCAAGGGAATACACAATGAATGGTAGGACCCTAGGAAGGACAGAGGATCAGAGGGACCTTGGTGTGCATGTACATAGATCCCTGAAGGCAGCAGGACAGGTAGATAAGGTGGTTAAAAAGGCATATGGGATACTTGCCTTCATTAGCCGAGGCATAGAATATAAGAGCAGGGAGGTTATGATGGAGCTGTACAAAACGCTAGTTAGGCCACAGCTGGAACACTGTGTGCAGTTCTGGTCGCCACACTATAGGAAGGATGTGATTGCATTGGAGAGGGTGTAGAGGAGATTCACCAGGATGTTACCTGGGCTGGAGCGCTTCAGCTATGAAGAGAGACTGGACAGGCTGGGGTTGTTTTCCTTAGAGCAGAGAAGGCTGAGGGGGCACCTGATTGAGGTGTACAAAATTATGAGTGGCATAGATAGGGTGGATAGAAAGGAACTTTTCCCCTTAGTAGAGGGGTCAATAACCAGGGGCATTGTTTCAAGGTAAGGGGCAGGAGGTTTAGAGGGGATTTGAGGAAAAACTTTTTCACCCAGAGGGTGGTTGGAATCTGGAACTCCCTGCCTGAAAGGGTGGTAGAGGCAGGAACCCTCACAACATTCAAGAAGCATTTGGATGAGCACTTGAAATGCCATAGCATACAAGGCTATGGACCAAGTGCTGGAAAATGGGATTAGAATAGACAGGGCTTGATGGCCGGCGCAGACACGATGGGCCGAAGGGCCTCTTTCTGTGCTGTATGACTCTATCACTCTAGCTATTCAGAGTGGCAGAGGGTGGGAAGCGATGTTCAACGAGGTTCAGTGCTGGAACCACTGTTGCTCACAATTTATATTAACGATTTAAACTTTGGAATTAAAAACACAGGGGGAGAAATTGGGTGAGTAGCGCCACCTGTTAGCGCCTAAAGAGGCAGTCAGTGGCTGTAGCGCCACTGGCTGCGTCTCCCGCGATATTCAGTAGGGGCGCTAATGGTGGCGTTAGGCTTTTGCGCTGCGCCGCCACCGATGACGTCATCGGTGTGCGCAGCGCCCCATTCGTGCCCCGTTCGCGATATTTGGTAGCGAACGCCGCAGTTGCGCCGCTCGCTACCCGCGCCCGGTTCACGGGGCCTTACTGTGCCGGCAGCGGCGCAAGTTAAGGTGGAGGTGCGGGGCGGCCGCTTTTTCGGCGGCCGCCTGCCAGCACCTCCATCCCCGGCCTCCTAACCCCCCCCCCCCGCGGCATTGCCGGCTGTTTCCCGAGAGCCCGGCACTTCTCCTTGGTGCCGGGCTCATTTGCCGGCACTCGCGAGCGGGGATCGCGCTGTTGCAGGCACCTCCCCCTTAACAGTGGGAGGAAGGCCTGCAGTACCGCAGCGTGCCGTGCCGCAGCGTGTGGCGCTGCGGCACGTTGCGCTGCGATAATCAGTTTCAGCGCCCTAAGAGGGACGTGGAGCGCCTCGAGCCTCGCCCCGTGTCCCTCGAGCAGCACTGAAACTGAATTTCTGGCGATCGGAATTACTCCGATCACTGCGCTAAATCCTGCGCTCAGGCGACTTTTGCGCCACTTTGGCGCCCCAACCCAATTTCTAGGCCACAATTTCTAAATTTGCGGATTCCCTCTCTCTCTCTCTGAAGGCCATGAAAATATTTGTTTAGATAATCACAGCGATACTCTAGGCAAAATTCCTGGAGGCTCCTTTAGTACAGTCATTGATAATCGAAAGATAACCCAAAAGCCTTAGTAGAAGGCTTAGGCTCGAGCGGCAGACAAGGCAGGCGGCAATGGCAGCAGCTCCAGGCTCTGCAACGTGGTTTTGCGCTACTTCCAACTTCCTCATATATCGTACTGCGCATGCGCGATCAGATCGAGTGCGTATGACTAAACAGGCGCGCATGCTAGAGGAAGTCAAAAAATGCAGTGCAATAATCACTTTGTTATAAATAGCGGCAAAAAGTACAAAAGCCAGGAAGTTATGCGAAACTTCTTGTCCTTGTCTTCAAATTTCTCACTGGTCTCGACCCTAACTCTGAAATCTCCTACGCCCCGTGATTCTGTGACCTTGTCTGCAAACCCCTCCACCCCACCATTGATCACAGTACCTGCAACTGTCTTTGACATTTTTTTAAACTTTTCAAACCAATTTTTTTGACTAAGCTTTTGGTCACTCCCCCTAACTTCTCCCTTCTTGGCTGTGCTCATTTATTTGGGTTTTGTGAAGTGATTTGGGACTTTTTCTGTTGCATTAAAGGCTCTACATTTTATACTCACCACAGTAAGATCTCTTCGTGGGGGTGGCCTCTGTCTCATGTTTGGTAACTCTGCATTGTTTAAAAGAAATATAATTAACTTTTGTTGTATAGATAGCCAAGACCCTTTCCAACTTTCACTATAAGTAACAGGTGAACAGGCATTTTCATCTTTCTTCAGACAATTTAAGTTAAATGCTATACGCAACACGTCTCACATTCTGAAAAAGGTTAAACACACAGCAGGAATGAGCCTTTGGTGAAATTTAGATTTGACCCACATAAAATCTGAAAGGTTCAATCTGAAACGTGACAAAAGAAAGCCAGTGCCTGAAGATAGCCAGCAATAGCCTGTGAGAATTGTTGAGGCAATTTATAAAGCCTAAAATGAAAATAGGCAATTTAGATACACAGATCCAGGTCACACAAGAACAGATCCCTAGAGTTCCTGTGTTGATGTGAAGTTGTTTCTATGAGTGGCAGTGCAACTCAAAAGACAGGCCCCATATGACTCCTGAGCACGCTGAAGTCAGCAATTGTAAGACCATTTCCATTAGATAATTTCAAACCAGCAATGGGTGCAGTGTAACTCCACGCCAGTGTGAAGACATATTTTAAATAATATCCAAGGGGCCGATTCATTGAAGTTCCTGGGAAATTAAAAAACTTATGGGATCTATTAAGTTTTACAATAAAAGTGGCATTCCTGCCAGCCCTTGGAACTTGACATCTCAGGTGTATAGCCACAAAAGTATAATTGCATATATTAAACTGACAAATCAAAAGTAATAGACATGCAACAAAAGACACCGTCTTACTGTCGGTCATTCCCTCTCTCCACACCTCCATACCCCTGCTCAGTTCTCTCCTATCCTATCCTCAGGAACAGTCTCAACTTTTACTTCACCTTTTCCATGAGCAACATCAACTAGTATTTTTTCAAAGTCCCAACTACTGCATGTCCCTGGAATCTGTGCCATTAGTAATCTTCCGAAATGGAATCTGTGAAGCGAGAACTCTTGTAGTTCCAGCAAGTGACTGCCATCTGTTTCTTGTCGCACTTACTGAAGTTATTTTAAGTTGTTACATAGTTCCAAGTGCATACTTACTGCCTTTTGCATCAGCACATGCTACCCCTCGGAACTCAAATTTTTCATCTTTCTGGTCAAATAAAGATGCCTTCTCTCTGCTCTCTTTAGTGGATCCTGGCTGTTTGCCAATTCCATCAAGGTCCGTTGCGCTTGAATGGATAGACTGCCCTGAAGTTATCTTCTGACCCAAGAGATCATTGGTAGCCATTTTCAAGTATGAGGCAGGAGCCCAGCCCTCCCGATCCTGATATCTGTTAAAGGAAAATAAAGCGTTTTCTAAATGAACTTTGTTCGGTGACGTTGCTGTACCTGAACTTTCAAAATCAGTTCTGTCAACCTGGTAAAGATGTATTTATTTTAAAATATAGCCCAATAATAAATAAATGAGAGCATGGGATGAATTTAAAATTGCTGCTTTGGGTTGAAAGCCATATTCAAGAATCCTTTCAGCTTCTCAGTAAGAGCAAAGTTGTCCTGTCTTTTTATTCCCATTATAGAGAAAACCTCTTAAACAATATAGAAGCAGTCATGCTATGAGTTTTTTCCGGCACCTTATTGAGTTACGTTCTTACCTTACAGGTGTCCCTATGTCATGCACCACCTGTGACTGAAAGGACAGGTAATTTACCTGTTCTCAGATCTGCAACTGAACCAGCCACTGGGAAGAGTAGGAGAGCATTCCAGCTTCCCAACCTCCAAGAAATGTCCCTGGTTCCATGCAATTGTTTCTCCAAATTTGTGGTTAAAATTGCAACTCATTGCCCCCTACCCAACCCCGCTCCGCTCCCTCCCCACAAATATTGAGGCCAATGTATAGCAATGCAAAAATGGTACCTTATTGGTCACCACTTATCACATCATTATTACAAGGATCTCTATACTGTCACTGGGACTTTGTCTGGCCTTGATATGACCTTTAGCCCTATCCAAAATAGTGAAAATGCCCAAACGGAAACAAAGCAAAATTGTGAGTATTTGACTTTCAATTGTATTTGGTGGCAAATAACAAATTAAATCTAACATTGGATTAAAGAACCAAGTGTAGCAAGAGATAAATCAGCACAAGGTTCTTTTAACCCCTTCTATTTTGGTGCATTGCTGACATTCAACTAATATTGCAGAATCGGTAAAATATTAACAAAAGTACATTGCTAATTAGTGCAATTTTTCAGCAGCTTATTGTTCATGCTTATGCTGCTGAATTCTGAATATTCTTATTAAATTCCATAATTTTTGCCTATTTGTTGCATATTAAATGCAGTGCATCATTGATGGCAGCACTAGTTGCTTTTACACCGGCCTTAGTGGGTTGCTTGCGCTGCTGATTACCGACACAAAAGTCATTTAAAAAAAATTAATTCATGGGATATGGACGTCATTGACAAGGCCAGCATTTATTGCCCATCCCCAGTTGCCCTTGAGAAGGTGGTGGTGAGCCGCCTTCTTGAACCGCTGCAGCTCGTGTGGTGAAAGTACTCCCACAGTGCTGTTAGGGAGGGAGTTCCAGGATTTTGACCCAGCGACGATGAAGGAACGGTGATATATTTTTAAGTCAGGATGGTGTGTGACTTGGAGGGGAACTTGTAGGTGGTGGTATTCCCATGCACCTGCTGCCCCTTGTCCTTCTAGGTGGTAGAGGTTGCGGGTTTGGGGGTGCTGTCGAAGAAGCCTTGGCGAGTTTCTGTAGTGCATCTTGTAGATGGTACACACGGCAACCACGGTACGCCGGTGGTGGAGGGAGTGAATGTGAAGAGAAAAAGATTGGTGAAGTCAAGCGTAGGTCCCTTGCAGTCAGAATCAGGGGAATTTATAATGGGGAACAAAGAAATGGCAGACCAACTAAATACATATTTTGGTTCTGTCTTCACAAAGGAGGACACAAATAACCTCCCAGAAATACCGAGGAACATAGGGTCTGATGAAAGGGTGGAACTGAAAGAAATCAGTATTTGTAGGGAAATGGTGTTAGGAAAATTGATGGGACTGAAGGCCGATAAATCCCCAGGGCCTGATAATCTACATCCCAGGGTACTTAAGGAAGTGGCCCTAGAAATAGTAGATGCATTGCTGGTCATCTTCCAGAACTCGATAGACTCTGGAACAGTACCAATGGATTGGAGGGTAGCTAATGTTACCCCACTATTCAAAAAAGGTGGTAGAGAAAAAGCGGGGAATTATAGACCGGTAAGCCTGACATCGGTAGTGGGGAAAATGCTAGAGTCCATTATAAAAGATATAATAGCAGAGCACTTGGAAAGCAGTGACAGGATCGGACAAAGTCAACATGGATTTACAAAAGGTAAATCATGCTTGACTAATCTACTGGAATTTTTTGAGGATGTAACTGGTAAAATAGATAAGGGAGAACCAGTGGATGTGGTGTATTTGGACTTTCAGAAGGCTTTCGATAAGGTCCCGCATAAGAGATTAGCGTGCAAAATTAAAGCACATGGGATTGGGGGCAAGGTATTGACTTGGATAGAGAACTGGTTGGCGGACAGAAAGCAAAGAGTTGGAATAAACGGGTCGTTTTCCGAGTGGCAGGCAGTGACTAGTGGGGTACCGCAAGGATCGGTCCTAGGACCCCAGCTGTTCACAATATATATTAATGATCTGGACGAGGGAATTGGATGTAATATCTCCAAATTTGCAGACGACACAAAGCTGGGTGGGAGGGTATGCTGCAAGGAGGATGTCATGAAACTCCAGTATGATTTGGACAGGTTAGGTGATTGGGCAGAAACATGGCAAATGCACTATAATGTGGATAAATGTGAGGTTATCCACTTTGGTGGCAAAAACAGGAAGGCACATTATTATTTGAATGGCAATAGATTGGGAGAAGGGGAAGTGCAAAGAGACCTGGGTGTTATTGTGCACCAGTCGCTGAAGGTAAGCATGCAGGTGCAGCAGGCGGTTAAGAAGGCAAATGGTATGTTGGCCTTCGTAGCAAGAGGGTTCGAGTACAGGAACAAGGATGTCTTGCTACAGTTGTACAGGGCCTTGGTGAGACTGCACCTTGAGTATTGTGTGCAGTTTTGGTCGCCTTATCTGAGGAAGGACGTTCTTGCCATGGAAGGAGTGCAGTGAAGATTCACCAGGCTGATACCTGGGATGGCAGGAATGACGTATGAGGAGAGATTGTGTCGATTGGGCTTATACTCACTGGAGTTTAGAAGATTGAGAGGGGATCTCATCGAAACCTATAAAATTCTGTCAGGCCTGGACAGACTAGATGCTGGAAGGATGTTCCCGATGGTCGGGGAGTCCAGAACCAGGGGTCATAGTCTAAGGATAAGGGGTAGGACATTTAGGACTGAAATGAGGAGGAATTTCTTCACCCAGAGAGTGGTGAGCCTGTGGAATTCTCTGCCACAGAGGGCGGTGGAGGCCAGTTCATTAAATATATTCAAGAAAGAGTTGGATATATTTCTTAAGGCTAAAGGGATCAAGGGATATGGGGAGAAGGCAGGGACAGGGTACTGAATTTCAATGATCAGCCATGATCTCATTGAATGGCGGAGCAGGCTCGAAGGGCCGAATGGCCTACTCCTGCTCCAATCCAATCTTATATGTTTAAGGTGATGGATGGGGTACGAGTCAAGCAGGCTGCTTTGTCCTGGATGGTGTCGAGTTTCTTGAGTGTTGTTGAAGCTATATTCATCCAGGCAAGTGGAGAGTATTCCATCACATTCCTGACTTGTGCCTTGTAGATGGTGGAAAGGCTTTGGGGAGTTAGGAGGTGAGTCACTCGCCAAAGAATACCCAGCCTCTGACCTGCTCTTGTAGCCACATTAATTATGTGGCTGGTCCAGTTAAGTTTCTGGTCAATGGTGACCCCCCAGGATGTTGATAGTACTAACAGTAATGCCGTTGAATGTCAAGGGGCAGTGATTAGACTCTCTCTTTTTGGAGATGGTCATTGCCTGGCACTTGTGTGGCATAAATGTTACTTGCCACTTATCAGCCCATGCCTGAATGTTGTCCAGGTATTGCTACATGTGCGCATGGACTGCTTCATTATTTGCAGAGTTGTGAATGGAACTGAACACTGTGCAATCATCAGCGAACATCCCCACTTCTGACCTTATGATTGAGGGATGGTCATTGACAAATCAGCTGAAGATGGTTGTGTTGAGGATACTGTCCTGAGGAATTCCTGCAGCAATGTCCTGGGACTGAGATGATTGGCCTCCAACTATCACAAGGATCTTCCTTTATGCTGGTTATGACTCCAGCCAGTGGAGAGCTTTCCCCCTGATTCCCATTGACTTCAATTTTACTAGGGCTCCTTGATGCCACACTCGGTCAAATGCTGCCTTGATGTCAAAGACAATCATTCTGACCTCACCTCTGGAATTCAGCTCCTTTGTTCATGTTTCAATCAAGGCTGTAATGAGGTCTGGAGCCCAGTGGTCCTGGTGGAACTCAAACTGGGCATCAGTGAGGTGGTTATTGAGTGTCGATGACACCTTCCATCACTTTGCTGATGATTGAGAGTAGACTGATGGGGCGGTAATTGGCCAGATTGGATTTGTCCCACTTTTTGTGGACAGGACATAACTGGGCAATTTTCCACATTGTTGGATAGATGCCAGTGTTGTAGCTGTACTGGAACAGCTTGGCTAGAGACTAGTTCTAGAGCACAAGTCTTCAGCACTACAGCCGAGTTGTTGGTGGGGCCCATAACCTTTGCTGTATCCAGTGTGCTCAGCCATTTCTTGATATCATGTGGAGTGAATCTGATTGGCTGAAGACTGGCTTCTGTGATGGTGGGGACCTCAGAAGTAGGCTGACATGGATCATCCACTCGGCACTTCTGGCTGAAGATGGGTGCAAACACTTCAGCCTTGTCTTTTGCACTCGTGTGCTGGGCTCTGCCATCCGATGGGACAGGACATACACAGGGATGATGATGAAAGAAAGACTGACTTACATTTATGTAGCGCCTTTCACAACCACTGGACGTCCTAAAGCGCTTTACAGCCAATGAAGTACTTTTTGAAGTGTAGTCACTGTTGTAATGTAGGAAATATGGCGGCTAATTTGCACACAGCAAGTTCCCACAAACAGCAACGTAATAATGACCAGATAACCTGTTTTAGTGATGTTGATTGAGGGATAAATATTGGCCAGGACACCGGGGATAACTTCCCTGCTCTTCTTTGAAATAATGCCATGGGATCTTTTACATCCACCTGAGAGAGCAGACAGGCCCTCAGTTTCACGTCTCATCCAACAGACGGCACCTCCGACAGTGCAGCACTCCCTCAGTACTGCACTAAAGTGTCAGCCTAGATTTTTGTGCTCAAGTCTCTGGAGTGGGACTCGAGCCCACAACCTTCGAGGCAAGTGCACTACCAACTAAGCCACAGCTGACACTGATGGCGGAGTCTGGGACGTTGCTGAAAGGTATGATTCTGTGAGTATGATTATGTCAGGCTGTTGCTTGACTAGTCTATGGGACAGCTCTCCCAATTTTGGCACAAGTCCCCAGATGTTAGTCTCACGCATCCAATGGCAACCCTAATGTAAACTTGCCAGATTCACTAGTACCGTCTATGTTGATTTTTTTTTTTTTTTACTGGGTTGTCCAGGCAGGCAGTCTTAAGCGTTTCTGATTAGTTAACTTGGGATTGCCACTGGGTGCGCAAGAACTGTGTGTCAGGAGCCAGCAGTACAAGCATCCCTTTTAGACCAATTTTAAAGCAGCTACTGAGAACTGTCTGTAGTTCCAACCATACATTCTCATCTACAAAGAGACTTTATTCAAAGATGACAGTTTCACATTGTCATGAAAGATTCTATGAGCAACCCTTTCATAGGAATCAGAACTGGGATTTTTTTTTCTAATTCAGATACCAAACGGATGTTAATCCTTCCTCAATTGGTACATCAGAAGGATATTACATAATGTGACTAAGTTTATTTCAACAAATTAATCATATCCTGTAAAATATGAAAGCCACTTCAGTGACTAAAAAGGAAACCATCAGAATCTGGTATGTCTAAGCTCAAATATATTAAATTACTGCTCGTCCCAATTCTAAATCTTTATGTTGCAGTATCTGTTAGATAGCTCAATGTAATTTTAAGTCATTAACAAAATGCATCATGAAACATTGACATATTTCAAGATTTTATTTGTTGTAATGTGACCTCTTTATTTAGCCCCAAATCCATACCACCTTTAGTTGGGAGGTGGGAACAGTGTGGACTCATATCTCTATTGTTGCTAGCAATACTACTCCAGTCAATCCATTAGAATATCTGCCTGAATGGTATAGAAAAGCAATCCTTCCCCCAACCAGTTTTCTCCCTTTCTCCAATGAAATGCAGCCTGAAGGAGAAAACCCCAATGTCAATTTTGTTAGAGACTGGGATTCACAATTCTCAGAAGAGCGTCCAACACTACAACGTTGTAGCCAACGAATATAGACCCAATTGTCAGAGACAGATTTAGTAAGTATTTCTTGTGTTTGTCGAACTCAATAACACATCAATGATTTATTTTCAGAGGAACTGAGTAGCCATAGTGAAGACATCCTTTCATAATTTTCTTCTAATTAGTTTTTGTCCAATTCCTGGTACAACCCGTCAGTACTAGACAAGCAACAGCAAGTCATGTGCTGTAAGATCTTATATTTAAATCTCTTGTGATAACAGAGCACACAGGATGTGCTAGATGTTAACTTTTTAATAATGTGTAAATAGCTGCACAATTACAGGATTTCACCAAAAATATTTGAAAATGCCAAGCCTAGTCATCCTTAATTATCTGGAGATAAAGGTATGTCCAATTGGTTTTTAAATATCTTAGGGGGGAAAATTTGGTTGCTTTGTGCCTCCCGTTGGTGCCCTAAGAGGGCGCTAATGGGGCACAAAGTAACTAGCGCCTGAGCACGGTGTCGCGAACACCTCCTGCGAAATTCAGCGGGAGGTTAGCGGCAGCGGCAACCGGTAGCACCCCGCGGCGCTGTGCCTCTGGCAATGACGTCATCGCCGTGCACAGCTCCCCGCTCGCGCCCCAGCCGCAAACTTCCGTAGCACCCCGACTTACCGCCGGACACTATGTCCGACAGGGTCAGGGGGGCATACGTGTGGCCGGGGTGGCGCAAATTAAAGGGGAGGTGCCGGACAGTTATTTTTGTTGGTGGCCGCCTGCCAGCACCTGCCTCCTCTGCTGTCCCCGGCCTCCTGTGCAGCCCCCCTCGTGGGGTGCCGGCCGTGGTATGTCAGCCCGGCACTCATCTTGCAGCTCTTTTGCTAGCACTCCGATCCCTGGTGGCCCAGCTGGGCCCCGGGTCGTGCTGCGCTAGGCCCCTCCCCTTTAATCAGGGGAGGAAGGCCTGCAATACCGCAGCGCCACTATTCCCTGGTAGCACCCCGGGGGGGGGGGGGGCTTCCAGTAGCACCCCGCCTCCCTCTTGGGGCGCTACCAGCGAATTTCGGGCGCGGGGGCGCTAACTTTTTTGGGGCGCTAAAAATAGCACCCCGGCGAAATTAACGCCCCAAGGGGGGTGCGACTGAATTTTTCCTCCTTAGTTTTCTTTTAAGGCTAAATGCCTTTAAATATGCAAATTCGTCAAATCAAATCTACTGGTCCAGAAATTTCTGGAGTGGCACATCAGGCGGCGAGTGCCCTGAATTGGATTTGTTTTCCTCACCCTTCAGGTCATATTATTTTTGCACCACAAATGCAAATTGATAACGGCGCAGCAACATCAACAGGATATCTGGGACCTCATGAATGTCGGGTCCAATGGTCTATCTCCTTAATCAATTATATTTAAAGATGGAGCAGGAAATAGGGTGAATTAGAGTCAAATTAGATACAGAAAGAGAAGTAAAGGGGGAAAGAAAGTGAGTGAATTGAGAAAGAGAAAAAAGAGACAGAAAGCAAAAGTAAGAAAATATTTTTAAAATTTACAATAGCTCTAGGAACAATTTATTACTTGCGGGAGTGAGACACCACAATTTCATTGTTACCTTTCTGGGCCTCCAAGGTTGAGTGGTATGTCAGGACCATGAATCACATCATTAACAGGGTCCTTACGACATGAATTATCAGCTCTAAATGGCTGCAACGAGATTAATTTGTATTAATGGTGTAAGTCGAGCAATTTCATGGCACACAATGGGCGGGCTCGCGGCAAGATGGTAGTTTTTTTTCAGTATGGGTGAGGCTAATGGCAGAGCAGCACAGATCATCCAGCAATTTGTAGAGAATTGGAACTCGTGGCATATCTCTTCATCACAAATTGCTGGGATTTTTTACGCACTAATTGTTAGCACCGTGAACTCGCCATTATTTTTTCCATCAATTTCTGGGCCATTGATTCTGAAGTGAAGTACTGTATTTTGCAGCAAATTCAAAGAGTGATATTTCTTGTAAGATGAATTTCTATGACCACACACGTTATTTTGGATTCTGTATTTAAGGGGCAAAAATGGCATTAGAGCAATCTGCAATCCTACATTTCTGATTTAAATGCTCATGTACATTAGTATGAAAGACCATTTATCAGAATATACTCCTAGAATTTACTCCAGACAGGACTATAGATGGTGCTGTTGCACATCCATTTCTCTTTTCTCTCTAGTCCAAATCATTTTGGCACCTTAAGTGCAAAATCCATAAAATCACAATTTATGGGTTGGGTCACCATTATTCGATAAATGGTATGAAATCTGACCTGTGTTTCCTTACTACTTACACTTCTGTTGTTACTTCAAATATTTTTTGAACATTTGCAACAACAAAAAAACACTCTGGGGGCAATCGATGTGTGCGGGGGCTGGGAAAATACAGGGGACACACAGGAACAATTCCAGCACAAAGTAAGTGAATCAGAGGGGTCCAGGAGGAAAAGCCTGGCCAGGAGAGTGGGGAAAGCATCAGAGGCCCCAGGTTTCCTTGTAAAGCCTGGAGGAGCAGCATCGAGAACCAGTTTCCCTAGCTGCCAGAGCTCTCGGAGAACAGTTCACACTAGATCATTTCACCTAAACTATCTCTTCCCCCTCCCCAATATACCAACAGTCTCGCTATCTTTATAACCAAAGTCCTCATAACCATTGCCCTCCTGCAGTGATCATTTCACCAAATACTATCAAATCCAGAGAACCATTTTACTGCTAGAACTTACTTCATAATTGGATTAAAATTAGAATTAAAATCACCCATGTGCCAAACCCTAGTGCCTGTACGTGTACTTTTTTAACTATCTGAGTGTATTCTATGACGTGTATCCGTGTTAGCTACAGCTTGGGAGGTCAAAGGCAGCTGAACTTCCACTGAGAACACATCAGACGGCCATGATGGGCGATCTCAAGCAGTTCTGGGCATTGAGGGCCCAGCTACAGACTACAGTATCTTGGACAATGGGTGCCTCTCCCATGGAGTCGATGCCATGCTCCTGGGGCTGCGTCTCAGCACTCCTACTGCTCTGCACAAAAACAGAGTGCACAAGTGATGTGACGCTCTGGAAGCCCCCATCAATGTTAGACCCCAGGGCCAAGATGGTAGCAGTCTGAGCTTCCATGCGAACAGGTGTCTGCAGCACGCTCCCTACCCACTGCGTGCCCATTTTTGGGCACAACTGAATATCTAGGCCCTGATGTCTTGTTTTGCTTGGGGGGAGTGTACATAAAATGACTGTTTTTGTCACCATGACTTAATTTGGAGTTCCCGAAGATGACCACACTCCTACCATAATGTGTGAGAACAGAAGAAAATACAGTAATTGTAGGACCTCAAGCCACTCTGCTCTGTACATCTGTTAATCCTAACTCCAATGACTCATTATCCACATGCTTGTTATTTGCTCAGTGTACTTATAATAAGCTCTATTCTGGAAAAGAAGCCGGAAAAAGGAAGCGGCACCATGAGACTTAACCACTTCAAGTAAGAAAAGGTTGACTAAGATGGCAATTTTTGTAAACCTACGTCATAATTCTCTTTATTTATCTGGAAAGAGCTTAACCATTTAAGTACTAGATTTTCTGTGAGCCTGTTAATACAGTAAGGCCAATTTTGTTCAAGACCCACCAATGGCGAGGGGTCTCACTGGTGGTGGGCAGGTGCTGTAAAATTGCATATCTGATTTGTAACCTGTTGTGTTTTGCAACAGCCAATTTGGAGAGCAAAAATTAAGGTGAGCTACAGGCATGTACAGGCCTGACTGAAATGGAATAATTATTTAAAACTGGTCCCACACCAAATCTCATGACTTTGGCTGAAATTCCATCCACAGCACAGGGGAATTCTGGGACCTGGCCTGCAGGCTTCTTGAAAGGAAATGACAGTTTAAGTTATGGGTAAAAGCGTTTGTTTTATTTTGCATTTTTCTGCTTGCGGTAGTTGGCAGTCTACATTTTTTTTTTGTGGGGGGGGGGGGGGGTGGGGGTGGTTAGGGGCCAATACATCGAGCTACATTGAGTGTACAGCACAGAAACCAGCCATGTGGCCCAACTGGTTTATGCTGGCATTTATGCTCCACACGAGCCTCCTTCAGTCCCACTTCATCTAACCCCATCAACATATTCCTTTCTCCCTCATGCACTTATCTAGCTTCCCCTTAAATGCATCTATGCTATTTGCCTGAACTACACCTTATATGTTCTTTCACTTTCCTGCCATTTAAACCACAGGAAAGTGTGGAAATTGAGTATTCCTTTGTTGGTTCTGAATGTGCTGCTGCGCACCCTGGGATCCAAGTGTCAAAACACACACACACACACACACCTAGGCACGTCAGACGAGATCTGTTTTTGCCACCTGGATTTCACAAAAGAGCCAGTCATAGAGTTTGGCCATCTGCTACAGAAGGACCTGAAGATATCTGGGCACAGATGACTCGGCCCCATAGAAATTAAGGTTATCACATGAACCTGTCATGTTGCTGGATCTTTGAAGCCACCCAGGGGATATCTGCACAGCAGGCTGTCTCAGTGCACACAGGTATCAAGCAAGTGTTAAACACTGTGTTTGCAAGGACCACACCATCATCAATTCCCCTCTGAAAAGGAGGCATTAGCTGGACAAGGTGCGAAGTTTTCACCAAGTGGCAGAGTTCCCTCAAGTGCAAGGCACTGTCGATGGCACCTATGTGGCTTCTCACAATAACCCCATGGCCGACATGAACAGCAAGGGTTTGCACTCAATTAATGTTGAGGTGGTTTCTGACGAAAGAAAGATTGTCTGCACAGCAATAGCCATTATACAGGAAGCAGCCATGATGCCTTCATTCTGTGGCAGTCTACGCTGTCCACAATTTTGAAAAGAGAAGAAACACTTGGGTGGATGGCTCTTAGGTGACAAGAACTAACCTCTGGATCTACTGAGAAACCCCTAGCAGCAGAGACGTGCCGCAAGCTGTAAACTAGAGCATTTGTTTGCTGTTCCTCAGTGGTCCCTCTACCTGCAAGGACTCTGTACCATCTAGCTTTGGCAATAATGTATGGGTGCACGCAAAAGGATAATGCTTGAAGCTGTAGCTCCCACAGGCCATGGGCATTCCAGCTTCTGTTGGTGCCATGCTTCATGGGCCCCCTCATGAAATCTGTGCAAAAATGTAAAGTGTACTTCCCTTCACCTTGCTCCTGATAGCAGCAATCATTTTCAGCCTCGCAGGAGAAACCTCAGTGACTCAGGCAGCACCTTCTCTCTATGCAGCTGGCACTGGAGGGTGGCTGTCATTTTTTGGAATCTTTTTGACCATTTTCCATAGTAAGTATTTGGGAAAAGAGCAACTTTAAATATTAGTTTTTCAAAAAAAAGTGTTTCAGTTAAGTTTAAATAAAAAGGCTGGGGTGACAGGTAGTTAAGATGCTAATGAGCTGGCATTAATGCTGCTTCCATAAGCAATATTTTCAGACTGTCTCGACAATCAGAAAGAACCTCACATCCGTTGTACTGGAAAGTCTCTGCGCCCATTTTCTGGCTGTGAGTAGCAAGACATAAACTAGAGACTGAGACACAGGCTGGCAGCAGGTTTTTGATACAGAATGCTGTGCAAGCAGTTAGGTTTTTAAGCAAAAAGCTGTGAAGTCTTTCACCAAGATGAAGAGGTCAGAAATGCTGCATCAACAGTTAGAAGTCATCTTGTTTAAGTCAAGGAAGGCAATCCACCAATGTGGGGAAACGAGGCGTGTTCTTTGTTTCTTAATCACTATGCAAAGTTAAGTGGTACTGTTTGAATGAAGTGAGTCCAATCATAACTGCTGTTCTATATGTTCACCTTACTGTAAAATAAAGCATCTTATCACTTCATATCAGGCCTCATCTCACCAAGTGTTTGCTCAGTCTGCTTTTGAAGAGACTGAAGTAGTATACATGCAAAAGACACAAATATCTGGTTCAGATCACAAGGGGGTACTACTGTTATACCCCCAGGTCATGTTATCACACAAGTAGATATAGGGCTGTGTGAGTCAACTCCCATTAAAAGTAAGATGCTTTGACCGCGCCCTGGAATAACTGACACCACTAAACCCAAGAAGGTATCTATGGCAGATCTGAATTTGTACAGTAGCCTTCAGCTTCAAATAGGGCTAACTTTCTTGTTGGTGGGCCTCCTGCAGCAGCACTTCTTAACTCTACAGCATCAACAGGAGCAGTGTTCCTCATATATCCCCATTGTGACTTTGTAAGCAATTAGTGCACTTTTCTGCCACCAACAACACTTCCCATTAAAGTCGCGCTGTTGCCCTTTAAGAGCTGACGTCTCATTGGATTTTATGCTCCCCAGTCAACTGTTCTACATGCTCAGCTTTTGGGCAAGCTTGTCATATGCCAGTAGGCTACTCCAATTAGGGGGAGGGACTCCTGCTGCCATTCTCACAAAATCAGGACTTATTTTATTAAATGTAATTTTCATATAAGTTCAATTTATCACTTAAAATTGTGTACAAAGCTATATCCATACTGCCTTTTACCCAAGTACAATGAAGTAAGGATAAGCCACAGCCATGATGTCCTGTGCCACAATCTTCCCTCATGCCATATTAAAACTAAGCACCTTATTAGGGTATTTGAATTACCTGATTTTCCACCAGCCTTCCAGGTTCTTCTGTATAACCTCCACCACTGCACCTCTTTCCAAATCAATCTCATCATTATCTCTTGCCGAGTATGGATAAATGACAACAAAATTCTCCTCTGAAAAAACAAGTTTATATTACATTTACATTCAAAACAGCACGTGCCATGCAGGAGGCCAGTATTTATGGGGGTTAGCAAAACTAAAGTATGATTAACAATGATGCTTGAAGCTCTGTAAAATTAGTTCACTTAAACTGAACTTAATTTAGCTCATTGTGTATGACCAACAACTTCATCAATATAGAATTTTACAGTGTTCCAATGAATGGAATATGCGTGTATTGATTCACTACAACCTTCTTTGTGTGTTAACACTTCATGCTGCAGCAGGGGGCAGGGTGGAAGGAAGGGGTGGTTGCGTAGGAGAAACCAAATGGTCAAGATGACGAGTACATTATGACTACAGGAAACATGAACACCATGCAAGTTTTCAATTACATTTCCACTATCCAGATATTGTGGTAAATTTCATCAGAAAAATTAATAATCATTGTGCCCCAGTCCCATGATATAAGCTATCGCATTTGTTAAGGAAAGCAATTTTGGGCAATTCTGTACAGGAAGTAATGTCAGCATTTCACTTTTACCAGAGCATTTAGGGCTTTTTGGCAACAGTGAAGAAACAGACTGCTCCCATTATAGGATACAACCTTGAACTAAGTTTTATTTAACTGGCTTAACTCTTCAACTCATTCAATGCTGGTTCCGAATCTGACCTCGTGAACATATATAATGGTTAGGATTCAGAGATCATGCAATGTGAATCACAATATTTATTTTATACCTTTATACCACAAGTGCAATAAATGTACATTAAATTTAACAGGCATGCTTTCTCACAAGAGCGCAAAATTATATTTTTGCTTTCCCCATGTAAAAGTCTAAGTGCAAAGGATTGTGCCTTTACTCTAGTGTTACTTCAGTGTGACTGGAGCTAGAGAGGGTTAGGGTCATATAATTGACTAGTCTATCGTATGAATAGAGGGGAAAAGTCATGATGCAGTATAGAGATCTGGTAATAGAGGCATCATCTCAAATTCAGAAATGACAATGTAGATGACATCAAAACTTATCAAAAGTTTATTTACCACAGGGCCAAAAATCGGTGGCCCTTGCACTCTTGCAGTTACTCTGGTGGGACGGTGCCTGATGGGCTGGAAATTAGGCTGGGACCTGGATATGCTGGGTCTCATTTTGCACCGGAATTCTCACTCAGCTTTGTGGAAGCAAAGCCTTAACCCATCCTCAACAAGGCCAGCTGTGTAGGAGGGGGAAAGGATTGGGACACTCAACACAAGCAACTCCCACGTCCCCTGTCTCTTACAGGATTGGCAGCACACCTGGTTCAACTGGTGGTTGTAGGGTCCCCGAAGATTGCGCAAATAATTTTTGGACTTTTCGGCCCCCTTCCCACTTGTTCCTGGGGTTGTAGAGTTGTTAGGACATAGAATACACTACCAAAAACAGTGGTGGTAGCAAAAGCCACAAAAACATTTAAAAGGAAGTGGATAAATATTTGAAAAAGAAAGATTTAAAAGGATATGGGGATCTGAACTAAAGGAATAGCTCTTTCAGAAAGCTGGTCTAAGTATAATGGGCCAAATAGCCTGCAGCTCTGTAAAATTCTATGATTCTAGGTCACAATGGGGGAGGTACTGGCCTAGAAATTGGCCTGAGGTGCCCAAGCGGCGCAAAGTTCGCCTGGGCGCTGGAATTTGCGCCACGATCGCCGCAAATTCAGTTGAAGTGCCCCTAGAGGGAGACGGGGCGCGGCTCGAGTCACTCCGCGTCCCTCTTAGGGCGCTGAAACTGAATTTCGCAGCACTACGTGCCGCAGCGCCACACCACGCTGCAGTACTGCAGGCCTTCCTCCCACTGTTAGGGGGGAGGGGCCTGCAGCAGCGCGAGCCCTGATCGCGAGTGCCGGCAAAAGAGCCCGGCACCAAGGAGAAGTGCCGGGCTCTCGGGAAACAGCCGGCAATGCTGCGGGGGGGACCAGGAGGCCGGGGACGGAGGTGCTGGCAGGCGGCCGCCCCGACCTCCACCTTAACTTGCGCCTCTGCCGGCACAGCAAGGCCCCGTGAACCGGGCGCGGGTAGCGAACAGCGCTACAGTGGCGTTCGCTACCAAATATCGCGATCGGGGCGCTGCGCACACCGATGATGTCATCGGTGGTGGCGCAGCGCAAAAGGCTAACGCCACCATTAGCGCCCCTGCTGAATATCGCGGGAGGCGCAGCCAGTGGCGCTACAGCCATTGACTGCCTCTTTAGGCGCTAACAGGTGGCTCTACTCACCCAATTTCTCCCCCACTGAGTTGGGTGCCCTAGAGCTCTGTGCCAAGACCCAGCCAGTCCCTGGTGCATGTACATGACTTGGATATTGCAGTCTCAATGCAAAGTAGATGACACCAAGCAAGGAGGCAACAAAGAACTTACAAAGAGAGCTCAAGATGGTTTGCACCTAGGCTAGCCAGTGATAAATGAAGTTCAATGTGGACAAATGCAAGGTTCTTTATATATTGGAAGTAAAAATAGGAATCATATATACTCCATGAGTGGAACAGAACTTGTTGAGGTGTGTGTGGATGCCAGAAAGAGACATAGTGGCATTAGTTAATTTGTCACTTGCGATGTCCAACATGAAGCAACAATAATGAAAGTAAATAGAATGCTGAGTTGTTTGGCCAAATCAGTTGAGTTCAAATTCCTCATAGTCATGCTGAACCTGTACAGCCAGGCCTGAGAGCATGAACAGAGAATGAGGAGATTTATCTCAGTATCAGAGGGAAAAACTATGAGGATCTACTTGATAAACTTGGGGTCTCGAAAGAGACATCTCAGTGCTGACTCTCAAGAGGTAAATAAGGTACTAAATAGGGTAGAGAAAGTAAGCCTGAAACAGTACTTAATGATATGTTAACGCAACAGAGCAAAAAGGCACAGATTGTGAAGGGCAAATTTAGGACAGACATCAGGAAGGTGGTGATAAACAGCTGGAATAGGATGCCATGAAGAATGGTAGAGTCGATATTCTGGAAGAATAAGATCTAAAATGGGTGAAGGACATGCTTCATCTAAATTTACGATCTTGTAAGAGCATATTAACTAGATGTTGTATTAGACCTTATCTGCATATACAGATTAGATGGTTACAAAATGGCTTTCCTCTGTAAGTAGCTCAAATACCTGTTACACAGGTAAGATATCATGGCATTGTTAGGCTTACATTACAGCTAAGAATGGTCTTATTGAAAACCCCATTCTAAGTGGAATTGCACAGTTGGCGCAAGACTACAATATTCTTCCTAAAGGATAATGGGTTCAGAAGCCTATGAAGTAAGGAACTAGACAAAGTTTATCAGACTATAACTGGGGTTATATTGTTAATATAAACATAAAATTACATTAGAAGAGCAAATTCTGCTAAACAGGTTCATGCAAAACACAGACGAGACACATATACGACACATAAATACAGCAAGCAGCTACAAACACAGGACACTGTAACAGCAAGCACTTGTCTCCATCCACCTTGACCCCAGACACTGATGTACAAGTCTCCTAAAGTTCGCCGACGGCCCACATGTCTTGGCAGAGACCAGAATGTCTTAGTGACTGACAGCATGTTGGGAAGCAGGAAGTGATCACAGAGTATAAAGAGCTCATTAATGATTCAATATGTCACTGTGATAAAACTGTTATCTCTTCTCATTCTTAAAATATTAGAATGGGCAACCAAAACCATTTACCATAGATTAATACAATCATACTTGCAAGATAATCAGGAAATACCTGGTACATATGAAATCTCATTATTTTAATCATTAACAAATCTCTGCTATAGATGTATTTTTAAAAACATGTATAAACATAATAAAATTGTAAATGGAGACAGAATGACATCTGAATATACAGTGGCCAAGACAAACTAAACAATAACTGTTGTTACAACGGTCAAACATTAAGATACGGGAAAAGCTCCGTATTCTTTTGAAGCAGTTAAATGTTTCTAGTAAAAATAACTGATTCTCAAGTTTCTGGAGAAACGAATAAAACTAAGAAGCAAAATTTCAGGCAGGAATTAAAATAATCTTTGTTATGAAGTGATTATGCTCAATCTCATTAAAATCTTTATCTTTTAGTTTCTTAAATGATCTTTAGCTACTAATTGAAAGCACCACCACTGGCAGGAGAATACAGTTGGAGCATAACACGTTTTACGTAGGCATTCTCCATTATAAATGTGGAAATAGGAATTTATAACGGATATAAAAATAAGGACAGAATATATCACTTTAAAATGAGGAGAACGCACTAAGTCCTGTTCACCCATCACCCCTGTACTCGCTGATCTACAATGGCTCCCGGTTAAGCAAGGTCTTGATTTTAAAATTCTCATCCTTGTTTTCAAATCCCTCCATGGCCTCACCCCTCCCTATCTCTGTAATCTCCTCCAGCCCCACAACCCTCCAAGATATCTTCACCCTTCCAATTCTGGCCTCTTGAGCATCCCCGATTTTAATTGCTCTGCCATTGGCAGCCGTGCCTTCAGCTGCCAAAGCCCTAAGCTCTGGAGTTCCCTCCCTAAACCTCTCCGCCTCTTTACCTCTCTTTCCTCCTTAAAGACACTCCTTAAAACCTACCTCCTTCTGCCCTTGTATCTCCTTATGAGGCTCAGTGTCAAATTTTGTTCAATTATGCTCCTGTGAAGTGCCTTGGGACATTTTACTACGTTAAAGGCGCTATATAAATACAAGTTGTTGTTGTTGTTGCTTGAATTCTAACTGTGCACACTGGTCCAGTTATCCTCAATCCACTAACCTCGCTCCACCTGAAGACCACACTTGGACTTGACTTCTCGTGTGCAATGGCTTTAGGAGATCGACTAGTAAATAACTAAAATCATAGTCAAACGAAAAGAGATGCCAGACACATTGGCCTAGAAATTGGGTATCGCCCCGCTTGAGGCGTTAGAACTGGCGCTGCGCAAAGTTTATAGCCAGACGAAACTTATCGCCGCCTGGCGCGATATTGGGTTGCATCGCCCCCAAAGGGGATTGAGGCGCGAATTCAGACGTTGCACGGGCCTCCTAAGGCGCAAAACCTTCGGCGCTACCCAATATCGGCGCGGATGGGCGCAGCGCAGGTGATCTCAATTACCGATAACCACAAGACTTCCAGGCGCCGGCCGGCTCTTAAAGGGGTGGGTCAGTCAGCCTCAGCTTCCACATTCAACGCCCTGTAGGCCTCAGAATCGGCGCTCTTCCTTCTCTGGCGCAAAAAACTTGGTCAGGATGGAGAAGGTGATACAGAGAGCAGAGCGCTTCAGCACTGAGGCTCTGGAGGAGTTGGTGTCTGCAGTGGAGCGCCGTCGAGAAGTTCTGTATCCTGACAATGGCAGGAGGCCGAATCAAAAGGATTACCGCCGAGCTTGGAGGGATGTTTCTCAGAGGGTCAACTCCAGCAGCATGGCGACCAGGAGCCCTGTTCAGTGCAGGAAGAAATTCAACGACCTCACTCGGGTCGTTAGGGTGAGCGTTGTTTATGCAAACTTCTGATTCCCTCCATCTGCACCTGACTTCGCGCACCCTGTTGCCATGATGCCCCAATGGCCATCTGTCAGCAAGCACCCATGGCCCTTTCTGGGCACACACATGGACATTTGACTCAAGGCATCATGTAAGGGCTCTTGCACCATGGGGGGCATGAGATGATCTCTCAAGGCATCATGTTAGGGCTCTTGCACCATGGGGGGCATGAGATGATCACTCAGGGCATCATGTAACAGAACTTCCCCTTCTTTCCCCTGCAGTCCAAGCTGGCGACGATCCGCAAGGACCAGCGTCGAACCGGTGGCGGACCTCCACAAGTGGTCACTCTCACGGATCTCGAGGAGAGAGTGCACCAGATTCTTGGAGGACGTCTGAGTGGTCCCGTTACCACTGCAGCTGCCGACCCCATTGTCGACAGCGAGGGTAAGGCTCTCACCTTTTTCAGCTGTCTCCTTCCACTTGGTCCCCCCGCCAGCATGCTTTCTCAGTGTGCAGCCATGTCAGAGCCTTGCTGCAATCTGGCATGCCTTGCCGCCAACCTGACCTTTTGCTAAAGCCACTCTTCCACCTCCCTGCTTTCAGATGCTGCATCACCAACTCGGGATCTGTGCCCTGAAGCTGCCAGTGCCAGTGCCTCCGGAGGCGAGGATCAGGAGGAAGCCGGAGCATCCGTTCCAACTTCAGGGGAGCGTACACATCTGCAGACTGGGGATAGTAGTTCCCTGGAGGGGGGGGGGGGGCTCTGCTGATGAGCCAGTTGCCGGAACAAGCGGCATGCAGCAACGCGAGGGGGGTAGGCAAGTTCAGCCACCGGCTCCCCGGAGGGCAAGGCAGGGAGTGATAACTGCTGCACAGAGTGCAGAGGAGGTGCGTAGCCTGGCTGAAATGAGCACCCAGGCCCGGCTCAGGCACACTGAGCTGATGGCTGTAGTGGGAAGGATGCCTCAGTCGATAGAAACACTGGCAAAGAGTGTGTTGGACTTTGGAGCAGCAATGGAGAGGACTGTCCAGGGCTTCGAGGCTGCTATGGAAAGGACTGTTCAGAGCTTCGGACAATCCCTGGAAAGGTCTGTCCAGGGCTTGTCCGAGTCAGTGGAACGGACTGCTCCAGCCTTGTCCGAAGCAATGGAAAGAACTGTCCAGGGCTTCCCCGAAGCACTGGCACCTGCCACACAGGTCCTCACTGCTGCCACACAGTCACTTGCTGGCCTCGTCCACACCCAGATTGAGGCAACGCGAACTCTCACTGCAGCCACCCTATCTGCATCAGCTAGGATCACCCCAGGCCCTTCCAGTACCATACAAGGCCAGGAATCAGTGGAGCAGGCGATTGTGGCGGTTGAGCCGAACCGGTCCCCACAGAGAGCTAGTGTGTCGTCCGACCATGGTGCAGGTGTCCTCTCTCGGCAGGTGACCATTGCTCATGCCACCGCTGGTACGTCTGCAGTGCAGCTGCCACCACCTGCAGGGCACACTGCTTCCAGCCATACTCAGATCAAGCAGCCTGCGTCCGCACCCTCCAAGACCAGAGGTCGGCCAGGCCGTCCCTCAGGGGCTTCTGCGCTTCCACACAGTCAGCAGACGTCCCCCAGCTTTGACCCCACCACTGGGGTTCAATTACGTAGGAGCAGCAGGGAGGGAAGGGGCCGACCGCGAAAGAGAAGTCGTTCTCCATCAAGGGGCCAGCAGTAGAGGGAGGTGCAGAGACGTTTCTTTGGCCAAATTCAAGGACTTCCTCACCTGTTGTGATTGTTAGAAATGGTTTGTTTAGTTTTGCGGCTTTGCCGAAGTGTTAACTGTTATTTTGTTAGTTATGGTTTCTGTTGACATGACGTTGTTATGCTGGAAGGAAGGACTTTTGTGACAATAAAGAAAAGTTTTAATTTGCAATGGTACACGTTACTATTTACAGACATGCTGGCCTTCAGAGCCTTTCAAAGATCCGAAGAACGAATGACACCCATCATTCCGCCAGAGGGGCCTGGAACCGAGTCCTGATGAGCCTCTGACGGATGGGCCTTCCACTTTCAGGAGCCCTCCCATCTTCCTCCTCCTCCTCCTCCTCCTCCTCCTCGTCCGCATGCTCCTCCTCCTCCGCATGCTCCTCCTCCTCCTCCGCATGCTCTTCCTCCTCCTCCTCGTCCGCGTGCTCGTCCTCCTCCTCCTCCTCCGCTGGACCTTGAGGGACAGCTGGCATTGGCTGGGTGTGTCGAATCACCAAGTTGTGGAGCATGCAGCAGACGACGACGATGTGACCCACTTGCTCCAGCGAGTACTGCAGGGCTCCCCCCGAATGGTCCAGACGGCGGAAACGCTGTTTGAGCACACCAATAGTGTGCTCTACAATGTTCCTGGTCGCCTGATGGCAGCTGTTGTACAGCTCTTCTGCTGGGGTGGTGGCCAAACGGAGTGGCGTCATGAGCCATGGGCAGAGAGGATAGCCCTTGTCCCCAAGAAGCCAGCCTCGTGGGCGAGCCGGCCCCTCAAAGGTCACAAACTGAGGTCTGCCGCAGGATGAGGTCATCGTGGCTGCTCCCTGGGAATTGGGCGTTGACTGCCATGATCATTTGGCGGTGGTCACAGACCAGCTGCACATTGAGGGAGTGGAACCCCTTGCGGTTGCGGAAGTCCTCAGGATTCAGTAATGGCGCCCGCAAAGCCACGTGTGTGCAATCAATCGCCCCCTGCACCATGGGGAAGTCCGCAATAGCAGCGAAGCCCTGCGCGCACTCCGCCTGCTTCTCCGGCTCAGAGGGAAGGTGATGAATTGAAGCCTTCGCCTATAAAGGGCAGCTGTAACTTGCCGGATGCAACAATGGACTGCAAACTGAGAGATATTCGCAATGTCCCCAGTGGCTGACTGAAAGGATCCGGTGGCATAGAAATTGAGGGCAACAGTCACTTTAACGGACACCGACAGAGAGGTCCTGCACCGTAGACGCGGCTGCAGATCCTGAGCAAGCAGGTGGCATAGCTCAGTTACAACCTCCTTCCCGAATCGGAGCCTTCGCACACACTGCTCCTCCGACATTGCAAGGTATGACACCTGCTGCCTGAATACCCTCGCAGCGTACCCTCGGATTGGCCGACCTCCATTGCCCCTCCTCCTTCTGGCCAATCCCGGCCCTCTCTCCCGCCGTCTCTCTGCCCCTTCACAGTGTCCGGCCATGAGGACGATGCCCTCCAAAGCAGCTCCCATTCCGATGCCAGTCGGTCAAAACGCTGTTAGGTGTAACGCTCCAACTGCTCCGGACAGGTTTGAAGGTCCCAAGTATTCTAAGGCTAAATTCCAAAAAATCTGCTCCACAGTAGCTCACCAACTCTCTCCAGCAACGATCACAATGAACAGGCCAAGTGGCTGCAGCTTTTATACTAGAGCTGTCCCCTTTAAATAGCACCCCCCGACTACGAGAAGGGCCTGGTAACGTTCCATCGAACTGTCACTAACAACGCTAGGCGCAAAGGTTCCGGGCGCCACCGAATATCCGGTCCGGGGCGCCAAAAAGGCGTTGCACACTGAAATGACGTCATGATCTGCCTGCGCCCGCGGGCGCGCGCAAAGAGTTAGCGCCGGCGCTAAAAGGATACTCAATATGGGAGGTGGCGCTATATTCACTGTGCCCGCCCGAAAATTGGGTAACGCCCCAATTCTCGGGCTCTTTAGGTGCTAATCGCTGGTGCTACCAACCGAATTTCTAGGCCATCGTCCCATAGACATTGCAGGAGCCATTGCTTCTTGGTTTCTGGTTCAGATTACACAACATCCCTCCTGGTTAAACCACTTTGCATTATTCATCTAATCTCTCTCATCCAGCTCTCGTCTTTCTAAATTCCCACCCCCCACCACCCAAATTCTCAGTTTCCTTGCTGGAATGTTCATGAGTGCATGTGTTTCTAAGGGCTCGATTTTAATAACCCTGGGGAGGCAGGTCGGCAGTGAAAATCGGAAAAAATGGCTTCAGACACCCAACCCGCCTCCGTCCCACCCCCACCCTATTTTCGTGAGTGTCGGGTCAGCCGCTCCCAAACTGACCCGACGGGAACCGGTGGGACAAGTAGTTAAGGCAGTTAAGAGCCTGTTAACTGCATTGCTAATCCTATTTTTATAGTGGTTTCCAGTGCTTCTGGCTCCTGTTTTCCGTCTTGTCAGAATCAGGCCAGCTGCAAGGAGACGAGTTTCCTAGGATACATGATTTGTTGCCATTGGTGCAGCGCTTTAAAAGCGCTCCTGTAACATGGTTGACATTCAAATGCAACAACTTTGTTGTTGGAGGCTAGGGATAAGATTTTGCACATCTACTGACCTTGTGACTATTCAAGCTGACACCCATCTGCAGTGTTACCTGATTGGAATAATTTCAGGCCACTTTGAGTGTGCGCTTGCAAGCTTCTTGCCTCAACTGAAATCTATAGCAACGGGATGGGAAACATTTATATCCTCTCATCCTGATCGTCAGATTCGGGGGAAGAGCAGCCATGGCAGCAGCACCAACCTCCTCCTCACCCACTTGATGCTGCACAGGGCGGAGGGCCTCAGCGCAGGGCTGCACCGCGCTGCAGGAGATACCCCCAACACAGGGTTTACAGGCAGAGGATCAGCTTCCTCAGCATGACTGAGCAGCAGTGCCAAAGGAGGCTGAGACTTTCGAGAGACGTAGTAGCTGACATCTGCACAATGCTGCACCAACACCTGGAGCCCAGAGGAGCATGTGGACACTCCTTACCTGTGGCTGTCAAAGTCACCATTGCACTCAACTTCTTTGCTTCGGGCTCCTTCCAAGGATCAGCTGCAGACATCAGCGGCATCTCCTAGTCAGCCGCACCTTTGCAAAGAGGGCATCACACAGGTCACCGATGCCCTCTTTGCAAAGGCGCACAATTATATCCACTTCTCCACAGATGGCCCAAGTGTGGCCGCGCGTGCGGTTGGCTTTGCCAATATGGCAGACTTGCCAATGGTGCAGGGCATCATAGATTGCATACATGTAGCCATGAGGGCCCCCTATCACAACCCAGCTGCATTTGTCAACCGCAAGGGCTTCCACTCCCTGAACGTCCAACTGGTGTGTCACCACAGGAACATCATCATGCATGTTTGCGCAAAGTACCCTGGCAGTTGCCATGACTCCTTCATCCTGCGCCAGTCTACTGTGCCTCAGCTCTTCCATCCGCCAACCCAACTTTCCGCATGGCTTCTTGGCGACAAGGACTATCCCCTGAAAAAGTGGCTAATGACACCGATGAGGAGGCCATCAAACGATGCTGAGGAGTGGTACAATGTGAGTCACATATCCACCAGAAGCATCAGCTTGCTCAAAATGTGTTTCCGATGCAGAGACAGGTCTGGTGGATCCTTGCAGCATGCACCAGCCAGGGTGTCCAGAATCATCGTGGTCTGCTGTGCCCTGCACAACATCACACAGGAGTGGCTTAGTGCTGCTGCATGAACAAGTGGCTCAGCACACAGCCTCCTCGGAAGATGAGGAAGGGGAAGAGGATGAGGAGGACGGGGAGCGACGCCTTACGGGGCCGGATGTGGCCAATCCAGCAGCAGGCGACCACATTGCTGGCCGTCAGGCAAGGGATGCACTCATCCATGCCATATTAGAGTAAGCTTACGCTTCAACCACAGGTGGCTGGCACATAGAGATGAATATAAGTCCCACATTCTCAAAACTCCAGGTATCATCTGCCCAATAAACGGTGGTTTGCGCTCAGTGTCACCACCAACATTCTACATGGCATTCGCCCTGAGCCCTCACTCTTGAACTTCCATTTCCCAGAACACAGAGGCCACACTTTAGGTGATCTCAGCAGATCATTAAACCTTTTTCGACACTGAACCCATGTGCGTCTGCACACAGACCTCAAATTCACCTCAGCAATTTGCAGTCAAGCTGCCTCGCTTTGCTGAGGAAGCCTCCTCTTTCTGTTTCCAGGGAAGAGGACCTCCTGGCATCCTCTAGCTCCGTCCACAAGAGCATGGAGGGAGCCCTCATTGAACCTGGATGCAGCCTTAGTTTTTGGCACTGCCATTCCTGCAGCAGCCAGCACTTGTGACAGAAAAAAGCTAATGCTTTTGCAAAGGGGACATGGACCCTTTAAATCTTTACTGAAACAACGCGTCATCAGAGGCGAGAATCTGACACACTGCAAGCAATTGCCTGGAGGGACCTGCTCGTCGGCCGCAACGAGGCCAATCAACCTAAAATCTCATCTGCGAGGCGGCGGCAACTGGGAGCGGGTCCGGAAGACGCGAGCAGCAGGCCCGCCATCAACCCGCCTCCTTCCTTAAAAATCGAGCCCTAAGTATTTCAAAATACTTATTACAGGTTGAGCGCCCAAAATCCGGAGTTCCGGAATCCGGGTTGATTGGTGGCAGGGTCGTCCGGAATCTGTAAAATGTTCCGGAATCCGGACACATTGTTTCCACTGCCAGCTGGATCCAAGCATTTCCAGACTCGGAACGTGTTTCTGATGTCCGAAGTCCGGAAATGCCCGAGCCCAAGTTGCGATATTTCCGGACTTCGGACATCAGAAACACGTCCGAAGTCCGGAAAAACACGAAAACCAGCTCGGCCTCAGTCCTGAGGTTGCTGGATTCAGGATGTTCAACCTGTACTACACATTTATTTTTAAAAAGTACAAAAACACATGCTACAGGAAACTTTGGTTTATCCGGAGGTTGTATGCCTGGAATACTCGATCTAACAGCAAAAATCAGGAGCCGTTTTCTGTAAGTTTTTTTAGATCTCGTTCTTTTTTTTCCCCCCAGTCAGCCACTGCAAGGTCTGTAGCTATAGCAACAGCTTCAGCTACAGACGCTTGCAGCTGCAGCCGACTCTTTAGAAGCTGTTGCAACAGTGTTTGTTGTCAGATACGGAGATGAAAATCTCCGTATGCTTCAACATTAACTTTGTATGTCCGGCAGTTTTGATAGATCGGCAACACGCCGGTCCCATCGGTGCCGGATATCACAAAGTTTCCTGTACTTGTGAGTGGCTCGCAACTGTGCTCAAATCTGTGAGTACTTTTCTACAAGGAGTGAATAGTCAGTCTAACCCCCTCCCTGAGCATAGCTGCTATTTTACCAGCATCTGTGACTAACCTGGGAGGAAGGAGAGGTAATGACAAAGAACTTGAATGACATAGTATCTTTCATGACCTCAGGGTGTCACAAAACACTTTACAATCTAGTGGTACTTTTGAAGTGTTGTCACTGTTGTAATGTGGGGAAACACAGCAGCCAATTTGCGCACAGCAAGGTCCCAGAAACAGAAATGAGACCAATGGCTAGATAATCTGTTTTTTCAGTAATGGCTGTTGAGGGATAAATGTTGACCAGGACAGTGGGAGAACTCCTTTGCTCTTCTTCAAATGGTGTCATGGGATCTTTTACATTCATCTGAGAGGGCAGATGGATCTTCATTTCAAGCAAAAGATGATGCCTCCAACAATGTAGCACTCTCTTAGTACTGTACTGAAATGTCTGCCTACATTATGTGCTCAAGTCTTAGAGTGGGGCTTGAACCCATGATCTTCTGACTTGGAGGCAGGAATACTATCACTGAGCCAAGACTAACACTTTTTGACAAAATTCAAATCTGGATGAAAACTAAATTCTGCCCTTATGCCGGGGCAAATTTCCAAGTACTCAAGGAAAATAGTGTTCCAGATTGGCAGAAGCCCTTTTTAATATTATTGCTATATGGTTTTAAAATGTTTTAGATTACTTTTATATATGGAAGTTTTCAGAATTTTTGGCAACTTTAGTTTGGTTTAATAGGGTTTATTTTTGTTTTCAGCATAACAGATATGCTTGTGCATAAAGGTAGTTTCATAATATCCAAGCTTTAAAAATAACTATGTTTATTCAGTTACAAAAGAAAGCTAGAAATAAGCCTTTTAAGTTGTAACACAACAAGTATTATCTGAATAAAACTCCTTGTTAGTTTTGGCTGCTTACCTTCCCCTGGCTTGGCACTAACAATAGAAAGGTCATCCTGAGCTCCATCCTGGGCCTCCAGACACGTGGCAGGGACCCAACCCTGCTCATCAGCTGTGCTCACAAACCACCACCCTGGAAACACAAGAACTTCAATTCATCAAATGCATCCATCTCTTTAATAACTGCTTAATGCATTTGGTATCATCACTGTTCCAGCTGTAAAACCTCTTTAGCTGATGATTTCCTCAGTGCCTTAATATTCCAGTGCTGCTTTAATGTTCCATTTCTTTCCACTCACAGGCTTCCTATCCCCAAATATGTTTCTTTAGCTGGAGGAGCGGGGCAGAATTCTGATCTATAGACTTCCCCATTGCTGTAATCAATATCTCTCTACCCAGGAGGTGAAATTTGAGTTGAGGCATTTTGGAGGCGGTTAGCTTTTTCCTCTAAGTGATGCTTCTAGGGTACAGCTGCTCAGTCTAAAGGCTAAAATTTGCCTGAGGCAAGTAAGTTTGACTCAAGACGCATGCTTCTGGTGATAAGCAAATTTTTTACCCAGTTGATCGACTGGCTTAGAAATCAGATCATGCCCGAAAAAGTTAAAATTTGAACCAGTGCTCAGGAGACTGAAACAAGAATTAAACCTGTAACAAATATGTCCACTGATGTGTTGCACCATGCTTTGATAAACCAAAGACTCTCTCTCTTCCCCCTCCTTCACCTTTGTTCCTGCAACTAGAGCTCATGAATTCTGCTGGCTGTGCTGGAAGAGCTGAGTAGAGCGAGGGTGAGAGTTACTCATGTCACTCTCATAGACCTTCCAATAGTTGCTTGAATAGCATTATGCACACAATCCTTGGGATAAATGATCTCTATGTCCTCTAGGAAATAATGTGGAGGGAAGAAGGCTTAAGGAGGCAGACATAAACTTGGAAAATGGAGTAAGAAATGAACATGATTATAATCTTGTTATATTTTACTGATACAAGTCAGCAATCATATTCTGAAAAGGGGCTAGAATTTGGGTTACCAAACTACATTTATTTAATGATTATTATAAACCACAATTCATCAGCTCAACTTAGTAAAACAGTGTTATAACGGAACTGAACTGTAGCATGAACAAATGATGATGGAGTGTTGCCAACAGTCTAGACTGATTTCCTTACAATCCAGATTGCCTTGAATCTGTTCCATGTTTATGTCAATGCTTTTCACTGTGGATTGACCCATACTATTTCCTTCTGTTTGCACAGTACTATTAATTTACAGTATGACTTTTCCATGCCTCTGCAAACGGCAACATCGAGCCATTGCCTCTCAATATTAAGAACTACAGAACTATCATAAAGTGTGGCATTAGATAAACATTTTTCCTTTTTTTTAGTAACTGAAACCCATGGATTAAAATTAATGGGCAAGGGAAGTCCATATTTGATCATATTATATTACATTATATATCAACCATCATATCTCAAGGTCATCCTTAATTCTTTTATAGCTATAATAAAGAAATGACTACATATTGTTCATCTAATTTCACTTTAAATATCACAGAAATCACAGAAACCCCACAGTGCAGATAGAGGCCATTTTGGCCCATCGAGCCTGCACCGACACATATCCCACCCGATCCCCGTAACCCCTACACCAACACATATCCCACCCTATCCCCGTAACCCCACATATTTAATCCCCCTAACACTAAGGGTCAATTTATCATAGCCAATCAACCTAACCCGCACATCTTTGGACTGTGGGAGGAAACCGGAGCACCCGGAGGAAACCCACGCAAACACGGGGAGAATGTGCAAACTCCACACAGACAGTCGCCCGAGGCCAGATTCGAACCCGGGTCCCTGGTGCTGTGAGGCAACAGTGCTAACCACTATGCCACCATGTCTTTACAAACATTTAAATATTTTATTCAGCCAAATACAAAACAATTTTTCACTGCCATAGACAATGAAGCAAATTAAAGAAGGCCGGTGACACAAGGCACTGGTGACTTACTTCTGTAACTCCCCAAATCATCAGTTCACAATCTCAGTGAGATAGGAAAATATTGGAGGGCAAGTTGACCCAAGTCACTCTCCTGCACATCCTCGTACTTGATTATAGAGCAGCCAATACCTGCTTAGCCGCTTGATAAATTACAAATGGACACAAGGAGATGATGGGAAAGGAGAGGAGCAAGACAAAACTAACACAAAAATCAAGCTTTCATATCAAATTTAATAAACATAAATGGTAAAAAGGTAACATATTGACACCTATTCTCAAGACATTAACATTCTTATGTTTCATCAAGACTAATAGTGGACAGAAACTTGTAACAGCAAATCGCAGGGTGAAGTTGCTTGGCTGTTAAGCATTTCAACAACAACAATTTGCATTTATATAGCGTCTTTAATGTAGAAAAACGTCCCAAGGCGCTTCACAGAAGCTTATTCAGACAAAAATAGATGCTGAGCTAAAGAAAGAGATTTTAGAACGTGTGCTAAAGCTTGATCAAAGAGGTGGGTTCTAAGGAGGGTCAAAGGAGTAGAGTGAGGTGCGGAGAGGTTTAGGGAAGGAATTCCAGAGCCAGAGGAATGCAGACTTCTCAGGGGGTTGTAGGACGTGAAAGGGTTACAGAGATGGGGGGGAGTGAGACCATGAAGCGATGTAAACATGAGGATGAGAATTTCAGATTTGAGGTGTTGGAGACCAGAAGTCAATGTAGGTCAGCGAGCACAGGAATGATGGGTAAGTGGGACTTGGTGCACAATAGAATATGAGCAGCAGAATTTGAGATAGACTGAAGGTTATGGGGGGTGGAGGATGGGAGGTCAGCCGGGAGAGCATTGGATTAGTCAAGCCTGGAGGTGATAAAAGTATTCAATCATGTACCCAGTCAGTATTTGTGTTTAGATCACAAATGTTGTTTTATAGAAAACAACCTTTTAATTGAGGTTTTGTTTTATTATTTGTGTCTTCATTCAGTTTCACGAACTGAGAACCTGAGGAGTATTATGTTGGGAAGCAACTTTCAGAGAAATGAGGAGCCAATATGTCTGACAGCAGAACTATATTATTTACACAGAATTAATTGTGCTCCAAAATCTTGGGTGTATGGACATATATGGTCAAAGAGAAACCAGCTAATTATTCTCAAGAGAGCAGACTCAACAATCCCCTGTAGATAAGGTTTTCACCTTTGATCGAGTGCTAGCAAAAAAAGTCATCCTCGAATTTCTCCACATGGTGAGTTTGCAACCTCACGCATGCCAGCGAAGGACGAGCAGTTGGTCGCTGCAATAACCAGCAACTGTGTCAGAAACCTCCTGGCTTCCAGTTACATAGTGAAATCAGCAAAAATCCATCTGTAGCTTTATACTTCGGCTGCTTATGTCGGTCAATGTAAATTACTCAACTGCCTCAAAGCCAGCCTGAGGAATACATTTTACTTAGCAGTAATTATCGCCACTGGGTAAAATCAGCCATAAGTCAGACAGTGCACCTAACAGGAGTACCTCGCTCCAGGTTCTTTCAGTGGACTTTTTCTAAGACTGTAATGGAATATGGTTCTTACAGAATTACTTTTCATCCTCTCCATTTACATGACCATAAAAGAGAGCTAAAATGGTCTTACTTTTACAGTCATGGGTAAATTTACAGAACTAGAACTGGATTTGTGGAGTAGACAATAATCGGTTTTAATTGGCATCTTAAAAAAATGGCTGGTAAATTATGGATTATGTATCTTGTCATTCAGCAACCATTTGATTGCAACAGGAAAACCACAAAAAGCCTATTTACGGTATTACTAGGAATAAATGCTTCATTTCAAAATAATGTAGAAAATAATTGTTTTTCTCATTCTGAAGATCTAACAAGCTTGCAATATAAAGATATAGACATAGAAACCCGATTTTCATAAGAATTTTGCTCTGGGGTGATTCAAATATATATTTACTCGTGAAGTGATGGTTGTAGAAAAAACTCTGTTCTGAGGTACTCCAGTGTAAACCTGGCAGGATTCTAGCATTTTGGTCAGTTTGAACAGGAAACCAGCACAATATTAACACATGTACTGCACTGCTGTTGTAGTTAATGCAAAGCCTAGTGGCAGCAAAGCAGCACGTTACCTAATGAAGAACATTTAAGTTACCATGTGAAGTCTAACCACATACTGATGGGTCTTAAGGTTACTGCAGTCCAAATGAGGCCGGGTATCTATTATTTATCAATCCCTAGGGGAAACTATATACTGGATATAAATCAAGCACTATACCAAGGAAACTGGTGGGGCTACTCTGCTGGATTCACATCCATACTGCTGTGGGAAGATACTTGCAGTTGCAACATTTTTCCATGGGCTGAGGGAAATATTTGGGGCAAGTAGCTCCTGGACTGCTCTTACACATCACCGGGCAGCCACTTTAGGAGCAGCAGTGGAAGGGCGTTGGGAGGTGGACATCTGCCCTCATGTATGCATGGCCCCAGGAAGCTCTGAATATGGGAATATACTCGAATAATGGAATGTACAAAAAAGAAAACACTCATAAGAACATAAGAAATAGGAGCAGGAGTAGACCATTCGGCCCTTCGAGCCTGCTCCACCATTCAATGAGATCATAACTGATCTTCTGTCTCAATTCCATTCACTGGCCCTATCGCCATATCCCTTGATGCCCTTACTAGTCAGAAATCTATCTACTTCTGTTTTGAATATACCCAATGACTGAGCCTCCACAGTCCTCTGGGGTAGAGAATTCCAAAGATTCACCACCGTCTGTGTGAAGAAATTTCTTCTCATCTCAGTCCTGAATGGCCTACCCTTTATCCTGAGGCTGTGGCCCCTGGTTCTATACTCCCCAGCCAAGGGAAACATTCTCCCAGCATCCACCCTATCAAGCCCTGTAATAATTTTGTATGCTTCAATGAGATCCCCTCTCATTCTTCTGAATGCAAGAGAATACATGCCTAGTTTACTCAATCTCTTCTCATATGACAGTCTCGCCATCCCAGGAATCAATCTCGTGAACCTTTGTTGCACTCCCTCTATGGCAAGTATATCCTTCCTTAGGTAAGGAGACCAAAATTATACACAGTACTCCAGGTGTGGTCTCACCACGGCCCTATATAATTGGAGTAAGACTTCTTTGCTCCTGAACTCAGTGAAGACTGCAAAAACTGATACAAAATTAAAACAACCTGTGGTTTCTAAAACTAATCAATCTCATGGACAGAGCAGCATGTTATAGAGCAGTTCATTAAAATGGATATACACTGATCTCCACTGAAGAACCCCACAAATCACAGATAAATCTTCAGTTATTTTGATAAACCATTTATTTAATCACTATTAAGTCGATACCTATGACTGCTCCAGAGGTAGGTACTTAATATTTATGGTATTTACCTCTCGAGAGTTTTCTTTCCCATTAAAGCCAATAGGGATTGAGTGATAGATATTTAGAACAATAAAAATAATTCTATAAAAATCCAGTAGCAGCACAGGACACTTAGTAAGCGAAGGGGGCTTAATCGCATTGCCTTGTTGATACTTGCATTTTCCTGCACAATCTTCCAACCTGTTAGCCAGATATTAATAAGGGGATTAATAGTAGCTAAACTCTTTCCAAGCAACACCAGAATCATTTTCAGTCCAATAGAACAAAGAATGATTGTAATTCACAGGCTGCAAGGATCACAGACATGTTAGTGTAGTACAGGTGTGAGCTTTAGAACCAGGTAAACATTCAATGCAAAATGGGAATTGAAATGGTCCATTGCTGCAGTTTTACAAAATGGAGGGTGAGAGATTTGGATAGAAATGGTTAAATTAGTGTTCATATCTCAACATTAGACAGCTAAATTTGTGTGGTTTGCCAAAAATAACTTACCAGATTCATTTTTCTCTATTACTTCCACTACTTGCCCCTGATGCAGGTTGATCTCGGTGCTTTCCTGTTTGTCATAATTGGTCACTGCCACATACTGATCCAGAAAAAAATGGTCAGCAGATGCCCCATCTCCACCTGCAAACAAAGAATCAGCCTTAAGGGAACAGCATCAATTATAACATGGAACAGCCAACAACAAAATGGCTGCATTTTGTTGTACTCTCTACGAGCAACCACAATATTCCAATCACCAATCTCCTAGAAATGTATTGCTGAGTCCACAAGGTTAGTGCTGCAGAGCTTCATGTGAAAAGAAGGTGTACAAAAGGATCAGAATCTGGAACAGTACTATTTGACTTTGGTTAAACATTACACCTTGAAATAAGGGACAGTACTGCAGAGATGTTGTTTGCATTTGACCGTTGGTGAATTTTGTGAGGCACTTAATATGTTGAACTAAATTTAAAAGGACTGCTCCACACAGAATCTGTGTACTTTGAAGAATTACAATTTTTTTTAGTATGATGTTAAAAATTCTCATTAATTACAAATTGATTGCGACAACAGAAAGACAATCCCAGTAGACTCATCTTCAGCCTTAGAAACCTACTTCCTGTTGCCCTAGAGACCATCTCAATCTTAAGTGCTCATGACCTAAAAATGTGTTCATGCTGGCTTGGGTGCAGGGAATGATCCCAGCTCCTGAACGGATAGATGCTCACGATATTGGCCTCTTTTAAATGTGACTGGAGAGCTGCGGCCACTTACAGGGCGTTCCCTGGCAGCTCGTAGATGAACAGGCTTGGAATTTTGGGCAGCTGTGTTGCTGGCAGTGGCCTCAGGTAAGTGCTTAAAGGGGAAGGGAAGTTGGCCAGGAGCAGGGGGGTGATCGAGAAGGGAAGGTGATTAGGAAGGATGGCGATCGGGAAGGAAGGCAATTGGGAGGGGGAAGAACTGTGGGCTGGCAATGGTCTGCAGAACTGCAGTGGAGCCAGGGGGAGCACTCCTATACCACCCGGCTGCAGATTCAGCTAAGTATTTGGTAAAAACTTACCTTTTTGGTGGCGGCCTACAGCAGTCCCTTTAAAGTCGCATGTAAGGCAGGTTTTCCAGATCACAGCCGTCCCAGCACCGGCTGTGTTCAGGCCAACACACTTTTACACAGGGCGCCTCAAACAGGCGTTAGGCCCCTTATTTGCATATGCAAGGGCCTAATATTTGTTTCAGCCGCGGGCCCTGGACGCCCTTTTTTTTGGCCATATCAATATGGCGGACAGTGCACTTCCAGCTTGCAATGAGCACACGCCTCCATATTGGAGGCTCAGGCACACGTTTCGTGTCTAAAAAATGGGCGCCGCACCATCCAATTTCTAGGCCCATGTGCCATCACTGGCAAAGTAGGAAATACATTTGGGGCAAATTTTGCATCGTGGACTCATTCCACTAAGTTTTCACGTATAGTTAAGAATAGGAGTTGAATCAGCATAAATACAAAATGGGCCAATGGGATTTCCAATTGTTACATAAAATTAGACTCTTCCATCAGTATAGCTATTGCTGCACAAACACATTTGCAGTGGCAAAAGAAAACATGGCTGACTACGCCACCTACCTCATGCTTCTGTTCTCACCCCGTATAGCTCTACAAGAATAAAACTTTACTTGTCAATTCAAATGGTTAATTTGTGTGAACAACAAAGGAAAATTCAACAGAGCTTGGAATCAATTAGGATCCTTTCTCATTGTAGTACAGTAAAATCAAACCAAGAGAGTTACATTTTATTCTTCTCTTTTTCTGAAATATGCTGCATGTTCACAAATGCTGCACATTGGCACATTTACAATTTTTAAAAATTCTGTGGTGTGGAAAGAATTCTGATTAAATATAGTAAAGGTAATTTCATAAAATGTGGGACACTAGATAAACAGGAGTTAAGGCTTTCTAAGATGTGGGTGAATGTGACAAAAATGTTGTGGTGCAACTTTTGTGCCCACCCAAGTAGCAGACAGCCAACCCGGAGGAACCTTGCAGCGTCAGATTTAATTCATTGGGAGCTCCTGATGTGCAATCTGCCAATTGTTGGGAGCCAGGAGATTTGAAAGCAGGCTAATTGGAGTTGCTTCAGTTATTCAAAGGACGGCATCAGCCTTTTAATGAGAAAGAACTCTTTGAAAGCCAAAAATGTAGCATTTTTGCCTATTCGTATTATGCAAGAACACCCAGGTATTCAGTTGCATAAATGGAGGTTCTGAAGCAAAACGTAGGGGAAATCAAGCTGTCTGTGTGGCTCTCCAGGACACCCTTCCCCAAAAGAGTTCAGTAGGATCTGATTTGTAAATGCAGTCCTCAGCACCCAGAGGGAATGGTTCCAAATTAGGAAGATGTTTTTGGAAAGGCTACCTAGTACCTACCAGTACTTTACACCAGGGAGTTCAACCTTTTGGAGCTGGGAGCTGGGGACACGTGCAAAATCCGTGAGTGGGCTACATATGAATATGCAATAATGCAAGCACCATTCACAAACATATGAGAGCCCCATACACACAAAACTGAGACCCCCAAAAGTAAGACTTGCATATACACAAAATGTGTGATCCCCTTTATACAAAATGGTGGACCCCAATACACATGAAAATTGAGGGTCCCTTTGAGGCCTCTTTTTCGTCCAAAGCCTGAGGAACTGACAAAAGGCTGCTTCCTGATTGGTCAAACGTGCAAAGAATATGGGAAATGGCAAAAGCTTTATTGGTCAGATCAGTTGAATTTATGGGCTGATGTTTGTACACCTTTACCTTGCAGAATCTTATCATTTTATATAATAGAGCAAAGCCATTAGGCCCACTGTGACTGTGCCAACCCTCTGAAGGGCTATCCACTTCGACTCATTCTTTAGCCCTTTCCCCATACCCTTTTATTTTTTTATTTGTCAAAATTTATTCAATCCTTTTTAAAAGCTATTATGGATGCTACTTCCACCATTGTTTCTGGTAGGACATTCCAGATCCAAGCAACTCTCTATATAAAAGTTCTTCTAACCGCTCCCTTTGTTCTTTGGTGATAACCTTAAATTTATGCCCTCTAGTTCCCAACTCACTATCCAGTGGAACTAATTTATCTCAAATCACCTTATCAAAATCCCTCATAATTTTGAACACCTCTATCAGATTGCCTCTTAACTTACTCTGTTCTAATGAAAAGAGCTAAAGTTTCTCTTGTTTCTCATCCTTGGTATCATCTTAATGAATCGCTCTGTACCTTATCCATGTCCTTGACATTCTTTCTAAATAGGACACCCAAAACTGGTCACAAATTCGAACTTCGGCATAACTAATGATTTAGCATTACTTCTACATTTGTATTTTATGCTCCAAATTATAAAACCTAGGATCCCATATGTGTTTTTAAAAATGTTATAAAGAGCTTTATCAACTTATCCTCCTATTTTTAGCTACTTGAATGTTAACACCCCTAAGCCTCTCTGCTCTTGTACTTTTAAAGTTCCACAATTTTTAGTGTATAAGTACTCTCCTTAGTCTTTCTCCCAACTTGTGTCACCTCACATTTTTCCACATTAAATGTGATCCATTTGCCCAACCTACTAATCTGCTTATGTCCTCATGAAGTTCCTTGCAGTTCTCTTCATAGTTAATCATGTTCCCTATTTTTGTATTGTGGAATCATAGAATAATACAGCATGGAAGGAGGCCATTCAGCCCATCATGCCTGTGCCAGCTCTCTGTAAGAGCTATCCAATTAGTTCCAATCTCCTGGTCTTTCCCCATAGCCCTGGAAAATATTCCCCTTCAACTGGCTCGAGTGGAACATAAACGCTGGCATGGACTGGTTGGGTCAAATGGCCTGTTTCTGTGCTGTATATTCTATGTAAGTATTTATCCAATTCCCTTTTGAAAGTTATCATTGAATCTGCTTCCACCAACTTTCAGGCAGTGCATTCCAGATCATAACAACTCGCGTAAAAAGTGTTTTCCTCATGTCGCCTCTGGCACTTTTGCTAAACGTCTATAAAGTTTTGTATTGTGCCCCCATACCTATTTTCAGATCACTTATAAGTGCTGAGAAGAGCAATGGTCCCGACACAAACTCTTGGGAGGCACCACTGTATACATCCCTTCAGTCCCAAAATCATGTGTTACCCACTACTCTCTGTTTTCTGTCCTTTAGTGTCAACTGTGGCTCAGTTGGTAGCAACCTCGCCTCTGAGTCAAAAGGTTGTGGGTTCAAGTCCCACTCCAAAGACTTGAACACAAAAATCGTTTCCTACATTACAACAGTGACTACACTTCAAAAAGTACTTCATTGGCTGTAAAGCACTTTAGGATGTCTGGTGGTCGTGAAAAGCGCTATATAAATGCAAGTCTTTCTTTTTTCTTTCTTAATCAATTTCCAATCCATGCTGCTACGTTCCTTTTAATACCACACACCTTAACTTTATTAACAAGTCTTCTATGTTTCAAATGCCATTTGAAAATCCATGTTAGTAACATGCATTGCATTTCCTTTACTAATATATTTCTTCAAAAAATTAGATTTATCAGACACAACTTACATTTTATACATCTGCACTGGTTATCCTTAATAAACCCATTTCTTTCCTGGTGATTGTTAATTTTATCCTTATTATGGCTTAAAAAAGCTTACCCATTGCTAATGTTAGATTGACTAGTCTATAGTTACCTGGTTTATCATTTTCTCCCTTTTTGAACAAAGATGTCACATTTGCAACCTTCCAGTACATATCCAAGGATGTTTGAAAATTTGTGGTTAAAGCCTCTGCTAATTCCAATCTGACTTCCCTCAGCATTCTAGGATCCATGCCATCAGGGCTTTTTCCACTGAGTTCTACCAAGTTTTCCTGTGCTACTTCCTTATCTATAGTTATCCTACCTAATTGTTCTACTTTCTTCTCTTGCACCATTTCATTCCCACCACAATTCTCGTGAAAACCGAGGCAAATTGCTTATTTAGTATCTCCGCCATTTCTTCATCCTCTGTGATGATTTCCTTTTATCTCCAATTGTTCTTTAACTATTCCTCTACTTTTCATGTGTTTATGGAATCCTTTAAAACTTCCTGTTATGTTACTTGTTAGTCATTTCTCATGTCCTCTCTAAGTCTTTCTCATCTCCTGTTTTGCTTCCCCTCAAATTTTTTCTGTACTTTGCTTGATCTTTAGTATTACTAGCCCCAGATTTGTCACAGGCCTTTTTTTTAAGCCTCATTTTAATTTCTCTACTCTTCCAAGGAACTCCAGCATTTGCTGTGCCACTTGATTGTGAGAATATGTATAGTCTGTATCTTAATCATTTCCTATTTGAACACTTCCCATTGTTAGTGCAGTTTTTTCCAATTTATCTGAATTAGTTGCCTTTTTATCTCATTGAAATTGGCTTTTATCCAGCTAAGTACCTTTATCATTGATTATTCACTCTCCTTTTCAATTTTTATACAAAATCTAACTTGGTTATGGTTGCTGTTTGTAAATGTTCCCTACCCTTACATTACCTACTTGTCCCACTTAATTTCCTAGAATTAGATTCAGCACTGCTCTTTCATTGTTGGCCTAAAAAAAACTGACATGGAAAGCAGTCCTGGACACGTTGCAGAAACCCCTCCCTTTCTTTGCCACATAATTTACATTATTTTTACTCCAGTCTAACTTATACCAACTAGATATATTTTCTTGCACTACATTCTAGATTGAGTATTGCCCCATGCAAAGCACTTAGCATGTCCACACTGTAGCAGCACACAAATTATGGCTATAACTTATCACTGAATCTCTTGGCTTCCTACAACAAATCCTTCTAACAAAACCTACCTGCAGCATGCAACTTTTCAACATTGCTCTGGTTGCAGGACAAGCTGGCTCATAACAAGAGGAAGTAGACCTGAATTGGAGGAGGGCCCTGCCACTGCAAGGCTCAGTACCTTGGAAGAAGCTACCTTGGAAATCCTTGAGTGGGGTGGGGTGAAGCCAGAGACATCCCCCAAGTTCAGGTGAAGTATCATCCTTCTCAAGCATGTGCATCCATGGATGACATATTAAAACAGAGACCCCCTCTGCCTGCTCAAATATTTAAAAGATACTACTGCATAATTCAAAGAGTATGGCATCCTGGTCAACATTCCTTCCCCAAGCAACATCATCTAGAACAGATTATCTGGTTATTAATTTATCTACTGTTTGTGGAAGCTTGTTGTGCACAAATTGACTCCTGTGTTTGTCTACACAGGAGTAGTGACTACACTCCAAAGTAATCAATTGGTTGTAAAGTATTCTGGGACCTCCTAGGGTTGTGATAAAGTACTATATAAATGCAAGTTCTTTCTTTCATGTTCTTTGGATATTAAGGGAATCAAGGGATATGGTGATAGTGCGGGATAGTGGAGTTGAGGTCAAAGATCAGCCACTATCTTATTGAATGGACGGGCAGGCTCGAGGGGCCAAATGGCCTACTCCTGCTCCTATTTCTTATGTTCTTTCTTGTCTGTCTACTCACACAGTGTTACACGGGCATATAATCGAGTACAGTGCCACAGCACACAGTATATTGTCATATAAATATATTTGAAGAGGTGTCATGCAGCCGATAGTTTAACAGCTTCCATCTTCTATTCCTATAGGAAACCTTGAGAGCCAGTTACAGAAGAAGTCAGCATCTTTAAACATACTTTATCACTCATTCCATGTGTCGCAAGCATCAGAATAAGGGCATCCACCCCAGAAGCTTGAGAAGGAAGCACTGGGTGAAGCATTGATCACATGTGAGGAGCAAGTTGAGGTGACAGTGAAGGAGCATGATTCTGTTGGTGGTGGTTGTGGGAGCGGAACTAGTGCCCTTTCTCAGTTGCAGTCCCCAAAGAACTAGGGCTTGCTTATCTGAATGCAATTGTATTATGGAGTCATTTGAGACTGTTCAAAACATCTGCCAAGATTGGGTAGAGGTCTGATTGCCTGAGGTCCTTCACGCAGTGGGAGAATCTCTCCGGACTGCTAACACTGTTGGTATGAAAGCCTTCGGCTCTAGTATACAACAAGCTCTCTGTAAAGGAGGGAGACTGGAATCTGAGGAAAAAGGGGCAGGCACTGTGGAGGCAGCTTCATGGACGGTCTTGATCTTGGTAACTAAGAAATCCATGAGCTCCTTGGTATAGAGGGGAGGGCGGAGTGGCCAGAGGAATGCAGCTGGTCATGCCAAGGGAAGCATGGAGTGAAGCTGTGGGCTTCTTCATGAGGGCTTCGAAGCAGGGATAATGGCAGATCAATGAAGACACTTGCAAAACAATCCCAAGCATGCTGAAGTATTATTTCAAAATGCCAAAAGTCTGTTCCATGATCACCCTACCAGATGTATTAATTTTGTATCTGTGTTCACTTTCTGACCGTGAACTTTGGAAGAGTGTCATTGCCAGGGCTGCAGAGGAAAGCTTTGGTCTTCTAGAACTCTCCTTCAAGTCTGTCTTGTTCAAATAATCAATGCACAAAGGATTGCCTTAAAATAAAAGAATCATGACTTCTGCTTGGGAAATGGGCATTGACCTGCATAACCCCATGTGTCTGGTCACTGGATATCTGAATACTGATGGAGTGAAGCTCTTGCAGTTCATGAACAGCATTGCATTGTTTCTAGGAGCCTAGATGTTCACATGTGAGCCATTAATAACTCCATGGACTTTGAGGAACCCTGCAAGCTGAAAGAATTGCAATGCCCTATCATTCTGCTGTTCCTTTTCCCTGGGGAAACTAATAAAATTATTTATCCTGGTGAACAAAACATCAATGATCTGCTTGATGCAGCATTGCACTGCAGATTGCAAACATTCTGGAGACAAGAAATTGAGGTGGTCACCTTGGCTGCCACCAGCAGCAGTGGAAGTTGTCTGGCGGTCAGCTGATAGTCATATCATTGCCTCACCATCTCTATGGTGACCCTTAGCATACAAAAGCAGTTCTCTCTGACAGTCCCAGGTAGCTGGATGTCGGTAGACCTCCTCATGTGCAGAAGATTCTCCCCAGCATCCCTTTATTTATCCTCTTCTTATGCCTCCAAAAACCAGAGCAGTACTGATTACTATACCCATTTTCAAAATTGCAGTTATGAAAATTAAAATTGAAAGTAGTTCAACTTTAAGAAACTATTCCCATAAAGACCAGAACATGATTGTGTTTAACATACATGTTATATGGGCAGGTATTTAACATTCCAACACTATCCATGCGTAAAGCTGATAGAATTGAACAAGAACTCATTATCATTAAACTGACTATGGAAATGGAACTCTCAGCTGGAAAGTAGTGAGAGTCCAGCATGGAGCCAGCAAAATTGGAACTTGTGCCATTTCCTGGCACCCAAATGACATTGCCAGGAATTATCCTGTCACTCACAAACTCGACCACTAGGGGACCTGACTTACAGGCAGGAGCCATATTTTTTGTTGCCAAAATTATATTTTCCCCTAGTATTAGTGTAATCTTTCTACCAACATAAACAACGGCAACTTCAAATGCTCAAACCTAACCTCTGAGCATAAGTGGAGTTTATGGAATACACGGAGGATAAAATCACCATTAATTCATAACCACAAAGAACAGTAGAAAAAGGCCACTGCTTCCTCTCTAAAAGGGACTCAATTTATTAGCTAAAAACAAAGTGCAAAAACTAAGAGCAGTATCTCAGCCAGTTCTCCTCCTAGGCTTAATATTTCTGACTCACAGGACTTGAAACTAATGATACAAAAGTATAAATGTGAAAGTTATACGCATTAGCTATCACCATGAAAAGAATTGTATATTACTCATGGTAACTCTAGATTAAGAATGGTATTATATGGAGAAACACTATGTGCTAAAGACCAATAAAACAAATGTGAGTAAACAGCATATGAAGAAATAATAAATCATTTATAGAAGTGCCATATGTTGATGTTGAAATGGATTCTTAAAGTGTGCCAAATGAACAATTCTGAATATGAAATAGATTATAAAGTCCAACTCAGAATATTAATGAAAGTACTACAACACACAAGATTCAACATAGATTTCTGTTATCTCCACTGTTCCTTAAACTATGCCATATTTGCAGTAGTTGCAAATCACCAGCCAAGGGAATCTTTAAGAAAGGGGGAAAAATTCGGTATCGCCCATTTTGGGGCGCTAATATCGGCTGGGCGCAAAGTTTAGCGCCTGGCGCTAATTATCGCCTCCAACTGCAAAATTCGCCTCTATCGCCCCTGGAGGTGATTTGAGCGCTAAATCAGGCACTACACACCTCTCAAGGCGCAAACGTCAGGGAGCGAGGTGCTACCTCAGAACGCTACCGAAGCTCAGGCGACACCAATTACCATGGAAGCCAGACAGACTGGCACCGTCCAGTTCTTAAAGGGGAGGGGCCATCTTGCTGGCCAGCCACACCCTACTCATTGCAGCCTTGAATCTCGGCCTGGAGAGACCTCAAAAGCAATTGTGATGGAAGCACTAATGGATAGCCCCACGGAAAGAGCTCAGCACTTAGGAACCTCAAAAGTGGTGCTGAGGGCCAAAACTCCTTAGGACAGCGTTAAAACCAAAAATTTTGCCGACAAGAAAAGGCAGGAAGCGCCCGCCTTTAAATAGCGCTCCCCAGCCCCTTCCAGACTTGAAAACATTCCCCTCTACCCGTCATTCCTAGCGGCAGGCGCTAAGGCAGGGGGCGCGACTCAATATCCGGTCTGGTGTGCTACCGGGGCATTGCACGCTTGACTTACGTCATGATCTGCGGGCGCAAGAGATCGTGGTTAGTGATCGAGATAGTGTTTAGCGCCACCGCAAAACGGCTGGTCAATTTTGCGAGCGGCGCTAACATTGCCACGCCCAGGCGCTAGCTGCTTTGCGCCCTGTTAGTGCCCTCCGGGAGGCACAAAGCATCCGAATTTTTCCCCCAAAGATCTTTGACACATTCTTTTGAAACTCAATTATACTGGTTGTCTGTTTTTAAATTAGCAAAACTGCTCACGTTTTTGTTTTATCTAGCACAGCATGCCTGGCAAATGATCCGAAGAACTCACTGACGATTGCAACAGTGCCATCAGAAAGCAATTAGAAGTACCTTGCATGTTAAACTGTCTCAAACCCGAGACATATTTTCCTACTGTCATTGCATAATGGTGTTTATCCTGAGATTACCACAGGCTTTAAAGCTGCATGTACATTTAAGACAGCAAAACTGGACATTCTTCACAAAAGTATGGGGTACATACAAAAAAAATTAAATTCATTCTATTTTGAAGTTATTATGAGATATAATGGTTTAGTGATTGTAAACAGGCATTCCTTATTCTATATTTATTTTGTAAGGCTGGCTACCATCACATAGCACAATCACTTTGCCAATATGTCGGATAAAATCAAAATGAGGATGGGTTGGTTGGCTGCTGCATTATCATCTGTGGTTGACAGCCACAAAAGTCAATGAAAACTAAGAGATTGAAACTTTAGAAACTTTGAAACAGAACAAATTGAATCTCTCTGGAATTGGGATTCCATACATCCTCGCTGTGGATTTCCCTAATTGAATTGTAAGGGAATGTATCTTTAACCTAGACAGCCCTGCAGATGACCTCATTCATTCAGGCGCTATAAGGCTGTATGGATTACCAAGTAAACACTTTGCAGTTTTGATTCACTCCAGCATCAAAAACTTACCTGATCACATGCCTGATGTGACCAGGTACTGAGAGAACCGGCACCTGTAATCCATACCCCAGTAAGAGTCGGCACCTTTTGGAAATAAAAGTGTGTATTTCTAGTAGTTTTTGTATTCATTCTGCATTGTATGGAAACAGGGAATCCTTCATGTTAAGCTTATGGCAAAATGGACACCAACAAGTCTGTTCTAAATGTAAATTCAGTACATAAATAAAACATCTTAATCCCACATGTTTGGCAAATGTTATTAATGAGATGTAAAGTTGAGCATATCCCAAAACAGCATAATACTATGGAAAAGAGAAACTGAGATGGCAATGATAAAAATTGCTACCCGGCAGTTACCAGGACAACAAGTCATGAGGCAGACACCATGCTTTCTGTGGAAAAATGTACGTCTGCTCTCAATCAACAATCTGAGTCATGACCAAATGTCCAATGCCTGCAATAAATTTTAAATGAAAACATGTGCAACCATATCTAATGGTAATACAGGGAAGTTACATCCACTTGGCTTATCTCTGCCAGAGTATTCGTACTTAAGCTACACAGGGATCAACTAACACACAGATGCTTTTTGCAAGTACAGCTAATGTATATAAATATATACATGTTTGAGTATAGAGTCAGAGTTGAGACCTGGATGATGTGTAAATAACCATAATGTTTTGCTTTAACAAGACTGGTTCTATGGCATACGGTCATTATTTTTTTATTCATTCATGGATGTGGGCAAGGCCAGCATTTATTGCCCATCCCTAATGCCCTCAGGAATGTGGTGGTGAGCCACCTTCATTACAACTGAGAGCAGTTAAGAATCAGACCAGGTAAGGACAGCAGATTTACTTCCCTAAAGGACATTAGTGAACCAGATGGGTTTTTACAACAATCCGGTAGTTACATGGTCACCATTACTGATACTAGCTTTTTATTCCAGATTTATTTAACTGAATTTAAATTCCCTTGCTGCCGTGGTGGGATGTGAACTCTTCTCGCTGAGATCATTAGTCCAGGTCTCTGGATTACTAATCCAGTAACATAACCACTATGTTACCATTCCTGATTATGCTGAGCTAATTTATTTCATCTATGGTAGAAGTCGATTACTATAACTAGCTTCAGTATTCTTGGGCTGAGAAGGGTGGTGGGGGAGGTGGAATCAGCCAGGGTTCTCAATCCTGATGATATCTAAAGACACCTCTTGGACAAAGTTTGTATGTGGACACTTGGTGAAAATGGTTTTGGGCTCAGCTATGATATCCTCCTTGATAAAATAGCTTGTTGAAACTTACTGCCTGTCTAAGTTATCGTATGAAAAATGACCACTTAGGTGAGATACCGAGGCTGCTAGTAGCTGTGGAACTGCATCCTGGCAAAAGGCAGTTCTTTCAGGAAGGGAAAGGGGGGGGGGGGGGGGGAAAGGGGGAAATAGATGAGAATTTTTTTTTTTTTAATGAATGATACCCCAGTGGTAGAATGCATTAGAGCTAATTCAAATAAATACTAAATGTACAACAACCAGCATAAAATTCACAGATTCCACCCTTCTCTGGATGAATACTGGAGAGGATGCGGTCAGACTGGCATGTTTCTCCACATCTCTGGTCATGCCCCAGGTCGAAACATTCTGGGAATGATCTGGGATAGCACAAAGGCTATGGCCAATATTGAGTTCTCATCATACCCACTCTCTTGCCTGTTGGGCCCGTCCCGAGATGCCAAGCATCACCTGATGCTCGGATTATCACAACTCTCACTACTAGAATGATACAAAAGGAGGCCATTCAGCCCATCATGCCTGTGCTGGCTCTTTGTTAGAGCTATCCAAGTAGTTCCATTCCCCTGCCCTCACCCCATAGCCCTGCAAAATTGTTCCCCTTCAAGTATTTATCCAGTTCCCTTTTGAAAGTTATTATTGATTCTGCATCCATCACCCTCTCAGGCTGTGCATTCCAGATCATAACTCACTGCGTAAAAACATTTCCCCTCATCTCACCTCTGGTTCTTTTGCCAATCATCTTAGGGGGAATTTTAACCCCTAAAAACAGACAGATTTGGTTCTGAGTGGGAGGTTAAAAATCTGAAACAGGAACCCAACCCGCCTACTTCTGGTTTTAATGGAAGCGGGAGGATGCGTGGGCGACCAATCTGCTCACAGGAGGCAGAGGTTGGTCATTTTAATGAGGCTGCATGCCTTCATGTTAACATGATTCTATTTTTGACCACAATCGGCCGGGTTTCCCTGGCCTTGGGAAACCCAGCAGATGAAAGGAGGTGAGGGCTGAATCCATGAGGTAAGTGCCTTTACAGCACTGCTTGTGAGCCAGGAGGAGCAGAAGTGTTTCCTACAGGCCCAACAAACTAACCTGTAAATAGCACCCCCTCCCACCATCTGCCCCCACCCCCCCAACGATCTCTCCCAACCCCCCACTAGACCCACCTGCTCTCAGCCCAGCTCGGCTGCGGCCTTATGCTGCAGGATTTCCTGCTCGACAAGCAGCCAGCAGAAAAACTGCAGGACTTTTAGGAAACCCGTACTTCCCAACCTCAAAACAGGCCCCCCTGCTCCCTCTTTGCCTCCGAGCTTATATCCAGCCCATAAAATTTGTCTTCTGGTTACCAACCCTTCTGCCACTGGAAACAGTTTCTCCTTATTCCCTTATCAAAACCCTTCATGATTTTGAACACTTCAATTAAATCTCCCCTTAACCTTCTCTACTAGTGGCAAGACGATGTATTGCTTCTACCCTTCCTTCTGGCCGGAATTTTCCGGGGGGGGCGTCAGCGGGCGGCAAATTTGATTTTCTTGACAGCGGGCCAGGGCCCCACTGTCAACCCGCCGCAACATGCCTTTCCCAATGTCAGGTCTGTCAGCGTTGAACAGACCCAACAGGCAGCAGCAGGTGACCTAATTAAACTCATTAGCATCTAGCTGACAGATCATTAACAGACTTTTTAAACTTACCTTTTCACTTTAACTTCATGGTCACAGGAACCACGCTGTTTGGGGGCCACGACTGTCAACCTGAGACCATGGCTGCCAACCTGAGGCGGGATTTCAGTGGCCATTGCGCCAGCTGATTACTTGACAGCTTCAAATGTACAGTAAAAGCTCCCACCTGACAGATCATCACTTTCCTCAGCCACAAGCTGTTTCTCAGTCCATTTCCAGCATAGATTCTGCAGTCTTTTCACTTTCTACTCTCCATTCACTCTTACCTCATTGGAAGAACTCTCTCACCATTGACAGAATGCTTCTGTCATCTCTACTTCACCTGCCATCTATTCCATCAACATGGGTGCCCTTTATACTGTCTCACCTTGGTCCTCAGAATTTGACCACAATCAGCCCCAACACCAGCAGCACCAGGCACACCAGCAGCACCAACAACACCACCAACCTTCTCCGCAAACACCTGATGCAGCACAGGACAGAGGGCATCAGCACCTGAGCACATTGCTGCCTGGGAGGCCAGGGACAGTCTCACCTTGGCCAGATTTACTTCACTTGACGCAATACACCCTGGCTGCCACATGATGTGCCAGGTTGGCACCACTCCACACCAACACCATAAAGCATCCCTACAATGTCCAAGCCATTCCTTTCACGTCACCATTGCAGGGGGTACCATTATGTCTCACCATTCACTGTAACTCACTAAGCCACTTCCAAAAATGCGCACAAATCTGTCCAAGAACGCAAAGTGTTGAAAATAAAGGTTTCAATGTTTGACAGCACATTAACAGAAACGTCACATGAACATTGGATAAAACACCCAAGTGGCTATCCTTGTATGTTGTTAGTTGGTATGATTGCACTAGGATGAGGGTGAGTGTGAGGGGTGGCTAGTGAGATGGGAATGTGATAATGTAGAGAGAGAGAGGAACAGGTGGAGGTGCAAGGTAAGTTGGTGTAAGGATGTGCAGGAGTAGGGTACGGAAGGCAGAGTGATGGGGATGTGATGAGAGGCATAGCAGGATGAAGGTGAGTGTGGCTTTGTACTAACATTTTGTGATCTAATGAGATCATTGAAAAGTTTGCACCACTGCACCCAGGTCCTCCCTGCTTGTGACCTCCTGTGCAATGTGCAACCAGGCTGTGTTGGTCTCCTAGGGAGGTGTCTTCCGACTATGGGAAGAAAAGAGGACCTCCCTGCGTGCTGTAACTCCCTCCATAATCATATGGAAAGGAGTCATGCGAGAACCTGGGTGCAGCCCTGTGCCGTCATTGTCAGTGTTTGCAGCACTTCAATGCTGTAGAACACTGACAGCACAAGTGGTAAAAGAAAATTGACTACGGTCCCTTTAAGAAAACCGGCTGATGACACGTCATGAATGACGTTACTAGACCCGCTTCCTCTAATTGGACCGGGAAATGTGCTGGGCGGGCTTAACAAGCCCCATCAACGGAAAATCATTTTCCAGAGCAGGATGGAGCCAGTAGTGGGGTCAGGACCCGCCACCGACGTAAGGAAAATCTCGGCCATGGATATGCGTGATACACAGGCCTCCACCTAGAACTAGGACAATACAAAGCAGTTTGGATCCCCTTTCTGGAGACCCATACAAATCTCCTTTCATGAACTGCACAACACACCATCGCACAAGACAGGCAAGCTGCTGCCAGGCAGAAAATGGAATCACACCACAACCCCTCTCCTAAATGCAGAAGGAAAGTGACGCTGCCCAACATTACACCAGTGTCTAACTGTCCACCTAACCGCATGGTAGAAAATTACTGTACAAATATGAACAACTATGCCATCAATACACCTTCCTTTACATGCTGTTAAAAAATGTAATATGCCCATATGTAAATTTTTCTGCACTCTATGAAAAATCAAATAAGAAAACTGAAGTTGAAAGGGCAGTACACCAAGTACAATGTCATGTCTGATATTGACTAATATTCATATCATAGCCAAAAAGGAGCTATTTCAAAATATGTGTTGCAAGGTTTATTTGTCCCTGTTTTTTAAATTTCAAAACAGATCACACATTTGCCAAACACTCCAATGTGTTTTAATAACTCTGAAGCTACTTACTAAACACTCAGAATTTAAAACAGATGAGGCAATGCCTGATTATTGGGAATTTTATTGTTCTTGAAATGCTTTTTGTCTTACACTACTAACATATTAACAATGTTTTACTATGCTCTGTGAGGAACAAACCTGTAACTTTTAATCCTGAATTGATTTTGTTTTCATCAAGGCAAAGGTGTTAGTTCAGGCAGATTTAAGACTTTCCCATTTTTAGCACCCAATGTCAGCAACAATTTGTATTTATATAACGTGCTCAATGTAAAATAATCACCTCAAAGCATTCCACATAGGTGTAATCAAAAAATGGACGCTCAGCCAAAGGAGATGATAGGAGAGGTAGCTAAAAACTTGGTGTCAATTAACTACTCACAGGTCAGATGTAACATGGACCAGCTGCAAAATAATGTCTCTTCTCTGTCTCAATACTAGCTTCAGAAAAGCGCTCCCTTCCTAAGTAGTGCATTTCCCCCCCCCCCCATTTGATACATCAGCTATCTTACATAAGATATAGAGCACAGAAACAGGCCATTCGGCCCAACCAGTCCATGCCGGCCTTTATGCTCTACTCGAGCCTCCTCCCGTTTTTCCTCATCTAACTCTATCAGCATAGCCCTCTATTCCTTTCTCCCTCATATGCTTATCTAGCCTCCCCTTAAATGCATCTATACTATTCGCTTCAACCACTCCCTGTGGTAGCAAGTTCCACATTCTCACCACTCTCTGGGTGAAGAAGTTTCTTCTGAATTCCCTATTTGATTTCCTGGTGACTATCTTATATTGATGACCTCCAGTTTTGCTCTTCCCCATAAGTGGAAACACTCTCTCTGTATCTACTCTTATCGAAAGTTTCATGATTGTAAAGAGCTCTATTAGGTCACCCCTCAGCCTTCTCTTTCCAAGAGAAAAGAGACCCAGCCTGTTCATCCTTTCCTGATATGTATACCCTCGCATTTCTGCTATCATCCTTGTAAATCTTCTCTGCACCCTCTCCAGTGCCTCTATATCCTTTCTATAATATGACGGCCAGAACTGTATGCAGTACTCTGTGGTTTAACCAAGATTCGATACAAGTTTAGCATAACTTCACTACTTTTCAATTCTATCCCTCCAGAAATAAACCCTAGTGCTTGGTTTACTTTGTTAACCTGTGTCGATACTTATGATTTGTGTATCCCTTTGCTCCTCTACCCCATTTAGATTCTTATTTGCCAAGTAATATGTGACCTCCCTATTTTTCTTACCAAAATGTAATACCTCACATTTATCTGTGTTGAATTTAATTTGCCAATTATATGCCCATTCTGCAAGTTTATTAATGTAGTCTTGTAATTTGTTGCAATCCTCGACTATCCCCCACAATTTGGTGTCGTCCGCAAATTTAGAAATTGTGTTTTTGATTCCAAAGTTGAAATCGTTAATATAAATTGTGAACAACAGTGGTCCTAGCACTGATCCTTGTGGAACACCACTTCCCACCTTCTGTCACTCTGAATAGCTACCCTTTACCCCTACACTCTGCATTCTATCTTGAAGCCAGCTAGCTATTCATTCTGCTACTTGACTCTGCATTCCCTGACCTTAATCATTAGTCTAGTATGTGGTATTTTATTGAAGGCCTTTTGAAAATCTAGATAAATTACATCTACTGCATTACCCTTGTCTACTCTCTGTTACCTCTTCAAAAAATTCAATTAGGTTGTAATCCATGCTGACTATTTATTATTATATTTTTGGTTTCTAACTGTTCTTCTATTTTCTCCTTTAGTAGGGATTCCATTAGTTGTCCTACCACCAATGTTAAGCTGACTGGTCTATAGTTCCCTAGACATGTTCTAGCTCCCATCCTAAATATAGGTATTATTATGTTAGCTATCTGCCAGTCCTCTGGCACTACACCTTTTTCTAACGAATTACTAAATGCGTGTAGCAATGCCTCTGCTATCTCTTCCCTAGATTCTTTTAAAATGCGCAGATGCAATCTGTCCAGACCAGGGGTTTTATCCTCTTTGAGTTTCATTAGTTTATTTAATAATATTTCCTCATTTTATTTTAAATGCAGTTATCTCATTACTAATCTCATCATCCAATGTCACCTGCACCTGTTCTATCTCCCTGGTAAATACTGAAGCAAAGTAATTATTTAATATCTCTGCGATCTCTTGATTGCTGCCTGTGGTATTATTGCATCCCTTATTGGCCCTATTCCCATCCTGATCTTCCTTTTTTTATTTACGTGCTGTAAAATATTTTACTATGTTGTTTTATGTTCCTTGATAATTTAATTTCATAGTTCCTCTTTGCCTTCCTAATTGTTTTTTTTTACTTCTCTCCTAATCTCTTTGTATTCTCCCTTATCATGCTCTCCCCTGCTGTCCATGTACTTAATGTATGCCTCTTTCCTTACCCTCAAATTTTCCCTTATGGCTTTATTCATCCACGGTGTCTCATTAGTGTTTAGCTTATTTTCTTCAGGTGCACATGCATCTTTCAGTTGTTGCAGATGTGGTGCAGACTGAATTACTCTGTTATGTCAACCCTTTCTAGGCACTGAAATGCCAAACAGGGCAACCTTCCTTACCCCAACATTTTGCAGCACCAGTTCTACTGCTGAAGGCTCATTCTTACCAGCATTCCATTATCAGTCTGCCAACGGTGAACAACAATCACAAAATCTTCTTCTAAAAAAACTTCTTTCCCTTTAAGTGGCTGCTGCAGCCCTTTGCAAAGATATCCCATACCTGATTTAGCGAGCTTCCTCTGAAAGGGAAATTGCATGCTGGGAGCTGGGAGCTTGTTTTGTATGTGCAATTAATCATGGCCCCAGAAGACTTATCAGAATCGAATATGCTTCACTTGGCTATGCACAAAACCTGCACTGAAACATTCCACTGTCATCCATGACCATCATGGAAAATCAAACCCAATCAGAGAAAGGGATTGTGAGAGGGTAGAAATAAGACAAGGAAGGAAGGGAATGAGAGTACAATTCCTTTTCAAGTAATCAACTGGAAACAAACCAGTCATCAAAACCAGAAGTCGCATAGATGAGCTAGATTTCAATGGCCTCGCTGAATGATTGCAAAGCTAGTGCCAATTTTTAACTGTAGCTTGAAATAGTAACCTAGGTATCTGCTCTTCAATGGTTTATTGGGAAAATCCATTAGCCAGTGTCATACTGAGCCATACAGATCAGGAAGGTTCCGGATTCGATTTGTGCTGATTTCGCTGACCTCAGTTGGGCCCTGCAGGAATGATGTTACAATGAACCTCAGCAGTGATTATCAGCTGGTGTTCCCACTCCTATCTTCGTTCACAGATAAATAAGTTATTTTAGTAAGATACTGGAGGCGTGTGACATCTGTGGAACCATACTGCTGCATAAAAGTCAGGCACTTCAACAGGGGAGAAACATGGAAATAAAAATCAATCCATTCATCTGATGAAACACAGTAAGAAGCTATTACTTATAATAACTGAAGGTTGTACAACTTAAAAAATCAGTTCTGTACAACAGCTGTAATTCTAAACAAAAAAATGAATAATATGAAGTTACACATCACAATTCTGAAGCAACACTGGCGACGATGTATAAGCAAGCTTGATACTACATGTATCAGTAGTGAATCTCTGATTTTCCTCAGGATTCTAAACAGTGTACATTGATACATGTAGAGACATTTTTTTAATAGAAGTCATCATTTCCCTTTAAAACTTCGAAAGCAACAATCACAAAATAACTGTCAGCAATTACTCAGTTGCTTATTTTTGTGTGTACCTGTAATTTTAAGCAAAACCACTTTGATACAATACAGAAATGAAACTCAGACATTGTCTTAGTGAAATCTGGTATTCAAAACCTTATGAGCAATCAAACAGTAAAAGCAACTTCATCCACCTCTTCCTTGCTCCACCACAACTTCCTGTTTTCTGCCCATTTCCTTGGCCTTGCATCATACACCACATGTATAACATTTGTGTACGATCATATTTTGCCATTATTCTGTGTTTCCAGTCTAGTTTCAAGTAAGTTTTCAAAACATATTTGCATTTAAACAGTTATCAAAAAGCAAACCACATCTGGTGCCAATCAGAACCACAGCATGTGACAAAAGGACACAACTGTGGCACTCACCATGGAGTAAGTCAGTGGTTCACATACATCAACAACAATTCTGTGAGAAGTGGTGTGAGAATAAAATTGTGGACTCAGTGATGACAAGGTGAGACAGACAGTTCCAAGTAACTACTTGGATTAAGTGTTGTTTAAATCCACTGCTGTTGAATAACCCTCTTACAGGCCACTTGTTTCCTCCAATTACAATGAGGTACCACAACATCACATCCAAGCTTTTTTTGTTTGCTATTTAGATTTAAAAAAAGACAAATTACACAATGAGAATGGCAAATTGGATATATGCCACAAAAATGTATAATTGTTTAAAATTGAGAAATTTACTGTCCATATTGTTTTGTGCCGGTGAAAGGGTTAATGGATGATTACTTGAATAATAATGCACCTGTATTAAGATTATAAAAAATAAACCTTCTTTTGTATGTAGCAGCTTTTTGAGTGAACCTTGCCAAGAAGAAAGTCGAATGAAGTGAAAGAACATATTCAGCCCAAATTAATCCATGTTTAATCAACAATACAAAGGTACTGAGCATGCATGAACCACACCGCATTTAGCATTAAGCTGGCCCCATCCACTGCCACTCAGCAGGCTGCATGGTCCAAAATCATTATGGTTTAAGACCATCCAGCAATGTTAAGGATCAGTTAAGTTATGGCCAAGCGAGTTTCTCTAATACCTCTCTTTAGAAACGATGCCGTTCTCTGGATTATTGCAAGCCCTAATGAAGGAAAATGAATGAAAGTACATGTGAGGAAAACAAAATCATTTTTTTTTTAATTTTTTTTTTTAAAGAAGGTTTTGAACTGAGATGTTGAGAAAGTGAACTATACGCAACGTATTAGAATTTACTCTGTGTCTCTCTCTCTCTCATATATGTGTATAATAATTTATTTATTGAATACAGGAATTCAAAACTCAGCTTGTTTTGCCAACCTGTATACATATCATACATAAAAGGCCTATTTTATTTGTATATACATCAGCTACATAGAAACCATGTTAACTTTTTTTCTCTAACAATGGTACAATGAAATACTGTTCGAAGGGAATAGGAATTTTAGCTCCTGTCAACGACCTACATGTGCTCCAAACACATCAGGATGGAGTTTCGAATGACCAGTCTGAAGAACCAAATGTGGGAACATGCATCAAGTGTAATGGTTTGCACTACCTGTATCAAGAATACTATTTTTTTTGCTATCAGATCAACTTTTAGCTATCTTTGAACGATTTGTGTCAGTGGAGCTGTGGCTTTATTTGAAGATTTTCTGTTGCTTTGCTTCATAGTTTTAGTGCTTTCCTATGGCTTGTCTCTTCTGCTGACAGGACTGGCATGGTTGGTCACCTCATTTCTAAAACATGGAGAAAATGATATATTTTTCAAAATACATCACAATCTTCTGAGATGACAAACCAAATGATTCCTGTTTTCCATATGTTGCAGATGAATTTCTTTATGAGGAAAAGTATCTTGTCAATGAATCTTTCCTAAGAACTGTTTAATAGGGGTAATATTCACCTTCACTGCCTGGACGACAATCTGGTGGAGTGGATCACCCACCTGTTGTAGGCCTACTTGATTTCCATCTCATTGATCTAAATAAGATGATACTTAGGCAGGTTCTACAATGGGAGGGTGATCTGCTCCTCCAGATTACTCCCAATGTCTTTAAGAAAATAAACATATTTCCCTCATTGTATAGTATCCACCCTGACCCCTCCGATTTGGTTGGTCTATTTTGTGGTCTCCACATGGATGAATCCCTCTCCTGCTTCAATCTCTCTTAGTCATGTTCAACCATAACATGTTGTCATTCAGTATGATACACAAATGGAGATGCAGGGCTGTTAATAACTTTCCCATCAGATGTTTTAACATTTGTTCCCATTTGGGCTGCTACCACACCCACATCTTACTTTAGTGGATTACACGGTTTCAAGTGTTTGCTATGTGGTATCTTTGGAACTTCTACAGGAAGTCTTGCCAGAACTTTGCTAATACTTATTCTTAAATCAAATAGACAGCTGAACCAGAAAATTCAGGAGCCTCAGTCAAAAAGTGGTTTCAGAGGGTATATTTACACTGCAATGATAGCATCAATGAGAAGGGGTTTTGCATTATCCCGGTGCTTAACTTACAGTGCAAATCCAAAGTGGGGACCTGACCAGGAGGGGGAAGTGTCACTCTGCTTCATTCTAGTCAGGTCAGGCCCTAACTCAGGATTTACACTACAAAACTGCAAAATTGCTTTGCATCAACACCACAAATGCACACAGAGACTAACTCAACAATCTAAAATGAATCAACTGAAACTCAGACGCTGCATAATGAGAACTCAAAGTACATATTTCTAAAACCCACTTATATCTTCCAGCTCTATATTTTGCATGATTCATTTACCTTTTGACTGTGCACATATAACTGATTAGATCATTCACACAGAGTCCTATTTGTGGTGCTAAGGATGGATAAGGGCTACCCATCTTGGATCTAGATGTTTTGGTAATTTGTTAGGTAACCCATACCTTCCAGAAATTCTATTACTGCGCTTTGTCACAGGTCACCTTTAATTTGCATAAATGACTGTCACATAAGTGATAAGAGCAAGGCACATCCCAAAGTTAGATTTGCACTTATTAAAATGATCATTCCCCATAACATTGTTTGAGAAAACACAACCTACAATTAGCTTATGAACTGGCTATGACAAGTCACCATTACTAATCTCTTCCTAAGGTCTGTTCCCTGGCCGAGAATCCTTCTTGTTGGCTCATGCTTAGTTCTTAATTTGATCTATGTTGTTATCCAGCTATTTAACCTTTCCTTTTCCTTGAGAAGTTCAAGTACAGTCTGTCCAGAATATCTGGAACAGGATCATATAACCTGTGGAATAGTCATTAGGTTATTGACTCTTCCCTGGCTGAACTGTCATTTATAGTTTTGCCCCACTTTGGTCTATAATTACTTGCTTTCATTGTTTTTAAGTTTTGTTGATTTTTGTTCAGCTGAATAGTAAGAGTTTGACTCCCATACATAAAATCTAGTCAAAATCTCCACTTGCCCATATCTTTGTACAGCTTCTAGCAAGGTTTTTTTTTTTACATGGCAAGTTGCCACGGATCCTGTTACCACTTGTACCAGGTAGGTTTTCCCATGAGCAATTCTTTGGACTACATAAGAACATAAGAAATAGGAGCAGGAGTAGGCCAATCGGCCCCTCGAGCCTGCTCCACCATTCAATAAGATCATGGCTGATCTGATCCTAACCTCAAATCTTCTATCACTCTGCATCCACCCGAACCCATGTGATCTCCTGGGAGAGGCGAAAAACCAGATAAAGACCCAATGGCCAATTTGGGAGAAAAAAATCTGGGAAATTCCTCTCCGACCCATCTAGGCGATCGAAATTCTTCCAGTAGATCACTCTGTCCCTATATTTTCTACAGTACTTACCTTCTGTAAAGGCGATCTCCACCCCAGCCAGGAACAGGAATAAAACCATCTCCTGAAATCTAACACAGAATTAGAACACAGTAGGAGCAGAACCAGGCTACACGGCCCCTGGGCCCACTCCACTACCCACAGGGACATGACCATTCCGAACCTAGACTCATGTCCAATTTCCTGCCCGCTCCCCATAACCCTTAATTCCCTTTACTTCTAGGAAACTATCTATTTCTGTTTTAAATTTATTTAATGATGTAGCTTCCACAGCTTTCTGGGGCAGCAAATTCCACAAACCTACCACCCTCTGAGTGAAGAAGTTTCTCCTCATCTCAGTTTTGAAAGAGCAGCCCCTTATTCTAAGATTATGCCCCCTAGTTCTAGTTTCACCCTTCATTGGGAACATCCTCACCGCATCCACCCGATCAAGCCCCTTCACAATCTTATATGTTTCAATAAGATCGCCTCTCATTCTTCTGAACTCCAATGAGTAGAGTCCCAATCTACTCAACCTCTCCTCATATGACCACCCCCTCATCCCCGGGATTAACCGAGTGAACCTTCTTTGTACTGACTCGAGAGCAAGTATGTCTTTTCTTAAGTATGGACACCAAAACTGTATGCAGTATTCCAGGTGCGGTCTCACCAATACCTTGTACAACTGCAGCAATACCTCCCTGTTTTTATATTCCATCCCCCTAGCAATAAAAGTCAACATTCCACTGGCCTTCTTGATCACTTGCTGCACCTGCATACTAACTTTTTGAGTTTCGTGCATCAGGACCCCCAGATCCCTTTGTACTACAGTACTTTCCAGTTTCTTGCCATTAAGATAATAACTTGCTCTATGATTTTTCCTGCCAAAGTGCATAACCTCACACTTTCCAGTATTGTATTCCATCTGCCAAATCTCTGCCCACTTACTTAGCCTGTCTATGTCCCTTTGCAGGTTTTTGATGTCCTCCTCACTCACTACTTTCCGTCCCATCTTTGTATCATCAGACTGGTCTTTAGAATTTCTCACCATCCTGTCATATTTATGCTACACGAAGAATATTATCTATGGATGTTAAAAAAATCCTCTTCATATACTGGTGTAATTTATGGGAAAGTTGGTAAAAAAGCACACTTTACCAATTCGCAAAATTTCACGGTAAACTGCAATTTACAGAATATACTTTAAAATGTAATTTACGCCTTCTAAGATCCCTTCTAGCCAGATAAATTAAAATAGTTTTAGTTACAGACAACTAGCTTATGTACAATTCAATTAAATGCTCCTTACCAGATTTCTTCTTTCCAATTGGTTCCCTGTAAGAAGAAAAATTAAATTATTAATAAGTGAATGAAGTGTGTTTACAGTTAAAGCAGAGTTAGGGTTTAAAAGACAGACTTCAACCTCTAGTGTCTTTTTAAAAAAAAGACATGTTGTGTAAGTTAAAGGCACAATATGCTTAATATCGCATTATTCATGGTACAATCACTAATATTATTAATCTACTGCCAACAATTTCAATCTTTTTATAAAATTAATAATGATCTAGTTACCATAAAAGTGCAGTTGAAAGAACTCCTGCTACTTTGCCAAGGCTGCACTATGGACAGGCCGAAGGAACTGTGGTTGCCTGCCAACCTGCAATGTGACTATTTAATGGGCAGCAAGTGGTACATGGATAGATTAGACAGGGTTATTCTGACAAGTATTGATCTGGCGGCATCACAAAGGGAGGCTGAGCTGGGAGAGCACCATTCTAACAGTTCCCAAAATTGATTGAAAATTAATGGAAAAGGAATGGTGAGGAGATACTTCCTGCACAAAGAATTGTCCTATATATTTTAAAAGATATACTTACCAGTTGGATGATATACTCATTTAAAAAAAAATCATTTTCAGGCTCAATCCTCTCCCCACCACCCACACCCCCGCATCTCACGCACACACCAGGCTTATCCAGTGCTGCCTGATTCTACAAAAAAAACTATTGGCAAGGAGGGGATAGAGAAAAATTGGTTTAAAAATACTGTCGACAGTCTTTTTGGCAGACACAATGTATTATATTTTCCATTGTTTTAAGTACATCATTAGCCAGCATTCTTGATTTTTTTTCACTTTTAATAGTACGGCTCATATACTGTAAAACCAAATTACCATCGAAGTTCTGTCCAAAGTTAAGCTCAGTCTGTCCAAAACAAGCCCCTTAATATATATCAAGATACACTGCAATCTGTCAGAGCCAGACAGGAAACAAAGACAAATTCAAACCAGTTTTAATAAACTCAGGAAAGGTTAATGTGGAGAAGTTCTATGTGCTCATTTTAACTTTATTGGAGGGTTTATAGGTTTAGAATATTTTAACTCAAAATTTACTACATTTGTGGCACCAATGCAGAACTTTTATTAAAACTGCATTTTCACTTTATTCTGGGCTTTTTATTTGTTTTTTAAATACTTATCCTGTTCCAGTTCTATCAGCGTTGTGTTGTCTGATCTAGCAAAGGGAGTTTTTACTCAGTCTAAATTAGATCATAGAATCAATGTAAACAAAATAATGACATGGAGTAAGTCACTGGTAAGTGCATTTGACTGGCACACTAATCCCTGCAGAGGTACAAATGCTGCTGACTGGGGAACATTTAATGTCACAAGCTGCAACTTCACTGTCAAGAAAAAGGAAAATAGAAAATGTTGAACATATACAATAAATAAATATTTCAGTATCTGAAAATAGTAAAGATGGGTTGAAGCTCCAAGTGTGAAGATTCTTTATCAGAACTGACGAAGTGTCTTTACCCAAAACGCTAATGTACCTTTTCTCTTTTCAGATAGTGATGCACTTGTTGTGTATTTTTAGCATTTTATGTCTTTATTTCAGATTTCCAGCTTGCAATTTTTCTTTCCAAAGGTGATCACATCAAAAGACCTGGCCCATACTGCATGAGGCAACATTCAAAATGTTTGCTGTACTTTGTACAAACCATTTCATGGTACTATGAAGTTTTCACTAGCAAAATACAGAACAGTGAGCAAATGACTAGCAGTCATGACCACAGATTGATTGTTAAAACACTGACTGATCTTTACCAAAATCAGCTTGATTAAATGTAATCTAATAAAGATTGATTACTGGTGAATCTAGCACTGCTCACGGTGAGTCAGTATAAACTGATTATTAAAGTAAAGACAAATTTAGAACAGAAAGCCACAAATAATATTTTATGTCAAAACAGACCACAAAGTATGAGATTGGGATGTTGAAGTAAGGCACAGTACTTATAGGGTTAAAAAATTGTTTTGGGTGAATGCTGAAAGAATAATTGCATATAGAGTCCTTGCCATGTGAGATGGTTTCCTCTGTAATGTGCTTCAGGGTGGGTTCTTTGGGTCTGTTGAGCTCGTGTTGAGTTGAATACACCTTCTCAGCTTGTGTTGTGTTGGTTTCTGTTGGCATTATAGTTTCAGTTTGTATTGTGTTGCACTGGGATGAAAACCATCAGTATTAGATGGCAAAATATTTACTTATTTTAACAGTAGGCATTTATTTATTATGCTGGCATGATTGATTTACTTACTAAGGAAGTGGGAGCCATTTATTTAATGGGGGGCCAGGACAGGGTAAACCAGCGGGGTTTGAGACCACAGGCCAATTAGGATCACAGGCTTTGTTCAACAATCAGAAGTCAGATTTGGGGCATGTACCAGGGGAACGGATGCCCTGTTCAACCACTGGAAGTCAGGGTTGCTGTGTGCGGCAGCATAATCAGGGACTGGAGGCCAGAGATCAAGCCAGGCATTTGAGCATTGGAAGCTTCTTTCAGGGTGGGACAGATTTAGCAGGGAACAAGGCCCAATATGGCAGTTGTGGCAGGGGAATAGGAGAAAATTCAGCTTCCAGCACAGCAACAAATTTTAAAGAGGAAATTTAAATTTAAAACAATTCATAATGTATTCACAGGGCCACATGATGCTCACTGTGTATAGAAGGAACTGTAGCAGGAGATCAGCAGGTTGCACAGCAACACCTGGTGATGTGGCTGAGAGTTGTTACAGATAAGTTAGAAGATTAATATTACAATTCCTACTGGACTGCTACTTACTTGTGCTACAATTTTTTTTTATAAATCTGTGTAAGCATTATATATGGACATTCTAACACTGGAATTCCGATAGGAAATATTAATGCTCGAGTTTTCCATTGGAGTGTAAGACCTACGTAAGATTTTAAGATTATATATTAAAAAGTTACATCTGTGCATACTCTGTCTACAAAACCTTACTTCCCATTGTCACATTATTGTGTCAATTTTTTTTCATTACAAATTACTATGTCCACATTTATAATGGAAACTGCCTATGTAAACCTGTCACACTGTAATTGCATCCTCCCAACAGTGGTGCCACTGTAGTGCCTCAGTTTTGTGGCTCCTACCTCCTCGGTCTATACTGCAGAGAAACTTCTGTGCTCCAACCAATGCTTCCCAAACTGTTTTAAGTTTTGCTATTTAACTATATAGAATCGTATAGCACAGAAGGCGGCCATTCGGCCCGTTGTGCCTGTGCCGGCTCTTTGAAACAGCTGTCCAATTTACTTCCACATAACCCTGCAAATTAGTTCTCTTCAAATATATGTCCAATTGTCCTTTGAAAGTTCCTGTGGAATCTGATACCACCACCATTTCAGATAGTGCATTCCAGATCATAACAACCCTCTGTGTGAAAAAAATTTCTCCTCATTTCACCTCTTGTTCTTTTGCTAATTATTTTTAAGCTATGACCACTGGTTACCGACCCACTTGCCAGAGGAAATAGTTTCTCCCTACTTGCTTTATCAAAACCCCTCATAATTTTGAATACCTCTATTAGGTCTCTCCTTAACCTTCTCTGCTGTAAGGAGAACAATCCTAGCTTCTCCAATCTCTCCACATAACTGAAGTCCCTGATCTCTGGTATTATCCTAGTAAACCTCCCTTGTACCCTCTCCAAGGCCTTGACATCCTTCCTAAAGTGTGGAGCCCAGAATTGTACACAATACTACAGTTGAGGCCTAACCACAGATTTGTAAAGGTTTATCACAGAATCACAGAAACCTCACCGTACAGATAGAGGCCATTTCAGCCCATCGAGCCTGCACCGACACATATCCCACCCGATCCCCGTAACCCCTACACCAACACATATCCCACCCTATCCCCGTAACCCCACGTATTTAATCCCCCTAACACTAAGGGTCAATTTTTATCATAGCCAATCAACCTAACCCCGCACATCTTTGGACATGACGTCCTTGTTTTTGTATTCAATGTCCCTATATAAAATGTAAAATTCAAGTATTACATAAAAGTGAGGGCAGAATGTAAGACTTTAAACAAGGTGTGAATTACATCTCTGCTCCCTACCCATGCTTTACCTGAAGACTACAGTTGCTCTCGACTCCCCATGTACAATATCATAGGAGACTTTGTGCTATCCGGCACCGACAGGACCGAGCTGTTGCCGTTCCCTCAAAACTGCCGGACACTCCAGCTCTAATGTTGAAAGATACGGAAGCTTTTGAGCTCCGTATCTGTCAACAAACCCTGTTGCTTAGCAACAGCTTCTAAACAGTCCAAGCGTCTCTGTAGCTTAGCAACAGCTTCAGCAGACCATGCAGAGCTTGACTGTTGAGGAAAAAAGCAATGAGAAGAAAAAAAAACTAACGAAAACGGCTCCTGATTTTTGCCGGTGGCTTGAGCATTCCGGACAGTTAGCCTCCGGATAACACAAAGTTTCCTGTACATAGAATTCTGCCCTCCTTTACTTTGTATACTTACAATTACACTTTATACCAGAATAATCACATTTTAACTCATATCCATATTATTTATTGTTATAGTTATTTTTAGCTGGCCAAAGCAATTTTTCCTACAATGACTTCAGTGTAACCTCACATCCCACTTTCCCACCCATGACACAGAGTTGATCAGGAATACAAATACACACAATCATTAACAACAGTTAAAACAAAACACTGAGGAAAGCAACAACGGAGAAAGAGGAAATGTATGATGTTTTACCGACTAAAACCTGAAAGGAAATTGTACGGCCACTCCATTTAGGGGCAAGTCTACTAACAGTAAGTTTTATCCATGTACATTTGTTCTTTAAAACCTTTTCAAAAGATGTTACTGGCTGGAGTACGGCACAATGTATGGCACTTTGCTTCTCTTAGTGTATTGGTTCGGGTGGCCTATGATCAGGGTCACTGGTTAAGTCAAACAGTGACTGAATAAGTCAAATTTCATTTTTTTTAAATCTAGGATTTAAGGACTTTAACGGTCATTTCTATTGCAGTGTTCTGAGATTTTCCAGGAATTTACCAGTGTTTTGAAGGTCCATTCCATAATTCTAATCATTTTTCCATGAAAAACAGAAAACAGTGCCCTTGTCTATAATGTAACTGACAAGCTCAGTATTAATTTATATGGTACTGCATTCCTGATAACAGACTGTTCACTTAATATACAATAGTCCCTTTGTCTTTGCTGTGCTGCATGCGTAGGTGACCTTGCACCCTTTTGTCCTTTAACTAGTCACACTAATCACACATTAGCATCTAACAATTAGGTAACAAAAGCCTCATAATGTATTAGCGACATATTCATAGGAAAGTAAGAACAAGCAATCTTACTGCAAATAAATGGGTTTAGGTAGCTGTTAAGAATTCAGGTCCACTGTAGGTATCTCCTTGAATTAAGTGGCATCAGTTGCTCTCTTAAGTGGTCTGAATGTCTTACTTTTATGTGGGTTGAAAAATATTGCCCTATAGCTACTGTATCCCTGGGCTGTGCTATACAATACAGTCTTGGTGTTTCCTGGTCGAGTGACCGAGCGTCTCTTCACAGGTGCTGATTATGCAGGCCTTGAGTGCAGACCAGGTGCTGTGGGCACGCTGTGTCTCTGCATCACTGGGAGTCGTCAGGTTGTTTGTGAGGCGCAGGCTGAATAGGGCTTTCTTAGTGGGGTCTTTGAGTGCTCCAGCGTTAATTTTCCTGTGGCATTGTTTCTGTTGCCGCTGCTGTTTTGGGGCTACATTGATCTGGAAACAGCAAGAGAACTCGAGAGCAAGAAAGCAGCTCTACAGAAGCCTGAAGGCCGAGGTCCAACAAAAAACTTGCAACCTAAAGAGCAGATGGTGGGTGGAGAAAGCGCAGGAGATCCAGCAGCTAGCCGACAACCACGACGTGCATGGATTCTTTAGCGCAGTCAAGACCATCTACGGCCCAAGCACCCAAGGCCCTACCCCACTGCGGGCCAAGAACAGAGAGGTACTCATCAAGGACAGAGAGGCAGTCAGTGCCCGCTGGAAGGAGCACTTCGAAGATCTCCTTAACCGCGACTCTGTCTTCGAAGCGAGTGTCCTCAACTCCATCCCACAGCATGCTACCCGCCACCATCTCAGCACAACCCCAGCCCGGCATGAGATTGAAAAGGCTATCCGACAACTGAAGAACAACAAGGCCTCAGGTGCAGATGGAATCCCCACCGAGGCACTAAAGCACGGTGGAGAAGCACTACTGGCGTGAATTCATGAAATAATTTATCTTATCTGGAAGGAAGAGAACATGCCAGGGGATCTGAGATGCCGTAATTGTGTCCATCTTCAAGAAAGGTGACAAGTCCGATTGCGGTAATTACAGAAGAGTTTCCCTGCTGTCTGCTCCTCAATTGCCTTCTCCCAGTGGCCGAAGAGCTCCTCCCAGAGTCGCAATGCAGATTCCGCCCACTAAGGGGCACAATTGACATGATCTTCACCACACGTCAATTACAAGAGAAATGCAGGGAACAGCACCAACCACTGTACATGGCCTTCTTTGATCTCACAAAGGCCTTCGACACTGTCAATCGTGAGGGATTATGGAGTGTCCTCCTCAAATTCGGCTGCCCTCAAAAGTTTGTCACCATCCTCCACCTGCTTCACGGCGACATGCAAGCCGTGATCCTGACCAATGGTTCCACCACAGATCCAATTCACGTACGAACTGGTGTCAAGCAAGACTGTGTCATCGCACCAATGCTCTTCTCGATCTTCCTTGCTGCAATGCTCCATCTCACCCTCAGTAGGCTCCCCACTGGAGTCGAGCTAATTTACAGAAGATACGGGAAACTGTTCAACCTCCATCGCCTCCAGTCCAGATCCAAGGTCGTCCCATCCTCTGTCATCGAATTACAGTATGCAGATGATGCTTATGTCTGCGCTCACTCGGAGGTCGAACTCCAAACTATCGTCAACACCTTCACCGAAGCGTACGCGAGCATAGGCCTTACACTAAACATCCGTAAGACAAAGGTCCTCTACCAACCTGCCCCCGCCACACAGTACTGCCCCCCCGATTATCAAAATCCATGACAAGGCCTTGGACAACATGGACCACTTTCCATACCTCGGGAGCCTACTGTCAAGAAGGGCAGACGTCGACGATGAAGTCCAACACCGCCTTCAGTGTGCCAGTGCAGCCTTCGGTCGCCTGAGGAAGAGAGTGTTTGAAGACCAGGACCTCAAACCCGGCACTAAGCTCATGGTCTACAGAGCAGCAGTGATACCCGCCCTGCTGTATGCCTCAGAGACATGGACCATGTACAGCAGGCACCTCAAAGCACTGGAGAGGTACCACCAACGCTGCCTCCGCAAGATCCTGCAAATCCATTGGCAGGATAGGCGCACCAACGTCAGTGTTCTTCCTCAGACCAACATCCCCAGCATCGAAGCTTTGACCACGCTCAATCAGCTCCAATGTATAGGTCATATTGTCCGCATGTCCGATACGAGACTCCCAAAACAAGCGCTCTATTCGGAGCTCCGGCACGGCAAGAGAGCCCCAGGTGGGCAGAGGAAACGCTTCAAGGACACTCTCAAAGCCTCGTTGAAAAAGTGCAACATCCCCACCGACACCTGGGAATTCCTGGCCCAAGACTGCACAAAGTGGAGGAGAAGCATCCGGGAAGGCGCCAAACACCTCGAGTCTCTTCGCCGAGTGAGCCAAGTGCAGGCAGCGCAAGGAGCGCACGTCAACCCAAGCACCCCACCCACCCGCCCCTTCAACCACCGTCTGCCCCACCTGTGACAGAGACTGTAGGTCCCGCATTGGACTCATCAGTTACCTGCAAATTCATTTTTAATGTGGAAGCAAGTCATCCTCGGTTCCGAGGGACTGCCTAAGAAGAAAAATAATGAACACACTATGCTACCCCACTTCAGCAGGTTATCTTGCTTAACTCATTTTCTAACTCCTCTCTCCAGCAGCCTGTTTTTATTGCAATTTGTTTTACTGCCTAACTGCCCTCACAGCACCCTGTTTCCAAAAAGACAGAGTTCCTGTGGTGGTACAAGTAATTCTGTTTCATTTTTTGGTTGCTCAATGGGTATGAGGCGTTAATCGATTTCTGAAACAAGCTAACTGAGACAGGCTAATGAATTGCTTACTCTTGGCAGTTTATTTGGAAATAACATCAAATCTATTCAGAATCTTAAATAACTATTGTCTCAGACTCCCTTTTCTTTCACATGCAGGAATATATTAGGATTTACAATATAACATTTGAAGTAATCTAGCATATGAAAAGGAATCTGGTAGTAGTCAGGGACAGTATAGTCAGGGGGATAGATATGTTCTCTGCAGCCATGAATGGGAGTTTCAAAGGTTGTGTTGCCTGCCTGGTGCCAGGGTTAAGGATATTTCCTCACTGCTGGAGAAGAACTTGGAGTGGGAGGGGAAGGACCCAGTTGTCGTGGTAAACGCAGGAACAGACGGCATAGGTAGAACTAGGAATGAGGTTCTGCTGAAGGAGTTTGAGCAGCTAGGGTCGAAATTAAAACACAGAACCTCACAGGCAATAATCTCTGGATTGTTACCTGAGCCACGCGCAAATTGGCATAGGGACAAACAGTTACAGGTTAAATGCGTGGTGAAAGAGTAGTGTGGGAGGAAATTAGAGGTGCATGTAACATGGGTAATACAGTAATCTTCATATAGACTGGGCAAACCAAATTTGCAGTAATAATGTGGAGGACAAGCTCATGGAATGTATTCGAGATAGTTTTCTCAATCAGTATGTCGAGGAACCAACTAGGGAACAGGCCATTTTAGATCTAGTATTGTGCAATGAGAAAGGGTTAATTAACAACCTTGTAGTAAAGGAGCCTCTAGGGAAGAGTGATCATAATATGATAGAATTTTATATTGAGTTTGAGAGTGATTTAGTTAAGTACAAAACTAAGGTCTTAAATCTGAGGGGCAAGTTAGCTAAGGTAAATTGGGAAACTAGATTAAAAGATATGGGTAGATAAGCAATGGCAAACATTTAAAGAAATAATTCATAATTCGCAACAAATATACATTCCCTTAAGGAATAAAAAAACCCATGGGAAAAGTGGTCCAACCATGGCTAACAAGAGAACCTAAGAACATAAGAACGGCAGTAGGCCATCCAGCCCTTTGAAACGGCTTCGTCATTCAACAAGATCTTGGCTGATCTTCATCCTCAATTCCACCTTTCCACACTATCCCCATATCCCTTGATTCCCTTAATATCCAAAAATCTATCGATCTCTGTCTTGAATATACTCAACGACTGAGCATCCACAGCATTCTGGGATAGAGAATTCCAAAGATTCACAACCCTTTGTGTGAAGGAATTTCTCCTTATCTCAGTCCAAATGGCCGACCTGTTATTCTGAGACTGTGACCCCCAGTCCTAGACTCCCCAGCCAGGGGGAACATCCTCCCAGCATCTACCCTGTCAAGTCTCTTAAGAATGTTATACGTTTCAAACATACGAACAATGATGGGCAGGTAAAGACCCACTGGTCCATCGAGCCTGTCCCACACAATTGCAATGCCTTGTGTATCACAATATATACACTCCACCCCACCCGAAACCATGTGATCTCCTGGGAGAGGCAAAAAGAGATTAAAAACCCAGGCCAATTTGGGGAAAAAAATCTGGGATATTCCTCTCTGACCCATCTAAGTGATCGAAACTAGTCCAGGAGATCACTCTGGCCCTGAATTCCCTGCAGCACCTACCGTCTTTAATAGGTGACCTCCACCCCAGCCAGAAACAGGTCCAGCTCTTCTTTGAAGGAATTCAGCGAATCAGCATCCACCACAGGAGACGGCAACCTGTTCCAGAGGTCCACTATTCTCTGGGAAAAGAACCAGCTCCTGACATCTAACTAGATCTGGCCTTATACAACTTAATTGGTGACCCCTGGTCCTCCCTAACCTATTTAATTGAAACAAACTGTCAACTGGAACACAATCATTATCTTATTATCTTCATTATCTTATAAACCTCAATCGGATCACCTCTAAGTCTACGCTTCTCTAAAGTGTAGAGTCGCAACTCTTTTAGCCTATCTTGATAACCAAGATGCTTTAGACTGGGAATTAGTCTCGTGGCCCTCCTCTGCACCCCTTTCCAAAGCCTCAATATCACCCACCACGTAAGGAGACCAAAACTGGGCACAGTATTCCAAGTGCGGTCTGACCAACGTCTTGTACAAGGACAAAATAGTATGCCTCGTCTTATACTCAATTGTCCTATGGATACACCCCAACACCCTATTTGCTCTAGCTATTGCTTCATGGCATTGCTCATGTACCTTTAAGGATGTACGCACTATAATGCCCAAATCTCTTTCTATCTCCACCTTCTTTAATGCTTTTCCCTGAAGGTGTATGAATGTTGAGCATTTGCCCTGCCCACATCATAACACTGCACTTATCTAAGATATAGATAATTTCCAGTCATGAGCCCAATCTCCTAAAACATTATGATCTGCCTGAAGCAGACGAGCGTCATCTACAGTCCTAATACTCGCACAGATCTTGGTATCATCTGCAAATTTGCAGTTCATGCCCCCAACACCTATATCCAGGTCATTAATAAGAATAGTAAAAAGTAATGAGATCGCCTCTCTTTCTTCTAAACTCTAGGGAATATAGGCCTAGTCTACTCAATCTCTCCTCATAGGACAATCCCCCAGCTGTGCCTGACAGGAGTCATGAGCCATGTCCAGAGGAGATATCCCTTGTTGCCAAGTAGCCAGCCTGTAAGTTGATGGCCTGGTTGAAATAAAGGCAGCACAAAGGACTGGCACAAGATGACTGAATCATGATTGCTGCCAGGATACCGGGCACAGATCTGCATGATGCACTGCCTGTGATGGTGAAACCCCGTGCTCTCTTGTCCTGTTTTGCTTTATCACGAGGAATGAGATGTAGGTGTTCCCCTGGCGTAAAGAGCCCCAGTGACCTCGCAGATACAGCGGTGCACTGCGAACTGGGAGATGTCACCTGCTGCAGCCTGAAAAGAGCCCGTGGCATTAAAGTTAAGGGCCACTGACTGCTGTACATGCCCTGATGTGAGGCTCGAGTTGTGTCTGCAGCAGGTGACATCACTCAGTGACCGCCTTCTTTGTGAAGTGAAGGCACCTCAGACATTGCTCCTGAGTTAAGTAAATGTAGGAGAAGTGCTCCCTGAATAGCCGCTGTGGATATGGCCTCCTGCATACTGCCCTCCTCCTCCCTCTTGTGGCAGCTGCTCCTGCTTTTCCTTGCTGATTTCCTTTGTTCTCCAGCCCCAAAGGCAGCCTTATGAGACTACCCATGACTGCAGTCAAACTATTTATGAGGCTGCCAAAAACAGCACAACACCAGCAAAGTCTTGTTCCCAGCAGACAAACCGAACTTTCCAGAATGATAAAACACACCAAAAAACACCCAGAAGTTAACCAGCAGCTTGAAATGACAAACCAGCAATTAATCTAAGTTCTGCATATTTCCTTTAAATAAATAGCTCTGGTGATGGGGTCCTTTCTACTGGATCGTGCCATGTGTTGCTGGGTGAGTTCAACATGTAGCGAGCCAGCTGCTGGGGCATACCAAAATCAGAAAAATGTCCTGAAAGGATTACATTACATAGGATATACAGCACAGAAACAGGCCATTCGGCCTAACCACTCCATGCTGGCGTTTATGCTCCACTCGAGCCTCCTCCCGTCTTTCCTCATCTAAATCTATCAACATAACCCTCTATTCCCTTCTCCCTCATATGCTTATCTAACTTCCCCTTAAATGCATCTCTACTATTCGCTTCAACCACTCCCTATGGTAGTGAGTTCCACATTCTCAACACACTCTGGCCAAAAGAAGGCGAGACCCTATTTAAATAAGGTATTCAGCATTTTAAATGCTTCTGGCATGTTCTCATGACACCAACAGAGGGGTTCGATCCAATATGGCGTACAGAGCGTGTGCTTCCTGACTGCCATATTGGAGTTTTACGCGCCCATTTAGCGCCCGATAAACAGGTATGGCGCCATTGAATTTCTAGGCAAAGAATGCTATGCTGAGCACTGAAATGGCAGCCGAATGGAAGAGGAAATCATAGAAGGTCAATAATAATTCAGCATAGCACTGTACAGAAGGACCTCCTAGAAGCTGACGTGACCTGGAAAAAGGCATCACAGTGGCCAGAAACAGATTTGAAGCGACTGGTCTGGATCCTATGGGGGAGAAATTCAGTTGGTTGCGCCACCCGTTAGCGCCTTAAGAGGGCGATAAGTGGGGCGCGAGGCGGCTAGCACCTGGGCGTGGCGAGACCTGCGCCTCTTGCGAAATTGAGCGGACATTTAGTGGCGGCGCTAAACCGCAACGCCCGCTCAGCTGCGTGCGCAGATCCTGATGTCATTTCATGGTGCAACGCCCTTGGGGCGCCCCAAACCGGAAATTCAGTGGCGCCCCCCTCCTTTCCGCTGTCGCTCCCAGCAACTGGTTGACTGGAACGGTTCCCAGTCGCTGTGGGGCTGGGGGGGCGCTATTTAAAGGGGGCTCTTCCTGGCTTCTTTGTGGTAGCCATTTTTGGACCACTCCTTCTGTGAGAGAGAGATTTGCAGAGAGAAAAAGGGAGAGAGAGCTTTCTGCATTGAGTCAGCGCTTGCAGAGGTACTTTTGGCTTCTGACCAGAACTATGTAGTTGGTTTGCTTTTTCACTGGCATAACCTTGAGTGGCCACATACTATGGGGGCTGCAATGGGTGGGAACCAAGACGGGAGGGAGGCACAAAGTGCAAGGGCCGTCCGTCAGCGGCTTATAGCAAGTCGGTTCTAGGCCCCCTCTGAGGGAATGGCTTCTGCCATTGAAAGAACATGAATGGAACCATTCCGCAAACCCTGAGCCGGTCAAGGCAACAAATACATCAAAGAGCAAACATGCACATTCTGAATAAAGACACTTCTTTATTTAACAAACTGTGTGCCATTCCCGCATGACAAAGTAATAGAGAGAAACCCCCAAAAAAGCAGTCAGTCACATAACTGGCTCTCACAACCTGGAGACAATGAACAAAACAGTTACCAAAAAATGACCACGATCCTCGGCCTTCAATAAAACATTTAACAGCATTTTGCCACACCTCGTACTTTTTGCCCTTCGAGGGTGATCTGCTTCACTTGCGAGATTCGCCCCTTCCCACCCTGCAGCTCCTCCGCAATGGGACCCAAGTGGCTGCAGCAAGGCTGCTGAGTGTCAGAAACTGAGACTGCAGATGCCCTCGAGGGACGGCCTGGACCAGCTCTGGGCCTGGAGGGCCCGGCTGCTGACTGCTCCAACTCTGCATGGGTGGCAGCAGTCTGTCCTACAGGTGGTGGCAGCTGCAGTGGAGAAGTGACAGTGCTGGCAGCAGGAACGTTGTCATCCTGACAGAGGACAGCAACTCCCTGGTCGGACGACACACTGGCACTCCCACGGGGCAGCACTGCAGCATGCGGAGCAATCTGCTGAAGCACAGACTGCTGGCCTGCTGCGGCGTGGTGAGGGCCCCAGTGATTTGTGCCCGATCCAGCGAGGGTGGCAGCAGTCCGTGCTCGTGTGGCCTTAATCTGCATCTGCATGAGACCAGCCACTGACTGCATTGCAGCACTAAGCACTTGCGTGGCAGCCGCCTGTGCTGCGCCGAAATCCTGGAGACTCCTTGCCTGTGCTGCGCCGACGTCCTGGACACTCCTTGCCTGTGCTGCGCCGAAGTCCTGGACACTCCTTGCCAGTGACTCAATGGAATCGGGCATCCTTGCCACTGCAGCCATGAGCTCAGTGTGCCTATGCTCCGCCTGGGCGCTCATTTCAGTGAGGAGCTGCACCTCTTCTGCGCTCACTGTAGCAGGACTCGAGGCCAGACTCTCCCTCCGGGGAGAAGGGCGCCGAGCTTCCCTACACCCCCCCGCGTTGCTGCAGCCCGCTGGGCCCCGGAGCTTCACCCTCCTCAGACCATTCCCCCCTGCTCCCCTCCAGGGAAGGCGTGTCCCCATTATGGCCATGGGCTGCCTCGGCTGAGGGTGGCACTGATGGTCCGGCTTCCTCCTCGTCGTCACCTTCAGAGTCGCTCACAGTGGCAGCTTGAGGGCCCGCCTCCTCACCTGGCGAATCAGCATCTGAAAGCAGGGAGGTACAAGAGTGGCTTTAGCGTGAGGACAGGGTGGCAGTGAGGGAGGCATGAGTGCTGCAATGTACTGTATTGGTTCGATAGTGGCAAAGGATGCTGGTGTGAGGCACAAGTGGAAGGAGAGAGGTCAAAAAGGTGATGACCTTACCATTGCTGTCCAGAACGGGGTCGGCATCTCCAGTGGCGACGGGGCCAATCATCTGGCCTGCCATAATCTGCTGGACTCGCTGCTCCAGATCGGTGAGGGCTTGAAGGTGAGGCCGGCCTCCCCCGGTCCATTGCTGCTGCCTCCTGTTATGGGCCAGCTTGCCCTGCAAGAGAAAGGACGGGCTCTGAGTACAGTGTGAAGCCCTGATCTTGGCAGCACTGCCTCCCATGGTCGATTAGCCCTTACAGTGTGTAAAGTGCTGAATGTGCGTGTGAGTTTCATGAAAGGCCCATAGGTGTTGGATGAGGACTGGGCATTGGGGCTTTCAGGACCCTTTGGCCATAAAGTGAGGTTGACATGCAGGATGAAGAGGATTCTGAAAAGGGTACTCACCCTGACGACCCGAGTGAGGTTGTTGAGCTTCTTCCTGCATTGCACAGGGGTCCTAGACACCATGCTGCTGGAGGTCACTCGGTGAGCCACCTCCCTCCAAGCTTTGCGATAGTCATTGGGAAGCGGCCTCCTGCCAGTGTCCGGGAACAGGATAGATCGCCTGCGCTCCACCGCGCCAACCAGAACCTGCAAGGCCCCCTCGCTGAACCGCTGCGCTCGCTCCCTGGCCCTCTCCATGGTCCTAGGCGTAAGAATGTGGCAGCAGGTCTGTCCAGGCCGAGAATCAGGGCTCCGATGCGCAGGGTGTGGCTACAATCCAAGATCGAACCTCCCCTTTAAGAGCTGACCGGTGCCAGCGTGTCTGCGTGCAATCGCTAACTGGCCGCACCTGTGCTGCGCCCGCCCTCGGTGGTAGTGCCTCGCTTCTCAGGCTTAGCACCTTAAGACAGTCGTGAGTGCCTGTTTTAGCGCTCCAAGCACCTCCTGGGGCGAAGCAGGTCAATTTACCAGTAGGTGGCGATAATTTGCGCCAGGCACAAAATTTCGCGCCTGGTCGATAATTACGCCCCAAATGGGGAGATACTGAATTTCTCCCCCTATATGCCTTATGCATTACAGGACAAACAGATACCTGCACATTCAACCAGCTGATGGTAAGGCAGACAGAGCAAACATGACATGAAGGAGAATCAAGACAAAAAAATGGGCTACGCATAATCATCTTAAATATGATTTTTTTTTTAAACTGTAGTAGGCTCTTTAGACAAAGTACATGTCCTCACATCCTCTTCTTCCCACAAAGTAATTTTTATACTCTCCCGTGCAGCTTGGCTTCCTGTCAGCTCAGTTTTAAATGCCACTCTATAATCTAATTGACGAGCTATAATTCCAGACATGACAGATTTACTGGAGGTAGCTTTTCAATCCTAAAGATTGTCATTTAAATTTGGCAACGCTTCAGAAATATCCCAATTACAGTAAAGCCTAATCCAATTGCACTAAAGGATAAACAAGGTCTTCAGTAAGTTATGGCTACATAGTAATAAAGAAAATACTGCCTGGTTTTGAAGCATAGCCTCAAAGAAATAGCATAACGTCCTTGAACTAATACCTAAAACCTACAATTCAAGGTTGCACTTATACTGGGGCTACCAGTCTCAGAGCACCATCTCTAAAGTACCAGGGTTATTCTGCCAGCTGCACACTCAACCAGCTGGTGGTAAGGTCTGACACAATTAACCAACTGGTGGCAAAGGTAGCCGCAAAGGAGCTCTTCATGCATGCTTCAATGCATGCAGAGAGTTCCATTCCTCAACAGCTAATGTTTAATGCTAAGGGAGCGCAGGTGGAACAAATACTTCTGTAACATTCAAAACATTCCGTACAAAGTTTTGAAAGGGCTCAGGCAGTCCAGGAGACAACCTGGGCACCAGAAGAGGCAGCCAGGCAGTTAGATAGGCCAGAAACACCAGGAAGATCCTGGTATGCCTTGACAGAGACTGACAAGAAGAAGATAAGCAAGGGCTGGAACGGAAGAAGAGGAGGCTGCTAAAGACACTCTCCCTCCATGTATCAGCTGTGGCTTAGTGGGTAGCCCTCTGAGTCAAAAGGTTGGTGGGTTCAAGTCCCACTCCAGAGACTTGAACAAAAAAAATCTAGGCTGACAATCCAGTGCAGTACTGAAGGAGTGCTGCACTATCGGATGTATCATCTTTCGGATGAGATGTTAAACAAACAGAGGCCTCGTTTGCTCTCAGGTAGATGTAAAAGATCCCATGGCAATATTTTGAAAAGAGCAGGGGAGTTATCCTCGATGTCCGAGCCAATATTTATCCCTCAAGCAACATCACTAAAAAAAAGTTATTTGGTCATTATCACATTGCTGTTTATGGGAGTTTGCTATGAGCAAATTGGCTGCCGCATTTCCTACATTACAACAGTGACTACACGTCAAAACTACTCCATTAGCTCCATATAAATGCAAGTCTTTCTTTTTAGGGGGGAACTCAAGGTCATTACAAATCCCAATGGTAGCCCTGGGAAGTGGCAGGAAGTGAGGTGGATGGAAGTGATATCCACTGTGGTCCCGGCCCCTGTGCTCAGGACATCATTCGCATGTGGCAGGCAAGGAAGAAAAGACCAGTAGTGATCCGGGGGGGGCGGGGAGAGGAGAACTCTGGTTGGGAGGGTGAGGTCAACCGCCCCGCCTGCATTTTTCATCATTCTCTGTTGCAATCCTGGTCAAGAATTATATTAAATTTAATATCAGAAGGTTGTTGTTTTAATGTGTTATATATCATAAATTGCTTTGTGTTAATATTTTTTTATTTTATGAATATTGAAGTCTTGTGCACCTGATTTTTCTTTCCATACTATTTAATAACTGACAAGGCTTGTTAGAGTAAACATATGTTTTGAATCTCCTTACATGAAGGGAGTTTTAAATCAAGCAAATGTCATTGGTTATTAGTCAAAACACTGAGATAACACTGCAAAACAATATGAGAGAAGAAGCCATCGTGAGTTTTGCACAAGTTATTCAAATTTTCATAAAGGAATGATTACATGTGCACTTGACTGATACTGAATTTTTGTATGTTATTGAGTTGATAGGTAGCCCATTGCTTCAGGCAATATCAACCAGAGAGATAAATAAATGAGCAATTTGGTTTATTTAATGGTTAAAATGTTTACTTAACACCATTATCATTGCTTTATGAAGCCCAAATCATTAACACTTATACATGTCCAAATCATCCCCAAACTTTTTCTTTTGATTTTCAAAGATTTCTATAAAACCTGATACAACTGTGACTACGCTCCAAAAGTACTTAATTGGTTGTAAAGCACTTTGAGATGTCTGGTTGTCATGAAAGGCGCTATATAAATGCAAGTCTTTCTTTCTTTATGCCAAATTCCCTACCTAAGGCTAGCTTCCCAGAGGAAGTATGAAACAGAAACACTGTGCAATCGAGAAAACTACAGAACAGGTCAAATTTAGTTACACCTGCACATCTCTTGGTTACATTTCAGTAAAGGCAGAGGAACACATGATTTAGTTTGAAAATGGCACACGAGGTAGCAATAGAGCCTCAAGAGAATAAAAATAACTAGATAACAAAATAAAGCTACTCATTTGATAATGGAACCCAATTTGGTAGAGGTGAAAGATATTAAAAGAGAAAACTTCAATTCTGGAATTCTGATATAAGAACAGAATATGTAGGAAAAATAGATTAATGTTTTGGGTGGGATCCTTTGTCAGAAGTTGGTAAAGTCAACAATTTTGACTGTTATGGGAACAAATCCATGCGTCAATGGTCCACGTTGGATGTAGACAATCAAGATTTTGGGGGCATTATTCATGTGTCCAAGTAAGTGAACAGAAATCAGCAGCGATCAAGCTCTTCCTCCAGCATCGTCACTTTGGGGCTCCTGCGCCCAACTGTTGCTGTACAAGATGGAATTAGCAATACCCAGCCACACTCTATAGCGGCATTCAGCAGGAACAAGAGTTAGGAGCCCCAGAGTGGTTCTGGGGGGAGGAAGATGCTGGAGGAGGAGACTGCAGCATGAACTGGGAGGGGGGGGGGGGTGGTTAAAAGAAAGATGACAGCTCATAGAATCATAGAAAGTTACAGCACGGAAGGAGGCCATTTTGGCCCATCGTGTCCGCGCCGGCCAACAAAGAGCTATCCCGCCTAATCCCACTTCCCAGCTCTTGGGATGCTCTAACCTGCAGGGCTACGGACCAAGTGCACATCCAAGTACTTTTAAATGTGGTTAGGGTTCCTGCCTCTACCACCCTTTCAGGCAGTGAGTTCCAGACCACCACAACCCTCTGGGTGAAGAAATTTGCCCTCAAATCCCCTCTAAACCTTCCCCCAATTACTTTAAATCTGTGCCCCCTGGTTTTTGGCCCCTCTGCTAAGGGAAATAGGTCCTTTCTATCCACTTTATCTATGCCCCATATAATTTTATACACCTCAATAAGGTCTCCCCTCAGCCTCCTCTGTTCCAAGGAAAACAGACCCAGCCTATCCAGTCTTTCCTCATAGCTAAGATTCTCTACTCCCGGCAACATCCTTGTAAATCTCCTCTGTACCCTCTCTAGTGCAATCACATCTTTCCTGTAATGCAGTACTCCAGCTGAGGCCTAACTAGTGTTTTATACAGTTGAAGCATAACCCCCCTGCTCTTGTATTCTATGCCACGGCTAATAAAGGCAAGCATTCCGTATGCCTTCTTAACCACCTTATCTACTTGGCCTGCTACCTTCAGGGATCTGTGGAGATGCACTCCAAGGTCCCTTTGTTCCTCTACACTACTCTGTGTCCTACCATTTAATGTGTATTCCCTTTCCTTGTTAGCCCTCCCCAAATGCTTCTCCGGATTGAATTCCATTTGCCACTATTCTGCCCACCTGACCAATTTATTGATATCTTCCTGCAGTCTACAGCTTCCTTCTTCAGTATCAAGCACACAGCCAATTTTAGTATCATCTGCAAACTTCTTAATCATACCCCCGTTGATATATACCACAAAAAGCAAGGGACCTGGTACTGAGCCCTGCGGAACCCCACTGGAAACAGTCTTCCAGTCACAAAAACACCCATCAACCCTTACCCTCTGCTTCCTGTCTCCGAGCCAGTTTTGAATCCAACTTGACACTTTGCCCTGGATCCCATGGGCTTTTAACTTCGTGACCAGCTTGCCATGTGGAACCTTATCAAAAGCCTTGCTAAAGTCCATATACACTACATCAAACACTACCCTCCTTGTTACCGCCTCAAAAAATTCAATCAAGTTTGTCAGACACGACCTTCCCTTAACAAATCCGTGCTGACTATCCTTCATTAATACGTGTCTTTCTAAATGAAGATTTATCCTGTCCTTCAGAATTCTTTCCAATAATTTTCCCACCACCGAGGTTAGGCTGACTGGCCTGTAATTACTCGGTCTATCCTTTTCTCCCTTTTTAAACAAGGGTACCACATTAGCCGTCCTCCAGCACCACACCTGAAGCCACAGAGGATTTAAAAATAATGGTCAGGGCCTCTGCTGTTTCCTCTTTTGCTTCGCTTAATAGCCTGGGATACATTTCATTCGGGCCTGGGCATTTATCCACTTTTAAAGCTGCTAAACCCCTTGAACAGGGAATGAAAGAAGAGTACCAGTTTCAACTGGACGGTCTCTGTGGATTGGGTTGGGGGTTGGACGGCGTTTATATGAAGAAAAGTAATTGGTTTCCAAATGGCAAAGAGAGTAGTTTTCAATAAAAGGGAGCAATTTTCAATAAAATGAGCAAATGTCCCTTCTTTTGTAGGGTCTAAAATACTGGAAAATGTGCCAAGTAAAGGTCAAACTCAAAACTCTTCTGGAGAAGGGGGTATGACCCTAGACTCCTAGAAAATGAATCTTTTGCCTCAAATTCAGATCAGGTAGAGTGCATCAGTGACCTGGCAAGAGGTGGTTGAACAGTTTTGTTGGTATGTCTGTAAACTGAGGCTGTGGGGAGGTGGAGGGGAGAGTGATCGCTGAAGTAGCTTTTAGGAAAGGTGGGTCCAGATCGGACTGCTGAAAATCCAAATGTCATTTTTCTAAGACTATAAATCTATTAATTGCGAAATATAAAATTGTTTAAAATTAACCAGAATACACCAGTTTAAATGTAAAAATTCTAAATTTGCTCGGGAACCACGGCCCAGGCCTCCCTAAAACAAAAGTCCACCACTGGGGAATGCAGCATTTGGATGGAAACTGTAATTCTAAATTTGTTACTAGATTCATATTTGCTATGAAATCATTTTTTCTTTAGAAAAGAAAATTAATTCAAACTTTTTTCTCCCAACTGTATGTCTGCTGCTACTGGGAGGAAGAAGACTTGAAATATGAAGAAATACTTAATTTCCAAATGGCAAAGCAAGTAGTTTTCAATAAAATGAGCAAATGTCCAAGGTTCCAAAATACTGAAAAATGTGCCAAGTAAAGGGTCAAACTCAAATCTCTTCTGGAGAAGGCAGTATGACCAATGCTCCCGTTAAGTTGCGCAGCTCTTGCAGTCCCGCGCAGGCCGCTTGTCGGCTTCACAATGGAAAAGGGCCACACACTCAAAAAAAAATTAAAGGGAACATTGAGTATGACCCCAGACTCCCAAGATAATAAATGTTTTACCTTCAGCACTTGTATCCTTTCAGGCTTTTGTGTACTTAGGTTTTTTTTTAAACCTTAATAGGAATGAATGACTGTTGGAAATACCTACAGCTTAAGTTAAAAACCCACATCTGACTGTACTTTTACTGTAATTACTTCTTTTCAGGTCATAAACAGGACCAATGTTCCCTCTAATTTTTTTTGTGCACGGTACCTTAGAGCAAACAGCTTTTGGGCGGCCTTCACGGTGCCTTCCTGTTTGCTGTGCAGCTGCGCATGCATGAAGCTTAGAGGGAACATTGGCCAGGACCATTTTGAGTTGTCAAGAGGGCCTTAGTAAATTGGAGGCTGGCTGGAGATCATTTTCTGCTACTTTTCTAGGTTGGCAGGTACACAAACCAGTATTTGAAAGGATACCATGAAATGATACTATACTAAACTAGGTATGAATCCATTAACAGATTCTCAAATTTACAGAAGTGACACAACAAAGAATATACGGTCAAGGATCCAACAATTAATTTCAAGGGTGAAATCTCAATTTCAAGAAGGAAGCTTTGACTATATAAAGTATTGCATCGTACCCACAATTCTTCAAGTTACAAGTGACATTAAAATAAAACTGTCACTGCCTCAGTTTGAATTTCAGTACAGTGATTTCATTTTTGCAGGTAATCTCCAAAGTGATACTGGAATTCAGTTGGGTCAACTGAAATGACAAGCAACTGTCCAGAGCTGGATGATTGATAGATATCTTCACAGCATAAATTCGCCTGAAAAGACTTCCTCAATGGCTTAGTGGATCAATGCACTATATATTATGGTATTGGGCCACACAGATGAGCGAGGTCCCAGGTTTGATCACTGGCCTATGCAGAATTAACTGATCTCAGACAGGGTGATCTTGTGTCAGCTGTGGCTCAGTGGGTAGCACACTCACCTCTGAGCCAAAAGGTTGTGGGTTCAATCCCACTCCAGGCTGACACTCCAGTGCGGTGCTGAGGGAGTGCTGCACTGTCGGAGGTGCAGTCTTTCAGATGAGACGTTAAACCGAGGCCCCGTCTGCTCTCTCAGGTGGGCGTGAAAGATCCCACGGCACTATTTCAAGGAAGAGCAGGGAAGTTATCCCCGGTGTCCTGGACAATACTTATCCCTCAACCAACATAATAAAAACAGATTATCTGGTCATTATCACATTGCTGTTTGTGGGAGCTTGCTGTGTGCAAATTGGCTGCCGTGTTTTCCCACATTACAACAGTGACTCCACTTCAAAAGTACTTCATTGGCTGTAAAGCGCTTTGAGACATCCAGTGGTTGTGAAAGGCGCTATGTAAATGTAAGTAGTTCCTTCTTTCTTAAAACTGACTTAATTGCTTTAGATTAGGGAGGGGAGAAACTTAGGATTCAGCAAAGGAGGACAAAGGGATTAATTAAGAGGGGGAAAATAGAGTATGAGAGTAAGCTTGCAGGGAACATAAAAACTGACTGTAAAAGCTTCTATAGATATGTGAAGAGAAAAAACTTGGTGAAGTCAAGTGTAGGTCCCTTGCAGTCAGAATCAGGGGAATTTATAATGGGGAACAAAGAAATGGCTGACCAATTAAATACATACTTTGGTTCTGTCTTCACAAAGGAGGACACAAATAACCTCCCAGAAATGTCGGGGAACATAGGGTCTAATGAGAGGGAGGAACTGAATGAAATCAGTATTTGTAGGGAAATGGTGTTAGGGAAATTGACGGGATTGAAGACTGATAAATCCCCAGGGCCTGATGATCTACATCCTAGGGTACTTAAGGAAGTGGCCCTAGAAATAGTAGATGCATTGCTGGTCATCTTCCAAAATTCTATAGACTCTGGAACAGTTCCCATGGATTGGAGGGTAGCTAATGTAACCCCACTATTCAAAAAAGGTGGTAGAGAGAAAACGGGGAATTGTACACCGGTAAGCCTGACATCGGTAGTGGGGAAAATGCTAGAGTCCATTATAAAAGATGTAATAGCAGAGCACTTGGAAAACAGTGACAGGATCGGACAAAGTTAACATGGATTTACAAAAGGTAAATCGTGCTTGACTAATCTACTGGAATTTTTTGAGGATGTAACTGGTAAAATAGATAAGGGAGAACCAGTGGATGTGGTGTATTTGGACTTTCAGAAGGCTTTCGATAAGGTCCCGCATAAGAGATTAGCGTGTAAAGTTAAAGCACATGGGACTGGGGGTAAGGTACTGAATTATATAGAGAACTGGTTGGCAGACAGGAAGCAAGGAGTTGGAATAAATGGGTCTTTTTCCGAGTGGCAGGCAGTGACTAGTGGGGTACCGCAGGGATCGGTGCTAGGACCCCAGCTATTCACAATATATATTAATCATCTAGACGAGGGAACTAGATGTAATATCTCCAAGTTTGCAGACGACACAAAGCTGGGTGGGTGTGTGTGCTGTGAGGAGGATGCCGTGAAACTCCAGTATGATTTGGACAGGTTGGGTGATTGGGCAGATGTATGGCAGATGCAGTATAATGTGGATAAATGCGAGGTTATCCACTTTGGTGGTAAAAACAGGATGGCAGATTATTATCTGAAAGGCAATAGATTGGGAGAAGGGGAAGTGCAATGAGACCTGGGTGTCCTTGTGCACCAGTCACTGAAGGTACGCATGCAGGTGCAGCAGGCGGTTAAGAAGGCAAATGGTATGTTGGCCTTTGTAGCGAGAGGATTCGAGTACAGAAGCAAGGATGTCTTGCTGCAGTTGTACAGGGCCTTGGTGAGACCACACCTTGAGTATTGTGTGCAATTGTGGTCGCCTTATCTGAGGAAGGATGTTCTTGCCATGGAGGGAGTGCAGTGAAGATTCACCAGACTGATACCTGGGATGGCAGGAATGACGTATGAGGAGAGATTGGGTCGATTGGGCTTATATTCGCTGGAGTTTAGAAGAATGAGAGGGGATCTCATTGAATCTTATAAAATTCTAACAGGACTAGACACAGGAAGGATGTTCCTGATGGCGGGGAAATCCAGAACCAGGGGTCACAGTCTAAAGATAAGGGGTAAGCCATTTAGGACAGAGATGTGGAGGAATTTCTTCACCCAGAGAGTGGTGAACCTGTGGAATTCTCTACCACAAAAGGCAGTTGAGGCCAATTCATTAAATATATTCAAGAAGGAGTTAGATATATTTCTTAAGGCTAAAGAGATCAAGGGATATGGGGAGAAAGTAGGGACAGGGTACTGAATTTGGATGATCAGCCATGATCTCATTAAATGGCGGTGCAGGCTCGAGGGGCCGTACGGCCTACTCCTGCTCCTATCTTCTATGTTTCTATATTTCTTCGAAGGGATTTCCACCCCTAACTATTATCTAGTGACCCCTGTTGGAAAGTGACCAAGTGTCCAGGTATGTCTGTGTTGCCTCCTATAGTCTTGCCTCCTAAGCAGGCAAAGGCTATATGGGTGAGATATTGGAGGACTGCTGCTACACACAGAACCTTATCCCAGTTCAAGTCAATACCTTCAGGACAGAAGGGAAGAAAATTTGATGGAGAGGGAATTCTGCTTCTGCAACACTCAGCATGAGGGAGAGAGATATAAAACAAATCAGCTGAATAAAAATTACATAGGTCTACTTCTTACAATATTGAAATCATCACATCATCTAGTGTCATTGGCTGCCTGTCTGCTTTTACAAGCACTGCCTGCCAACTGCCCAAAAAGAAGCCCTCCTGTTATCAATCTTCAGCAAGCCTACCTTTACTCTAAACCTAGTTGGTGAAAAATATATGGAGATCTGAAGCTTTAAAGAAATTGAGGACAGAGAATACAATAGGAACATTTTCTTTATTGGTCTGAGTTCAGAACTCACTCAATAAACTTGGAGTGAGTCAATTTGCTAGAATTTAAATGTATATGTTCTTATGGTCAGAACATTTTAAAATCTTTTTTAAAACATGCTGTTTTAATCTTTGAAATAAAATCTTTCTACTTCTGTGTGTTCTCATTTCGCTCCAATTTGGTAAAGACAGACTCATCAAACATTATCATGCCAGACCACAGTAGCAAAACAATGTCACCACAATGAAAATAGCATTCCAGGAAGTTAAGTTGTGAGTTCAACTTCTATTTTTCCATCGTTCAATGAAAAAAAAAATCCGTTTGGTTGAGTAACACTTCATACGAAGTCACATCAAATTAGAACTAAAATATGAAAATGCTGGACATACACATAAGGTCCATCAGCATCTGAACAGAGAAATAGATAGGTTAATGTTTGGGGTGTGTTAATGTTTGGGGTGTGTATATTCTGTCAGAATTGCAGACTCATTATTCTTACATCAATACCATGTAAAATAATGGAATTGGTTATCAGGAACAGATTTGAGGATTGCCTCATAAACAGCTGCTAGTGTGGATTCTGCCTGACCTCTTCATTTTTTGATGAACATACAAATGGACTGTGAAAATCCCTACAATGTGCTTTAAATTGACTTTCAAAATGCCGTGGGAATTTGGAGTAAAACCTGAGAATGGATAAAAAAAATTGGTTAAAGGGTAGGAAGCAGTGGTACTTGTTAAGAGGAGTTATGTCGGGGTTGGGGTTACGTGATGAGTGGGGTGCCACAGGAATTGGCTTTGTGACCCCCTGCTGCTTACATTAACAACTTGAGTTCAGAAATTCAGTGCAAACTAGTCAAACTGGCAGACAATACCAAACTAGGAGGGGCAGCTAAATCTGAGGTGGTGGCTTGGGAAATACAAAATGAGTTGGAAAAAATATATAAATGGATAGAACAGTGACGGGTGAAATTTAATACAGGCAAGTGTAAAGTATTACACACAGGGAGAAAAATAGGCAACAGATGTACTCCATGGATGGTGATGAAATAGCTGTTGAGTCTGTGTTTTCCCAAGTGTAGTTATGCTGAATAACGGGACACAGACAACAGAATACTTAAACAGGTCTTTAGTCAGGGCTGAACTGAAATACAAACTGCTCCACAGGGTTTATATACCGGTGTGATCACCACCGGTACTACAATATACAGGAGCCATCAGAAAGTAGTTCATCACCTTAAGGTAGTCTCTTAAGGTGGTACAGGTTACATACATGACAATTCCTCCCCTTTTAGCTTAACAGTGTACACCCCAATTTAAACATAACATGAATAACATATATATACAACTTTTATACAAAACTGTTCAAAGATTCAGTCTCTGAGGAGGCCTCCTGATCCGGGCTGGATAACGCCTTTCAGGGGTCTCTGGTTCTTGTTGCTGGGGTGACTCATCCATTTGATCTCTTATGGATTGAACATCATCATGTACGTTCGAGTCTAAGGTAGATGCTACAGGCTCAATAACTTCTCCAACTGGTGTCTCTGCCGTAGACATGGGGTCGACCCTTGTTCTCGATTCCACAAGTTGGTCAGCATGACGTCGTATTACGTTCTCACCAACGTCTACCGTGTACATCAAGGGTCCTTGTCGGGCACGAATTGTTCCGGGTTGCCATTTATCATTCCTGTAGTCCCTGGCCAACACTGGTTGTCCTATTTCGAAACTCAGAGTGCCCTTGTTATTTACGTGCTGGAATTGTTTGTTTTCGACTTCCCTACGCACATTGGGTTTTAACAAATCCAACCGGGACCGCAACCTCCTGTTATAGAACATTATGGCAGGGCTTTGATTTGTCACTGCATGCGTGGCGTTTCGATATGCCATCAGGAAATTGTCCACCTTGTGTTGTAGTGGAATATGGTCTTCGCTCATGGCCTTTATCGCCTTTTTGAACGTTTGTACAAATCTCTCGGCCAACCCATTTGTAGCCGGATGATATGGGGCAGATGTATAGTGTTTCACCCCATTCTTCTTCATGAATTTCTGGAATTCTTCTGACACGAACTGTGGTCCGTTGTCTGAACATATTTGTTCCGGCAACCCATTCCTTGCAAATATGGTTCTTAGAACTGCGATCGTCTTTTCCGAGGTAGTGGTCGACATCTTAATCACTTCTGGCCATTTAGAATGTGCGTCTACCGCTATCAGAAACATGGAATCCATGAATGGACCGACAAAGTCGATATGCACACGTTGCCATGGGGTTGACGGCCATTCCCACGGATGCAGCGGTGCAATTGGAGGTGCATTTTGAACTTTTTGGCACCCTGAGCAGCTTTTAGTCAGATCCTCTATTTGTTTGTCGATACCTGGCCACCACACATAAGCCCTAGCAAGGCCTTTCATCTTGACTCCCCCCAGATGACCTTCATGCAGTTCCTTCAGAACTCTCTCCCTTAATTTAGGAGGAATAATCACCCTTGTTCCATACATCAATGTTCCTTGACAGACGGACAGCTGTTCTCGTCTGGCTGAGAATGCCGGTAACAGTGGTTCGCCATGTGTTGGCCATCCCTTCACTGTCAAATCGTAGACCCGAGACAGTGTCGGGTCGTTTCTGGTCTCTCTCTCAATACTCGCATTGGTGACTGGTAAGCATTCGATGATGGTCGAGTGAAATATCTCGACAGGGTCAACTGCCGGTGCCTCTTCCGCTGTAGGTAGTGGCAGGCGCGACAGCCCATCAGCATTACCATGTTGCTTTGTACCTTTGAATTTGATATCATATTGATGTGCCCCTAGGAAAAGGGACCATCTCTGAAGCCTCTGCGCCGTCATAACCGGAACACCCTTCTTAGGGTTAAAGATGGAAACCAACGGCTGGTGATCTGTCAGTAGCGTAAACCTTTGGCCTTGCAGGTAATGGTTAAATTTCTTAACTCCCCACACGAGGCTGAGAGCCTCCCTATCTATCTGAGCATAGTTGCGCTCAGCGGAGGTCAATGATCTGGATGCGAACGCGACTGGCCTTTCCAAGCCATTTGGCAACTTATGTGAGAGCACTGCCCCGATACCATATGGAGAAGCATCACAAGCTAAACGAATAGGCAGCGTTGGGTTAAAGTGAGCCAACACTTCCTTAGAGGTGATCAGTCACTTGCTTTTTTGAAAAGCCCGCTTACAGTCCTCGCTCCACTTCCATGGTACTCCCATTTGCAAAAGAGTGTTCAGCGGGTGTAACACCGTGGATAAATTTGGAAGAAACTTGTGGTAATAGTTAATCAACCCAAGGAACGACCTCAACTGGGATACATTTTCCGGAGCGGGAGCTTTCACAACAGCTTCGATCTTGTCAGGTGACTTATGAAGCCCCTCCCGGTCAATGACGTGACCGCAGTGCGAGATTCGTTTCTGAAAGAACTCACATTTCTGGCGATTAACTCTGAGTCCATATTCTTTCAATCTGGTGAGCACCTGCTCCAAATTCGCGAGGTGTTCCTTATCATCATCTCCTGTAATCAGAATGTCGTCCAGGTAGCATTGTGTGCCTGGAATTCCCTGTAATACCTGCTCCATGGCCCTTTGCCAAATTGCTGGAGCCGATGCCACTCCAAAAACCAGCCTATTATACCGATATAAGCCCTTATGTGTGTTGATCGTGAGATACTGGCGTGACGCTTCATCAACTTCCATCTGTAAGTACGCCTGCGCCAGGTCTATCTTGGTGAAGTGTTTCCCGCCAGACAGCGAAGCGAAGATATCCTCAATCCGCGGAAGCGGATATTGCACCGTGTGAAGAACCGGATTAACAGTGATCTTGAAATCGCCACAGATGCGAACCTTCCCAGGTTCCCCCGGCTTGTTGCTCAATGAACGCTTCATGACGGGAACAATGGGCGTGGCCCATTCGCTCCAGTCCACCTTTGACAGTACTCCTGAACGTTCTAGCCCTTCCAGCTCTGCTTCCACAGCAGGTCGTATCGCATAAGGTACCGGTCTGGCTTTGAAAAATTTTGGGTTTGCATGTTCTTCAACCTTGATGTTTGCCGTAATTCCTTTCAGTGTTCCCAGTCCCTGTTGGAACACCTCCTTAGCATCGTCCAATATTTTGGACAGTCGTTTAGGTTTGACGTCGTCCTCTTTACAGGAATCTACAGTTAGTGCTTGTAAGGAATGCCAGTCCATATTTATTCTCCGGATCCATTCCCGTCCCAGTAGTGGTGGACCTCCCTCAGGTAACACATACAAGTCCATTCCTCGACTTTCTTTACCATTGTAGACCACCTTTACCTTTATCTTTCCGATGGGGTATACTCTTTGCCCCGTGTATGTTTTCAATACAATCTCCGTATCCCTCAGGGGAATGTGTGAGAATAACCTTTTGTACTCTTGCTTATTCATGACCGTCAATGCCGATCCAGTGTCCAATTCCATCTTCACTTGGACTCCTGCTATCCGAAGCATGACCCAGATAGTTTGGTGGTCTGCTGTGTTACCCACATTATGTATTTTTAGACAACCCAGTTCCTTACTGCTGGAGTCTGAATCCGTCTTCTGTTCATCCGAACTGTTCTCTGTCACCTTGTGTACTTTCTTGCACTTCTCCTGCGGCGACTTTTTGTTGCTGGTCTTCTTTCCTGACCGGCATACTTTCGCTATGTGACCAAGTCTGCCACATTTCCTGCATTCTTTATCTTTGAACCAGCACTGGTTCTGATCATGCGTTGTCCTTCCGCAACGATAACACTTTACTGCACCCAATGCCATTTCATTGGTGCTGAATTCCGATGGCCTTTGCTGCATTTCCGCAGTGCCTCGTGCTGCTGCCTCGTACGATGCTGCAATGCTGAAAGCTTTGTCCAGCGTAAGATCCTTTTCCTCTAGCAGTCGCTTCTGGGTTCCTTCCTTTAGTAGCCCACACACGAACTTATCTCTCAGAGCGTCTGCTAGTCCTGTACCGAACTGACAGTACTTTGATAACTTGCGCAGTTCGATTAAGAATTCAGCGTTGCTTTCCTCTTTAAGCTGAATTCTTTTGTAAAATTTAAATCGTTCCGCTATCAGCAGCGGCGTGGGGTTTAAATGCTCTTGCAGGATAGTAACAATCTCCGCGAAACTCTTTCCTACCGGTTTATCTGGTGTTACAAGGTGCCTTAATAACCCGTACGTCTTCGCACCCATCGAGTTTAATAGTGTTAGTGCTTTCTTATCCACCGGTACCTCATTCGCTGTACAATAAACTTCAACATGTTCCACGTACGTGGCCCAATCTTCTACATCACTATCAAAAGCAGTGATGTTACCCATTTTTGGCATCTTGTTGAGTTTCCTTTATTTTATTTATTTTCCAAAATGGCGGCTTCCCGCGCTTGGCGGCTTTTCCCGCGCTTGTCTTCTTCCCCCGCCGACTAAAATGGCGATTACCGCGCTGTTGCCGTTCTCGCCTCCCAGCAGTTCTTTATTTCCCCCGACGCTGCTGCTCTTGTTCCCCGCCGCTCCCGCGGTCCTCGTGGACATTAACGCTTCTCTGGCTGCTGCGCGTCTCTGCCCGATTGCAGTCCGGCCCCTTACACCGGCTGCGGTCATGTTCTCCGCCCTTTTCTTCGGTTTCCCTCCCCTTCTCCCACCGACAACTCGGCCGACTTTCTCTCCGTGTCGCTAGATCGGGCTTACCCGCCGCTGTCGTAGAAGGATGATCACTGCCTGTTGCTGATGGTGGACTTCGTGGCCAGCAAATCCAACCCAGGTTCTCGATGCCTCCCGTGCGCTGCGGTGCTCAGCAGGATGATGAGGGCGGATGCCCCTTTTCGACGCCCGTTCTGAGGACAAAAGCTTCAACTGCCGCTAGGTACGATCAGACTCGTCGCCACTGTTGAGTCTGTGTTTTCCCAAGTGTAGTTATGCTGAATAACGGGACACAGACAACAGAATACTTAAACAGGTCTTTAGTAATTGAGGGTCAGGGCTGAACTGAAATACAAACTGCTCCACAGGGTTTATATACCGGTGTGGTCACCACCGGTACTACAATATACAGGAGCCATCAGAAAGTAGTTAATCACCTTAAGGTAGTCTCTTAAGGTGGTACAGGTTACATACACTACAATAGCTACAGTTGAAGTTGACAAAAGACCTAGAACTTTTAGTCGACTCGACCCTCAACACGTCCAATCACTGCAGAGCTTAATCAACAAAGCATGCTGAACTAGCTAGCCAAATCCGCTACGTACAAGGTGGAGGAAATCATGTTCAAACTGTACAGTGCTCTAATCAGACCACACCTTTGGTTGTACTGTGAGTACTGTGTCCAGTTCTGGTCACTGTGACAAAAGAAAGACATTCAAGCTCTGGAGGTGGCCGAGAGATAAGTCACAAGATGGATTACGACTATCAAAAATAAAAATAGAAAATGCTGGAAATACTCAGCAGGTCAGGCAGCATCTGTGGAGAGAGAAACAGAGTTAACGTTTCAGGTTGATGACCCTTTGCCAGAACTGGAAAAAGTTGGAGATCGAACAGGTTTTTAAGCAAGTGTAGGAGCATGGAAAGGGGGTGGGGAGGAAAGAACAAAAGGGAAGGTCTGTGATAGGATGGAAGATTCTCTTAATCGCTCCTGCCTTCCATCTTATCACAGACCTTCCCCTTTGTTCTTTCCTCCCCTCCCCCCTTTCCCTGCCCCTACACTTGCTTAAAAACCTGTTCCATCTCCAGCTTTTCCCAGTTCTGACTAAGGGTCATCAACCTGAAACTTTAACTCTGTTGCTCTCTCCACAGATGCTGCCTGACCTGAGTATTTCCAGCATTTTCTATTTTTATTTCAGATTTCCAGCATCCGCAGTGTTTTACTTTTGCACTACTATCAAAAGCTGTGTTATGAAGAAAGACTGGAGGAATTTGGGCTCTTAAGGCTTGAATGGCGGCAGCTGACAGATGATCTTATATAAGTTGGTAAATGATGTAGAAAAAGTAGATCTGGGACACCACTTCAAACTAAACTGACAATAAGACAAGACAACACAGATTCAAACTAGTAAAAAGGCAAGTTTAGGATTGATGTGAAGCTCTTCACGTAAAAAAGTGATCAACATATTACTCTGGATAGAGTAATGGGGGCAAAAAATCTGTAATGATTTAAGAAACAATTGGATGCTGTGACTGGAGGACTGCAGGGTCTTTCTGAATGGATGAGTCAGATGGGTCAAATGGCCTTTCTTATATGTATCGATCTTGTGTGCGTACTTTGAGCTGTCAATTTTAGGCAAGCGTACACACCAAAGTGTTGATTTACAAAACATATCAGTAATCTCTTTACAAATATTTCTAATGTTTCCAGATTCCACTGCCTGTTTCAATAATTCCCACCCCTTTTATGTTTTGATATCTTTGATGCTGATCAATTCTCTGAAAAGTGAGTTGAAGAACAGAAGGTGAAGTATAGACATAGATGAAGATGAACACTCTATGGAGCACTATTCCATTCCTAATGGGATCATGGAAACGTCATCTATTGAATGCAATCAGCCATAGCAAAATAAAATAAATGTTAGATTGATAATCCTGGCATTTTTGCTGAGGTGCCCTCAGGGGTTAGGAAGAGGTTTCATAGATCGTTTCTTGGAAGTTTCACCTCTCCTACAGCACCATCTAAATCGAGGAAAGTGTATGTTATTATGTTGAAAGAAGCAGGCTCAACAGGTTAAATGGTTTCTTCTTTGTCATGTCATGAGTTTCAGCATTTCAAACTCCAGGGGGGAAACATTTGGTTGCTTTGCGCCTCCAGTTAGCGCCCTAGGGTGCTAACGCGGCACAAAGCAACTAATGCCCGGGCGCGGCACCGCCAATGCCTCCCGCAAAATTCAGTGGGAGGTTAGCGGCGGCGCTAACCGTTGGCGCCCCGCAGCACTGCGCCGCCGGCGATGACGTCATCGCCTTGCGCAGCGCCCTCGATCTTCGGTAGTGCCCCCTGACTTACCGTCGGAAGTTATGTCTGACGGGGTCAGGGGGGCCTAACTGCAGCCAGGGCGGCGCTATTTAAAGGCGAGGTGCCGGGCAGCCATTTTTGTTGCTGGCTGCCTGCCAGCACCTGCCCCCGCTCCCGTCCTCCTGACCCGCCCCCTCCGCGGAGAGCCGACTGCGCTCCATGAGCCCGGCACTTCGAGTGCCGGGCTCTTTTGCCGGCACTCTGATCCCCGGTGGCCCAGCTGGGCCCCGGGTCGCGCTGCGCAAGGCCCCTCCCCTTTAAGGGGAGGAAGGCCTGCAATACTGTGGCGCAACGTGCCGCAGCACGTGACGCTGTGGCACGTAGCGCTGCGGTATTCCCTCACAGCGCCCCAAGAGGGAGGCGGGGTGCTTCCAGTAGTGCCCCGCTTCCCTCTTGGGGCGGTACCATTTAGTTTCAGCTGCGGGGGCGCTAATTTTTCCAGGGCGCTAAAAGTAGCGCCACAAAGGGGGCGCGACTCAATTTCTCCCCTCAGATCTTTTAGAAAAGGCAGATGCCATTTTCTTTTTATTGCCCTGATGAAATAATCCACTGTCGCCCAACTAACTATGGAAAACCAATTAAATAAACTCGAGCAATTGAGGAGGTCACAGATTTTTCAGCTAGATTTCACTCATAATCAAGGCCTTTTAGCTCTGTGTAAATTTGCATTTATATATTTTATTATGTCAAAACATCTCAAATTACTTCAGACAAATAATTACTTTTAAGTGCAGTGTTATTATTATGTAGGCAATTTTATATCAGTCATTCTGTGCAAGGAACGTCCCACAAACAACCAGGAGATAAATGAGCAGATAATCTGATTTTTAAAAGGAAAGTATGCAGATTTTAATTATTTCATAGTTTTGTAAAATTCTGGTAATAACATTTGCCTTAATACACAAACATCTGATATATAATTATTGATAATAAGCACTAGGTTACACACAAATTCTCATATCATACAGAATACTTTTATAACTAAGGGAAATGTCGATCAAGAACTGTATGATTCAAAAAGAGAGGTCACTGTGAAAATGTAATATAGAACAGGGCCTCTTACAAGAGACTGATTTATTAACAAAAATCCTGAAAATGTACTCAGTCTAATCTTTAGAGGCAACTTTAACTCCAGGGCAGAACGACCGCGTGGGAGGTGCTACGAAAGGCCCAGTCCATTGTAATAGCCAAGCCTCTTTCAAATTTAGCAGGCGAGCTGCCGCCTGAAACAGGCATCCAGAGGCAGATCGCCAGGTTCTGCCGGCTCGGACTCAGGTAAGTCATCAGGTGGAGGCAGGGGTTTGGGATGGTTGGTGAATGCAGAACGGGGGTAACCCAGGAGGTGGGGGTGCAAAGGCCCAAACATTCTTTGTAGGGCCAAGAGGAGCACACCTGCTCCTATGGAGCAGAGTGCCCATGGCGGAAGCTCTATTCAATAGGCTGTTAAAATGGCTTCAGGGCCCTGTCTAAATGATAGGACCCCAATTTGCATATATTTATGAGGCGATTGTCTCAGCTGCCCAGACGAGGGGCAGAAACAGAAGTAAGTGTGCCGCTTTAATTTCAACTCCTGTTCCACCGGGCAGAGGGAGTTAAAGTCTCCCCCTTCATGTTTCATGTGACAATCAGTATTTGAATTTAAAATGGAATCAGAGATGGAAGGAGCAGATTATCAGGAAAAGTGCTTTAGTTGAATCTTGGTAAAGAAGCTCATAAAATACACTTTCCGGCCTTTTTAAAGAGAGAGTAGATGAATAAGATTAGATTACCTGATCAATATTGATCAGATTAGGGATGAACAGTATTAAAAATGAGTGTGGTTTGTAACATTGAATATGGTCTTGTGTTAGTTGCATTTCTTAATTTTCCTGAGTTCCAAAACCTGTCTATAATTTCCAAACTATTTATAGCATAATACATACAGGGAAAAACCCGTTTTAAGAGGTCCACTCTGGAATTGTACAAAAACTGTAAAATTAACCCAAATAATAGCTGGATGGACACAACCAGGGTCATTTTCAACTTGGCCATATGAGGAATGACCTGATGGAGCTGATCACCCACCTGATGTAGAATCCACTCCATTTTCATCCCATTGATTTCAATGGGTGAAATATCAAGTGGGTTCTACAGGGAGCGTTCGATCTGCTCTGCTAGGTCACCACCCAAGCCGTAAAGCTGAAAATGACCCACTTTGTGGCCAGTGCAGAAATATTTAGGTGTCTTTCCCAATTATTTGGGTTGATCTCTTGCTGAGTATTTGATAAGCCAGTAGACTGAGCTGAGTTCACCCTAATCTGCCACACAGGAGATTAGTTCAGCGTCACAAGACATACAATTATGGAGGCTGCAACTTAATTGTAAGTTTTACATGACCCTGCAAACCACTGACAGTGAAACTTGAATAGTTTATGGGCATCATCTAAACTCCACGATTACATTACAGCCTTGTTATGTCCAGCCATCTATTATTCTGAGCAAAAATATACCCCATCGTCTCAATAATGATGTAATGACAGTTAAAAGCCGTCTAAAATTACACTGATTGAAAACTGCGAGAGGAAATTATGATGATTTCACCATAGAATAAATTTTGTAATTCACAGGCAGGTACAAGGAGGAAACCATTTTCCAGCTAGGAAGAAAAGTTACCGAACCCAACAGTATAAGTAACAAATAAAGCTCTTCAAAGACAATAATTAACTGTATTACCATTGTCAAATCCCCCACCATCAACATCCTGGGAGGGGTCACCATTGACCTAAAACTTATCTGGATCAGCCACACTAAAACTGTGGCTGCAAGAGCAGGACAGAGGCTGGACATTCTGCGGCGAGTGTCGCACTTCCCGACTCCCCAAAGCCTTTTCACCATCTACATGCCACAAGTCAGGAGTGTAATGGAATACTCTCCACTTGCCTGGATAAGTGCAGCTCCAACAACATTCAAGAAGCTCGACACCATCCAGGAAAAAGCAGCCCAATGATTGGCACCCCATCCACCACCTTAAACATTCACTCCCTCCACCACCGGCGTACCATGGCTGCAGTGTGTACCATCTACAAGATGCACTGCAGCAACTCGCCAAGGCTTCTTCAACAGCATCTCTCAAACCCACAACCTCTATCACCTAGAAGGACAAGGGCAGCAGGCGCATGGGAACACCACCACCTCCAAGTTCCCCTCCAAATCACATAACATCCTGACTTGGAAATATATCGCCGATCCTTCATCGTCGCTGGGACAAAATCCTGGAACTCCCTCCCTTACAGCACTGTGGGAATACCTTCACCACACGGACTGCAGCGGTTCAAGACAACGGCTCACCACCACCTTCTCAAGGGCAACTAGGGATGGGCAATAAATACTGGCCTTGCCAACAACACCCACATCTCATGAACGAATAATAAAAAATTAAGAACAATTTGCAGTTATTAAACCAGCTAACAGCCATTGAATTATATTATAGTGCAAACACTTAACACACTCCTGTCAATTCCCTCTTGCTGCTATTTTAACAAAGACATTAACTAATTTATTTAATAGGTTGATGCCCACATTATAATAGTGGAGAAAGGAATTGAGTAAAAACATATTAAAGCCTAAAAATTCGGTGGCGCCCCAAGCTCGCCTGGGCGCTGGAAGTCCCGCCCCGGAAGAAGCCGGGAGCGCCAGCGGGATATTCAGTTTGAGCGCCCCAAACGGAAGCAGGGCGCTGCTCGAGGCGCCCCGCGTCTGGCTTGGGGCGCTCAAACTGAATATCGCAGTGCAACGTGCCGCAGCGCCACATGGCGCACTGCGGTACTGCAGGCCTTCCTCCCCTTCTTAAAGGGGAGGGGCCTGCACCAGCGCGATCTCTGATTGCAAGTGCCGGCAAAAGAGCCCGGCACCGAGGAGAGGTGCCGGGTTCTCGGGACACAGCCGGCACTGCCCGGGACGGGGGGGGGGGGCGGGGTGATCAGGAGGCCGGGGAGGGCAGCGTGAGGAGGTGCTGGCAGGCGGCCACCGAAAAAAATGGCCGCCCCGCACTTCCCCTTTAATTTGCGCCACTACCGCCACAGGTAGGCCCCCCTGAACCGGTCGCGATTTGCGACCAGCGCTACAGGGGGGGGGGCGCGACCCAATATCGCGTTCAGGGTGGTAGCGGGGCACTGCGCACACCGATGATGTCATCGGTGGTGGCGCAGCGCTACAGGCCAACGCCACTAGCGCCCCGCTAAATTTCGCGGGAGGCGTGGCCAGTGGCGCTAAAGCCACTGAGTGCCCTCTTTAGGCGCTAACTGGTGGCGCAGCCCACCGAATTTCTAGGCCTATATGTTTGCATAACCTTACTCAAAGTAACTTTCAGAGTACAAATTCTCACAAGTTATGGTTCACAAGAGTCATGAATAGGGAGAAAGAAAAAAAGTGTGCATTGAAATATGCACTGGTATTTTTTAGAGGAAGAAAGAGATTTGATCTTCGGGGGCTGATGAGCTATACAGCTAACATGGCAAGGTTTGTATTTCCATGTAAATTTCTGAATGCCAAGTAAAATGATGGACTTTGGGGTGAATGTAGAAAGAGACATTTGTTACAGTGCAGCTCTCTGTACTCTTTCCATCTAGGATTCAAATTACATATTTGCATTTTGTTCTTCAGCTCTGGACGTGGCTGATGAGAACCTCAGCCAGAGCCAGAGCCACAAAGTAATACATAACTGAGAATAGCTAGTATGGAAGAGACTGAAGGGTGAAATGCAAAGGAGATTATTTGGAAAGGCAAACAGCCCCATCTCAAAAATAACTGAAGTGCCAGCTGTTGCTCTCTTCCAATTTTTTATATTTTGTAAATCCAGCTCACTTGATGATATCATGTCCTCTCCTCACGCACATAATTTAAATTTTTTTTAATCAAAATTTTAAAGAGAAAGTTATTTGTTAATATTTAAACAGCAATGTTCTGTTTTATTTTTCTGCAACAAAATGTTTCTGCTTCCAACCATCCGGGGTTAGGGGGAAGCGGGTTGGGAGAAATTTTTTTTGAACAAAATAAATGGGAGAATGTCTGTTTCGCTCCATAATTAAAGGCCCGTTAACAAAATCACCATATGGCAGCTTTATATATATGCAATATATGAGAATGTAACTTAGATTAAATACAGATAAAAACAGGTATTTTCTATGTTACACTCCTGGTTGTCCCAACACAGGAACTTACTGTCAAGACTTCTTTCCAGGTTGAGAGAGCCCGTTTAAAGAGAAAAGTATTGGATTTGGGCTGACTTGGGAGTTTAATGCACTTTATTTAGGTCAAATCATTAAAAGCAGCATCGCAGGTTAGCAAATCAATTAAAATTGCTAACAAAGCACTGGGATTTATTTCTAAGGGTATAGAATTCAAAAGCAGTGAAGTTATGTTAAACTTGTATAGGACCCTGGTCATGTGAGGCTTAGAGTACTGTGCACAATCTGGTCTCCATATTGTAAAAAGGACATAGAAGCACTGGATAAAGTACAAAAACGATTAACAAAGATGGTACCAGAACTGAGAGATTACAACTATTGGGAAAGATTGAACAGGTTGGGGCTTTTTTCTTTACAAAAGTGAAGACTTAGAGGTGACCTGATAGAGGTCTTTAAAATTATGGATTGGTTTGACAGGGTAGATGTGGAGAGAATGTTTCCACTTGTGGGAGAATTCAAAACTAGAGGCCATGAATACAAGATAGTTACTAATAAATCAAGTCGGGAAACAAATAAATTTCTTTACTCAGAGAGTGGTTAGAATGTGGAACTCGCTACCACGGGAAGTGGTTGAGGCAAATAACTTAGATCCTTTCAACAGGAAACTAGACAAGTACATGAGAGAAAAGGGAATAGCAAGATATGTTGAAAGGCTGAGATGAAGTAGATGGAATGGGAGGAGACTTGTGTGGACCATAAACACTAGCACAGACTAGTTGGACCAAATGGTCTGTTTCTGTGCTGTATATTCAAGGGGAAAAAAAACAGAATTTTCTACCATACAACCATGAAGATGAACTCCTGCCAGACAACAGTAAGGCTCATGACCAAGGTAACAAAATTACAATAGGTGTGCTTATTGTTAGGCTAATGACATCACAAGGAGACAAAGTCTTAAACTTATTATGACTGTTATTATATCTATAACAGGACAAGTAGTTACACACAAATTTTTATATATATTATATATATATAATAAATATATATATCTATATATATAAAGCGGCTCTTCTGTCTGTCTGTCTGTCTGTCTGTCCGCCTGGTCTCTATACGTTTGGAAGTTACAGAGCGTACCGACGTGCGTGTCGCCTCAAAAGAAAGCTTGCGATTCCGGACCGGTCATCGGCGTATTTACGTTTCGGCTGGACAAAAATCCCGCCCGCGGTATCCCAAAAACGTTCAGCGTTCCACTCATTAGCATCTCATTAGCGACCGTGTGACGTCAAGGTCTTCCTACAGTTGAGTGTCGAGTGACTCGACGATTGACCAATCCTACGCTTCGGTGACCTGACCGGTCGACCAATCGGTGCGTGTGTGGGCGGGCCTTATCCTTCTGAACCGAGGTGAGTGGCCGCCATCTTGATTTTTCATGATTTTTTCCCCCACACTTTCTGTGTGTTAGGGAACTAAGGTAAATATTTCAATTATGTGTTAGGCAATTAATTAACAATTTATTTGAGTTTTATATTGTGTTTAGCAACCCCCCCCCCCCACCCTCCTCCTCACCCTCGCGCAGGGGGGACTCGGGGCCTGAAGCTGAAAAAATTTCTCTCTCTCTCTCTTTCTTCCCTCTCTCTCTCTCCTTCTCCTCTTCCCTCTCTCTCTCGTTCTCCTCTTCCCTCTCTCTCCTTCTCCTCTTCCCTCTCTGTCTCTCTCTACTTCCCCCTCTCAGGTGTCGCGGACGGAGCGCGGGCGCGCCGCCCAAAGTTTCCCGCTCGCTAACGGCCTTGCCGGCTCCCGCGGGCCGCTCGCACTGACCGCGCATGCGCCGCCCGCACTGACCGCGCATGCGCCGCCCGCACTGACCGCGCATGCGCCGCCCACACTCACCGCGCATGCGCCGCCCGCCCGCCCGTCCATCAGCCGCGCGATACGCGGGGGACCTCAGCAACGGCACCGGACCTCAGGAGCTAGGCAGGGGGAGGGGCCGGAGAGAGGGACAGAGGGGAGTGGGGGAGTGGGGGAGGGGAGGGGTGGGGGGGGGAGAGGGAGACAGGGGAGGGGAGGGAGAGAGGGGAGGGGAGGGGAGGGAGGGAGAGAGGGGAGGGGAGGGAGGGAGGGGAGGGGAGGGAGGGAGAGAGGGGAGGGGAGGGAGGGAGAGAGGGGAGGGGAGGGAGGGAGAGAGGGGAGGGGAGGGAGGGAGAGAGGGGAGGGGAGGGAGGGAGAGAGGGGAGGGAGGGAGAGAGGGGAGGGAGGGAGAGAGGGGAGGGGAGGGAGAGAGGGGAGGGGAGGGGAGGGAGGGAGAGAGGGGAGGGGAGGGAGGGATAGGACAGGGAGAGGACATGACAGGGAGAGGGGGGACACACAGGGGCAGGGAGACCAAACGCCCCAAAATTAAATAACAATTTAATGGGGGGGTGGGGGGTGGGGGGGGGGGGAGAGCCTCGGGAAATCGCGGGGGGGGGGGGGGGGGGGGGGAGAGCCTCGGGAAATCGCGGGGGCGGGCGAGCCTCTGGAAATCGCGGGGCGCTCGCACCGGCCGCACTGACCGCGCATGCGCCGGCCGCAGTGACCGCGCATGCGCCGGCCGTGAGAGCCCGCTCCCGGCGCCGGCCGCCGCTCAGCATTCCCGCTCTGGCAACGGCACCGGACCTCAGGTAGGCAGGGGGAGGGGCCGGAGAGAGGGACAGAGGGGAGCGGGGGAGGGGAGGGAGGGACACAGACAGGGGAGGGGTGGGCGAGGGAGACGGGAGGGGAGTGAGGGAGAGGAGGGGAGCGGGGGGGGTGGGCGAGGGGAGGGAGGGAGGGAGGGATAGGACAGGGAGAGGGGGGACACACAGGGGCAGGGAGACAAAGCACCCCAAAATTGCCCTCGCGCCCCAAAATTGCCCTCGCAACGCGGGGCTCCCCAGCTAGTATCTATATATATAAAGCGGCTCTTCTGTCTGTCTGTCTGTCCGCCTGGTCTCTATACGTTTGGAAGTTACAGAGCGTACCGACGCGCGCGTCGCCTCAAAAGAAAGCTTGCGATTCCGGACCGGTCATAGGCGTATTTACGTTTCGGCCGGACAAAAGTCCCGCCCGCGGTATCCCAAAAACGTTCAGCGTTCCGCTCATTAGCATTTCATTAGCGACCGTGTGACGTCGAGGTCTTCCTACAGTTGAGTGTCGAGTGACTCGACGATTGACCAATCCTACGCTTCGGTGACCTGACCGGTCGACCAATCGGTGCATGTGTGGGCGGGCCTTATCCTTCTGAACCGAGGTGAGTGGCCGCCATCTTGATTTTCCACGATTTTTTCCCCCACACTTTCTGTGTGTTAGGGAACTAAGGTAAATATTTCAATTATGTGTTAGGCAATTAATTAACAATTTATTTGAGTTTTATATTGTGTTTAGCAACCGCACCCCCCTCCTCCTCACCCTCGCGCAGGGGGGACTCGGGGCCTGAAGCTGAAAAAATTTCTCTCTCTCTCTCTCTCTCTTTCTTCCCTCTCTCTCTCTCCTTCTCCTCTTCCCTCTCTCTCCTTCTCCTCTTCCCTCTCTGTCTCTCTCTACTTCCCCCTCTCAGGTGTCGCGGACGGAGCGCGGGCGCGCCGCCCGAAGTTTCCCGCTCGCTAACGGCCTTGCCGGCTCCCGCGGGCCGCTCGCACTGACCGCGCATGCGCCGCCCGCACTGACCGCGCATGCGCCGCCCGCACTCACCGCGCATGCGCCGCCCGCCCGCCCGCAGCGGCCGTCCATCAGCCGCGCGATACGCGGGGGACCTCAGCAACGGCAGCGGACCTCAGGCACTAGGCAGGGGGAGGGGCCGGAGAGAGGGACAGAGGGGAGTGGGGGAGCGGAGGGGTGGGGGGGGGGGGGGGGAGAGGGAGACAGGGGAGGGGGGGAGGGGAGGGAGAGAGGGGAGGGAGGGATAGGACAGGGAGAGGACATGACAGGGAGAGGGGGGACACACAGGGGCAGGGAGACCAAATGCCCCAAAATTGCCCTCGCGCCCCAAAATTGCCCTCGCAACGTGGGGTTCGCTAGGCAGGGGGAGGGGCCGGAGAGAGGGACAGAGGGGAGTGGGGGAGCGGGGGGGAGAGGGAGACAGGGGAGGGGAGGGAGAGAGGGGAGGGGAGGGAGGGAGGGAGAGAGGGGAGGGGAGGGAGAGAGGGGAGGGGAGGGAGGGGAGGGGAGGGAGAGAGGGGAGGGAGGGATAGGACAGGGAGAGGACATGACAGGGAGAGGGGGGACACACAGGGGCAGGGAGACCAAACGCCCCAAAATTGCCCTCGTGCCCCAAAATTGCCCTCGCAACGCGGGGCTCCCCAGCTAGTTATATATATATTAGATTTAAATATAGCTACTTTTACACACCCAGAAAAACAGAACAAGGATTGACTGAGTGCTTTCAGAATATTTTCAAAAAATTCTGTTCTAAAATCTTAAATGAAGACATAAAAAGGACTAGTGCAGTGCAAGTTCTTTCAATCAACAAAGCCTGTTCAATCTTTCCTGATAGTTATAACCTCTCAGTTCTGGTATTATTCTAGCAAATCTTTTTTTCCACCTTCTCCAGTGCCTCTCTATCATTTTTATAATATGGAGACCAGAACTTTTCACAGTGCTCCAAGTATGGTCTAACCAAGGTTCTATACAAGTTTAACGTAACTTCGCTGATTTTCAATTCTATCCCTCTAGAAATGAACCCCACTGCTTTGTTTGCTTTTTTTAATGGCCTTATTAACCTGTGTTGCTACTTTTAGTGACTTGTGTATCTATCTGTACTTCCAGATCCTTCTGCTCGTCTACACATCTACCTCATTTAGACATTTATTTTCCAAGGAGTATGTGGCCTCTTTATTCTTCCTACCAAAATTTATTACCTCACACTTATCTATATTGATTGAAGTTCATTTGCACGCCCATTCTGCAATTTTATGAATGTCTTCCTGTATTTTGTTGCAGTCCTCCTCTGTATTAGCAACACCCCCCAATTTGGTGTCGTTCGCAGGTTTTGAAATGATACTTCTGATTTCTGAGTCCAAACTGTTCATGTAAAGGGTGAACAACAGTGGTCCCAGCACCGACCCTTGTGGAACACCACTTCCCACCTTTTGCCAGTCTGAGTAACTACTTTTCATCCTTACAAGAGGACATTTTGACAGTCATACTTTGTTGAGTCCAGCCCCAAGTTATACAAAATATGGCTACAATGCTCAAAGTGTCCTACGAAAGCCAAAGAGTACAAAGTTACAGTCACTGCTTCTGACAGCTCCTAAAAACACTGATATCTGATTTAGCAATATAATCCCACTGGAATGCTTTGCAGACATTAAGGGATCTTGAAAAGTCCAAAATCAATCCAAGTAAAATATCAACTCAAGGCCTCCAGGGGAGCAGCATGGCTAAATTAGTGAACCCTTCGTGTATTGCTATGAATCCTGCATCATGTGTAATTGAGTCAAACACATACAGCATTAAGCCAGTTTGTTGGGCCATTCAATCTGTTAAAACTATTCTGGGAGAGCTAGCCAACAGCAGCAGCAGCAAGAGCGGCCCTGGGTGGAGACTGAGCGGAGAGACCGAGGATCTAAGGAGCGGGGAGAGAGAGAAGTAAATAGCAATCGAAGTGTGACGTCACCAGAAAGCAGGTAAGTGATTGGTTGGTGAGTATCTCTCGCTTTTTTCCAAACTTAATTTTTGTGGTTATAGTTTCCAAGGCCTCTGTAATGCAGCAGGAAGTGCTAGCAAACAAGGGCCCTTGAGTATATCATTTAATTGTGTAATTAGTGGTATTGATTTAATTTAATTTGAATTAATTAAAGGGTAATGTTGTGTCCGTGTATAATAAGACACAGACTGCAGGAGAAATGGTACAACAGGTGTTTACTCAACGTGGCTCACAGTGGAACTGATCTGTACAGATTACTACTCAGTGCTATATACAGGTGTGGTCACTGCCGGTACTGCAGTATACATGAGCTGTAAAAGATAGTTCCCCCCTTAAAAAGGTATATACATTACAATTCCTCCCCTTTTAGATTAACAGCACCATAACACTCATTTAACAATTAAATATCAAACTAATTACAATTAACACTTTTAACATGCAACATTAGCTGAAAATAGTCTATTTATATATTCAGTCTTTGGGGAGGCTTCCGGATCCTTTCCGGATAGCGCCTTTCCCGAGTGTCTTGCTCTTGGTGCGGAGGCGATTCTGGCCCCCTGTCGTCAGTTGGTTCATCAGCTTCAGATGCTACTGTTTCTGGGGTAGATGCGACCTGCACGTCAGGTTCATCACCAGGTACGTATGGGCGAGGCATGGGGTTGACTTGTTCCTGTGACTCTAGGATCTGGTCAGCATGGCGTCTCACGATGCTCTCCCCAACATCCACTGTGTACATTAGTGGGCCCTGCCGTGTGCATATCGTTCCTGGCTGCCATTTTTCTGTTCGGTAGTCGTGGGCCAAGACCGGTTGCCCTACATTGAAGCTCCTTGTTGGCCTCTCATGGATGTGCTGGAATTGCTTACTCTCAACATCTCCTGGTACGTTTGGTCTGAGCAAATCCAGGCAAGATCTTAAACTTCGGTTAAAGAACATCATGGCTGGGGCCTGGTTGGTGACTGCATGTGTCGCATTCCGGTAGGCAAACAGGAAATTGTCCACCTTGTGCTGCAGCGGAATGTTGTCATTGTACATAGCCTTTATTGCCTTCTTAAAGGTTGGTATGAACCTCTCAGCCAATCCATTTGTGGCTGGATGATACGGGGCGGATGTGTAATGCCTTACCCCATTCTTTTTCAAGAACCTCCGGGACTCTTCGGACACAAACTGTGGTCCGTTGTCAGAGCAAATCTGTTCTGGCAAGCCATTCCTGGCAAAAATGGTCCGTAGGACTGCAATAGTTTTCTCCGTGGTGGTGGAGGACATTTTGATGAACTCAGGCCATTTCGAGTGCGCATCCACGGCTATTAAAAACATCGAGTCCATGAATGGACCAGCAAAATCAATATGCAACCGTTGCCATGGAGAGGAGGGCCACTCCCATGGGTGTAGAGGGGCCTGTGGTGGTGCATTTTGGACTTTCTGGCATCCTGAGCAACTCTTGGTCAGGTCCTCGATTTGTTTATCGATTCCCGGCCACCACACATAAGCCCTGGCAAGGCTTTTCATTTTTACCCCTCCCAGATGACCCTCATTGAGCACTCTATCCCTTAACTTGGGTGGAATTACCACTCGGGATCCACACATCAAGGTCCCCCAGCACACTGACAGCTGTTCTCTTCTTGTCGAGAATGCTGGCAACAGTGAGTCGCCATGTGCTGGCCATCCCTTCACCGTCAAATCATATACCCGAGACAGTGTCGGGTCATTTCGGGTTTCCTTTTCGATACAAGCGTTAGTTACCGATAGGTATTCAACTATAGTCGAATGGAATATTTCGACAGGATCCACTGCTGGTGCTTCCTCCGCAGTAGGCAGTGGCAGGCGTGATAGCCCATCAGCATTTTCATGCTGTTTTGTGCCCTTATATTCAATCTCATAGTGGTGCGCCCCTAGAAAAAGTGACCATCTTTTTAGTCGTTGCGCAGTCATCACCGGAACGCCCTTCTTCGGGTTAAAAATGGAGACAAGAGGCTGGTGATCAGTCAGCAAGGTGAATTTCTGCCCGTGCAGATAGTGATTGAAATTTTTCACTCCCCACACTAGGCTGAGGGCCTCCCTGTCAATCTGGGCGTAGTTACGCTCGGCTGAGGTTAGTGATCGTGACGCAAAGGCTATTGGCCTCTCTGAGCCGTCCGAGAATTTGTGCGACAGCACCGCTCCAATGCTGTAGGGTGACGCATCACATGCCAACCAAATTGGTAATGCTGGGTTGTAATGGGCCAATACCTCTTTCGATGTGATTAGTGTTTTGCTCTTCTGGAAAGCTCGTCTACATTCGTCACTCCACTTCCATGGCACCCCAGTTTGCAGTAGGGCGTTCAGTGGGTGTAGTATTGTAGACAAATTTGGCAAGAACTTATGGTAGTAGTTTACCAGCCCGAGGAACAACCTCAGTTGTGACACATTTTCCGGTGCTGGAGCCTTGACTGCTGCCTCAATCTTCTCTGGGGACTTATGTAACCCCTCTTTATCGATAACGTGGCCACAATACGAGATCTGTTTGCTAAAAAACTCGCATTTGGGGCGGTTAGCTCGGAGCCCATATTCCTGCAATCTAGTGAGCACCTGCTCCAGGTTGGCAAGGTGATCACTGTCATTTTCGCCCGTGACCAGGATGTCGTCCAAATAACACTGGGTCCCTGGGATCCCTTGCAGGACTTGTTCCATTGCCCTCTGCCAAATAGCTGGAGCTGATGCTACCCCGAATACCAGCTAGTTGTATTGGTAGAGACCTTTATGGGTGTTGATTGTGAGTTTTTTTTTGATGCTTCTTCTACCTCCATTTGCAGATACGCCTGGGCCAGATCAATCTTAGTGAAGCGTTTCCCTCCAGATAGCGAGGCGAAAATATCTTCAATCCGCGGAAGTGGATATTGTACGGTGTGAAGGACCGGGTTCATGGTTACCTTAAGGTCCCCACAGATGCGAACCTTCCTTGGTTCCCCAGGCGTGCTGCTCAACGACTTTTTCATCACAGGGATGATGGGTGTAGTCCACTCGCTCCAGTCTACCTTGGACAGTACACCTGAACGTTCCAGACTCTCCAGCTCTGCTTCGACGGCTGGGTGGATCGCATAAGGTACCGGTCTGGCCTTAAAACGTTTTGTGCTTGCATTTTCTTCAATTTTAATCATCGCTGTCATGCCTTTTGGTGTTCCGAGTCCTTGCTGAAACACTTCTTTCGCGTCAGTTAGGATCTTTGACAGTCGCCCAGGTATGACGTCGTCATCCTTTTTGTCAGCCACAGTCAGTGCCTGTATGGAATGCCAATCCAGTTGTATTTTCCGGATCCATTCACGTCCCAGTAATGGTGGTCCTCCATCTTGTAATACATACAGGTCTAGTTTTGGTGTTTCCTTACCGTTATATATAACGGTCACCCTTATTTTTCCTTTGGGGTAGACTTTTTGCCCCGTGTACGTCTTCAAAATAATTTTTGTGTCTCTCAAGGGTATGTGTGAGAATAGCCGCTCGTAGTCCCGTCGGTTTATGACTGTTAGGGCTGATCCTGTGTCCAATTCCATCTTTACCTGGACTCCTGCTATCTTGAGAGTGACCCAAATGGTTCGGTGATCCTCCGTTGTGATCACATTATGTAGTTTCAGACAACTCAGTTCCCTGCTTTCGGAGTCGTTATCACTCTTTTGTTCGTCTGAACTATTCTCCGTCATCTTATGTACCTTCTTGTACTTTTCTTTGGTAGGTTTATTATTGCTGGTTTTCTTTCCCGACCTGCAGACTCGTGCTATGTGACTTACTTTTCCACACTGTCTGCACACTTTGTCTTTGAACCAGCAATCATTCTGGTCGTGTGTTGTTCTGCCGCAGCGATAGCACTTCTCTGTTCCATATGACATTTCGTTTGTGCCATATTCTTGTGGTCTCTGTTGTATCTCTGCAGCGCCCCGTGCTGCTGCTTCATATGATACCGCAATGCTGAAAGCCTTTTCCAGCGTAAGGTCCTTTTTAGATAAAAGCTATTTCTGGGTTCCTTCACTTTGAAGCCCACACACAAACTTGTCCCTTAAGGTATCTGCCAGTCCCACTCCAAACTGGCAGTGTTTCGATAGTTTGCACAGTTCTGTTAAATAATCAGCATTGCTTTCATCCTTATGCTGGTTCCGTTTGTGAAACTTGAATCTTTCTGCTATCAGCAGCGGTGTGGGGTTTAAATGTTCCTGTAGTATCGTTACTATGTCTTCAAAACTCTTTTCCATTGGCTTCGTTGGGGTTACTAGATTTCGTAATAAACCATGCGTCTTTGCACCCATTAAATTTAACAATACCGATGCTTTCTTGTCATCTGACACCTCATTTGCCTTGCAGTACACCTCTTCGTTCGACATATGTAGTCCAATCTTCGTCTTCATTGTCAAATGCGGTGATACTGCCACTCTTCGGCATTTTGGGTGTGATTTAAAATGGCGTCTCCCAATGGTTTAAAATGGCGTCTCCAGCGCTTTCCTTCCTCCCCCGCTGCTGCCAACGCCGCTCCCGGCGGTTCTCGTGGCAATGGCGGCGCCCTGTAGGTTTCGCGCGCTTCTCCTGCGCTGCTGCCAACGCTGCTCTCGGCGGTCCTCGTGGCAATGGCAGCGCCTCGCGGGTTTCTGCACGTCTCGCTCTCCCTCTCTTCGACGCTGCTCGGCCCCTGAACACCGGCTGCGCCCTGTGCGCTCTGCCCTCCCTCTCTCTCTCTCCCCCGTCGACGCTGCTCGGCCCCTGAACACTGGCTGCGCCCTGTGCGCTCTGCCCTCCCTCTCTCTCTCTCTCCCCCGTCGACGCTGCTCGGCCCTTTGCTGTGCCGCTCGGTCGGGCTCTAGCCCGCCGCTGTCCGGGAAGGGTCTGCGCACTACCTGTTGCCAGCCCGTTTCGCTGGACCACCTCGACTGGAAAGCCAATCCTGGCTCTCAACAGCCTCCCCTGCAATTCTCGAGTCTCTGCTGGATGACTGGGCAGTTGCCCATGATCGACGCCCGAGTCTCTGGCCTTGACCTCCAATCCACTGATCTCCAGGAACAAATCCCCGGGAGGTGATGCAGAGTTGCAGGTAGGTTCGAACTTGCCTTGTCGCCAATGTTGTGTCCGTGTATAATAAGACACAGACTGCAGGAGAATGGTACAACAGGTGTTTACTCAACGTGGCTCACAGTGGAACTGATCTGTACAGATTACTACTCAGTGCTATATACAGGTGTGGTCACTGCCGGTACTGCAGTATACATGAGCTGTAAAAGATAGTTCCCCCCCTTAATAAAAGGTATATAAATTACAGGTAAGTCATGGCAGCACAGCTCAGCTCTGTAGCATGCTCCTCCTGCACTATGTTGGAAATCAGGGACACTTCCTGTGTCCCTGACGACCATGTATGCGGGAAGTGTATCCAGCTGCAGCTACTGGCAGACCGCATTGCGGCACTGGAGCTGCGAATGGATACATTCTGGAGTATTCGCGATGCTGAAGACATCGTGGATAGCACATTTAGGGAGTTGGTCACCCCACAGGTAAAGGCTGCACAGGCAGGAAGGGAATGGGTGACCGCCAGGCAGAGTAGTACGCGCAGTTAGGTACGGCAAGGGTCCCCTGTGGCCATCCCCCTCTCAAACAGATATACCACCTTGGATATTGTTGGGGGAGATGGCTTATTGGGGGAAGGCAGCAGTTGCCAACTTCCTGGCACCATGGGTGGTTCTGCTACACAGGACGGGAGGAAAAAGAGTGGGAGGGCTACAGTGATAGGGGATTCTATTGTAAGGGGAATAGGTAGGTGTTTCTGCGGCCGCAAAGAGGCTCCAGGATGGTATGTTGCCTCCCTGCTGCAAGGGTCAAAGATGTCTCAGAGTGGCTGCACGGCATTCTGGAGGGTGAGGGTGAACAGCTAGCTGTCATGGTGCATATAGATATCAACGATATAGGTAAAAAACGGGATAGTTCCTAAAAGCTGAATATAGGGAGTTAGGAGGTAAATTTAAAAATAGGACCTCAAAAGGTAGTAATCTCAGGATTGCTACCAGTGCCAAGTGCTAGTCAGAGTAGAAATAGAAGGATATTTCAGATGAATATGTGACTAGAGGAATGGTGCAAGGGGGAGGGATTCAAATTCCTGGGACATTGGAACCAGTTCTGGGGGAGGTGGGACCAGTACAAACGGGACGGTTTGCACCTGCGCAGGACCGGGACCGATGTCCTAGGGGGAGAGTTTGCTAGTGCTGTTGGGGAGGGTTTAAACTAAAATGGCAGGGGGTTGGGAACCTGTGCAGGGAGACAGAGGAAAGGGAAGCAAGGATAGAAGCAAAAGACAGGAAGGAGAAAAGCAAAAGTGGAAGGCAGAGAAGTCAAGTGTGTAAATCAAACAGGGCCACAGTAAATAATAATTCTAAAAGGACTAAGAGTGTTAAAATAAACAAGCCTGAAGGCTTTGTGTCTTAATGCGAGGAGCATTCGTAATAAGGTGGATGAATTAGCTGTGCAAATAGATGTAAACAGTTATGATATAATTGGGATTACGGAGACATGGCTCCAGGGTGACCAAGGCTGGGAATGCAACTTCCAGAGGTATTCAATATTCAGGAAGGAGAGGCAAAAAGGAAAAGGTGGGGTAGCATTGCTGGTTAAAGAAGGGATCAACACAATAGTAAGGAAGGATATTAGCACTGATGATATGGAATCTGTATGGGTAGAGCTGAGAAATACCAAGGGGCAGAAAATGTTTGGGGGTCAGTATACCCCCAAACAGTAATGCTGAGGTTGGGGATGGCATTAAACAGGAAATTAGATATGCGTGCATTAAGGGCACAGCAGTTATCATGGGTGACTTTAATCTACATATAGATTGGACTAACCAAATTAGTAACTATACTGTGGAGGAGGAAATCCTAGAGTGTATACAGGATGGCTTCCTGGGCCAATATGTCGAGGAACCAACTAGAGATCAGGCCATCTTAGACTGGGTATTATGTAATGAGAAAGGATTGAATAGCAATCTTGTTGTGCAAGGCCCCTTGGGGAGGAGTGATTATAATATGATAGAATTCTTCATTAAGATGGAGAGTGAAGTAGTTGACTCAGAGACAAGGGTTCTGAATTTAAATAAGGGAAACTACGAAGGTTTGAGGCGTGAGTTGATTAGGATGGATTGGGGAATGTTACTTAAAGGGTTGACAGTGGATAGGCAATGGCAAACATTTAAAGATCACATGGATGAACTACAGAATGTGAATATCACGTTTACGGAGTTGGACACACCGCAGGTAGAGGTTGGACAGAAAGAAAGGGAACGGGTGACCAACAGGCAGAGTACTAGGCGCAGGCGGGTAGTGCAGGGGTCCCCTGTGGCCATCCCCCTCTCCAACAGATACACCACTTTGAGTACTGTTGGGGGGGATGGCTTATCAGAGGAAGGCAGCAGCAGCCAACTTCCTGGCACCAGGGGTGGCTCTGCTGCACAGAATGGGAGGAAAAAGAGGGGTAGAGCTATAGTAATAGGGGATTCTATTGTAAGGGGAATAGATAGGCGTTACTGCGGCCGCAAACGAGACTCCAGGATGGTGTGTTGCCTCCCTGGTGCAAGGGTCAAGGATGTCTCCGAGCGGCTGCAAAACATCTTGGAAGGGGAGGGTGAACAGCCAGTTGTCGTGGTGCATATAGGCACCAACGATATAGGTAAAAAGCGGGATGAGGTCCTAAAAGCGGAATATAGGGAGTTAGGAGATAAATTAAAAAACAGGACCTCAAAGGTAGTAATCTCAGGATTGCTACCAGCGCCACGTGCTAGTCAGAGTAGAAATAGAAGGATACTTCAGATGAATACGTGGCTAGAGGAATGGTGCCAGGGGGAGGGATTCAAGTTCCTGGGACATTGGAACCGGTTCTGGGGGAGGTGGGACTAGTTCAAACCGGACGGTCTGTATCTGGGCAGGGCTGGAACCGATGTCCTAGGGGGAGTGTTTGCTAGTGCTGTGGGGGAGGGTTTAAACTAAAATGGCAGGGGGTTGGGAACCTGATCAGGGAGACAGAGGAAAGGGAAACAAGGATAAAAGCAAAAGATAGGAAGGAGAAAAACAAAAGTGGCAGTCAGAGAAATCAACGGTTTAAATCAAACGTGGCCACAGTAAATAATAATTCTAATAGGTCTAAGAGCGTTAAAAAAACAAGCCTGAAGGCTTTGTGTCTTAATGTGAGGAGCATTTGTAATAAGGTGGATGAATTGGCTGCGCAAATAGAGGTAAACGAATATGATTCGGTTGGGATTACAGAAACGTGGCTCAAGGATGGGCAAGACTGGGAACTCAACATCCAGGGGTATTCGATTTTCAGGAAAGACAGGCAAAAAGGAAAGGGAGGTGGGGTAGCATTACTGGTTAAAGAAGGGATTAACACAATTATAATGAAGGATATTAGCTCTGATGATGTGGAATCTGTATGGGTAGAATTGAGAAATACTAAGGGGAAAAAAACGTTAGTGGGGGTGGTATATAGACCTCCAAACAGTAAGGCGGAGGTTGGGGATGGCATTAAAAGGGAAATTAAAGAAGCATGCAATAAGGGCATAGCAGTCATCATGGGTGACTTTAACCTACATACAGATTGGGCCAACCAAATTAGTAACAATACTGTGGAGGAGGAATTCCTGGAGTGTTTACGGGATGGTTTCCTGGACCAATATGTCGAGGAACCAACCAGAGATCAGGCCATCTTAGACTGGGTATTATGTAACGAGAAAGGATTCATTAGCAATCTTGTTGTACGAGGACCCTTGGGTCGGAGCGATCATAATATGATCGAATTCTTCATTAAGATAGAGAATGAAGTCGTTGACTCAGAGACTAGGGCCCTCAATTTAAATAAAGGAAACTATGATGGTCTGAGGAGCGAGTTGGGTAGGATTGATTGGGGAATGGCACTCAAAGGGTTGATGGTGGATAGGCAATGGCAAACATTCAAAGATCGAAGGGATGAGCTACAGAATTTGTTCATCCCAGTTTGGCATAAAAATAAAACAAAAAAGGTGACTCAACCGTGGCTAACAATGGAAATTAGGGATAGCATAAGATCCATGGAGAGGACATATAAATTGGCCAGAAAAAGCAATAATCCTGAGGATTGGGAGCAGTTTAGGATTCAACAAAGGAGGACAAAGTGATTAATTAAGAAAGGGAAAATAGAATGAGAGTAAGCTTGCAGGGAACATAAAAACTGACTGTAAAAGCTTTTATAGATATGTGAAGAGAAAAAGATTGGTGAAGTCAAGCGTAGGTCCCTTGCAGTCAGAATCAGGGGAATTAATAATGGGGAACAAAGAAATGGCAGACCAATTAAATACATATTTTGCTTCTGTCTTCACAAAGGAGGACACAAATAACCTCCCAGAGATGCCGGGGAACATAGGGTCTGATGAAAGGGTGGAACTGAAAGAAATCAGTATTTGAAGGGAAATGGTGTTAGGAAAATTGATGGGACTGAAGGCCGATAAATCCCCAGGGCCTGATAATCTACATCCCAGGGTACTTAAGGAAGTGGCCCTAGAAATAGTAGATGCATTGCTGGTCATCTTCCAGAACTCGATAGACTCTGGAACAGTACCCATGGATTGGAGGGTAGCTAATGTTACCCCACTATTCAAAAAGGGCGGTAGAGAAAAAGCGGGGAATTATAGACCGGTAAGCCTGACATCGGTAGTGGGGAAAATGCTAGAGTCCATTATAAAAGATGTAATAGCAGAGCACTTGGAAAGCAGTGACAGGATCGGACAAAGTCAACATGGATTTACAAAAGGTAAATCATGCTTGACTAATCTACTGGAATTTTTTGAGGATGTAACTGGTAAAATAGATAAGGGAGAACCAGTGGATGTGGTGTATTTGGACTTTCAGAAGGCTTTCTATAAGGTCCCGCATAAGAGATTAGCGTGCAAAATTAAGGCACATGGGATTGGGGGCAAGGTATTGACTTGGATAGAGAACTGGTTGGCGGACAGAAAGCAAAGAGTTGGAATAAACGGGTCGTTTTCCGAGTGGCAGGCAGTGAATAGTGGGGTACCGCAAGGATCGATCCTAGGACCCCAGCTGTTCACAATATATATTAATGATCTGGACGAGGGAATTGGATGTAATATCTCCAAATTTGCAGACGACACAAAGCTGGGTGGGAGGGTATGCTGTGAGGAGGATGTCGTGAAACTCCAGTACGATTTGGATAGGTTGGGTGATTGGGCAGAAACATGGCAAATGCACTATAATGTGGATAAATGTGAGGTTATCCACTTTTGTGGCAAAAACAGGAAGGCAGATTATTATTTGAATGGCAATAGATTGGGAGAAGGGGAAGTGCAAAGAGACCTGGGTGTTCTTGTGCACCAGTCGCTGAAGGTAAGCATGCAGGTGCAGCAGGCGGTTAAGAAGGCAAATGGTATGTTGGCCTTCGTAGCAAGAGGGTTTGAGTACAGGAACAAGGATGTCTTGCTACAGTTGTACAGGGCCTTGGTGAGACTGCACCTTGAATATTGTGTGCAGTTTTGGTCGCCTTATCTGAGGAAGGGCGTTCTTGCCATGGAAGGAGTGCAGCGAAGATTCACCAGGCTGATGCCTGGGATGGCAGGAATGACGTATGAGGAGAGATTGTGTCGATTGGGCTTATACTCACTGGAGTTTAGAAGATTGAGAGGGGATCTCATCGAAACCTATAAAATTCTGTCAGGCCTGGACAGACTAGATGCAGGAAGGATGTTTCTGATGGCTGGGGAGTCCAGAACCAGGGGTCATAGTCTAAGGATAAGGGGTAAGCCATTTAGGACTGAAATGAGGAGGAATTTCTTCACCCAGAGAGTGGTGAACCTGTGGAATTCTCTGCCACAGAGGGCGGTGGATGCCAGTTCATTAAATATATTCAAGAAAGAGTTGGATATATTTCTTAAGGCTAAAGGGATCAAGGGATATGGGGAGAAGGCAGGGACAGGGTACTGAATTTGGATGATCAGCCATGATCTCATTGAATGGCGGAGCAGGCTCGAAGGGCCGAATGGCCTACTCCTGCTCCTATCTTCTATGTTTCTATGTTCGTACCTGTCTGGCGTAAAAATAAAACAAAAACAAAATAAGGTGGCACAGCCGTGGCTAACAAGGGAAATTAGGGATAGCATAAGATCCAAGGAAAGGACATATAAATTGGCCAGAAAAAGCAGCAAACCTGAGGATTGGGAGCAGTTTAGGATTCAGCAAAGGAGGCCAAAAGAGTATGAGAGTAAGCTTTCAGGGAACATAAAAACTGGCTATAAAAGCTTCTATAGATATGTGAAGAGAAAAAGATTGATGACGTCAAGCGTAGGTCCCTTGCAGTCAAAATCAGGGGAATTTATAATGGGGAACAAAGAAATGTCTGAACGATTAAATACATACTTTGAGTCCTCCTTTGTGAAGACAGAACCAAATAACCTCCCAGAGATGTCGGGGAACATAGGGTCTAATGAGAGGGAGGAATTGAATGAAATCAGTATCTGTAGGGAAATGGTGTTAGGGAAATTGACAGGATTGAAGGCTGATAAATTCCATGGGGCTGATAATCTACATCCTAGGGTACTTAAGGAAGTGGCCCTAGAAATAGTAGATGCATTGCTGGTCATCTTCCAAAATTCTATAGACTCTGGCACAGTTCCCATGGATTGGAGGGTAGCTAATGTAACACCATTATTTAAAAAAGGTGGCAGAGAGAAACGGGGTAAATGAGTAAGCCTGACATCGGCAGTGGGGAAGATGCTAGAGTCCATTATAAAAGATGTAATAGCAGAGCACTTGGAAAACAGTGACAGGATCGGACAAAGTCAACATGGATTTATGAAAGATAAATCATGCTTGACTAATCTACTGGAATTTTTTGAGGATGTAATTGGTAGAATAGATAAGGGAGAACCAGTGGATGTGGTGTATTTGGACTTTCAGAAGGTTTTCGATAAGGTCCCACATAAGAGATTAGCGTGTAATGTTAAAGCACATGGGATTGGGGGTAAGGTACTGAATTATATAGAGAACTGGTTGGCAGACAGGAAGCAAAGATTTGGAATAAACGGGTCTTTTTCCGAGTGGCAGGCAGTAGCTAGTGGGGTACCGCAGGGATCGGTGCTAGGACCCCAGCTATTCACAATATATATTAATGATCTAGACGAGGGAACTAGATGTAATATCTCCAAGTTTGCAGACGACACAAAGCTGGGTGGGCGTGTGTGCTGTGAGGAGGATGCCGAGAAACTCCAGTATGATTTGGACAGGTTGGGTGATTATACTGCATCTGCCATGCATCTGCCCAATGTGGATAAATACGAGGTCATCCACTTTGGTGGTAAAAACAGGACAACAGATTATTATCTGAATGTCAATAGATTGGGAGAAGGGGAAGTGCAACGAGACCTGGGTGTCCTTGTGCACCAGTCGCTGAAGGTAAGCATGCAGGTGCAGCAGGCGGCAAATGGTATGTTGGTCTTCATAGTGAGAGGATTCGAGTACAGGAGCAAGGATGTCTTGCTGAGACCACACCTTGAGTATTGTGTGCAATTGTGGTCGCCTTATCTGAGGAAGGCTGTTCTTGCCATGGAGGGAGTGCAGCAAAGATTCACCAGACTGATACCTGGTATGGCAGGAATGACGTACAAGGAGAGATTGGGTCGACTGGGCTTATATTCGCTGGAGTTTAGAAGAATGAGGGGATCTCATTGAAACTTATAAAATTCTAACAGGACTTTACAGACTAGATGCAGGAAGGATGTTCCCAATGGCAGGGGAGTCCAGAACCAGGGGTCACAGTCTAAAGATAAGGGGTAAGCCATTTAGGACTGAGATGAGGAGGAATTTCTTCACCCAGAGTGGTGAACCTGTGGATTTCTCTACCACAAAAGGCAGTTGAGGCCAATTCATTAAATATATTCAAGAAGGAGTTAGATATATTTCTTAAGGCTAAAGGGATCAAGGGATATGGGGAGAAAGCAGGGACAGGGTACTGAGTTTGGATGATCAGCCATGATCTCATTGAATGGCAGAGCAGGCTCGAGGGGCCGAATGGCCTACTCCTGCTCCTATCTTCTATGTTTCTAGGTTTATTTCCTGGATGCATGTTGTCTAAGCAGTTTGTTAAGTTAAAGGAATGTACAAGCCTGGATATTCTAACGGGTGAAACCTAACCAGAGGTAGGTTGGAATGCAATTGGCGTCCAGCTGGCATAATATTTCCATGTCAATTTCCAGGGTCAGCCTCATTATTCATTTTTTGACATCAGAAACACCTCTGGTTGTGAGCTTGCCCACTTGGAGATGTGATATAGCTTGCTACCTTCCTGCAGGAATCATCAGAATCATTTTTACTGATGAAAGGAAAGCTCAGAGAATAACATCTGTCTGGTAGGTCTACAGGGGAGCAGTAAAACTGCACTTGGAGGAAGTGAGGAAGTTGAGAGGGAGGGGGAACCCTCTTTGGCAGAGTTCCGCTAGGGTCCCAAGGAGAGCTGCCCAGGGCCAATGGGAGGAGATTAAAAAGGAGCGAGTCCCAGCTTTCGATCTTGGTCCGTCTCCTCCAGGTCTCCTTTTAATCCAGCGTGTAATTTGCACCTTCCTTCCCCCTCATTCCCTTTTAAGCCAGAAAAATGCAGGAATGTCAAGGATGGGAGTCAGCAAATAGGACAACTGCAGGCCTACCCAAGACTAGAACGGAGCTAGTATAGAAGCTGGAGCTAGAACTGAACAAGTGGAAAAGGGCAAAAGAGGAATGAGCAAGGAGCTGGTGCCTATCCGAGGCTGGGAGGGAGCATACAGGATGGTTGAAGATTGTCTGTGATCAGGAGGTGGCAGAGAAGTGTGGAGCCTGGAGATATTGTGAAGTGTGGCACTCTCCTAATATGAAGATATGGGGATAGATGTTCCTTAAGCTGTCGGGAAGGAGGCGGGACTTCAACTTTCGGGTTTTAGTCCCGCCTACATCGACGTCCGGCCAATCTGCGCGATTTTTCCTTGATTGACCTTGTTGAGCCCGCCTAGCGGGCTCAGCAGGCCAATTAAGGGCCACCCGGCAACAGGTGACATCACAGACTGAAATTTCATCTGTCAAGAGTTCTTGACAGATGAAATATCAGTGTTTCACAGCTGTTTGAAGCTGTCAAACACTGACAGTCTGACTTCTAACCTGAGTCCTTCTACACAGACTCAGTTAGAAGTCTCACCGGCAATGAAAGCTGAAGGCTGTCACTTTTGACAGATCGCAGCCATTTTGCTTTCAGTGCCGGCTGAGTGATGGACTCCCGAAACCTAGAGGAAGAAAGGCTGTGAAGGTAAGTGCAGGTAATTTCTTTAATCACTTTAGACACACCAAACACACTTACCTTTGCACTTATGCACCCATCACTCACCTGAACACCGACATCGCGACCCCTCCAAGTCCTTCAACCCGACGGTCCGCCTGCTCTAACCTGGCGTGGTTTGGAGCCGTCGGGAATCCCACACAACACCCCTCAAAATAGGGATTAGGCTAAAAACTGCCTGTTAACAGGCAGTTAATTGGCACTAATCCCTTCCCGCCTCGGGTCGGCGGGTCCCAGTACGGGGCGGGTACCCGCCTCCTGTGAAACTTGCGTGGAGGCGGGTTTTGGGCGGGATGGTGTCGGGACCCCCGATTTCGGGATTTCCCCCCCCCCCCCACACGCTGGAAACTCCGACTGACGGCTCCAGGAAAATCTACCCCATGGTGTCAGTGCAGTAATTACAGCGGTAATACTTCTCTTTAATATCACTGCTACCCTTTTTCTGCCTCACTGCATAATATGAAGTAGGCTGCATTTAAAAAAAAAAGTGTTATCGATGTAACTTTTATGATGATACCAGTATGGGGGCTTCAGTCAATACTTAAATGATAGATGGGAGCTGTCATTCAGCATTGTTTTCAATCACAGCCTGGAACTGTGAAGTGGGAGACCTGGAACAGCAGCACTAGAGCCAGGCAGTGGTCTGGCTGAAGGAGATTGTGCCACGGAATGGTTCAGTCACAAAAGCAGTTTTGATTGGCCCCTGGTTACATGTTTCTGAGATCTGACTGGCTCCTGGTTTTGGGGTCTGATTGGGTTAAAGTTTAAATCAGTGGTTTCTGGTTCTGGTATCTGATTGATCGAGGAGACACTGTAATCATGATTCCTACATTCATCAGATACAACACTTTAATAATGGCCCATAATTTGCTGTAGGGGTGAATCTAACAGTGTCTGCCATTAGTTAGACTTATCCTTGCATGTTCAGGTTTTTAATTTTTTGTATGCCAATTTGCTGAAAGAGCAAGCTGATAATGGGCCAGAAATTGGTGGTGAACGGGGCTTGCCGCGCGTGCAAGCCCCGTATTTGCACTTACCCCGCGCTCCTGCCGATCATCTCCAGGGACGCCTGCACTTGCAGAAACTGAAAGAAGAACCCGGGCAGCGTATGACGTCACGCCGCCCAGGAGTGCAGCCAGCGCGGAGCCAGGAGCGTGCAGTGTAAGTGAGACACGCCCCTTGAGGTCTCAGTTTCACTGGACACGCCCCCAATGTTTCTGTCAAGCTGCTTTGCTTTTTTACATGCAAAGCAGCAGTTTAAATAGGTTTTTGGAAGTTTTTTGAAGATTTTGATAACTTTTATAAACTTTTTAAAATGTTTACATTATTTTGAGTAATCTGAAGTAGTTTTAAAGAGAATTAAAGCAATTTAAAGACTTTTAAAAGCCCTAAAGGAATTTTTTTAATTCCATTTATTTATTTAGCAATGTCGTCGTCATACGTGTCTTCACACTGTTCCCTTTGGGGAACTGTATGAAGTGGTGGAAGGATTTATGGCTGTGATTAACGCTCATTCCGTGACCGTAACCATCTTTGAACCAGCCATTAGGGCGGTTAGTCCTATGGCGGGAGGGTTTTACGGGCTCCCACAAGCTATACAAGGAGGGGGGGCCACCCACACCCACGGACGCAAATATCCCACTGGATGTCAACCCAGAATTTAGAGCCGGAGCTCCGACTCCACTTGCCGGGACTGTCTGGAGCGGGGTTCGAAACCCTACCCTGATCTGGCCCAGCGGCGGGGATCCTACCGCTATGACAAAGGCCCAATCCGATTAGCAACGTGAAATGGCAGCATAGGGCTCCAGTCACGGGGAGGGAAAAGGCGCAGGAAACGTATGGGTGTCACCTTTTGTGCGGAGTGGGCCTTTTGCGTAGCAGTAAGCATCCCCGCCGCTGGGCCAGAAGGAGTAGGGTTTTGAACCCCACTCCAGACAGTCCCGGCAAGTGGAGTCGGAGCTCCAACTTTAAATTCTGGGTGGACATCCAGCGGGATACTTGTGTCCGTGGGTGTTGGTGGCCCCCCCCCCCCCTCAGATGGGTTGTGGGAGCCCGTAAAACCCTCCCGCCATAGGACTAACCACCCTAATGGCTGGTTCAAAGATGGTTACGGTCACGGAATGAGCGTTAATCACGGCCATAAATCCTTCCACCACTTCATACAGTTCCCCAAAGGGAACAGTGTGAGGATACGTCCGATGATGACCTCTTGCGCAATGCACCTCCTTGGACCCTCAGTCGCAGATGCGAGGGGGCAAGTCGTGCAATTGTTAAATTTTTTATTTTATTGACATGTAAAATGTTGGCCCAATAATTCCCTTCCAAATGCGCTAGTACGGTCGGGGTACTTACGCATCTGGCCGGATGAAATGCCGGTTTTCAGCATGCACAGTGCATGTGGGGAAAACCGGCATTTCCTGTCCTCTGAACGAAGGGGTTCAGAGGCAGAACGCGTGCGACTGCACAGGCAGCGCGTGCGCAGTATAATTCGCCGCTTTCATTAATGCTTTCAGTGAGGTCCAGTCATTACAACTTACACATGAAAAAAGCATGGGTACAGTTGCTACAGAGGAAGATATTTCTTATCGTGGAGCTTCTGAAAGTATGTATGTCTGTATATATTCCTTTGCGTGTTATGTATATATTCCTTTACTTATGTGTATGAATGTATTATTTAATTATGACTTTCAGAGAAAGTAACTTATTGGAAAATCATAATTAAAAACATACATTCATACACATTAGTAAAGGAATATAAAACATACATACATATACGTAAAGGAATATATGTGGACATACATACATAACTCATTCTCACATTCCATTCACACAGCCACAATTGCTCCTTCTACCTACCGTTCTGAAAACCCTTTAAAAAAAAAAAAAATTTAAACTTTTAAACTTACTTAAAATTTCTTAAAATAACTTCCCTCCCTTTCCCAAACAAAAATATTGCATTTCAAAAGCGCCACGATAAAATATATCTTCCTCCGCAGCCAATGAACAACTTTACACTTGCTTTTTTCAAGTGTAACTTCTAAGGACTTAACCTCACGGATTTCATGAATGAAATCCACGAAGTTCACTGCGCAAGCGCTGCCTGTGCAGTCGCACGCGCTCGAGGTCTGGAAATGCCGGCGTTCCCCGCATGCGCTGTTCATGCTGAACGCCGGCATTTCCAACGGCCAGAAGCGTCAGTAAGCCGACCGTACTCACGCTTCTGGCCTGGAATTTCTGGCCCATTGTCGCAGCAAGGGAAGCAGGGCATCTGGGACGGGCAAGCAACTGCATATCTTCTCAACCTATCAGACTGAAGGATTGTGAAATTAACAGCGCAAGGACTGAGAAGGAAGAGAAAATTAGAGTGAATGAATTCAATGTGAAATCAGCTACAGAAAGAAAAATAAAGAGAGGGAAAAGAAAGTTTGAATTAAGAGAGAGAGAGAAAAAAAAGACAGGTGAAGTTTAAAAAAAACTGAACGAATGAATCTCCACATTTGTAATACAGGGTAGTTAATTTTCAGTGCCAGAGAAGTTGACTGGCAGTAATTAACACTCATCATGCATTAAAAGGGTATTTAGACTTGAAATGACAAGATTTAACTTTCTGTGGTGAGTTTAATTCGTATCTACCACGCAAACACAGGAACTTCATGCCATTCAATGCATTTCAATGGTGAGCCAGACAGCGAGATGCTATTTTCACAATGCTAATGGTGGAGTGGTACAACTCTGAAAGCAACTTTTGTATATTCACATTTAACCCCACATCTGTCCCCCTCCTGAAGTTGTTGTACCATTTATGCATAAATAACAGCGATTGCCATTAGCCTCACTGATACTTTGACAGAAACATCTGGCCCATTATATGCATCTAAATAAATCTCCTTCTATTCTGTAGTGTGGCACATAAGAGAATGGGGGGCTAAATTCGGTTGATTTGCGCCACCTGTTATTGCCCTAAGAGGGCGTAAACGGGGCGCAAATCAACTAGCGCCTGGGCACGGCACCGCTGGCGCCTCCCGCAAAATTCAGCGGGAGGTTAGCGGCGGCACTAACCATTAGCTCCACGTGGCGCTGCGCCGCTGGCGATTATGTCATCGCCGTGCGCAGCGCCCCGCTCGCGCCCCAGCTGTAATATTGGATGGCGCCCCCCACCCCCCCCGACTTACCGCCGGACGTTATGTCCGCTGGGGTCAGGGGGGCCTACCTGCAGCCGGGGCGGCGCTAGTTAACAGGGAGGTGGCGGGCGTCCATTTTTGTTGCTGGCTGCCGGCCAGCACCTGCCCCCGTTGCCGCCCCAGCCCCCGTGATGCCCCCCCGCAGGGTGCCGGCTGCTCTCCGTGAGCCCGGCACTCCGAGTGCCGAGCTAGTTTGCCGGCACTCCTGATCCCTGGTGGCCCAGCTGGTCGCCGGGACTCGCTGTGCCAGGCCCCTTCCCTTTAATAAGGGGAGGAAGGCCTGCAGTACCACGGTGCAACGTGCCGCAGCACCACGTAGCACCGCGAGATTGACTCGCAGCACCCCAAAATTGGGTAGCGACCCCTCTCGGGGCGCTACCTTGGAAAATCGGCCGTGGGGACGCTAACTTTTTCGGGGGGCTAAAATTAGCTTGGGGCGCTACCCAATTTTTACCCCTAGGAGTGTACAAGACCAGAAAAGACCATTTCAGACCAGCGCGGTGCAAGAATTTAACAGTTTGATGTTGTCATTCCCTGCTGCATATGATTATGGAAAAAGAGTTTAAATGATTTCATGTCTGGATCCAGAGCATCTTGAGATAATCCCAGGGTGATTCAAACAGGATAGACAGGACTTAAATGTGGTTAAGAAAGAAAAGTATGGGTTGAAAACTCAGCAATTTGTGTAAGGTGACCTTTCTGTGACCTCATGCAGAAATGGAGAATGCTGGTGTGTTGTAAATGAATATTCCAGAACAGATTTTCAAATGTAACTAAATACGACTTACCAGAATTGCTAGAGTCTGGCAAATCCCCTATTTCTTTAGTTTCCAAAATATTACATTGCAAGTTGAACAACATATAGGCCCAGAATTTGCTGGAGTGGGGCATCTCATGGCGTGCCCCATTAGTTAGACTTTCTCTCTTAACCTTCAACTCAAAATTCTTTGGAGCTGAAAGAGCGAGCTGGAAACAGTGCGACAAGAGCACTGGGGCATGTGGGACCTTGGTGAATGACGGGACCAACAGTCTATTTCCTTAACCAAAGAGATTTAAGGATTGAGAAAGAAATAAGGATGACAGAAGGAAACAGGGTGAATTAGTGTCAAATCAGGTACAGGAAGAGAAATAAAGAAAGGGAAGGAAAGATTGGATTAAGAGAGAGACAAAAAAAAGCAGAAAGGAAAGTTAAGATTTTTTTTATTTTATTTACATTTTTTAAAATTTCTAACAACAATTTACTACCTGTAGCAATGAGACTCCACAGTTTAAATGTTACCCTTTCTGGACCGGAGAGGCTGATTGGCATTGCAGGAACATAAAACTAACTAAAAAGGTTTTTGTGCTGTTAAGCAGCAGCCCCAACTTTCTACAGCGAGTTTAATTGGCAATTAACGTGCAAATGCAGCATCTTCATGAAACCCACGGGGAGGTTGAGTACGAGCTACCGTTTTTGAGGCTAAGAACGGAGTGGCGCAAATTGTCCAGCGATTTGTGGCACTTTTCACGGGGTATCTCTTCCTTGCCATAAGATGCTGGACAATTTATACATTAGTAACGGCGAGCATCATTAAACTCGCCGTTATTTTGGCATTAAAATCTGGGCCATAGATTACAGTGTTAGTAGATATTGCTATCAACTCTAACTCACCCCAAAGACTGCACTCAAAACATCTTTGAGGTGTCATGACAGCACCGTGCAATTATTTTTTTGAGAATGTAACTGGTAGAATAGATAAGGGAGAACCAGTGGATGTGGTGTATTTGGACTTTCAGAAGGCTTTCGATAAGGTCCCACATAAGAGATTAACGTGCAAAGTTAAAGCACATGGGATTGGGGGCAATGTACTGACTTGGATAGAGAACTGGCTGGCAGACAGGAAGCAAAGAGTTGGAATAAACTGCTCTTTTTCCGAGTGGCAGGCAGTGACTAGCGGGGTACCGCAGGGATCGGTCCTTGGACCCCAGCTATTCACAATATATATTAATGATCCAGACGAGGGAACTAGATGTGATATCTCCAAGTTTGCAGACGACACAAAGCTGGGTGGGCGTGTGTGCTGTGAGGAGGATGCCAAGAAACTCCAGTATGATTTGGACAGATTGGGTGATTGGGCAGATGTATGGCAGATGCAGTATAATGTGGATAAATGCGAGGTTATCCACTTTGGTGGCAAAAACAGGAAGGCAATTATCTGAATGGCAATAGATTGGGAGAAGGGGAAGTGCAACGAGACCTGGGTGTCCTTGTGCACCAGTCGCTGAAGGTAAGCATGCAGGTGCAGCAGGCGGTTAAGAAGGCAAATGGTATGTTGGTCTTCGTAGCGAGAGGATTCGAGTACAGGAACAAGGATGTCTTGCTGCAGTTGTACAGGGCCTTGGTGAGACCACACCTTGAGTATTGTGTGCAGTTTTGGTCGCCTTATCTGAGGAAGGATGTTCTTGCCATGGAGGGAGTGCAGCGAAGATTCACCAGACTGATACCTGGGATGGCAGGAATGACTTATGAGGAGAGATTGGGTCGATTGGGCTTATACTCACTGGAGTTTAGAAGAATGAGAGGGGATCTCATTGAAACTTATAAAATTCTAAAAGGACTAGACAGACTAGATGTGGGAAGGATGTTCCCGATGGTCGGGGCGTCCAGAACCAGGGGTCACAGTCTAAGGATAAGGGGTAAGCCATTTAGGACAGAGATGAGGAGGAATTTTTTCACCCAGAGAGTGGTGAACCTGTGGAATTCTCTACCACAGAAGGCAGTTGAGGCCAATTCATTAAATATATTCAAGAAGGAGTTAGATATATTTCTTAAGGCTAAAGGGATCAAGGGATATGGGGAAAAGGCAGAGAAAGGTACTGAGTTTGGATGATCAGCCATGATCTCATTGAATGGTGGAGCAGGCTCGAGGGGCCGGATGGCCTACTCCTGCTCCTATCTTCTATGTTTCTATTACCCCTATGAATCAAAAGAATCACAGACAGCTTTAACCAACATATTTGTGGTAAACTGGCTTTGACCATTATATTTAGAAGGCATTACGATTTGGACTTATGCTTTTATTGAAGATTTTTGTACTAAAGATATCCACGATGTGTCATTAAGATGCATGCCCTGTAAAAATAATCATTGTGATTCAAAAAGGATCTTTATGTCCTCATCCTGGCAGTATCAGTAGGGGTTGCAGAATGCTGATCTTGACATACCTCTCCTTAGCTAGGACCAATGTACAGTACAACCATGTCCTGCCCAAAATCAACTAACACAGCAGAGCAAATATATAACAAATGATCTCATTAATTATTGAATGCTCTTCAATGGGACCTAAAAAAGCAAACACATTCTTTTCATCACTTACTGTACTCTTCATTACATTATTTCTAATTCCCCTGATTGTCATGGGTTACCATTACATCTTTCTTAAAATGTAGGATAAAGGATAGAAACTAGAGTTTCATGGTTACAGTAAGCCTTCCTCCAATTACATTGTTCTCATCTGAGTAACTAAACTAGGGCCCCACAAGATGGCCTTTAATAGAGGGAGCCCAAGTCTCCAGGGTCATCAGATACCAATAGGTTACATGCAGGAAAAAATGCAGTCACGGTAATACAGGTACATAAATAGATGAGCTCAGAGTACTCTGACATGAGAAACATGAAATTGTTCAGAAAATATCATAACTAAATGGGAAGAACCAAAAGTAGTATAAAGAAAAGGGTCATTGTTGACTTGTTATAATTCATTTTTGCCAATCTACTCCCCTTTCCCGAAGGCGTTGACTCCTGCTGGGTTTCGTGGACACTGAGCAACCTAAAGTATGTCAACCAAGTGATTATCTTTCATGTGCAAGCTTAGAAAGTGTTAGCGTTTGTTCACAGGTTAATGAACCCTGGATACCATCACAGCTGAACCCATTCAATTTTCACCTGATGTACACAAATGCCACTTTTCAGCAGGAGTCACTGGACAGTGATCAGGAGCAGGAACCTTGGCTGAGCGAAGGAATGTTGCAACTAACTGTAGTACTCCTACTTTTATGAATGTTTTGCAATTTATTTTTAAAATACAACATGCACGATGATCAGGGCAGGAAGAAACACGTAAAAATGACACATTATTCTGTCCAGAATGTAATTGGCAATAGACTTGCTTTTTTAAATCTCAATCTGTTCCTTAAGACAAATAGTGCACTGATTTTCCAAAATCAGAACTTCATCCTGGCTTCTCAGTTATGAGAGAATATGTTGTCTTAATAATATAATATTGGTGGTAATATGCAATTGACTACAGTATACTCACTCTTTGGGTGGGTTTAAGTCCTCTGGTCTCGTTTCAAAAAACTGCAGAACTTCATCACACTGAGAGATATGGGCTGGTAGTCGGATGAGGGCCTGCAAATAATCAATAAGCAATGAGAAGAAATTGTTCTGATCATATATTTAAAAGCAATTAAAATCAGTCCAAATTGAGGTCTTGAACCTAATGCATCAAAATGCAGTTTTCCTCCACTTGTATTGAATTCTCTCTACTGCTGCTTGCTAAGCAAAAACATTTTCAACTTGCATTCTATTCCTCAATTGTGAAAATATTGATCTACCATAAATTTCTGATCACTTTATATGTCACATGGCAGCACCGTCTAAGAATGATATATAAACATGTAAAAATTTGCAATCACTACTGAACAACTATTTTTTTTAACTTAATATTCAGTACATATTTCCGGTTACTCCCAAATAAATACACACAAGTATTAAAAGATAATAAACAATAACTGGAAATAAGTGATGATGCTGCAGGCACATCCAAGAGTTCAGACAACATCATAAACCAGTGGTATTCATACTATGACTCACCACGAGCTGAGCTTCTGACCCCCAGAACCTCTCCATCACAAAGATCGCTTACTTTCACCTCCATAACACTATTTGCCTCCACCCCTGCCTCAGCCCATCTGCTGCTGAAATGCTCATCCTTTGTTACCTCCAGACTCAACTATTCCAATGTTCTCCTAGCTGGCCTCCCATCGTCCACACTCTTTCAACGGCAGCTCATTCAAAATTCATAGCCTTTCCACACCAAGCTCTGCTCACCCATCACGCCTGTCCTTGCTGAGCTACGTTGGCTCCTGGTTCCCTAGCATCTCCAATTTAAAACTCTCAACCACGTGTTTAAATCCCTTCATGTCCTCACCCATTGCTATCTCTAAACTCCACTAGCCCTACAACCCCCGAGAAATCGCCCTCCAATTCTGGCCTCTTGTGAATTCCTCTCTCCATTTACCCAAGCATTGGTAGTTGTGCCTCCAGCCTTTTAGGCCCCATAGAGTGGGATTCCCTCCCAAAACCACTCCGCCTCTCTTCCCTCACCTCCTTTAAGACCTTTCTTAAAATCCCTCTCTGTCATCCCTTCCAATATTTTCTTTGTTGGCTCGGCATCTACTTCTGTCTGATTACACCTCTGTGAAGTGCCATGGGACGTTTTTCTACATTAAAGGAATTATATATATGCAAGTTGTTTTTGTTGTTGAGGTCTTTGTGGCCTCACTGCCATCAACAAATTTGCTGCTTCATGTGTTTCCCGGTTTCAGTTTCCCCAGTTATGGGACGTTGACAACAGCGAGATTCAGCATGCTCCTTTTCCTTTCTAACTCTAGCAAAAGAAAGCAATGGGACACAATTGGGAGGTAGCAATATCCCAGCTTCCAGACAGCAATCTTCTGGTGGAGTCTTCAATTGACAATTCCTCACAGTGCCTTAATTCAAATCAGAGATTCACTGTGTGATGAACTGCCAGTGCAGGCCCATATCGCATCAATCTGTGGGTAGCACATTGCAGTATTCCCGAGAGTAGTCCTTGCGCAAAACATTGATTGGGATTGTGGCCCTAAAAAAAGAGTAACACTAATAAATGATTAAAAGGAAACTTGAGCAGTTTAAAAATACCAGTTGAACCCTGCGATTAGGTTAGGATTAATTCCTTTGTATACTATCGCCTTTGTATCTGTATAGAAAAATATAAATATACTCATGCGATCTAGAGGATTATTTTAGTTCACTAGCCTTTTTCCTCTGGGATCTGGGATCAAATCCAACCCAGACTGATAGAACTAAAATCGCCTTGCACCTCTCGTTTGGACAATCTCAATCTAACACACAACTGCCCCCTAATCCAACACAGAACTCATGGTGGCTGACTTGATGTGATCAGGTACTATATAAATGTAAGCCTTCTTTTTCATTAACCGTCTAATACAATTCAATAGGATAAAGTGGCCAGTTGAATATTGCAATTTTTAATAATGTTAAATTATTCATCAAGCTTCAATCCTAAATCATTCTAATGTTATAATTTCCTTGCCACGTGCCTGCAAGTCAGTTTAGTAATATAAGAGGCAACTCAGCACCTATGAATATACAAAATAAAGGATAAAAAATAATCAATATTTTGAAGAAAACTACACATAAATTCTTTCAAATTACAGAGTCCAACTATGACCTATGATGATAATTTTGGCTGCATTCTCTGATACCCGGTTCAATAAGGGTTGTAGACTATTGTATTGTAGCAATGGATATTTTAATTTCAAATTATTACCATTAAACATTTTGAGGCTTTCTCAATTTAATTGAATATTTAAAGTTTAAAGTTTAGTCTCACAAGAAGTCGCGCCTTCTCGAAGGCAATAAATGCTGGCCTTGCCAACGATGCCCACATCCCATGAATAAATTTAAAAAAAAGTTGTAATTGATTGATCTACAATATTCACAACTCTACAGGGATTCAAGACAACTTGGAGGCAATTTTAACCCTACCCAGCTAGTGAAAACTAGGTGGGTGGCCAGTTAAAATTGACCAGGTTACTTACCTGCCCTGGAGCCACCATTAGCTGATTTTAACCTGTTCTACTGAGCAGGCATAAGGACACCTGCCCCAAAGCCAGCAGGGTCCGTTTTTACATATGCATGTCAGGTCGTCCAGTTAAAATTGCAATTGGATCCCGATGATGCTGTCGGGACCCAACATGCATGTGTTACAATTGGGGCCAAGAATACAGATATGAGAGATTAATTCCTCAGGTCACAATCTGCAGGATTTACAGTGCCAGATGAAACTTCAATTCTTGTTCCAGGCTTTCCCAATGGCCCAACTGGTAAAGACAATGTATAACTGGGTCACACAGACCAGGGTCCTGGGTTCAACCCCCAATGGGTGGTGCGTTAGCTAATTCCAGTTAGGACACCACTACTGGTGCAACTCCTGGGTTGCAGAGGGACAAACTAGCCACCCTGGAGAGAGAGAGAGAGAGAGAGAAAAAGAGAATATGAGTGAGTGACGATTGTGTTCAGAGGTGATGCCACGCACAGTAGTCAAACAATCCTTTAACACTCATTGCTACAGTTCAAATGTGAAGAATATTCACTTGGGTAAAATACCAGAGGACGGCTGATGATTCCTTGCTGGGGTACAGACCAGCAGCCAATACTTCAGGAAGAAGGGGGACAGAAGATTGGCCCTGTGCAGTAGGGATTTGGGGCCTCCCCTTGTCCTTGTATCGTTGTGGCACATGGATACTGCAGAGCACTACATCAAATCCACTTGAGTGTTCTGTGCCTCTCTATTTTCTACAACAGAAATTTTTTGTGGTACACAATGGCTGTGCAAGTTCTAACTTGCATAGAAGATGGAAGGGCATCAATAAAATTAGCAAAGAGGCGTGAAGCACCCAGAAGTAGTGCTGACTTCAGCCATCTAGGACATACACTCTGGAATTCCCTCTCAAAATCGCTTTGCTTTTCCACCTTCCTCTCTTCCTTTAAGAGCTTCCTTTAAACCCACTCCATTGACCAAGCTTTTAGTCACCGCTCCTAATATCTCCTTTGGCTCAGCATCAATTTTTGTTTGATTGCACTTCTGTGAAATGTCTTGGGATATTTTTCGATGTTATAGGCACTATATAAATACTAGTTATGTTGCTGCTTGGAACAGAGTTGCCATATTGGTTCTTGACAAACCAAAACTAGGCATGGACCAGGATGGAAGGTGAGTCCATGCTTGAACTGAGGTCTGATTTGTTGATGGAAATTAATCAAAAACTTCAATAACCTCAACAATGAATTCTTCCAAATCATGGAACAGATAGGTTAATGGAAACATTGGACTTTTATTTTAACTTTTGATGTCATATTCTTCTCTACGTTCATAAGCAAGTCATCTTTTATATCACTGTACTACATTGTCCTGGCTGACTTAGAGGTTAGCGAATAGTTACATTTCTGGAAGTACAGTAAATACAATTTTCTTGTAAACTGCATCATTAAAATACCTCAAGGGATTTCTTTGTGTACGTGCAACTGTTTTGACTCCAATTATGGAATTAGGAGAGGAAAGTTATCAGAAGCTTTGTCACAAAGTTGGAGTCAGGGGGCTGTCTACAGAATGAGAGCTGGATAACTTCCAACTGTATGCTGCAGCAACACAAAGAAAAGAAAAACAGCAGAAAAAAGGAATACTGAAACCACCAGAAATCAGAAAAAAATAGCAAGGAAGAACAGAGACAAAAGCAAGTTATAAACACAGTAGAATCTCAGGGTTGCTGGCCCTGATGTCATACACCTGAGGGTGCTCAGAATTGAGGACTGTCCTCTGCTGCTCGCTGGGGTCGGGGATCATTCCCATGAACTGGAGAGAGACCCATGTGGTGTCTATGTTTATAAAGGGAAATAGTCAGGACTGGGAAATTACAAGCTCATTAGTTTGACTTTAGTTATAGGCAAGTTGCTAGAAGGATCATTAGAGACACACTGTAAAATTAACTCTGCACGATTGGAATCTATTGGAGAATTTCAAAATGGCTTTTTGAAAAGGTCCTGTCTCACCAATCCGGTTGAAATTTTTGAGGAAGTTACTATGTTGGGAGCCTGGTCAACATTGTATACTGTCATTTTTAAAAAGCCTGTAACAAGGTGCCACACCAAAGGGGCGGGGGGGGGGGGGGGGGGGGGGAGGTGGGAGGGTGCGTAGGTGGGATATGGGGGTGATGGTGTGTAGAAGTCACAGTATTGGACAGGCTCAATGAACTAGCTGTCTTTTTCCTCTTCTTCACTTTCATGTGTTCCTATGAGTAGTAAAAATTCCTGGTTCAGGTGCCTCCAGATTAGCATCGAAGCAGGCCCAAACTGATGACTTAGAGGTTAGTGAATGGTTACATTCTGCAAGCAAACAAACTGTTCCTGTAAACTGTATCATTAGAACAGCTTGCGGCTTCACTACATCAAAAATATCCTAGATCTGTTATTTAAGTGTAAAAAAAAAAATCTTGCTTAAGATTGAGCTGGAAAAGAAGCTTAGTTCAAGGTCATTTCCACCTATGCTACCTTGGCCTAGAAATTCATCTCGGGGGTGGCGAAAAACGGGCGGTTTCGGATCGACAGCCCGTTATACACAGCGCCCGATATTCAGTTCCATTGGCTGCAATAGAACTGAATGTCAGACGCTGCGCATAACGGGCAGCCAATCTGATACCGCCCGCTATTCGCCACCGCCAGAGACAAATTTCTAGCCCCTTGTCTTTATATCAAAATTATTTTAACAACTTGTTCTTGTATCCCAGAATAATACTCTACCATATAATGGGCAGGTTTGAAAATTGAAATACTGGAAAAGGAATCTGCCTCTACATTCTATTATACAGACCCATTGACAGTGATTGTGTTAATGTGGCCACTGTGGCTCAGTTCAAAGTGGAAATACCCAGGAACCTTTGGATTGAATGGAGATCTGATTTAATCCTTTCACTGGTATAATCCTATGGAATTGAACAAACTACACTCAAAATGTGTTAACCTGGACTTCAGTTTGCATTATCAGATTAAATTTATGGTCTAAACAATGAAATCAAAATATTAAATTTCAGTTTGTGAATAAAAAGCAGCAAAGCTGATCCAACTCAACAGTAATTTTTTTTTAAATTAGAAAATATCTGTCAGTGATTTAAAGAGGCAAAAAACATCTTTCATTGCAATTTTAAAATGTGCAAACTTTTAAACTGTGAAACGTGTGCTTCAAGAGTAGAACTTTCTTTTGTGTAGCTTTAAGGATTCTATGATTTATGTTTAATATGATCATTTAATGGAGGTAACAGGGCATAATTTCAAAGTTTGCAGATGACACAAAACTGAAAAATGTAGCCGACAATGAGGAGGATAGTAAGAGACTTCAGGAGGACGTGGACAGACTGGTGAAATGGGCAGACACATGGCAGATGAAATTTAATGCAGAGAAGTGTGCAGTGATACATTTTGGTAGGAAGAATGAGGAATGGCAATATAAACTAAATGGCACAATTTTAAAGGGGGTGCAGGAAAAGAGAGACATAGGGATACGTACACAAATCTTTGAAGGTAACAGGACAAGTTGAGAAGGCCGTTAAAATAGCATATGGGATCCTTGGCTTTATTAATAGAGTCATGGGGGTGATTTTCTGACATCCGAGGAGGCGGGTTTGGAGACGAGAAAATCAGAATCAATGAGGGCGGGTTCGGAACCCGCCGCCGCGGGATTTTGCCGGTGCCAGTTTTGGTGGGCAGGAAACGGTCCCGCCTCCAGCTGGCCATAGCGCTTGTTAAGATGATTAAATGCTCATTAAGGGCCTCTCTGAGCTTATTTTGAGAGGCCCTCGTGATTTTTCGAGCATTTCGGCGTGTTCCACGACCCTCCTAAACCACGCCAGGTTGATTCGTGGGTGGTCTCCTCACAACTGCAGGTCCAACAGTAAATCGTTTACTTCCATCAGGGATTAGTTGCAGGTGACAGAACTTTGCTTTAAAAGGTCTTTGAGCACTTTTAGAAGGCCTTCTGAAGTCAGAGGTGCTGCAGCTTGAATCTATCAACTGTGGGACCTCCTTGGAAAACCCTCTCCCTGCTTGCAATGAGCGTATCCCCAATGGAAGCATCTGCAAGCAGCATGGGAACCATTCATTTTCTTTCTCCATGGACCTCCGATTCGGATGAGGAGCATCCAGTGCAGCAGCAGAACCAGACAGCTCAGGAGCAACACCAGCAGGAGCCCCAACCTCCTGCTCAGGCAGCTCAGCAGCAGGAGCCTCAACCTCCTGCTCAGCCACCTGATGCTGCACAGGGCAGAAGGCACCAGCGCATCGAGCACGGCACCGCAGGAGATACCCCCGACAGAGGGTTTACAGGCAGAGGATGAGCTACCTCAACATGAGTGAGCAGCAGTGCCTAAGGAGGCTGAGACTTTCGCAAGAGGTTGTCCCGAGAGATCTGCGGACTGCTGCAGCAAGACCTGGTGCCCAGAGGAATGGGTGGACACCCCTTACCAGTGGCTGTCAAAGTCACCACCGCACTCAACTTCTTTGCCTCAGGCTCCTTCCAGGGATCATCAGCAGACATCAGCGGCATCTCCCAGTCGGCCGCCCAAAGTTGTATCACGCAGGTTACTGATGCCCTTTTTGCTAAGGCCCACAATTACATCCAGTTCTCAAGGGATCAAGCAAGTATACCCGCCCTTTCGGTTGGCTTTGCAAATATGGCAGGCATGCCAATGGTGCAGGGTGTCATAGACAGCACACATGTGGCCCTTAAGGCACCCCATCATAACCCAACTATCTTTGTCAACCAAAAGGGCTTCCACTCCCTCAACGTACAGCTGGTGTGTAACCACAAGAAGGAGTTCTTGCACGTTTGCGCCAAGTTCTGTGGTAGTTGCCATGACTCTTTCATCCTGCGGCACTCTAGTGTTCCTCCGCTTTTCAATCCGCCAAACCAACTTAACGGATGACTCCTTGGTGACAAAGGCTACCCCCTGAAGAAGTGGTTAATGATGCCAGCTAACGAGGCTGAAGAGCGCTACAACGCCAGCCACACTTTGACCAGGTCCATCATCGAGCAAACCATTGGGCTGTTCAAGATGCGCTTCCGTTGCCTTAACCAATCTGGTGGAGCCTATGCTGTGAAAGAACAGATGCCATAACGCCAACATTTTGGCATCAAATCATTTTAATGCTTTCCAACAGGGATGGCATTTCATCAATACACAGAAACATTCTCCCAATCTGCACACAGATCTGGAGGTTATATCCCTTGCCAGCTGTACCCACAGCGCCTTGGTTTCTTTGGGAGGCCTCTTCCTCCCAGATGAGTGGAAGAGCACCTCCCTGCTGGCCGTCACCCCCTCAAACAACGTTTGCAGTGACTCGTCAGAGAACCTCGGGGAGGCTCTTGCCTTGAAATTGGACATAGTGGTTTCTCAGAATATGTTGCAGGTGGTGCAGCATAGGCAGAAATCCTGTGGAAAGAGCCAAGGCAGCAAGAAGCCATAAAAATCAGACTGGAAAAGTGATGTCTGCAAAGGCGCGTTTCAGTCCCAAAACACTAATTGACCAAGGGCATCCCACACCTCTGAAATCAAGTGGCCAATCATGGGAAAATCTCAAACTTTTGAAAACTATTAGTGAAAGCAGGTTTCAAACCTGCCTCCATCTCGCCTCCAGTGAGAAAATCGCCCCCATAGGAGTACAAAAGGAAGGAAGTTATGCTAAACCTTTATAAATCACTGGCTCCCAGAAGAGATTTACTAGAATGGTACCAGGGATGAGGGACTTCAGTTATGTGGGGAGACTGGAGAAGCTGGGGTTGTTTTTCTTGGAGCAGAGAAGGTTAAGAGGAGATTTGATAGAGGTGTTCAAAATCATGAACGTTTTGATAGAGTAAATAAAGAGAAACTGTTTCCAGTGCCAAAAGGGTCGGTAACCAGAGGACACAGATTTAAGGTAATCGGCAAAAGAATTAGAGGCGAGATGAGGAATTTTTTTTTATACAGTGAGTTGTTGTGATCTTGAATGCACTGCCTGAAAGGGTGGTGGAACCAAATTCAATAGTAACTTTCAAAAGGGAATTAAATAAATACTTGAAGGAAAAAATTTTACAGGGCTATGGGGAAAGAGCAGGGAAGTGGCACTAATTGGATAGCTCTACCAAAGAGCTGACACAGAGGTGATGGGCTGAATGCCTCCTTCTGTGGGTATTATTATATGATTCTATAAACTTGACAGTCAAGTACTATTTATGGCTGTTACCCACAGATGTATATTATTACTTCATTATTTAATAAACTTTAAAACATAGAAACATAGAAGATAGGAGCAGGAGTAGGCCATTCGGCCCCTCGAGCCTGCTCCGCCATTCAATGAGATCATGGCTGATCATCCAAATTCAGTACCCGGTTCCTGCCTTCTCCCCATATCCCTTGATCCCTTTAGCCTTAAGAAATATATCTAACTCCTTCTTGAATATATTTAATGAATTGGCCTCTACTGCCTTCTGTGGTAGAGAATTCCACAGGTTCACCACTCTCTGGGTGAAGAAATTCCTCCTCAACTCAGTCCTAAATGGCTTACCCCTTATCCTTAGACTGTGACCCCTGGTTCTGGACTCCCCAGCCATCGGGAACATCCTTCCCACATCTAGTCTGTCTAGTCCTTTTAGAATTTTAAGTTTCAATGAGATCCCCTCTCATTCTTCTAAACTCCAGCGAGTATAAGCCCAATCGACCCAATCTCTCCTCATACGTCATTCCTGCCATCCCAGGTATCAGCCTGGCAAGAACATCCTTCCTCAGATAAGGCGACCAAAACTGCACACAATACTCAAGATGTGGTCTCACCAAGGCCTTGTACAACTGCAAATCCATTGGCAGGATAGGCGCACCAACGTCAGTGTTCTTGCTCAGGCCAACATCCGCAGCATCGAAGCTCTGACCACGCTCAATCAGCTCCGATGGACGGGTCACATTGTCCGCATGCCCGATACGAGACTCCCAAAACAAGCGCTCTACTCGGAGTTACGGCATGGCAAGAGAGCCCCAGGTGGGCAGAGGAAATGCTTCAAGGACACCCTCAAAGCCTCCTTGAAAAAGTGTAACATCCCCACCGACACCTGGGAATCCCTGGCCCAAGACCGCACAAAGTGGAGGAGAAGTATCCGGGAAGGCGCCGAACACCTCGAGTCTCTTTGCCGGGAGCAAGCGGAAGCCAAGAGCAGGCAGCGCAAAGAGCGCACATCAACCCAAGCACCCCACCCACCCGCCCCTTCAACCACTGTCTGCCCCACCTGTGACAGAGACTGTTGGTCCCGCATGGGACTAATCAGTCACCTGCGAGCTCATTTTTAATGTGGAAGCAAGTCATCCTCGGTTCCGAGGGACTGCCTAAGAAGAAGTAGTACAACTGCAGCAAGACCTCCTTGTTCCTGTACTCAAACCCTCTCGCTACGAAGGCCAACATACCATTTGCCTTCTTAACCGCCTGCTGCACCTGCATGCTTACCTTCAGCGACTGGTGCACAAGGACACCCAGGTCTCGTTGCACTTCCCCTTCTCCCAATCTATTGCCATTCAGATAATAATCTGCCTTCCTGTTTTTGACACCAAAGTGGATATCCTCGCATTTATCCACGTTATATTGCATCTGCCATGCTTCTGCCCAATCACCCAACTTGTCCAAATCATACTGGAGTTTCTCTGCATCCTCCTCACAGCACACATAACCACCCAGCTTTGTGTCGTTGGCAAACTTGGAGATATTACATCTAGTTCCCTCATCTAGATCATTAATATATATTGTGAATAGCTGGGGTCCAAGGACCGATCCACATGGTACCCCACTAGTCACTGCCTGCCACTCAGAAAAAGACCCGTATATTCCAACTCTTTGCTTACTGTCTGCCAACCAGTTCTCTATCCAAGTCAATACCTTGCCCCCAATCCCATGTGCCTTAACTTTACATGCTAATCTCTTATGCGGGACCTTATCGAACAGCTTTTGAAAGTCCAAATACACCACATCCACTGGTTCTCCTTTATCTATTTTACCAGTTACATCCTCAAACAATTCCAGTAGATTAGTCAAGCACGATTTACCCTTTGTAAATCCATGTTGACTTTGTCCGATGCGGTCACAGTTTGCCAAGTGCTCTGCTATTACATCTTTTATAATGGACTCTAGCATTTTCCCCACTACCGATGTCAGGCTTACCGGTCTGTAATTCCCCGTTTTCTCTCTATCACCTTTTTTGAATAGTGGGGTAACATTAGCTACCCTCCAATCCATGGTACTGTTCCAGAGTCTATCGAATTTTGGAAGATGACCAGCAATGCATCTACTATTTCTAAACATATATATATATTTTCCATTCTTTTCTGTCAACCTGAATATTCATTTATTTAATTCAGCAAATTGTGATTACAGTAATTAAGGAGCCCTCCATTACACAGGTATCTGAAAATTGCATATTTAGTGACCAATTGCAACCTTTAAAAAAAATGTCTAATTGTTTGCTCTGTACATTCATTCAGTTAACATTCTGCTGGGTGGAAGGAAGGAGTACAAGCGATATAGACTGCAGGAATTTTTTTTTAGGTAAATTGCATTCATATGATTTTACTGTTATGGTACCATTAATAATTTTCAGAAATATTAAAGTTCACAGACGAGCCCTGAATTCTAATGTTGATAGAGTTAAATGAGAAAGGATGGGAGGAGTCTGAAGTGGAACATAAACGCCGGCATGGACTGGTTGGGTCGAATGGCCCGTTTCTGTGCTGTATATTCTTTGTAATTCTATGGAAATCAGTTGCATGTGCTTTATGTATTGATGGCTCCAATTATCAGCACTGGCTCTCACACGACACAGAGAGCCATCATTGTCTGTGAGAAGGTTAATCAACACAGATTTCATATACTGTCAGATGCTTTCGAATAATGTACCCAACAGTTAATTCTTTGGATTGTCATTAATAAATTATAAAATGAACCACCATCAACGATGGTAATTTATAAAGACCGCTTTGTAATGTGCAGAAAACATTCCCTCGCCTGCCTGTATTGTATTTTGAAAGATTTTGACCTATAGCGAGAGACACACAGAATACGTTTGTGGCAGTGTAGTGTAGTGAGAATAATACATTATGCACATATACTCAGTCTGACTCAGGAGCACTATGGGTAAATACTGGCACACAGCAGTGGAAATAGAAAATTTTAAAAGCAGCAGAGATCAAAGGAAACCAGACCAAGGTCTATGCCCATCTAAATACACTAAATGGACCACAAATTGCTCACTGAAATAAACCTGAAATAGTATATGATGGTTTTACCACGGCTGAATTCCATACCACCTCACATAAAAAGCAGATTGCACCTTTACAAATGTTACAGTGGGAAAAAATCCCCAAGGAACCTGGACTTCACTAAATGAGCTGTAGCTAATTCATTATTCACACTTTATTCAATTTCAGTTGTGTCAGGAAGAGTTCACTCATCTGTTAAAGACATCAGCAAAATCTTGGCTACAAAGGCCAATTACCAGTTTAAGAGTATCCCAAACTCTTCCACCTGCAAAGTTCCCCTCCAGTACGTTCTCTCTCAGTATATGATTGCTCAGGCCACAGAGCTCCTCAATATAAAGCACAGGTTTACAAATTGAGGTCTGCAAGGGGATCCATCATTTTTCCTGTATTGGTTAACATTTTTGTGTGGCATTCTAATAAAACAGTGCCAACAGTCTTTCCCTGTGGATATCTTAGAATTTAGGGGAGGTAGGTGGAAGAGCATTAATATTTGCACAAAAACTATTAAAACCTCTGATGTAAAGTAAAGTAGTGTTCCTAGTGAAGACGGTCTCATTATGTAATGTCTCAGTTTACAGAGTGGCACTGTCGGGTTCAGTTCCCTGTGAATATCCTATTGACTTCATGTTTGACTACAATGAAGCAGTAAAAAATATAGATTGGACTGTTAAATTGATATTGTAGAGTTTTTGCTAACTACGTCTGGGATCAAGAAGAAATTTCAAGGATTCTTCTCTTCTCGGAAGTTTTACTATTTCCTTCAGTAAGATTCAATAAGTTAACACTAATGTTCAGGCAACGCCAACTGTATTTGGTCTGTATGAAGCAGCGGGCTAAATTCCCTTTTCTTATTTTATAGTTAATGTTCTTTTGTAGTATAGTCCCCACCATTTATAGCAGGTGCATTTGTGTGGGCGTGTTCGTGCGAACGCGATTTGCCCGCTATACGCAATGGCGGGTATAACGGGTTAGCGTTATGACAGTATTTTCTTTCAATCTGAATTTGGTTTGCAAAGTTTCTCCTTGCTTTCCCTGGCAGCAGCTAAGGAGAAGCTTCTTTTAAGTTTATCACTACATCTTGCATCATCTTCTGAAATTGTTCAGCCTAGATTTGAGTTTATTCACTTGTTCCATTTCTCTTTTGTTGATAGGCTGTTCAGCCCTCATCACCAAGATTCTCATCTTGTCTGAGGTTATGTTTTAGCCAAGCTGTCTATTTATAATTTGTATTTGGTAGCTCTGGGAGATCATCCCTATTCTTGGCAATAATATCAATGGAGGATCTCTAGGTTATTTGTGGAATAGCCTCTTAATTTGAAGACAGTTTTTCTTATCAAACAAGATTTTCATTCTTGCATTCAGTGCACCTTAACAAGGTGCGAACTAGTGGGTAAGCTAGCTGTTTCTGCCCGAAATAAACAGAGGACATAAGATGCTAGAAGCAGCAACTTTGAAATTAGCGTTAACATTATCCATTTGCATTATCGCTTGTTGGCTGATAGAAGCAACTGACTACGGGGACTGTATAAGTATCACTTACATAGAGACATCTGGCAGTATGTGGAAATAATAAAAGATGGTTTGACCTATAAAAGGTGTGCAAATCTGCAACAATATAAAACATTTCAACAAGCTAGGTGAAAAACAATTTTGATTAATTCAAAAAATTCTAGACACTGGGGTATGGGGCCATTTCAGGTGTTTATCAGCTGTGGCTCAGTTGGTAGCACACTCGCCTCTGAGTCAGAAGGTTGTGGGTTCAAGTCCCACTTCAGGCACTTGAGCACATAAAGCTAGGCTGACACTCCAGTGCAGGACTCCCTCAGCACTGCACTGGTCGGAGGTGCCGTCTTTCGGATGAGACGCTCTCAGGTGGACGTTAAAGATCCCATGGCACTATTTCGAAGAAGAGCAGGGGAGTTATCCCCGGTGTCCTGGCCAATATTTATCCCTCAACCAACATAACAGAAACAGATTATCTGGTCATTATCACATTGCTGTTTGTGGGAGCTTGCTGTGCGCAAACTGGCTGCCGCGTTTCCCGCATTACAACAGTGACTCCATTTCAAAAGTACTTCACTGGCTGTAAAGCGCTTTGAGATGTCCGGTGGTCGTGAAAGGCGCTATATAAATGCAAGTCTTGGTTTTTTTTAAACATAGCTCCGCCCCATGCAAAAGTCCAGAGACCGCGAGTTTCCTGCATTTCCACCAGTTCTGAATTGGCTGTAAATTTACTCCTAAAATTTTAGCAGGACCCAAAACTTATCTTTCTGGTGATTTTTTTTCAGCATTGTTTTGCATTGCTCCTCACTGCAATCTACACTGTATTCTCTGCTATCTTTGAATGTACTGTCACAGCATCAGAATGAGTTACATTATGCAAATGAAAAGCTGCCACAGCTGCATTTTCTTAAACATGCTATGCCTAATGTGCATAAAAGGCAGCTTGATGGCTTCAAACTTTAATTGTCATACATAAAGAGGGACTAAAAGAAGGAATATGGCTTTTCTCGGGCCCCGATTGTTTACACTGATTTCCGCTTGTTTTACGCCGGTTCTTACGTTCTGGCATATGCTAATGAGACTTTCAGGAAATTTCAGCGTAATTTACTGCCGGCAAGATCAACATAAATTTTGGCAAAAATTTTGTAATAAAAAAATTATTTTGAATTATCAGGAATAGACTGTAAACTACGTTATCACAGACAAAATGTACTTTTCAAACTACACACAAGCCTCTACATTCCACCATTTTGTTTAAGACTGCACCAATTTATTTCATTTTTAGTTGTGTAATAATCTATTTCTCACCACCACAGGGTCCTTTACTCAAAGTAAGTTAGAGCATGACTCATTAGGTTTAACCTTAAAAAAGGTAAAGATAATGCTTTGTTATTGGTTAGGGTGAAGCAAGTTAAATGCAAAAGATTTTAATCTGTAGCCAAAATGTCTGTGTGCTCAAATTCGCATGCAAGTGATGTCATTTAGATAATATCACTTAACAGTCAAGGATTTTCCAAATGATACAGAAATGCTCCAAGTTCACAGGACACAAGACCTATAACTCTTGGTTTGGTTTCAGTCCTTTATATCTGATATAAACCTGCCACTAAACACTACTCACACCATGATTTTCATCTGCCATTTATAAAGCGTATGTCTTAAATAATAAGGATTATTTGGCCAAGCATAAAAGAATGCACACAAAGCCAATATAAGGATCATTAGTAGGATCATGAGTATACTGCAAGACAATGTTAATTTATATTGCTTTCTGGACAAGCTCTTGAAGTATATAAATATATGTGTCCTGCCACCTTTGTGACCTCAACCATTAGGAGACTGCTGAGATGTGGCAGACAGAGGAAGCACATAATGGCAAAAGGCTTTTACTGATGCATTTGAACCAAAAGCATGACAGAGCATTACACTAATTGTCTGGTCAGAGGGCAGAGGAACAGTGTATTGAATACAAATCCAGTCCATTCTAAAGGGCATTCTCTCAAAGTCAGTCTAGGGTGTGTTCTGGCAGACTCTTCCTGTAGCTCTGGAAGTCTGGGTGTTTCAGTTCAAAGCATTTGTCCTTGGACTCGAGTTTGTAGTGTACTTCCTCAAATGTTGAAAACTTCATGTACTCATTGGAATCAAAATTCTGTGCGTAGAACATGCGCACTGCACATTATTAATGTTCTGCAAGGCAGCCGGAAGAGTAACGGAGCAATCCATCTTAAAGCAATTAACAGAAGCTGCCTACTCCTGCCACTAATAGCACAGAAACATTAAACATAACTTTAAAAATTCCTAAAAATTGGGTAGCACCGGCGCTACCCTTTGGGGTGCTACCTTCGCCAGGGTGCTAATTTTAGCGTCCCGAAAAACTTAGTGCCCCCGCAGCCGATTTTCCCAGGTAGCGCCCCGAGGGGGGGGAGGGGCGATACTGGAAGCGCCCCACATCCCTCTTGGGACACTGCGAGACAATATCGCGGCGCTATGTGCTACAGCGCCACGGCACGTGGCGCCGCGGTATTGCAGCCCTTCCTCCCTTATTAAAGGGGAGGGGCCTGGCGCAATACGTCCCGGCGCCCAGCTGGGCCACCAAGGATCGGGAGTGCCGGCAAATGAGCCCAGCACTCAAGAGGAATGCTGGACTCATGGAGAGCAGCTGGCACCCTGCTTGGGGGGATTCACGGGGGCCAGGGACAGCAACGGGGGCAGGTGCTGGCAGGCGGCCAGCAACAAAAATGGCCACCCGCCACCTCCCCTTTAACTAGCGCTGCCCCGGCCGCAGGTAGGCCCCCCTGACCCCGTCGGACATAGCGTACAGTGGTAAGTCAGGGGGCACCACCCAATATTACAGCCGGGACGCGAGCGAGACGCTGCGCACGGCGATGACGTCATCACCAGCAGCGCTGCGCTAATGGTTACCGCCACCGCTAACCTCCCGCTGAAATTCGCAGGAGGCGTTAGCGGCGCTGCACCCAGACGCTAGTTGATTTGTGCCCCGTTAGCGCCCTCTTAGGATGCTAACGGGAGGCGCAAATCAACCGAATTTAGCCCCCCTTATGTTTTACAATTAAAGTGTAGTAATACATGAATAAATCCTTCTGGATAACAGGGGATGCTATTTTACAAAGCAATTGTGGATGGAAATACAGTTGTGTTTTCAATTTCTTGCCCCCTTTATAAATTAAAAAAGTCATAGGCCCAAAGTTTGCGATCGGAGGCTTCCCCCGGGTGGATAGCTCCAACCTGGCCCGGGAGGTATGGAGACTCGCGCTCCTGGGCCTCTCTGGGTACCCGTGGGTAGAGTCCCACGTATCCCAAGCGCCCCTGGGATCACGTGGGTTGGCCCAACAAATAAATGAAGGGGAATCCCCATTCATACTTATGGAAGTTCCGTACATACGGAATCCCCATAAGTATGAATGGGGATCACATAAAAAATACACGAACACATGAAAAAACATTTTTAATTACATATTTAAATGCCATTTAATTAAATATTTAAGTTATTTTTTTTTAATGTTTTTGAAATTTAAAAAAAATATGTTTTAAAGGGGCTAAAAATAAAATTACCTTATTGGACAGGATTTTTAATGTATAAATGAGTGATAAAACTTTATTTTATTATTTTTTAAAACTCTTATGCTGGTAAAAGCAAGCCTTACGCCTATTTTTACCAGGTGTAAGAATTTCACGGGCATTCACAGGGTGGAAGTTGGGCAAATAGCGCAACTCTCGACCTGCAGAGCCCCATCTCCTGGGGATGCGGATCATCTGTCAAGAGAATTCAAGATAATATTACATATTATCGAAGCCACCATTATCTATTTACAACTCGCACATGATCGATCTGGTATTTCAGATTGGTTTCACGGACAACGTTTCTTGCTCAAGTTTAGATCGTCTCAACTTCCACAGCTATCATTAAATAAATACTCACAGTAGGACAACAACACAGCAACTGACAAAGAATATTCATCCTGTTCCCATACAGCGATACCACAAAACAAAAGGTCATCGACAAGACTCTCTCTAGTAGCCCAATTCTAACAAACATCTTGCACGCATATTACAATAACATTTTACTCTAGTACATTTCTAATTTTCCCAGTTTTATTTATTTTCTTTCGAACATGCTGACCATCTTTTCACTTTTGAGAGTACTGACTAAGTGATCTAAAGATGGATACTCCGTGAATGAAATTTGTTCTGTGTGCATTTATGATTTGCCTAATAGACTTTGTTAGAAAAGTGCATTTGAAGGGTTTCTCCATTGAGATATAGGGGTGTCTCTAGGAAGTGCAGCCAACATCCAGTGGTGATCTGTGTAATCAGGGTGTTTGTAGACTGATTGAGAATATCAGTTTTATAATGGCCCGGATATTCCGATCCCTACGGGTGGGTACGTGCTGTGTACACACCCGTAGGGACATCAGAAATGCCAGTTTCAGGTATGCGAAGTGCATGCGCTGAAAACCGGCATTTCCGATCCGTCAAGAATGCTCTTGACAGATCGGACACCTGCCCTGCTGAAGGGCCTCTGTGGGGAGGTGGGGGGGGCGGGGGAGTTCCGCTTTCTGCAGAACCTCCGCCTGCTGAAAACCCTTAGAATTCTTACGCCTGGTAAAAGCTGTTTTTTTCCAGTCATTTATCATTAAAAAAAAATTAATGTTAAGTTTAATTTTAGCCCGGTAAGAAACTTTAATTTTTCCAAAAAATTTAATTTGTTTAAAATATTTAATTTATTGTAATTTCAACTAATTTTAAAAAGGTGATGGCTTAAAAAAAAAATGTATTTAAAGTTTTGCTATGTTTTTTCATTGATCTCCATTCATATATTTGACAGGTCTATCTGTCACATGTATGAAGGGAGATTCCCTTCTTCTATTAGCTAGCCTGGCCCACGTGATCCCAGGGACGCTTGCATGCGCCTCTGATACACGTGGGCCCTGCGCACTTGAAATTTGGAGAGGCCCAGCATCGGAAGTGCAGGCGCCCCAGGAGCCCTCAGGTAAGTTCGTAGATTTTTCCTGATCGGAGGCCTCCGCACACAGGAGGCCTCCCATCGGAAAATACAGTCCAATATACTGTCTGAGATAAGAAAATGGCCCCAGGTTAGTCATGAATCAAACCAGGTACATAGATAAAAATGGGCTACGGGAATGCACTATAAGGAGTTTACAGCTGACCATATCAAGAGATATCTTCTCAATTTCTCTTCGGAGGATATGGACATCTTCCAGCTTTTACAAGATACCTCTGAAATCCTGCTTTTTATCAAAGCACACTAGACAATTACGAAATACCACATGAATATTGAACTGGGATAATCATATTAAAAATACTCCCTTTTACTGTAATTAATGGATATGAAAACCAGATGCTTTCTATAATAGGCGGCTGATCCACAACGCCAGTTTTACGCCCAGGCAAGTTGAAAGTTAACCCCATTAACTTGTTTGTTTTCTCTTAGGAGATGCGACCTGTCCCGCTGAGTGTTTTCAGCACTTTTTGTTTCTGTTTCAGATTTCAAGTATCTGCAGTATTTTGCTTCAAGTATTCAGCAAACACTGTTTTCTTTGACACCATCATATAAATAACATCACTGCATCACATTAGCATGCTAACGATGATGAACATGCAAGGCTTTTCTCCCTTCAGAAACAAAATAGGTTTGCTGAACATTTTTTTCATGTAACTGTGGCACTTTAATTGATTGCTATAGCCCTATGGAGGACAACGATGATAGCACAATGGTTTTTTTTATACTTATGAAAGAAAGACAATAAAAATTTAAGTGTGCAATCACTCCTTTTTATTCAGTTCATTGTCTTTTAAGAGAAAAGAGCTGCTAACTGCAAAACTATAAGATTTTCATGTTATTATGCCCTTGAAAACTATCAGCCATTAATACTGTGCCGTTGCTGCATTTAGTGGAATTTTCTCCTCTGCTTTCCAATGATGGATGCATGGTGATTAAATCTTTCTTTCAATGACAAGTAAAGCATCCTGTGCTCAGCCCTGATAAAACTGCATTCTAATCAATTTGAAGTTGTTTACGTGATCTGTTAAATACGTCAAGAAATACGTGATCTGTTAAATACGTCAAGAAATTCAATGTCATTGCCTCTCCCAAGGAGCAACTGTTCTTACTGCACTGAATCACTAGATGTGATCCACAAACATCTGCAATACAAGACAAGACAACACAAATCTAATAACAGGATGTTTGTATTACCCAACTTTCTCTGTGCTATGCAGTAGTTCCTAGTATACTGTATTTGCCAATAATTCATACATACCAACATCTGAAACTATTGCTGCATTCAAATTATTATTGTTAAAACAACTAGCTATGCTCCCCAATGGCTCAGTTTGATCTCTTATTAATCCGAGTTAGCTCATCTCTGCTAGGGTCATGATGGGGGCGCTATAATTGGGGTCTATGCATCCCCAATCTAGAAAAAGGGGAAAAATTGAGGCAGGATCCCTGCTTCTTATTGCTACCCAGTGACCAATGTTGGGAAAGTATGTGCATGTGGAAGTGAGGCTGGGACAGGATCAGGCTCAACTTTGGTGCCAATCACAGTTAAATAGCTTGCTGATACGGTCTAGGTTCACTTGGAAAAATGGTTATTTGGATGAGGTACCAGAGGCCACTGGAACCTCACCCAATGTGAGTCACCAGCTTCAGAAGAGGAGACGAACGCTCCATCTGTGATCTGGGATGCAATAATTAGGAACAGGATTAGGCCATTCAGCTCCTTGAGCCTGTTCTGCCATTCAATGAGGTCATGGCTGATCTGCGACCTAACTCCATCCACCCGCCTTGTCTCCATATCCCTTAATACTCTTGGCTAGCAAAAAATCTATTGATCTCAGCTTTAAAATTATTAATTGAGCTAGCATCGACTGCTTTTTGTGGGAGAGAGTTCCACACTTGTACCACCCTGTGTGTGAAGAAGTGTTTCCTAACTTCTCTTCTGAATGGCCTGGCTCGGATTTTAAGATTATGTCCCCTTGTCCAGGACTCTCCCAGCAGTGGAAAAAGTTTCTCTCTATCTACTCGATCAATTCCTTTCCAAATCCTAAAATCTTCAATCAAATCACCCCTTAACCTTCTATATTAAACGCTTTGTAATTAATGTACTTCCATGCAAAGTTTTAGTGTCCTTTTAAGTTTATAGCGCAAATTACTTTGATATTGTTTGTATCGCAACTACATATGGCCATTTTACCATTGTGGATCTATTTTGAGTCAGTGATGATAAACTAAAGTGATGCATCACGATGTGTCAGCACCAAATGAATTCTCTCCTCCCACACCTCCTAAAACTATGTAAGCTGAATTTGTGCAAATCTATGAAGTTTTTAAATGGCATGGAAATTTTGGAGATGAACAGCATGGAAAATAGGTCATGTTTTATTGAAAAGTTTTTCAAGTGAGATCAATAAAAATAAAACATGTAACTAGGTTATGTTTTGGAAGCAAAAAAAGTCTCAATATCCCTGTGCATTTATATTTCCACATAAAGTCAGAGAGAGGCTACAAAACAGAAACAAATTGAACAAACATAAATAAAAAGGATGTATAAATGTGCCCGACACCTGCTTACAAACACACTTTCTTACAAAATTTGAAACAGTTACGTAAAGTTTTATTCTCATCCATCTTAAACTGCATATCAAAAGCTTTTCAAGAAATTATCAAATTATTAGGGCTCATGTCCTAAAGTTTACAGTCCAATTTTGTTTGCACCGAAAAAACATTACCAGACAAAAACACTTCCCCCCACCACCCCCCCCCCCCCGGCCCCCAATTGCCCTCGAGAAGGTGGTGGTGAGCCGCCTTCTTGAACCGCTGCAGTCCATGTGGTGAAGGGACTCCCACAGTGCTGTTAGGTAGGGAGCTCCAGGAGTTTGGCCCAGCGACGATAAAAGAACAGCGATATATTTCCAAGTCAAGATGGTGTATGACTTGGAGGGGAACTTGGAGGTGGTGGTGTTCCCATGCGCCTGTTGCCATTGTCCTGCTATGCAGGAGAGGTCGCGGGTTTGGGAGGTGCTGCCGAAGAAGCCTTGGTGAGTTGCTGCAGTGCATCTTGTAGATGGTACACATTGCAGCCACGGTACACTGGTGGTGGAGGGAGTGAATGTTTAAAGTGGTGGATGGGGTGCTAATCAAGCGGGGTGCTTTGTCTTGGATGGTGTCAAGCTTCTTGAGTGTTGTTAGAGCTGCACTCATCCAGGCAAGTGGAGAGTATTCCATCACACTGCTGACTTGTGCCTTGTAGATGGTGGAAAGGGGAGTCAGGAGGTGAGACACTTGCCGTAGAATACCCAGCCTCTGACCTGCTCTTGTTGCCACAGTATTTATGTAACTGGTCCAGTTAAGTTTTAGGTCAATGGTGACCCCCCAGGATGTTGATGGTGGGGGATTCGGCAATGGTAATGCTGTTGAATGTCAAGGGGCAGTGGTTAGATGCTCACTTGTTGGAGAGAGTCATTGCCTGGCACTTGTGTGGTGCAAATGTTAACTGCCACTTATCAGCCCAAGCCTGAATGTCGTCCAGGTCTTGCTGCATGCGGGCATGGACTGCTTCATTATCTGAGGAGTTGTAAATGGAACTGAACACTGGGTAATCATCAGCGAACATTCCCACTTCTGACCTTATGATGGAAGGAAGGTCATTGATGAAGCAGCTGAAGATGGTTGGGCCTAGGACACTGCCCTGAGGAACTTCTGCAGTGATGTCCTGGAGCTGTGTTGATTGCCCTCCAACCACCACAACCATCTTCCTTTGTTCTAGGTATGACTCCAGCCAGTGGAGAGTTTTCACCCTCCCGATTCCAATTGACTTCAGTTTTACTAGGGCTCCTTGATGCCACACTTGGTCAAATGCTGCCCTGATGTCAAAGGCATTCACTCTAACCTCACCTCTGGAATTCAGCTCTTCTTGTCCATGTTTGGACCAAGGCTGTAATGTGGTCTGGAGCCGAGTGGTTCTGGCAGAACCCAAACTGGGCATCAGTGAACAGGTTATTGGTAAGTAAGTGCTGCTTCATAGCACTGTCGACAACACCTTCCATCACTTTGCTGATGATTGAGAGTAGACTGATGGGCGGTAATTGGCCGGATTGGATTGGTCCTGCTTTTTGTGGACAGGACATACCTGGGCAGTTTTCCACATTGTCGCATGGATGCCAGTGTTATAGCTGTACTGGAACAGCTTGGCTAGAGGCACGGCTAGTTCTGGAGCACAAGTCTTCAGCACGACAGCCGGAATGTTGATAGCACTGGGTACAGCACTGGCTGTGGGCCCTATCAGCCATTTCTTGATATCAAGTGGAGTGAATCAAATTGGCTGAAGACTGGCTTCTGTGGTGGTGAGGACCTCAGGAGGAGGCCAATATGGATCATCCACTCAGCACTTCTGGCTGAAGCTGGTTGCAAATGCTTCAGCCTTGTCTTTTGCACTCACGTGCTGGGCTCCACCATCATTGAGGATGGGATATTCATGGAACCTTATCCTCCCCTTAGTTGTTTAATGGCCCACCACCAGTCACGACTGGATGTGGCAGGACTGCAGAGCTTTGATCTGATCCGTTGATTGTGGGATTGCTTAGCTCCATCTATAGCATGCTGCTTCCACTTTTTTAGCATGCATGTAGTCCTGTGTTGCAGCTTCCCCAGGTCGGCACTGCATTTTTAGGTATGCCTGGTGCTGCTCCTGGCATCCTCTTTTACACTCCTTATTGAACAAAGGTTGGTCCCCTGGCTTGATGGTAATGGTAGAGTGAGGGATATGCCGGGCCAGAAGGTTACAGATTGTGGTGGAATACAATTCTGCTGCTGCTGCTGCTGATGGCCCACAGCACCTCATGGATGCCCAGTTTTGAGCTGCTAGATCTGTTCTGAATCTATCCCATTTAGCACAGTGGTAGTACCACACAACACGATGAAGGGTGCCCTCAGTGTGAAGATGGGACTTTATCTCCACAATGACTCCACAACTACAGATGAGGAAGACCAAGTCACTCCATTTCAGCATCAAAATGGTTTAATAAGCTGCAGATTTTTCACCTCCACTCTTCCTGGAATGAAAGCCTACTCATACTTTGATCACTCTGTGAATTAGAATTTCCTGACATCAGATCTTTTACGAGTTCAAATCTATGTTCCTTCGTCTTACTCTTGCAATTTAATTTTAGATTTACATTTTCCATTCCCTTTAAGTAACACTAGCTGAAGTGCCCGGCGGTGCCGAGGCTTTTTCGAGGGCATGTTGTTGTTGGAAGAGAGAGAGAGAGCGACTGGGGGGAAGAGAGAGAGCGACTGGGGGGAAGAGAGAGAGCGACTGGGGGGAAGAGAGAGAGCGACTGGGGGGAAGAGAGAGAGCGACTGGGGGGAAGAGAGAGAGCGACTGGGGGGAAGAGAGAGAGCGACTGGGGGGAAGAGAGAGAGCGACTGGGGGGGAAGAGAGAGAGCGACTGGGGGGAAGAGAGAGAGCGACTGGGGGGAAGAGAGAGAGCGACTGGGGGGAAGAGAGGGAGGGGAGGGGAGGGGGGAGGGAGGGGAGGGGGAGGGGAAGGGAGGGCGGGGGGGAGGGGAGGGAGGGGGAGGGGGAGGGCGGGGAAGGGAGGGAGGGGGGAGGGGGAGGGGGGAAGGAAGGGAGGGAGGGGGGAAGGGAGGGCAGGGGAGGGGAAGGGAGGGCGGGGGGAGGGGAGGGAGGGGAAGGGAGGGCGGGGGGGAGGGGGAGGGGGGGGAAGGGAGGGCGGGGGGGAGGGGGAGGGAGGAAGGGAGGGAGGGGGGGGAAGGGAGGGGGGGATGGAGGGCGGGGGGGGGAGGGAGGGGGGGGGCGCCCCCCCCCCTGAGGGTCGCCCCCCCCCCCCCGAGGTGAAGACCGCCGATTGCGGCTGTGCGATACGTCCGGCGGGCCCGGTTGCCAGGGTAACGCTGGACGCTCAGCAAGCCCCGGCAGAGAGAGACGTCTCAGCTCCTGCTGCACGCGCACCCTAGCGCCGCTGGGCTGAGGCTCGGCCCTCCAGCCTTCGAGTGGGGCCGGGAGGTGCCTAGCTTGGGCGTGGGTGCGGAGGAGACGCCGAGGCTTCTAGGCCTACCTGGAAAAACGGGGAAAGGTGGGAAAATTAATGAGATTAGATAAGTTAATTACTTTCTAAATCATTTTTTAAAAAAACAATATGTGTTTTAAAAGCAACGTTTTTTTTTAAGACGCAGAAAGCGGGAAAAAGAAAGGAAAAGTTTGGAATCAAGATGGCGGCGACTCACCTCGGTTCAGAACGATAAAGCCCGGCCACACGCGCACCGATTGGCCCGGCGGCACACGCCAGCAACCCGGCGTACGATTGGTCGAGCTCGAGGTCACTCTGTCGCTAATGAGCGGATAATGAGATGCTAATGAGCGGAATGTTGAAGGTTTTTGGGATACCACGGGCGCAATTTTAGCCCGGCCGAAACGTAAATACGCTTAAAACCGTCTCGGAAGCGTAAGCTTTCTTTGGAGGTAACGCGCGCGTAGGTACGCCCTGTAACTTTCGAGTGCATACCCGCAACGCACACGCGATGACAGACAGATAGACAGAATGACAGAAGTACCGATTTATATATATAGATAGATATATGCCTCTTATATGCACCTGTCAGACAGCTCCTTTTCTCCAGTCGTTCCTCATAACTGAAACTTTTGACACTAGAGACCAACCTTTATGCGAAGCCAAACCGGAAGTAAATGTGATCCTTTCACCCATTTTGTCAACTTCACAATCAAAGCGAAGGGCAATGAAACCAATTGGATTTGCACAGTGCGGTTATTGACCAATAGGTATTGGGGTGGCCTGTATTGTTAATCTCGGTGTTCAGTGGCTTGATTAAATCAATCTGCAATCAAAGGATAACGTTGCTCATAGTTCCAAGCGATTCCATTCTGTATCCAGTTTGTCAGTGGTTGTGCCACTTCTTGAGTAAACACACTTCAATCAGCAGAACTGATTAGATTATCCCAGATCCAGCATCTGAGGATCTTGTGTCTGCTGCTGGGTTCTGCGACTGAGAAAAATATCTGATCTGTTGGGAGCTGACATCACTGCAGATAACAGCACACGGAATGCAATCACAGAATGGAAACTGTGCTGTAGAGACTGAAATACTGATTTGTGATCATTTTAATTGGGCTACCTCCCAACCAGTTCAAAGCATCCATTTGTTTAAATTTAGTATTGTAATGTGTGGTGGAAAAAACAAGCACTTGAAGTACAGGAAACTTTTTTTTATCCGGCACGACGGGACCGACGTGGTGCCGGTTCATCAAAAATTCCAGATAACCGAAAGCTATAGTAAAAGATACGGAGCTGAGAGCTCCGTATAAAGCAACAAACCCAACAGCTTCAGAACAATGGCCACAAGTTGCAAGCGTCTCTGTAGCTTAGCAACAGCTGCAGCCACACCCTTGCACAGCAACAAATGGAGGAAGGCAAGTAATAAAACTTACCTGAACCTACTCCTGAATTTTGCCGGTTAACCGAGATTTCCGGTTATTTAGGTGCCGGTAAATCGAAAGTTTCCTGTACATGCTACGTGAAAGCAGACACCGGTGTACATTTTTTCTATAGGAGGTGTACACTATTTAGACAAATGAACCATGGCTCCTCCAGCACAGATGCAGCTGGCCCTGCTCTCAAGTATCAGCTCCTCTGGTGCAAAGGGTATACAATTTAGGGAATGTGTCCAAATAGAAACATTCAATGTACAGTATCTGTCTTAGAGATGGAAGTAAGAACGCAAGTTAATTTTGCAGCTGGATAGAATGGAAACATTTACTACACTTTACTGAACCATGGTATTTAATCGTATTCCAAACAGTGCTGTGACAAAATAGAAATTACTATATTGCTGTTTGGAAATATATTTTAAAACTTTTTAAGCTAGTTTACGTGTATACAGTACTGAATTTTATAATAAAATGGTACATCACAACTGTATCCATGGAGAATTACTGTGATGGAAGGGTTAATTATAATTCGAGCTTCTAAATTAAGGGTCAGGCTGTGTACTGTTAAATTAGTCTTTTGCGTCATTTGTTAAAACCAAATTTGTCGCCTCATTACTCTCAAGAGGTTCATAAAGTTGTATTTAATCAGAGCTTTGTCTGCTGAATCAAGCTGAGCAAATGAAACACCATTCTTCAAAGCATGGCTGGAAGGCCATCTACAAAGAGAAATAGGCCTTACAAACTGGAACACTTGTGATCAACCTGGAAAACTGGCAGGGGAAATGCATTTAAACAAAGAGCTGGAGAAAAGTAAGACCTGTTCAGAATTTCTGCCTCCTAAAAGTTATAAGGGCTTCCGCTGTTTGAAGCAGTCAGTTCATGTGGGTAATTGCAAGCCTTTGCGAACATTGCTGTTTTCTGCTTGTGAAAAGTTGGCTTAACAAATTGGTGTTTTAACAAACTCTGAGAAGGAAAACAGAGCATGCATTTATATAGTGCTTCATCACATCTCCCAGAGGGGGGGGTTTATGTTGGTGAAAGTGTGAAAACTGCCACTAAATGGGTGCTGTGCTAGTAAGACATGCCTGTTTGAAAGTCTGGTTTTAGCACACAATTTTGGTCCTAATTGCCAATTGCCATAATTTGAATTTGCCTGGAGGCGCTAAAACAGACACCTGCAGGTTTAGCACTCAAGCACTGATTAGATGCAATTTTGGTGGAACAATACATGTGAGCTGCATTCACCCACTTCCACTGAAGGTATGGAGTGGGCGGACTGACACACAGTGGCACGTTTCAGGATGGCTCAGGGACAGAGTGAGGGGGCGCACAGGTTCTCGGACGCGGCACTGAAGGTCCTGGTGGAGGAGAAGGGATGTCCTGTACCTGCAGTGGGAAGGAGTCCACCTCGCCCTCCTGTCCCTCCCTCCTCCTCCTCCTCTTGTGGCTCCCGAGCTTGACCCTCTGGTAGAATTGCTGGTGGGAACGGCTGGTCTCTCGATCGCTAGATTGTGGAGCATGCAGCAAGTTACCATGAATCTGGAGTCCTCCTCTCCCTCCTGTCCCGCTCTCCTCCAGCAGCTGGTGCGGCTCTGCCCGGCCTCATCTCCTCCTCCCATTCCTCCTCCAGACCAAGGGGAACCCCGAGCAAGATGCCAGTGACCAAGGACTCCTATAAGGTGTTCAATAAAAGGTAGAGTAGCACTCACTCTTTTTAGGTGAAGTCCTCAGAGAATTTCTAGAATGAATGTTGATAAAGTGTTGGCGAGGTCTTGACAAAATATCCCTGGAAGTCTCCCGATGTGTTTCAAAAGTTCTCTTTAAACCTCCAGCAGCAAGTGAACCTCAAAAGGTAATATACCTTTATGTAGTGCTCGAAATCCTCAGCAATGACTAGTTTACTCCCAATCAGCTGGTCGCTGTTAGGAGAGGGCATTAAGTCAAGCACTAGCCAAAATGTCATGCAGCCTCCTTAATGAGCGCTAGCAGGCAAGTTAAGTGGCAATCAGCTACTTAACAATCCGCCAGGCAGCAAGCTTCAACTCCTTTACCAAGATGGTGTTTTGCACTAAACACAGTCTAAATCGGTGTTGCCGCTTAAGACCCCATCTTGGTCATCTCTGAGGCTCTTTAGTGCCTAAAGTATCCAGGAAACAATCGCCCCCAGGATGTACTAAAGTGCTACAAATAATTACTTTGAGATGCAGTCACTGTTGTTGGGTAAGCAAATACGTCAGCCATTTTGCACACATCAAGGCCCCACAAACAGCAATTACTTGAATAACCAGCTAATCTCTCTTTTTGGTGGTGTTGGTTGAGGGAACAATATTGGCCAGGATACCAACAGGCCTCCTTGCTCTTCTTGTCATGGGTTTAAATTGCCCGTTTGAACAGACAATCTCGCATCTCATCTGAAGGACAGTGCCTCCAACAATACAGCACATTCAAGTTAGCCTAAATGATAAACTCAAGTCTTGGAGTTGGCTCTGAAATCACAACTGTTGTGTATGTACCTTTAAGGGAATAACCGGTCTCAGACTGCAGTACCGGCAGTGACCACCCCTGTATAAAAGGCCCTAGCAGGCTTCTGTAGTTTCAGTTTCCAGGTTGTCTCCATTCAGTAAAGACTTGTTATAATCAACTCCTGCAGTCCGTGTCTCAATTATACACGGACATAATACTGGCGACGAGTAAGAAACGAACTTACCTGCAACTCGGCAGCACCTCAGACGACGTTATTGAAGGTCGAAGCCAGAAGAAAGAAAAAAAAAATAATCCAAAGAAACTCAAGAAACGGGCGTCGACCGTGGGCAACCGCCCTCCAAATCATCGAATTGAAAAGTGCAGGAGAGACTGTCGAGAGCCAGGCTTGGTTCTCCAGTCTGTAGTTTCCCAGCTAATCGGGCTGGTGGCAGGTAGTGCACTGATCCTTCCTGGGCTGCGGCGGGCTAGAGCTCGATCGGGTGGCTCTGCAACGGGGCCGGGCAGCGAGTCGGGAAGCAAAGAGAGAGAGAGAGAGGGTGGAGCACACAGGGCGCGGCTGGTGCTTCGAAGCCGGGCAGCGTTCGGACCTAAGAGGAGGGAGGGAAGTGTCCCACAGGGTCCGCTCCACGACGGGAACGGTTCTTCAATTAACGGAGCAAATATTGAAGCGCGATAGAAAAATAAAAATACCGCGGAGAGCGGCGTTGGCAGCAGCGATCGGGGAGGCGCGAAGACCATAGGGCGTCGCCATTACAGGATAGTAAAATAAATATAATCGCCAGCAACAGCGTTGGCAGCAGCGGCAGGAAAGCGCGGGAGGCGCCATCTTAACTCGGCGGGGAAGAAGAAAAGCACGGGAGGCGCCATTTTGATCCATCGGGGACGAAGGCAAAGCGCGGGAGGCGCCATCTTAGATTTTCAAGATGCCAAAGACTGGCGATATCACTGCCTTCGATAATGCAATAGAAGGCTGGACCACGTATGTGGAAAGAGTCGAGGTATATTGCGAGGCAAACGAAATAGCCGATGAGAAAAAGGCATCGGTATTGCTAAATTTAATGGGCGCAAGAACGTACGGCCTATTGCGGGACCTGATTACTCCAGCCAAACCGAAGGCGAAGAGTTTTAACAAAATTGTTGCTATCCTACAGGAACACCTAAATCCTACACCGCTGCTGATAGCAGAAAGATTTAAATTCCACAAGAGAAATCAGCATAAAAATGAGAGCAATGCTGATTACCTTACGGAACTACGCAAGCTATCAAAGCACTGCCAGTTCGGAGCAGGACTGGCAGATACCTTACGGGACAAATTTGTCTGTGGACTCCTGAGTGAAGGAACCCAGAAGAGGTTACTCTCAGAAAAAGAGCTGACGCTAGATAAGGCTTTCAGCGTGGCAGTATCGTACGAAGCAGCAGCAAGGGGAGCTGCGGAAATACAACAAAAGCCACAGGAATACGGCACCCACGAAATGACACAGGGATTTGCAAAATGTTATCGCTGCGGCAGAACAAACCATGACCAGAAGGACTGCTGGTCCAAGGACAAAATATGCAGGCAATGCAGAAAGATGGGACACATTGCACGAGTTTGCAGGTCTGGGAAGAAGACCAACGACAACAAAAAGGCTACTAAGGAACCGTACAGGAAAGTACAAAAGATGACGGACAGTAGTTCCGAAGACCAGATGAGCGATAGTGAATCCGGGAACAAGAGACTAAGCTGTCTCAAACTTCACAACGTAATCGCAAGTGGATCACCGAACCATTTGGGTCACCCTCACGATAGCACGGTCCCAAGTCAAAATGGAATTGGATACAGGATCAGCTCTAACCGTCATGAATCGACGAGACTACGAGCGGCTATTCTCACACATACCCTTGAGAGAGACATCCATTGTCTTGAGGACGTATACGGGGCAAAAAGTATACCCCAGAGGAAAAATAAGGGTGCCTGTCGAATACAACGGCAAGAAAATACGGAAATTGTATCTCTACATTCTGCAAGATGGTGGACCACCGTTATTGGGACGTGAATGGATCAGAAAGATAAGTTTAGACTGGCACTCCATTCAGGCACTGACGGTGGCTGGTAAAAAGGATGACGACGTCACTCCTGGCCGATTGTCAACAATCTTACCTGACGTCAAAGAGGTATTTCAACAAGAACTGGGCACTCTTAAAGGCGTAACCGCCTCGATAAAAATAGAGGAGAATGCAATTCCCAATTTTTTCAAAGCAAGACCGGTACCATATGAAATTCGCCCAGCCGTCGAGGCCGAGCTGGAGAATCTGGAGAATGCAGGCGTGTTATCTAAGGTAGACTGGAGCGAGTGGGCGACACCCATCGTTCCTGTCATGAAGAAAACATTAAACAATAAGTCTGAGGAGCCAAGGAAGGTTCGCATCTGTGGGGACTTCAAGGTGACGGTGAACCCAGTCCTTCACACAGTACAATATCCTCTTCCAAGGATAGAAGATATCTTCGCCTCGCTATCTGGAGGGAAGCGTTTTACAAAAATTGACCTAGCACAAGCATATTTGCAGATGGAGGTTGAAGAATCCTCTAGGAAGTATCTCACGATAGACACTCACAAAGGTCTTTACCAGTATAATCGACTGGTATTCGGAGTACCATCAGCTCCAGCGATATGGCAAAGAGCGATGGAACAAGTCCTGCAAGGGATTCCGGGGACTCAGTGTTACTTCGACGACATCCTAGTGACGGGTGAAAATGACAGTGAACACCTTGCCAACCTAGAGCAGGTGCTCACTAGACTACGTGAACATGGGCTACGAGCCAATCGCCCCAAGTGCGAGTTTTTTAAGAAACAGATATCGTATTGTGGCCACATGATTGATGAAGAGGGGTTGCATAAGTCCCCTGACAAAATTGAAGTGGTAGTTAAGGCTCCAGCGCCTGAAAATGTTTCGCAACTGAGGTCTTTCCTCGGATTGGTGAATTATTACCATAAGTTTTTGCTGAATTTGTCCACAATTCTGCATCCATTGAACGCCCTACTACGAACGGGAGTAGCATGGAAATGGAGCGATGAATGTAAGCGGGCCTTTCAGAAGAGTAAGGACCTAATCACTTCAAGAGAAGTATTGGCTCACTACAACCCATCACTACCGATAAGACTGGCGTGTGATGCGTCTCCCTACGGCATTGGGGCGGTACTGTCACCTAAATTCCTTGATGGTTCAGAGAGGCCGATAGCTTTTGCGTCACGCTCGTTAACTTCAGCCGAGCGTAACTATGCCCAGATTGACAGAGAGGCCCTCAGCCTGGTGTGGGGGGTGAAGACGTTCAATCACTACCTGCACGGTCAGAAATTTACTCGGCTAACTGATCATCAACCTCTCGTCTCCATTTTCAACCCTCAGAAGGGCGTACCGATAATGACGGCACAACGGCTACAGAGGTGGTCCCTTTTCCTAGGGGCACACCAATATGACAGCGAGTACAAAGGAACTAAACAGCATGGGAATGCTGATGGATTGTCGCGCCTACCGTTGCCGACGGTGGAAGAAGAACTGGCAGTGGATCCAGTGGAGTTATTCCACTCGACTATAGTCGAATGTCTCCCTGTGACGAATGCAAACATAGAAAAGGAAACACGAAATGACCCGACACTCTCCTGGGTCTATGATTTAACGGTGAAGGGATGGCCAGCACATGGCGAACCACTGCTGCCAGCATTCTCGCCGAGAAGAGAACAGCTGTCAGTGTGCAGAGGAACCTTGATGTGTGGATCCAGAGTAGTAATTCCACCCAAATTGAAGGATAGAGTGCTCAATGAGCTTCATGAGGGTCATCTGGGAGGGGTAAAAATGAAGAACTTAGCCAGAGCGTTTGTGTGGTGGCCGGGAATTGATAGAGAAATCGAAGAGATGACCAAGAGCTGTACAGGATGCCAGAAGGTCCAAAACGCCCCACCACAAGCCCCTCTACATCCATGGGAGTGGCCATCATCTCCATGGCAAAGGGTGCACATTGATTTTGCTGGTCCCTTTATGGACTCGATGTTTTTAATTGCGGTGGATGCACAAAGTGGCCAGAGGTAATAAAAATGTCCTCAACCACCACAGAAAAAACTATCACAGTCTTACGAACCATATTCGCCAGGAATGGGCTGCCTGAACAGAATTGCTCTGACAATGGACCACAGTTTGTGTCTGAAGAGTTCCGGAGGTTCTTAAAGAACAATGGTGTTAAGCATTACACATCCGCCCCATATCATCCAGCCACTAATGGATTGGCCGAGAGGCTTGTTCAAACATTCAAGAAGGCTATCAAGGCAATGTGTAATGAAGATATACCCCTACAGCACAAGGTGGATAACTTCTTGTTTGCCTACCGAAATGCGACACATGCGGTTACCAACCAAACTCCAGCCATGATGTTCTTCAATCGAAGACTACGATGCCGCTTGGATTTGGTTAAGCCAAACGTCAGAAGAGATGTGGAGAACAGGCAGTTTCAGAATATGAATGAAAGGCCGACCAGGAGTTTTAAGATAGGTCAACCAGTTTTGGCCCGGGACTACCGCACAGAGAAATGGCAGCCAGGAACGATCTGTACATGGCAAGGACCTCTAATGTATACCTGTGGTAAACCACTGTTAACTCTGTACAGGTCCGGGCATGTCTCCGCCCCTGGCTCCACCCCTAAGCCCGGGTATAAAGGTGACTCACCACCCTTCCCCCGGGAGCTCTTAGGATGGATCCGCTAGCAGAGGCATGTTCCAGTTCTTAGTCAATAAAAGCCTACTTCGTATAAGTTCAACTCGTAGTCTTTGGTGTTGTTGATAGTGCATCAATTTTATTGACTAAATTTTCGACATGGAGCAAATCTTGAAGCCGGAACGTTTAGACCTGGATCCTCAAGCAGCAGATGCAGCCAATAACTTTGAACACTGGCTGAGCTGTTTCGAAGCCTTCCTGGAGGCCTCCAGCACTACCGTCACTACAGATGACGCGAAACGGCTTGTCTTGAACTCACGGGTGAGCCACCGAGTCTACTTGATCATCCGAGACGCCACAACTTACGCGGCCGCCATCGCGACGCTAAAGGAACAATACGTGAGGCCTGTTAGCGAGGTCTACGCCAGACACCTCCTGGCTACCCGAAAACAGCGCCCCGGGGAATCGGGCGCCGAATATGTACTGGCACTGAGAGTCCTCGGCCGGGCCTGTAATTGCAAAGCGGTGACGGCCAAGGAATGCACGGAAGACCTGATCCGAGATGCCTACGTAGCCGGCATCAGGTCCAACTATACTCGGCAGAGGCTGCTGGAACAGAGGGGGCTCGACCTGCAGAAGACGGTGGCCCTCGCTAACTCGTTAGACGTGGCCCTCCAGAACATGGACGCCTACCCCCCTGACCGGATGGCCACGTGGATGTCACGGGAGCAGCCATCTTGGGACCCGGTAAGGCCACAAGCCGCCAGCAGCCCAACTACAGCTGCAATGACCAGAGGCCAGAAATGCTACTTCTGCGGCCAGGCCAAGCACCCCAGACAGCAATGCCCAGCAAAGGACGCGACCTGCTCCAAATGTGGCAAGAAAGGCCACTACGCGAGAGTGTGCAGGGCGAAATCGACCCCCAATTCCAGCAGCGCCGCGTGTGAACCGTGCAGGCCGCCATTTTGGACTCCACCAACCACGTGTGAGCCGCCATTTTGGGCACCACCAGCCACGGGGGAGCCGCCATCTTGGACACCATTTCGAGACCAGGCCCCCGGCGCGGGCGAATACTACAGCGACCCACCGACCTCGACGATGGCCTCCATCACCCTGGACCAATCTAGGCCCCATCAACTAGCCAGGTCCATGATGAACATAAAGGTAAATGGCTATGCCACAAATTGCCTTTTCGACTGCGGAAGCATGGAGAGCTTCATCCACCCCGACACGGTGCGACGCTACTCCCTATCTGTTATGCCCACACGCCACCAGGTCTTTATGGCCTCAAAGTCCCATACGGCAGACGTTGGCGGCTACTGTGTAGCGACTCTGACACTGAACGGCGTGGAGTACAGAGATTTTAAATTCCTCGTCCTGCCACAGCTCTGCGCTCCCGTACTGCTAGGATTAGACTTCCAGTGCCATCTGGAGAGCGTCACGATGGCATATGGCGGGCCCCTGCCCCCACTTACAGTCTGCAGCCGGCAGAATTTAAACACGGCGCCGCGCAAAGTATGCAGCCTGTCCACCCTGAAGGTCAAACCCCCCCCGTTGTTCGCTAACCTCGCCAAAGACTGCAAGCCAATTGCTACTAAAAGCAGGCGATACAGTGCCGGGGATAGGAGCTTTATTAAATCAGAAGTAGAAAGACTCCTGAGGGAAGGGATTATCGAGGGCAGCACCAGCCCATGGCGAGCCCAAGTGGTGGTAGTGAAGACCGGCGAAAAACAGCGCCTGGTTATTGATTACAGCCAGACGATCAATCGATACACGCAATTAGACGCATACCCACTTCCCCGCATATCTGACATGGTCAACCAGATAGCACAATACCGGGTACTCTCGACGATTGATCTGAAGTCGGCATACCACCAGCTCCCCATCAGCCCTCAGGACCGCCAGTACACGGCCTTCGAGGCCGACGGTCGCCTCTACCACTTCCTCCGAGTCCCCTTCGGCGTCACCAACGGGGTCTCGGTCTTCCAAAGGGAGATGGACCGGATGGTTGACCAGAACGCGCTGCAGGCCACCTTCCCCTATCTAGACAACGTCACCATCTGCGGCCATGACCGGCATGACCACGACTCCAACCTAGAAAAATTCCTCCGTACGGCCCAACGGCTGAATCTGACATACAACAGAGAAAAATGTATGTTCCGCACCATGCGCCTCGCTATTCTTGGCTGCGTGGTGGAAAACGGAGTCATCGGCCCCGACCGAATGCGCCCCCTCCTGGAACTACCCCCCCCACTGCCTAAAAGCCCTGAAGAGATGCCTAGGGTTCTTCTCTTACTACGCCCAGTGGGTGCCCAACTATGCGGACATAGCCCGGCCCCTCATCAAGTCAACCTCCTTCCCCCTGACGGCAGAGGCCCGTGCGGCCTTCACCCTCATAAAAGAGGACATTGCGAAGGCCACAATGCACGCAGTGGATGAGTCCATCCCTTTCCAAGTGGAGAGCAATGTATCCGACTTTGCCCTAGCCGCAACCCTTAACCAGGCGGGGAGACCCGTGGCCTTCTTTTCACGGACCCTCCAGGGCCCCGAAATTCGACACTCCTCAGTCGAGAAGGAGGCCCAGGCGATAGTGGAGGCTGTACGGCACTGGAGGCATTACCTGGCCGGTAAACGTTTCACCCTGCTCACTGACCAACGGTCAGTAGCATTTATGTTTAACAACAGACAAAGGGGGAAAATCAAAAATGATAAGATATTGCGGTGGAGGATCGAGTTATCCACCTACAACTACGATATCTTATACCGGCCCGGGAAACTTAATGAGCCCCCAGACGCCCTATCCCGTGGGACATGTGCCAACGCACAAGTCGATAGGCTACGGACCCTCCACAATGATCTCTGCCACCCGGGGGTCACCAGGTTCTTCCATTTTATTAAAGCTCGCAACCTGCCTTACTCCATCGAGGAGGTCAGGACCATGACCAGGAACTGCCAGGTCTGCGCCGAATGCAAACCGCATTTTTATAGGCCAGACAGGGCACACCTGATTAAAGCCACCCGCCCCTTCGAACGTCTCAGCGTCGATTTCAAGGGGCCCCTTCCCTCCTCTGACCGCAACACGTACTTCCTCAATATTATTGACGAGTACTCCCGTTTCCCCTTCGCCATCCCCTGCCCGGACATGACCAGCGCCACAGTCATCAGGTGCCTCAACGACCTGTTCGCCATATTTGGCTTCCCCAATTACATCCACAGCGACAGGGGCTCGTCGTTCATGAGCGACGAGCTGCGCCAGTACCTGCTCAAGGGCATAGCCACGAGCAGGACTACCAGCTATAACCCCCGGGGTAACGGACAGGTAGAGAGGGAGAACGCAACGGTGTGGAAGACCGCCATGCTCTCCCTAAAATCCAAGGGCCTCCCAATCTCCCGCTGGCAAGATGTCCTCCCCGATGCGCTCCACTCTATACGATCACTGCTCTGTACTGCCACAGACGCCACCCCTCACGAGAAGATGTTCGTCTTCCCCAGGAAATCCACCTCGGGGACATCACTACTGCCATGGCTGACGTCTCCGGGACCCGTCCTGCTCAGGAAACACGCGAGGAGCCATAAGACGGACCCCCTGGTCGAAAAGGTTCACCTCCTCCACGCCAACCCACAGTACGCCTACATGGCGTTTCCTGATGGGCGGGAGGACACAGTCTCAATTCGAGACCTCGCACCCTCAGGTACCACCCGAAACACCATCGATCACCATCCACTACCTCCACCCACCACCACTACCCACGACGCACCACCGGGGTGTCTACCACGAACTGACGACATGCCGGTGCCATCCCTACCCCGAGAGGAAGACACGCCAGTGCTCCATCCCACGCGAGAAGCGGCCGCGGGCAAAGAACCGCCGCAACCGGCACCACGAAGATCATTACGGCAGACAAGACCCCGGAGAGACTTTCGTATACGAACTTTTGAAACACTTCACCCCGCCGGACTCTTTTTTAAACGAGGGGTGAATGTGGTAAACCACTGTTAACTCTGTACAGGTCCGGGCATGTCTCCGCCCCTAAGCCCAGGTATAAAGGTGACTCACCACCCTTCCCCCGGGAGCTCTTAGGGTGGATCCACTAGCAGAGGCATGCTCCAGTTCTTAGTCAATAAAAGCCTACTTTGTATAAGTTCAACTCGTAGTCTTTGGTGTTGTTGATAGTGCATCAATGCCGTGGATGTTGGAGAGAGCATTGTAAGACCCAGATTCTAGAGTCACTGGAAAACGTCAACTCCACACCACGATCTGATACACCTGGCGATGAAACCGAAGTACCAATTGCATCTACCGCAGAATCGGTGATATTGGAAGCAGACGAACCAAACAACGACATTGATCCCGACTCAACCTTGCCAGAAGAACCTGATATCCCAAAGAGGCGTTATCCAGACAGAATCAGGAAGCCTCCTCAAAGACTGAACTTATAATTGCTTAACTTCAATCAATGTATCTAGCAACCGTAATTGTAATTGTAATTAGTTATTATTTAGTTGTTAAATGAATGTTATGTACTGTTTATCTAAAAGGGGAGGAATTGTTGTGTATGTAGCTTTAAGGGAATAACTGGTCTCAGACTGCAGTACCGGCAGTGACCACCCCTATATAAAAGGCCCTAGCAGGCTTCTGTAGTTTCAGTTTCCAGGTTGTCTCCATTCAGTAAAGACTTGTTATAATCAACTCCTGCAGTCCGTGTCTCAATTATACACGGACATAATAACAACCCTCTGACTGAGAGATAACAGTGTTACCATGTGAGCCAACCTGACATTGCTAAGTTATATTTTTGACAGTATTACCTCGAGATTATAATATTTTACTTATTCCTTTAGCTTCTGTTTAATGATTTTAGCCTATGCCGATTGGTCATGAGTAATGTTCCCCCTAATGTATGCGGCCGCGCCCCAATCGGGAGGTCCCATGCAGGCTGCTCACCAGCTGCAGCCGCTGGAAAAGATATGGTGCATGCACGGCTACTGCAGCAAATTTAAAAGGCACCAAAAATAAAACTGGAGTGAACATTGGTCATGAGCAACGTGCCCTTTAAGCTGCGCAGACATGCAGTGCTCTGCAGCTCACCAGCTGTTAAATAGGAAAAACCGTGCATGCACAGTATTTTGAATGGATCCGCGCATCCCCTTAAAGGACCAACGCACCCCCAAAAAAATTAACAGGTAACATTGGCCATGAGTGTGGTGTTTCAGTTTTGATAGACTAAGATATAGTGGTGATGTAGATCCCTCAATTCCATTGCACATAAGATACAAAACATTTTGTAGAACGCTAACTATCCTCATGTCAATCGCTTTTCATAAACTCCTCAAAAGGTATTTTGCCATCCAATGTTGCACAACTCTCAGGCAGGTCTGTCCTCAGCATGTGGGCTCCTGGGGTTCAGGAGGATTAGCAATTATAGTGGTGTACCAAATGAGAAGTGTCTTTGTGAGTGAACCACAGGGCTCACACTCAGGGGACCTACCTGGGGTGAGGAAGCTAGGTCTCACTTAGGGATTTGTTCGTTATTTTCCCACAGAAAAGATTTTGGGAAAAAGTGTTGCTTTTAAATGTTGGGTTTGTAAACCAAAAAGTGTATTCAAACAGGTTTAAAAAAATGGCACTGAAGCATTTGGAAGTTAAAATGTTATGAGCTATGCTCTGATGTTTGGAGCATGGCGTGCTCCTCCTGTGCTATGTGGGAAGTCAGGGACACTTTTGGTGTCGAGGGTGAACACGTGTGCAGGACGTGTCTCCAGCTGCAGCAACTTGAAATCTGCGTTTCAGATCTGGAGCTGCAGCTGGAGTCACTGTGGAGCATCCGCGAGGCTGAGATCTACGTGAATAGCACGTTTAAGGAGGTGGTCACACCGCAGGTAAAGATAGTGCACAGGCAGAAAGGGAATGGGTGTCCGCCAGGCAGAGTAAAAGAACTAGGAAGGTAGGGCAGGGTCCCCTGGGTCCATCTCCCTATCCAACAGATTTTCTGTTTTGGATACTGCTGGGGGAGATGGTTTCTCAGGGGAATGCAGCAAGAGCCAAGTCCATGGCACTACAAGTGGCTCAGCTGCACAGGAGGGGAGGAAAAAGAGTGGGAGAGCAATAGTGATAGGGGATTCTATCGTAAGGGGAACAGAGACGTTTCTGTGGCCGCAGACGTGACTCCAGGATGGTATGTTGCCTCCCTGGTGCCAGGGTCAAGGATGCCACTGAGCGGCTACAGGACATTCTGAAGGGGGAGGGTGAACAGCCAGAGGTTGTGGTCCATATCAGTACCAACGACATAGGTAGAAAAAGGGACGAGGTCCTGCAAGCAGAATATAGGGAGCTAGAAAATAAATTAAAAAGCAGGATCTCAAAAGGTAGTAAACTCAGGGTTATTCCCAGTGCCACGTGCTAGCGAGAGCAGAAATAGGAAAATAGACCAGATGAATGTGTGGCTGGAGAGATGGTGTAGGAGGGAGGGATTTAAATTCCTGAGGCATTGGGACCGATTCTGGGGAAGGTGGGTCCTGTACAAGCTGGACGGATTACACATCGGCAGAACCGGGACCAATATCCTCGCAGGGGGGTTTGCTAGTGCTGTTGGGAAGGATTTAAATAAGTTTTTCAGGGGGTTGGAAACCTATGTGTGGGCTCAGAACGGAGATAAACAAAGCTGGAAGTGCAAGTTAGAAAAGTAGTCAGGAAAACTAGTAGGGAGCAGAAACAAAGGCCAACAGTAAAGAGGGTCAAAGTGCAGAAAAATATTAAACAGGCAAAGTTGAAGGCACTTTATCTAAATGCACATAGCATTCGCAACAAGGTGGATGAATTAATGGCACTAATAGAAGTAAATGGGTATGATGTAATTGCCATTACAGAGACATAGTTGCAGGGTAACCAAAGCTGGGAACTGAATGTTCCAGGGTACTCAACATTTAGGAAGGACAGACAAAAAGGGAAAGGAGGTGGCGTAGCACTGTTAATAAGGGATGAGATCGGTACGGTAGAGGTAAAAGATCTTGGCTCGGCAGATCGTGATGTAGAACTGGAATCAGTTTGGGTGGAACTAAGAAACAGTAAAGGGTGGAAAACATTGGTGGGAGTTGTGTATAGGCCACCAAACAGTAGTGGTAATGTAGGGGACAGTATCAATCAAAAGATTAGAAGTGCATGTAACAAGGGCAATACGGTAATCATGGGGGACTTTAATCTATATATTGACTGCGTAAATCAAATTACCACTGATGGTCTGGAGGACGAATTCTTGGAATGCATGCAAGATGGTTTCCTGAATCAGTATGTGGAGGAACCAACCAGGGAACAGGCTATTCTGGATCTGGTACTGTATAATGAGAAAGGGCTAATCAATAATCTTGTGGTAAAGGGGCCTTTAGGGACAAGTGACCATAATATGATTGAATTTTACATTAAGTTTGACAGTGATGTAGTCCAATCTGAAACTAAGGTCTTCAATCTAAACAGAGGAAACTACAAGGGTATGAGGGACAGGTTGGCCATGGTAGATTGGGAGACTACACTAAAAGGTATGAAGGTGGACATACAATGGCTAACATTCAAGGAAATAATGCATAATTTGCAACAAACATATATTCCTCTAGGGCATAAAAACCCAAAAGGAAAAGTGATCCAACCATGGCTAACAAAAGAAATTAGAGCTGGTACTAAGTCAAAGGAGGAAGCTTATAAAGTTGCCAGAAAAAGCGGTCAGCCTGAGGATTGGGATCTTTTTAGAAATCAGCAAAGGGGGACCAAGAAATTGACAAAGAAAGGGAAAATGGAATGAGCACAAACTAGCGAAAAATATAAAAACAGATTGTAAAAGCTTCTATAGGTATGTGAAAAGGAAAAGACTGGCAAAGGTAAATGTAGGTCCTTTACAGTCAGAGACGGAAGAATTTACAATGGGGAATGAGGAAATGGCTAAGAAATTAAATAAATACTTTGTTTCTGTCTTCACGGAGGAAGACACAAAAAACCTCCCAGAAATACGAGAAAACCAAGGGTGTGGCGAGAATGAGGAACTTAAAGAAATTATTAGTAAAAAAAAAACAGTACTAGCAAAATTAATGGGACTAAAAGTCAATAAATCCCAAGGACCGGATGACCTACATCCCAGCGTTTTGAAAGAGGTGGCCATTGGGATAGTGGACGCATTGGTTGTCATCTTCCAAAATTCTATAGATTCTGGAACGGCTCTTGCAGATTGGAGGACAGCAAATGTAACCCCGCTATTTAAGAAAGGAGGGAGAGAGAAAACGGGGAACTACAGACCTGTTAGCCTCACATCAGTAGTTGGGAAAATGCTGGAATCTATTATAAAGGATGCAATAACTGGGCACTTAGAAACTAATAGTAAGATTGGGCAGAGTCAATATGGATTTATGAAAGGGAAATCCTGTTTGACAAACCTATTGGAGTTCTTTGAGGGTGTAACTAGTGGAGTAGACAAAGGGAAACCGGTAGATGTGGTGTATTTGTATTTTCAGAAGGCCTTGGATAAGGTCCCACACAAGAGATTGGTGAACAAAATTAGGGCACATGGAATTGGGGGTAATATACTAGCATGGATTGAGAATTGGTTAACAGACAGAAAACAAAGAGTAGGGATAAACAGGTCTTTTTCAGGATGGCAGGCTGTGACTAGTGGGATACCACAAGGATCGGTGCTTGGGCCCCAGCTATTCACAATCTATATCAATGATTTGGATGAGGGGACTAAATGTAACATTTCCAAATTTGCTGATGATACAAAGCTAGGTGGCAGTATCAGTTGTGAAGAGGGTGTGAAGAGGCTTCAAGGAGATCTCGACAGGCTCAGTGAGTGGGCGAGAACATGGCAGATGGATTATAATGTGGATAAATGTGAATTTATCCACTTTGGTAGAAAAAACAGAAAGGCAGAGTATTTCCTAAATGGTGAAAGATTGGGGAATGCAGATGCTCAAAGGGACCTGGGTGTCCTTGTGCATGAGTCACTGAAAGTGAATGTGCAGATGCAGCAAGCCATTAGGAAGGCAAATGGTATGCTGGCCTTCATTACAAGAGGATTTGAGTACAGGAGTAAAAAAGTCTTACTCCAATTATGTAGGGCCTTGGTGAGACCACACCTGGAGTACTGTGTACAATTTTGGTCTCCTTACCTAAGGAAGGATATACTTGCCACAGAGGGAGTGCAACGAAGGTTCACGAGATTGATTCCTGGGATGGCGGGACTATCATATGGCACAGCAGGCTCGAAGGACCGAATGGCCTACTCCTGCTCCTATTTCTTATGTTTATTACCTATAGACTGTAAATAATAAGCATTTGTTAGCTTGCCTCTGCAATTAGTAAATATCTCTCATACATTCTGTTGGGAAGTCACTGGTCTTTACTGACAGTGAACAGACTGAGATTTCAAAAAATAAGGACAGAGACACAAAGCAGAACACTGCAAGGGTAAGCTGTGGCCAAGCTCAGAATCTTAATATGCAGGAGGGCAGTTAAAAGTGATCAACAATGCCAGACATGATTGATGTTATTGTCTCTAGCAGCTGCTTGTGCAGACACCTCTACAATGCTGCTGGTAGCATCCCAAAGACAAAACAAAACTAGGTCCAGTGGTTGAAATCAATCTATAATAAACAGTGGTACAGGTAGACTATCCTTTATCCGAACTTCCGAAAACCGAAAACCTCTAAAAACCGAAAGTTTTTTCGTTCAGCGTAAGTCATGAGCACGACATGACCAGAGTGGCGCACGACTTACGCTGAGCAGGGCAGAGGGTCACAGAGTTCCCTCCTGGGTAGGAGATTGCAGGCCGAGCCGGGCAGTGTGAAGGAGGTACCGGGAGAGTGAACCCAACAATACAGCAGCCCGTCCGATAGCTGCAGCGGCCTGTCCGATATTCTTTTCTCCACTGCCCCGCCCCCCGACCCGAAACGAACCGCGGCCCGTCCGATATTCTTTTCTCCCCCCCCCCCCCCCACCCCGACCCCCGACTCGAACCGCGGCCCGTCCGATATTCTTTTCTCCCCCCCCCACCCCGACCCGTCCGATATTCTTTGCTCCCCCCGACCCCGACCCGACCCCCCCAACCTGAACCGCAGCCCGTCCGATATTCTTTTCTTCCACCCGACCCGACCCGACCCCCGACCTGATTTGTGGGCCAGCTTAGTAGGAGTCAGCCGATATCCGGCTTTCCAGAGAAGCAGGAAGGGGAATGAGACACGGAACAGTCGCAAGAGGTAGCCTGAACTTTAAAAATTTATATTAAATACAAATTTCCCAGTCTTATAATAATACCTTCTGAAATCCGAAAAATTCCGAAAACCGAAACTCAGCTGGTCCCAAGGCTTTCGGATAAGGGATAGTGTACCTGTACATGGTAAAACATTCCCAAAGTCAGCAATCTCTAAGATTATGGGTTCTCAATGAAGCAAATACAAACACACTAAGGGTAGCAAAAAGTACTTGTCTGAAGTCATTGTCAAGATTGTTTTCATTACATGGCATTTACCACCCTTGGGCTACAAGTCCTCAACAGTCATCTTATTCCAGCTGATATTACGGTCCTAAAATTCCTGGGGCTACAGACAGTGTAACTTGTATTCAGACCTGAACAGTGGTGGTGGTGGTGGTGGTGGTGGGCTGGATTCTGGCACTGCCGGGATTCCATCTCAGTTGGACTAGACCTTTAAATTCTGGTCAGATCTTCTGCTCCTCCCCATCCCCCTCCAAGGGGGCAGTTCTTGTCTTTCTCGTAAAATTTTACCTTTTACTCACTTGAAAGGCCTCAGCAGAATTCATGTCAGTCGAGACCTGGCACACGTCCCTTTAAGGCCTTGTAAATGCCCCAAATTTTCACTCGAGCAAGATAATCGATTCCAAATTTGGGACGAGGTCTCTGGCCTTGGATGAGGTACCGATTTTGGTCCGTTGCACTTATGCCAGAGAAGCGGGGCCTCAGGAATTTCCAGGCCTTATTTGTTTCTGTTCTGATTACTTTAGTATGTGCATGGGAAAACTAGTAATAAAATGAAAACATTATGGCCCCGATTTTCTCCCAGCCGTCGGGCGGGTTTTCAGGCGGGCGGGGGCCGAAAATCGTAGAAATAGGGGGTCGCAACCACCCCCCCCCCCCCGCCTGATTCACCGCCCCGTCCGACTTTTGGCCCGCCGTTTCTCTCCGACCCGAATCAGTCCTGCCCGCCGCTGGCGGGACTGGCCGTCGGGACCCTAATCAGCAATTATTGGCATGTTTAATGCCATTTTAAGGGGCCCTTGCTATTTTCAAGGGTTCCCCACGCTAAACACGCCTGCGGGGAACCCCGCTGATGAAACCTGGCGTGAAGCATCCCGGCTTGCTTGCTCTCAGCTGCAGGTCATTCGGGAAAGCTGAGATTTAATCGGAGAGCATTTGTATGTTGAAGGACCTTGTTGTTGCAGGCTTGGGGCTACTTCTTCAAGGCTTAGGCACAGCTGTGGAAGGTTGGAGCCTCACACTCTTCTCCAATGTGATCTCCTGGGAAGCCCCTCTCGCCACCCTCACTCAGCGCTCCCTCAGCGGAGGCATCTACCAGAAGCATGGGATGCCTTTTTCACCTTCCCTTCTTGCCATTAGAGGATCTCCAGCAGCAGAGGCGGCACCAGCAGAACCAGGAACAGCAGGATGAGCACCAGGAGCACCAGGCTGCTGCTTACTCACCTGAAGCTGCACAGGCCAGAAGGGGCCAACGCTTGGAAGTGGCTTGAGAGCACCTTGCTGTGCATTAGGGGGCCATGGGGACCCGTATCTGCACTGGCAGTCCTACTCAGAAGGACTTCCATGAAGGTCTGGTTTCTCTGTTCAATAGATGGCCATCGCTCCTCAAGAGATGTCATTCTCTTATAAGCACTCACCATGTTTTCCATACCCTGGTGACTTATCTCCTCCATGGAGGTTGCCAACCTTTCCATGGTGATGCGTTCATGCGTCAATGACTCCACAAATGCTCTGCTCATGGTCGCTATGGACTCCTCCATTCGCTCCACACTCGCAGCGACCCTGGAGACAAAACCTGCCAGAGACTCCTGCATCTGTGCATGGAGATCCATCACCTCTTCTCTTGCGGATGGACCCAGAGGCAGAGGGTCGACATGCAGCGCAGCTGAGCTGAGCTGGCAGAGTCCTGAGCCCTCCGACGAGGACTCTCCACTGCTGTCCCTGTCTCCAGAATCTGCTGAGGCTCACTTGTGAGCTGTGAAACACCAGATGTCAACACTACTCTATGTCCCGAAGGTCCCCCCGAGGTGCGAGTGTCTGCGCTGGTGCTAGGTGCGCTTACTTCTGCTGACGCTGCGCCCTCAGAGGTTGGAACTTCCTCTGAGGAGTCTGGCTGCACAGCCTCTTCCTCCTCCACAGTGGGGACGGGGGCTCTGGATGGTCCTGTGGGGGAGTAGAGGAAGGAATTAGAGATGTGATGCCAAGGTTACATGCACATTGGAGTTGGCAGATGTTCATTGGCAGATGTTCATAAGTCCAAATGATGTAGCTTCAGAATCATAACAGCGACTCATGCTATGTCAATGAGAGAGATGGCAAACTATTCTGTCACCAGCTTGCGGGGCTGCCCCCGGGTCTCCTTCCCCAACTTCCGCGGCCACATCAGCCCCAACAATTTCCAGCACTCATTCCTCCCAGGGGGTCAGGTGGGCTACGGAGGGTGGGCCTCCTCCAGTCCTGGCTCGCTCTCTGTTGTTGTGAGTTCTCTTTTCCTGCAATGAGGGAGACAAGTGGAGTTTGAGTGAGAATGAAGGAGTGTAGCGATTGCATAGCATAGATACTTAGAGGGAGACAAAGATGGTGTGAGGCTGCAAGACCAAGGGCCCTCCCTGTGTGTTGTCAGCTGTGTTCAAAGCATCAGAGTGAGAGGGAGTGTGAGGGCTGCATGGTGGAATAGTTATGTGAATGTGAGCATAGAGAGAGATGAAATGGGTAAGGGTGCATGGATGTGACTGTGAAGTGGGATGTGGAGGAAGAGAGTGCTAAAGCTGAGTGCTGGTGGGGAAAGGCAATGGGGATCAGGAGGAGGGTGTTGGAAACTTCATTCTTGCTTTTCCTGTACGGTGAAGGTCATGGAATAGTTTCCGACACTGTATCCAGGTTCTTATGGTGACTCCCAGTGAGTTGACATCTGCTGACACCTGCATCCATGCAGCCTTGGTCTCAGTGGGAGGCCTCTTCCTGCCTGACCTAGGGAAGAGGACCTCCCTGTGGGCCCTAACCCCATCCAATAATGCCTGCAGTGAAGCTTCGTCGAATTTAGAGGCAGCTCGGGGTCTGGCACTGGTCACAGCTGCTGCAGGCTCCTCTGCCATCCTGTATGGTTTGTTTGGAAGGCAACAGAGGAGGCAATGCTTGCTGTGGACCTTGAAAGTACCACGAATGATGACATCATACTGTGGGGCTTTCTGACTGGAAATGGACAATTAGCAAGGCTGCCCACATGCTGGAACTTAATTGGCCACTTGAGGGAAAATTGCATGCAGCTGGCTGACCCATTTTTTTTTCGGGTTGGAACCCCACATTCGGGGAACCCGACCATTTCCCACACGATCCAGAAAATCGGGCCCTATGTGATGATATATCTGCCACAATGATGTGTAAAAAGGGCCAGCACTGGCAGGTAGGCTTACCCACCTGTACTTCAGGACAAAGTGAAAGGCAGCAGTGTTGCCGCCAGCCAGAGAAAAAGAGTAGTCTGAAAAGACATGATTGATGGTACCTCAAGACTTATTTGCTAACAGTACGGATTCTGATTTAAACAATTATAGATGAAGGAAGAGATGAAGCAATAAATGTTAGTCATCCAGCTAAGCTACAACTACTGTTGCTCAGTTATACTTTAAAGATTTTTTTTACTTCAGCTGGATGCATTTTATAATTTAACTTTTTTTTTTTAAAGCCGCACCCGCTGTATTTATACAGTATCTCTTTCCAAACAGTAACTAAATCCAGTATGACACCTGCCAGCTTCATCGTCCCCTCTTGAGTCAGAAGGTTATGAATTCAATTCCTACTCCAAGATTTGAGCACTTAATCCAAGTTTACATTTCAGTGCAATACCCACAGACTGTTGCAATGCCCAAGGTGCTGTCCTTCAGACAAAATGTTAAACTCAGGTTCTATCTGCCTGTTCTAGAAGACGTAAAAGATCCCATGGTACGATTTGAAGAAGAGCAGGGAGTCCTCTCAACATCATAAAAATTGATTGGTCACTTATTTAGGGTCAGCCTTGGCTTAGTGGTAGCACTCTCGTCTCTGAGTCAGAAGGTTCAAGTCCCACTCCTGAGATTTGAGCACATAATCTAGGCTGGCACTTCAGTGCAGTACTGAGGGAGTGATACACAGTCAGATGAGACGTTAAACCGAGGCCCTGTCTGCGCTCTCAAGTAGACGTAAAAGATTCCACGGCACTTTTGGAAGAAGAGCAAGGGAGTTCTTCTGGTGTACTGGTCAACATTTATCCTTCAACCAACACCTAAAAACAGATGATCTGGTCACTTATTTTATTGCTGTTTGTGGGAGCTTGCTGTATGCAAATTGAGGCTCGAGAGGCTGAATGGTCTACTCTTATTCATATAATTGAACTCCAACTTTCCTGCTCTATGTGACCCAGTTTGAAATGTCCAGTGCTCTTATCAGCGAACTCATTGGGGATCCTTGTGTCAAATTTCATGAAATACATACATTTTGCCACAATGGAAATAGTTGAATTTATTTTGTCCCCTTTATTTCCTGCATCATATCTCCATTGCAGTATGCCTCAATGAAGGGGGAAGGACTAAATTAGTATAATGTCCAGGCCCTGTTAAACCCCTCTTCGTAAAGACAGCTCTGGCAACCACAATGCATTATCAGGTAGTCTGTAAAATATATTCAAATATAATAACTAAAAAAAAAATTATTTTAACAAAAGACTGGGAATTATTCAATCCTTATTGTTAAAAAAGAGGTAAAAATTCAGAGGGAAATAAGCATTACATTTCCTGGATAAAGTGGAATGTCATACAGAATTATTCACTTTATGCCTTTAAATGGTTATTGTAAAAAAAGTTTCTTCTAGATTTGTTTTACGTGAATATTTTTACATTTTGATAAGGTGCCAAGAGGAATGGAGAGAAAATACTACAGGTCACATGAGACTCGATCACTTGTACAGCTGAATTAAAGAACATGAGATTTGACTAAAAAAAAATCAGTAAAAGCAGGTCAAAAATAATCTTTCTAGACATCTCAAATTTGCCTACCGACAAAAATCCCCCCAATTTAATTCCTCATTTGTGCTAAGAAAGAGACCCAGAATCTGGCAGCACTAACTGTCATGGGAACAATCTCCTCTGCACGAGCTATAGTGAATCGTCAGCTCGCCAAGGTGTCAGCCTTGGCTCAGTGGTAGCAGTCTGAGTCAGACGGTCATGGGTTCAAGCCCTACTCATAGAAACAGAAGATAGGAGCAGGAGTAGGCCATTCGGCCCCTCGAGCCTGCTCCACCACTCAATGAGATCATGGCTGATCATCCAAATTCAGTACCCTGTTCCTGCCTTCTCTCCATATCCCTTGATCCCTTTAGCCTTAAGAAATATATCCAACTCCTTCTTGAATATATTTAATGAATTGGCCTCTACTGCCTTCTTTGGTAGAGAATTCCACAGGTTCACCACTCTCTGGGTGAAGAAATTCCTCCTCATCCCTGTCCTAAATGGCTTACCCCTTATCCTTAGACTGTGACCCCTGGTTCTGGACTCCCTGACCATTGGGAACATCCTTCCAGCATCTAGTCTGTCTAGTCCTGTTAGAATTTTATAAATTTCGATGAGATCCCCTCTCATTCTTCTAAACTCCAGCGAGTACAAGCCCAATCGACCCAATCTCTCCTCATACGTCATTCCTGCCATCCCAGGTATCAGCCTGGTGAATCTTCGCTGCACTCCTTCCATGGAAAGAACATCCTTCCTCAGATAAGGCGACCAAAACTGCACACAATACTCCAGGTGTGGTCTCACCAAGGCCCTGTATAACTGCAGCAAGCCATCCTTGTTCCTGTACTCAAACCCTCTCGCTACGAAGGCCAACATACCATTTGCCTTTTTAACCGCCTGCTGCACCAGCCTGCTTACTTTCAGCGAATGGTGCACAAGGACGCCCAGGTCTCATTGCACTTCCCCTTCTCCCAATCTATTGCCATTCAGATAATAATCTGCCTTCCTGTTTTTGACACCAAAGTGGATAACCTCGCATTTATCAACGTTATATTGCATCCGCCATGCTTCTGCCCAATCACCCAACCTGTCCAAATCATACTGGAGTTTCTCGGTATCCTCATCACAGCACACACGCCCACCCAGCTTTGTGTTGTCTGCAAACTTGGAGATATTACATCTAGTTCCCTCATCCAGATCATTAACATATACAGGAAACTTTTTTTTATCCGGCACCGACTGGACCGACGTGGTGCCAGTTCATCAAAAATTCCAGATAACTGAAAGCTATAGTAAAAGATACGGAGAGCTGACAGCTCCATATAAAGCAACAAACCCTGTTGCTTAGCAACAAGTGCAGAACAATGGCCACAAGTTCCAAGTGTCTCTGTAGCTCAGCAACAGCTGCAGCCACACCCTTGCACAGCAACAGATGGAGGAAGGCAAGTAGAATATGAAGTAAAACTTATCTGAACCTACTCCTGAATTTTGCCGGTTAACCGAGGTTTCTGGTTATTTAGGTGCCGGTAAATCGAAAGTTTCCTGTATTGTGAATAGCTGGGGTCCAAGGACCGATCCCTGCGGTACCCCGCTAGTCACTGCCTGCCACTCGGAAAAACAGCCGTTTATTCCAACTCTTTGCTTTCTGTCTGTCAACCAGTTCTCTATCCAAGTCAATACCTGCAATTCAATTCAATTCAATTTTATTTGCCATATGTAACCAGTACTAGTACAAGTACAATGGAATGCTTACTCCCCGTAGGGTCACGTCAGCTATTCTTACAGCGCCGTGTTCAGAAAGTCAGTTCAATGGCTTCCAGTGGCAGTGGGAGCACGATGTCCCTCAGCCGCTCAGGCCTCCTCGTCACCGCGGCCTCCTCCTCACTGTTGCCGGCTCCACGAGTGGTGGCCTGCTTCTCCCGCTCACGATCCGACCTCTGGCCGCCATGCCCGGCTCCCCTCCTCCCAGTTGGACTGCGAGCTTCCCGCCATGGAGCTGCCAGCCGACGTGCTGCAGCGGGTCGTCGTGGCTGCTGCTCGTTGCGCTCCACTACCTCCGCCCGACTCGCCGAACACATCGTCGGGATGTGAATGCTCCAGTCGCCGCGGCCTCCTCCTCACCGTCGCCGGCTCCACGGTCCGACGGCCCAAGGCCTGCTTCTCCCGCTCACGGTCTGGCCTCTGGCCGCTATGCTCGGCTCCCCTCCTCCCAGTCGGAATGCCTCCCCGCCGAGGAGCTGCCAGCCGATGTGCTCCAGCGGGTCGTGGTGGCTGCTGCTGCTGCTCACCGCGCTGCGCTGCCTCCACCCGACTCGCCGAACACTTCGCTCCGGTTGCAGGAGCGAGAGGCGAGAGCAGGCCGCCCGAAGCAGGGAGAGCGCGCCAGCACCGGACTGTCTCGGCTGCCATCTTGACTCTGCCCCCAATCCCATGTGCCTTAATTTTACACCCTAATCTCTTATGCGGGACCTTATCAAAAGCCTTTTGAAAATCCAAATACACCACATCCACTGGTTCTCCCTTATCTATTTTACCAGTACCTCAAAAAATTCCAGTAGATTAGTCAAGCACGATTTACCTTTTGTAAAGCCATGTTGACTTTGTCCGATCCGGTCACTTTTTCCAAGTGCTCTACAATTACATCCTTTATAATGGACTCTAGCATTTTCCCCACTTCTGATGTCAGGCTTACCGGTCAAAAATTCCCCGTTTTCTCTCTACCACCCTTTTTGAACAGTGGGGTAACATTAGCCACCCGCCAATCCATGGGTACTGTTCCAGAATCTATCGAATTTTGGAAGATGACCAGCAATGCATCTACTATTTCTAGGGCCACTTCCTTAAGTACCCTAGGATGTAGATTATCAGGCCCTGGGGATTTATCAGCCCTCAATCCCATCAATTGACCTAACACCATCTCCCTACAAATACTGATTTCCATCAGTTCCTCCCTGTCATTCGACCCTATGTTCCCCGACATCTTTGGGAGGTTATTTGTGCCCTCCTTTGTGAAGACAGAACCAAAGTATGTATTTAATTGATCAGCCATTTCTTTGTTTCCCATTATAAATTCCCCTGAATCTGACTGCAAGGGACCTACGCTTGACTTCACCAATCGTTTTTCTCTTCACATATCTATAAAAGCTTTTACAGTCAATTTTTATGTTCCCTGAAAGCTTACTCTCATACTCTATTTTCCCCCTCTTAATTAATCCCTTTAACCTCCTTTGTTGAATCCTAAACTGCTCCCAATCCTCAGGTTTACTGCTTTTTCTGGCCAATTTATATGTCCTCTCCTTGGATCCCTAATTTCCCTTGTTAGCCACGGTTGAGTCACCTTTTTTGTTTTATTTTTATGCCAAATTGGGATGAACAAATTCTGTAGTTCATCCATGTGATCTTTGAATGTTTGCCATTGCCCATCCACCATCAACCCTTTGAGTGTCATTCCCCAATCAATCCTACCCAACTCGCACCTCATACCATCGTAGTCTCCTTTATTTAAATTCAGGACCCTAGTCTCTGAGTCAACTATTTCACTCTCCATCTTAATGAAAAATTATATCATATTATGATCGCTCTGACCCAAGGGGCCTCGCACAACAAGATTGCCAATTAATCCTTTCTCATGACATAATACCCAGTCTAAGATGGCCTGATCTCTAGTTGGCTCCTCGACATATTGGTCCAGGAAACCATCCCGTATACACTCCAGGAATTCCTCCTCCACAGTATTGTTACTAATTTGGTTAGCCCAATCTACATGTAGATTAAAGTCATCCATGATAACTGCTGTGCCCTTATTGCATGCTTCTCTAATTTCCCATTTAATACCATCCCCGACCTCCGCATTACTGTTTGGAGGTCTATATACCACTCCCACTAATGTTTTCTGCCCCTTGATATTTTTCAGTTCTACCCATACAGATTCCACATCATCAGAGCTAATATCCTTCCTTTCAATTGTGTTAATCCCCTCTTTAACCAGCAATGCTACCCCACCTCCTTTTCCTTTTTGCCTATCTTTCCTGAATATTGAATACCCCGGGATATTGAGTTCCCAGCCTTGGCCACCCTGGAGCCATGTTTCCGTAATCCCAATCATATCATATTAGTTTACCTCTATTTGCGCAGCTAATTCATCCACCTTATTATGAATGCTCCTTGCATTAAGACACAAAGCCTTCAGGCTTGTTTTTTTTAAACGCTCTTAGATCTTTTAGAATTATTTACTGTAGCCATGTTTGATTTAAACCCTTGATTTCTCTGCCTGCCACTTTTTTTCTCCTTCCTGTCTTTTGCTTTTATCCTCGTTTCCCTTTCCTCGGTCTCTCCGCTCAGGTTCCCAACCCCCCCTGCCATTTTAGTTTAAACCCTCCTCCAGAGCATTAGCAAACACTCCCCCTAGGACATCGGTCCCGGCCCTGCCCAGGTGCAAACCATCCGTTTTGTACTCCAGAGATTTGAATACATTATTTAGGCTGAGACGTCAGTGCAACATTGCACTGTCGGAGGTGCCGTCCTTCAGATGAAATGTGGGTGTAAAAGATTCCATGGCACTATTTGAAGAGCAGTGGACTTCTCCTGGTGTCCTGGCCAACATTTCTCTCCCAACCAATATCAAAAACAGATGATCTGGTCATTTATTTAATTGCCACTTGTGGAAACCTTGCCGTGCGCAAATTGGCTGCTGCGTTTCCAACATTAAAACAGTGCCGACACTTCAAAGGCTATAAAGTGCTTTGGGAAGTCCTGAGGTTGTGAAATGCGGAATCTAAATGCAAGTTCGTTTTTAAAAGAACAGTCTTGCAATTTCACTGCACCCAAGGGCACAGAGGAAATCTGTCCCGCATCCACCAGTATTCTGAAGACAGTTCCTCCAATCAGAAACACAGGTCTTTGGTGATGAAAACACGTGGCTCCCACCAATCCATCTTCCTCCTATGCTTCCACTTAATTGTTCCAACCAGATGTACGCTTCAACAAAGTGTTTGTTTATATTCTTTGAAATTTACTGTGAAAAGTATCCAACACCAGAGGACTTCGGTAGCCATTTGCTTAGTTCTCCACAGAGTTGTGCAAATGTCCCTGTCCATAGAAAGAAACATTAGTAGGAGACATTATGTATCTGTTCTTGGCCCATAGTTCCTGTGGAATCATCACATGTGCCAATTGCAAATTTGCTGCTACATAACAGTCTCATGTAAACTGCCCCATGGTTATCATATAACAGACTCAAGCTATTAAAAGGGTAGTGTTGTAGGAATTGGTAAATTCCTGACGAAAATACTGAGAGCGAGTCAACCAGCTAACCAAAACGATGTTTAATGCAAACTGGTGGAAGTAACAAACAAAAACGCAGAACAAATCAACAGGTGTTTGCTTAATGCTGGCTCCACGAGGACTGAGAGGGGAGACCCCTCAGTCCGACGTCATGACGTCATCATGTTTCCCGCCGTTGGGAACATCACGTGACCCACATGATGACGTCATCGCGTTCGGTCTTAACCCTTTAGAGACCGCGCTATTTACATACAGCGAAAGAATACAGATTTAAAGGCAATTATATACATTTGTATGTATAAGAGTTCCTTGGTGGCTCTGCCACAGTGTCATAAAAAGGGCAAGGAATCCCCTTCTAAACACACCATGCATATTGATGTTTATGCATTAGAAACTAATGAGTGGTGAAAGAAACCTTTCCGATCTCCCACTAGCTTGTAAACAGTGCATCATCAGGTCACTTTGATCTCTAGAATCAAAGAGCTTGTGGCAAGCAGTTCAAAGAGCAGCAGCATGGAAAACACTTTATTCATATCAGCAGGTTGGTATGTGTTAAATACGCATGTTTCTCCCAAAGAGAACCGACCACACTGTTATCTTACCCTATCCATTTTCAGTGAACTGCCCATTGTAAGATAAGCAATGTAGCTTTAAAAAATGCTATCAAGGAGTTCCCATTTTTAAGTGATTTCACGTGTTACACTTTAAGGAAAATGCCCAAAACAACAAATTCTAATTTCTCTTATTCCTCCTTAATTTCCCCGATATTCTTTAAATCTATTCCTCGCAAACATCTACGCTGACAAGGTGTTAATAGCAATCTTTCGATTTGCATCTAATTTATGCACAATTCTGGGCCAAGGTTAATTGTGCTTATACTTATTAAAACATTTTTGTTAGGTAAGTACATCAAGGGATATGGAGCAAAGGCAGTTAAATGGAGTTGAGGTACAGAACAGCCATGATCTAATGCAACGGCGGAGCAGACTCAAGGGTCTGAATGGTGTGCTCCTGTTCCTATGTTCTTGGGGTAGAAATTCGTCTTCGGAGATAGCACAAAACAGGTGATTATGCATCTGCTGTCTGTTATACGCCCTGCTAATTGAAGTCAATGGAACTGAATATCGGGTGGGCCGTATAACATGTGGCCGATGTAATACCGCCCAAGACATATTTCTACCCCCCTATGTTCCTCCGTGTTGTCAAGTTTGGTGACGGTGTGAATATGGGGACAGCAAAAAAACATTCCTCTTGGAATATTTTGAGAATTGTAACGGAGCTCAAACTTTACAACCTATTCAGTTTAGGCGTAAACAGCTTTGATCAGAATATTTTGCCTTGAGAACAGAACTTGGCAACAGGACCGACAAACAGAGGTTTTTGTACACAAAGCTCCGAGTACTACAAATAATAAACAAAATCAAAGTGGAATGTGTCTACAGCATGGTAATTGAAAAATTAGCTATTTTAATATCAAACTTTAAAAATAATTGAAGTCCAGGACAATACAGGTTTAATGTATAGAACAGCAATACGAGCTATAACAAACCATAATTGTAAAATCAGAAATAGTTGAGGCAAGTCTTAACGGTTACTGTTCGACTGGATGCCAAATATTATATCTGCAAAGATTTACTGATGTGTGTTCATAAGAGTGCTTACAAAGTTCCAGATACACTGGGATTTAATCTTTGAACAGAAATCAGTACACCTGCCAGACATGCCAGGCAACTTCTTTAAGTGGTGGCTTCAACATGATGTACCTACAAACCAATAGTATTTAAACAGCACTACATTACAACTCAACATGCTACCCTCCTTGGTCTGTTTTGTATGTCTCTCCACTTTTCACAAATGCTCTAATTTGAAACTGTTATGTATTATGTGTTCTATTGTGTGTTCTCCTCCCACCTGTGGTGGCGCTGTCACAGGAGATAAATGGTTGGGTATTCTCTCGGTTAAGTTTAGCTCTCTTTGTTCGGAACTTTCCAGAACTTCCTTTCCTTCCAATAAAGCACTTCATGTTTGAATCTCTGAGTTCCGAGTCCTAAATTGTGTCTAGGTAGAAAGGTACCGACACAACAGAAACAGTTAAATAAAGAAACCCTACTTGACAGATTCAATGAGTGGGTTTCACTCTGAAGATTGTGATCCATCATATTACTTATCAGCTGACAACTGATTGACAACATTAATTATATGTAATTAATATACAACATTATTCTCTTCAACAGGATCATCTACAGCTTGCATCAGTTGACACTAGGCCAAGTGTTCTTGCAATTTAACTGAGAATGCAAGTCAGCAAATATACTGAAGATTAAGAGATAAAAATAATTTTGCCCAGATGTGGCACAGTGGCATTTTTTATCCCTATAAGTACAAGGAACAACAGGTTAACAAGCAGTTGTGGCGGAGCCACCAGGGGGACTCTGATCTAATGTACATAATTATCTTTAACAAATTATTAGCTACAGAATGAATCTGTATCTTTGTTCATATCATTGCATGTACATAGCGCGGTCCCTTTAAGAATGAGACCAAACGCGATGACGTCATCACGTTGATCACGTGATCCTCCAGCGGCGGGAAAATGTGATGATGTCATGACGTCAGGCTGGGGAGCTGCCCTAGCCAGTCCTCATGGAGCCAGCAAAGGGTACAGACCTGTAATGTAGTTCTCCTGTGTTTTCGTTTTAAACTCCGTTGATTAGTATTAAACATTGTTTGTTTGATAGACTGACTCGACCTCAGTCCTTTAGTTAGGAATCTAGCCATTCCTACAGTGGTGACCCTGAATTTTCGTGAACAATTTTCGCGGAAGAAGCGAAGCGCGACGAAACATGGAAGCGAACTCCGTGGCTTTGAAGCTCCCACAGTTTTGGGAACAACAGGTGGCCTCCTGGTTTGTCCAAGCAGAAGTACAATTCGATCTCCGAAACATCGTTGCGGATCAGACCCATTACCTTTACGTGGTCTCCGCACTCGACAGCTCCACGGCCTAACGGATCATCAGCCTGCTCGAAAACCCCCCGGTTGACAGCAAGTATAATACTCTTAAAGCGCGGTTAATACAGGTCTTCGGGCTCACGAAGGCGGAGCGTGCCCGCCGGCTACTCGCTTTGCCCGGGCTTGGTGATTCCAAGCCATCGGAGTTAATGAGCCAGATGCTCACACTCCTTGGCTCAGAACCACAATGTTTCCTCTTTCGGGAGTTATTCCTGAGTCAACTACCCGAGCAGATTCAGGCTGCCCTCGACAGATCGGAAGCCACAGATTGCGCAGCACTTGCTGCAGAAGCAGATACGATTTATGCGGTCACGCAGCAAAACTGCGCCGCCACGAGGCACCCCTCCCCCGCGAACGCCGCCCCGACGCCTCCATCCCCCGGCTTGTGTTTTTATCACGCCCCTTTCGGCGCGAAAGCCAGAGGCTGCCGCCCTCCCTGCAGTTTCGCGCCTAAAAAAAAAATCAGCACCAGCAGCAACTCCAGAAAAGGAGGACCGAGTCTAAGGGACGTTCCGCGGCCACGATTGGAAATTCTGGGAAGCTCCTCTACATTACAGATTCCCTCTCAGGCCGGGGCTTTTTATGCGACACCGGGGCGCAGTGCAGCATCCTTCCTGCCTCAGCACTCGATATACAGTCTGGGATGCACGGCCTCTCCCTTGAGGCAGCTAATGGCGGGGCCATTTGTACCTTTGGCAAACGGCGGGTCCAGGTGTGCTTCGGCGGGCAACGGCTTCAGTGGGAATTTATTACAGCCAAGGTTTTGCAAGCCATCCTCGGCGCGGATTTCTTATGCGCCAACAGCTTCTTGGTGGATGTAAGAAATCGTCGATTGGTCGACGTAGCCACCTTCCACTCAATCCCTTGCTTCCGCAGTTCCGCAACGTCGCACACAGTCTCCTGCGCGTTGTCCTCGCCGGACGAGTTCACTCGCCTATTAGGTGAATTCCCGGAGCTGACCAAGCCCACTTTCTCCTCCTCGGCCACTAAGCATGGTGTCAAACACCACATTACTACGACTGGCTCTCCGGTTTACGCGCGAGCTCGGCGCCTGGAACCCGGCAAGCTCGCAGCTGCGAAGGCAGAGTTTGCCACGATGGAACGGCTGGGGATTATTCGCCGGTCGAATAGTCCCTGGTCCTCACCTCTCCATATCGTCCCGAAGCCCGCCGGTGGATGGCGACGATGCGGGGACTACCAACGCCTTAATGACACCACTACTCCCGATCGGTACCCGATCCCGCATATACAGGATTTCTCCGCCCATTTGGCGGGAAACTCAATCTTCTCCAAGGTCGACCTCGTCCGTGGCTACCACCAAGTTCCCGTACACCCGCAGGACGTCCAGAAAACGTCTGTCATCACTCCATTTGGGCTCAAGAACGCCGCACAGGCTTTTCAACGACTAATGGCCTCGGTCCTGCGAGATCTTCCCTTTTTATTTGTCTACCTTGACGACATCCCGATAGCCAGCGCTGCCAAAGAGGAACACGTCTGCCATCTCCGCACCCTCTTTCGGCGCCTCAGCCAACATGGCCTCAATCAACCCGGCCAAGTGTCAGTTCGGCCTACAACAGACTGACTTCTTGGGCCACCGCATTACTTCGGAGGGCGCAATCCGCTGCAGTCAAAGGTCGAAGCAATTACGGCATTCCCATGGCCGCAGTCCACCAAGGCTCTTCAAGAATTCCTGGGCATGGTGAATTTCTACCACCGCTTTGTGCCCAAGGCAGCACGACTCATGCAGCCCCTCTACGAGGCCCTCAAAGGCAAGGCCGGAAAGGATTCAATAGCCTGGACTGTCGAAATGGACAACGCTTTCGACAACACAAAACCCGCTCTAGCCAATGCAACTATGTTGGCGCACCCTCTGCCAGGTGCCACCATCGCCCTTACCACGACGCTTCCGACTATGCCGTAGGCGCTGTGCAGGAACAGTGGGTCAACGGGACGTGGCAACCACTGGCATTTATCAGCCGCCAACTCCGGCGCAACGAACGCAAATACAGCACTTTCGACCGGGAGTTGCTGGCGCTGTTCCTGGCTATCCGCCATTTCCATTTTTTGTTAGAAGGACGTCCCTTCCCTGCGTTTGTAGATCACAAACCACTGACCTTCGCCGTGGCCAAGACCGCCGAACCGTGGTTGGCTCGACAGCAGCGACAGCTAACTTTCATTTCGGAATTCACGACAGACGTCCAACACGTAGCTGGCAAGGACAACTTGGTAGCTGATTGCCTTTCTCGCGTGACCATACGGGCGGTCCAGCTGGGCATCGATTATGCCCTCATGGCTACCGATCAGGCATCCGACCCTGAAACACAGGCGTATCGCACCGACACCTCTAGCCTCCAACCGACCGATGTGCAATTCCACGCTGCAGGCACCTCGTTACTCTGCGATGTCTCCATGGGAGATCCCCGCCCGATCGTTCCAGTCGCCTGGCGCTGCAAAGTTTTCGACGCCATACATGGGCTTTCGCATCGTGGCGTGAAGGCATCCCAAAAATTAATGTCGGCTAAGTTCGTCTGGAGGGGAATGCGTAAGGATATCGCGACTGGGCTAACACCTGCATCGTCTGTCAAACGTCTAATGTGCAACGTCACGTTAAGGCCCCATTGGCCACGTTCGCAGTACCAGAACGTCGATTCGACCATGTCAACGTGAACCTCGTCGGGCCGCTTCCACCATCGCAGGGGTTCACACACATCCTCACCATGGTCGATCGTACTACTAGATGGTCAGAGGCAGTTCCTCTGGCGTCTACTACGTCCGCTGATGTCGCCAGAGCATTCCTCTCATCGTGGGTCGCACGTTTCGGCGTTCCGGCGGACATTTCTTCAGACCGCGGTCCACAGTTCTCTTCCGAGCTCTGGAACGCTGTGGCCCAGGGTCTCGGCACCAAGCTTCACCGCACCACGGCCTATCGCCTGCAAGCAAACGGTTTGTGCGAATGTTCCCACAGATCGTTAAAGGCATCGCTGAGGGCCAGCCTCCAAGGCGCCGGATGGGTGGATAAGCTTCCATGGTTCACGTTGGGTCTCCGCACGGCAGCCAAAGAGGACCTGCAATCGTCCGCTGCGGAGTTCGTGTACGGCCAGCCACTCCGCGTACCGGGAGATTTCCTGCCGCTTCCAACTGAGCCGTGGTCCGCAGCCAACCAACTCAGCAGCCACCGGGAAACAGCCAGGGCTTTTGCGCCTATCCCAACTTCGCATCACGGCCTTCCATCTTCACACGTACCAGCGAAGCTAAAGAATGCTGAATTTGTATTCATTCGTCATGATGCCCATAGGGATCCGCTCAAGGACCCTTGCACAGGCCCCTTTTGCGTACTGGAGACAGGCGACAAGAGTTTATCTGTAGACATCGGTGGTAATCCCGACCACATATCCATTGACCGTCTCAAACCGGCACACCTGGACCGGCCAGTAGAGACCGCACAGCCACCACGACGTGGTTGGCCCTCCGCCTCATCCACGCCAGACCGAAGGCTTTCATCCGCCAGCCCGCCCGCTGTTCAACAACGTCCACTCCAAGAATACAGGAGTCGCTCTGACAGGCTTGTCAGACCTCCTAGTCGATTGACTTTTACTGTTAAAGACAATTCTGGGGGGGCGCATGTGGCGGAGCCCCCAGGGGGACTCTGATCTTATGTACATAATTATCTTCAACAAATTATTAGCTACAGAATGAATCTGTATCTTTTTTCATATCATTGCATGTACATAGCGCGGTCCCTTTAAGAATGAGACCAAACGCGATGAAGTCATCATGTTGATCACGTGATCCTCCAGCGGCGGAAAAACATGACGTCATGACGTCAGGCTGGGGAGCCGCCCTAGCCAGTCCTCGTGGAGCCAGCAAAGAGTACAGACCTGTAATGTAGTTCTCCTGTGTTTTCATTTTAAACTCTGTTGATTAGTATTAAACATCGTTTGTTTGATAGACTGACTCGACCTCAGTCCTTTAGTTAGGAATCTAGCCATTCCTACACAGTGATATAAACTGAATGTTTGTCATTGGTCATTCACAATTTAAAGGGACATTAACTTTATGGAAAATATATTTTTCAAACTTTGTTTTTGATGTGGCGATGAAGAGGAGTCAAAAAAGCCTATACTCTTTTCATCCTGACGATGTCATGTGCAAGTGATGCCAATGATGTGCTCAACACAATCTGTCTTACCATATTGTCTGTAAATGAATAACCAAAAGTTTGCAAAATACTCTTTCATTAAAGCTGCTACCTTTAAATATCTTGGGCAGGGTTTTCTGCTGCCTCTGTGCTGCTTTTCTGGCAGTACTGGGGTGGATGGTGTAGTGATATGGTCCAGCCATTTTCGCATGTCTCTGTGGGAAGTGATTGTAGCTTTCAGAAGCACCTGCCCAAATATGGGTGGACATATTCTAATTAAATGGTAAAGAGGGAGTGACATCATATGTTAGACTTTCTTTCATTACTGCCTTAACAACGTTGGATGTAAATCACCCCAGTATTTTACTGGCACCCTCTGATAATAGGGCTTTAGAAATTTTAAGTGCCCATGCAAGTGAGTCAAGTCAATTGCAGGGTGATTAATGTAAAGTCCGCGCCTCAATAATACACGGACTTCGGGAGAACAGTTTAACAGGTACTTTACTGAACAGGAGGGCAACGTCAGACTGAAATACAGAAGCCTGCTAGGGCCTTTTATACAGGGGTGGTCACTGCCGGTACTGCAGTATAGAATCAGTTCTTCTCTTAAAGGTACATACACAACAATTCCTCCCCTTTTAGATAAACAGTACATAACATTCATTTAACAAGTAAATAATAACTAATTACAACTTTCTGGATATTATATACATCAACTGAAATAATCATTTATAAGTTCAGTCTTTGAGGAGGCTTCCTGATCCTGACTGGATAGCGCCTTTCTCGAGTATCCTGTTCTTGCGGCGAAGCTGATTCTGGTTCTGGTCACTGGTTGGTTTGTCAGCTTCCAATACCACTGTTTCTGAGGTAGACACAATCTGTACTTCAGGTTGATTACCAGGTGCACCTTCTCGTGGCACGGGTTTGGCTTGTTCCTGTGACTCTAGAATCTAGTCAGCATGGCGCCTCACAATGCTCTCTCCAACGTCCACTGTGTACATTAGTGGTCCCTGCTGTGTGCATATCGTTCCTGGCTGCCATTTTTCTGTTCGGTAGTCGCGGGCCAAGACTGGTTGCCCTATCTTGAAGCTCCTGGTTGGCTTCTCATTTATGTGCTGGAATTGCTTATCCTCAACATCTAGTCTTATGTTTGGTTTGAGCAAATCCAGGCGACATCTTAGCCTCCGGTTGAAGAACAGTACGGCTGGAGCTTGGTTGGTTACTGCATGTGTCGCATTCCGGTAAGCAAACAAGAAACTATCCACCTTGTGCTGTAGTGGTATGTCATCATTATACATTGCCTTTATGGCCTTTTTAAAGGTCTGAACAAACCTCTCAGCCAATCCATTTGTGGCTGGATGATATGGGGCAGATGTGTAATGTTTCACCCCATTATTCTTCAGGAACCTCCGGCAATCCTCAGACACAAACTGTGGCCCAATGTCGGAGCAAATCTGTTCTGGCAACCCATTCCTGGCGAAGATGGTCCTTAGGACTGCAATAGTTTTCTCCGTGGTGGTGGAGGACATTTTAATGACCTCTGGCCATTTCGAATGGGCGTCCACAGCGATTAGAAACATTGAGTCCATAAATGGACCAGCAAAATCAATGTGCACCCGTTGCCATGGAGATGAGGGCCACTCCCATGGATGTAGCGGGGCCTGTGGTGGAGCGTTTTGGACCTTCTGGCATCCTGAGCATCTCTTGGTCATATCCTCGATTTCTTTATCGATTCCCGGCCACCACACAAATGCCCTGGCTAGGCTCTTCATTTTTACCCCTCCCAGATGACCCTCATGAAGCTCATTGAGCACTCTCTCTCTCAACTTGGGTGGAATTACCACTCGGGATCCACACATCAAGGTTCCCCGGCACACTGACAGCTGTTCTCTCCTTGGCGAGAATGCTGGCAACAGTGAGTCGCCATATGCTGGCCATCCCTTCACCGTCAAATCGTAGACCCGAGAGTGTGTCAGGTCATTTCGGGTTTCCTTCTCTATACTCGAGTTTGTAACAGGCAAACATTCGACTATGGTCGCATGGAATATCTCAACAGGGTCCATTGCCGGTGTTTCTTCTACCGTAGGCAACGGTAGGCGCGACAGCCCATCAGCGTTTCCATGCTGTTTCGTACCCTTGTACTCTGTCGTACTGATGTGCCCCTAGAAAAAGGGACCATCTTTGCAGCCGTTGCGCCGTCATCACCGGAACGCCCTTCTTTGGGTTAAAAATGGAGACCAGGGGCTGATGATCAGTCAGTAGGGTGAATTTCTGCCAGTGCAGATAGTGATTGAACTTCTTCACCCCCCCCACACCAGGCTGAGGGCCTCCCTGTCAATCTGGGCGTAGTTACGCTCGGCTGAGGTTAGCGAGCGCGACGCAAAGGCTATTGGCCTCTCTGAACCGTCACGGAATTTGTGTGACAGTACCGCTCCAATGCCGTAGGGTGACGCATCACATGCCAACCGAATCGGTAGTGTTGGGTTGTAGTGGGCCAATACTTCTTTTGAAGTGATTAGGCATTTACATTCCTGAAAGGCACGCTTACACTCATCACTCCATTTCCACGTCACTCCAGTTTGCAGCAGGGTGCTCAGTGGGTGCAGAATTGTAGATAAATTCGGCAAGAACTTATGGTAGTAGTTCACCAACCCGAGGAACGACCTCAGTTGCGACACATTTTCCGGTGCTGGAGCCTTGACTACAGCCTCGATCTTGTCCGACTACTTATGCAACCCTTCCTCAATCATGTGGGCACAATACGAGATTTGTCTCCTGAAGAACTCGCATTTGGGGCAGTTGGCTCGTAGCCCATATTCCTGTAATCTCGTGAGCACCTGCTCCAGGTTGGCAAGGTGTTCACTGTCATTTTCGCCCGTAACCAGGCTGTCGTTCAAATAACACTGGGTCCCCGGGATCCCTTGCAGGACTTGTTCCATTGCCCTCTGCCAAATAGCTGGGGCCGATGCTACCCCGAATACCAGTCGATTGTACTGGTAAAGGCCTTTGTGAGTGTTTATCATGAGGTATTTTCTAGATGCTTCTTCCACCTCCATTTGTAGATACGCTTGGGCCAGATCAATCTTTGTAAAGCGTTTCCCTCCAGATAGTGAGGCGAAAATATCTTCTATCTGCGGAAGTGGATACTATACTGTGTGCAGGACTGGGTTCACAGTCACCTTGAAGTCCCCACAGATGCGAACCTTCTTTGGCTCCCCAGGCGTGCTGCTCAATGCTTTCTTCATTACAGGAACGATGGGTGTGGCCCACTCGCTCCAGTCCACCTTGGACAGCACACCCGAACGCTCCAGACTCTCCAGTTCAGCTTCAACGGCTGGGCGGATCGCGTATGGCTCCGGTCTGGCCTTGAAAAATTTTGGGTTTGCGTTATCCTCAATCTTTATGGTTGCCTTTACTCCTTTTAGAGTCCCAAGTCCTTGTTGGAACACCTCTTCCGCGTCAGATAGAATTTGTGACAGACGTCCAGGTGCGACGTCATCATCCTTTTTGTCAGTCACAGTTAGCGCCAGAATGGAATGCCAATCCAATTGTATTTTTCAGATCCATTCACGTCCCAATAATGGTGGTCCTCCATCTCGTAGTATATACATATATAGTTTCTGTGTTTCCTTGCCGTTATATTTAACTGGCACCCTTATTTTTCCTCTGGGGTAGACCTTTTGCCCCATGTATGTCTTCAATACAATGGACGTGTCCTTTAAGGGTATGTGTGAGAATAGCCGCTCATAGTCTCGTCGATTCATGACAGTTAGGGCTGATCCTGTGTCCAATTCCATCTTTACTGGGGACCCTGCTATCATGAGGGTGACCCAAATGGTTCGGTGGTCTTCCTTTGCGATCACGTTGTGTAATTTAGACAACTTAGTCTCCTGCTCCCGGAGTCCTTATCACTCCTGATCTTCCGAACTACTGTCTGTCAGTTTCTTTACTTTCCTGTACTGTTCCTTAGTAGTTCTTGTCGTGTTGGTTTTCTTTCCCGACCTGCAGACTCTTGCTATATGTCCCATTTTTCCACATTGCCTGCATACTTTGTCCTTAAACCAGCAGTCATTCTGCTCATGGGTTGTTATGCCGCAGCGATAGCACTTTTCTGCTCCATACGCCATTTCGTTAGCGCTGTATTCTTGTGGTTTCTGTTGTATTTCCGCAGCTCCCCGTGCTGCTGCTTCGTAGGATACTGCCACGCTGAAAGCCTGTTCTAGCGTCAGGTCCTTTTTTGAAAATAGTCGTTTCTCGCTTCCTTCACTCTGGAGCCCGCAGACAAACTTATCCTGCAAGGTGTCTGCCAGTCCTGCTCCGAACTGGCAGTGCTTCGATAACTTGCGTAGTTCTGTAAGATAGTCAGCATTGCTCTCATCTTTGTGCTGGTTTCTTTTATGGAACTTGAATCTTTCTGCTATCAGCAGCAGTGTAGGGTTTAGGTGTTCCTGTAAGGTATTAACAATCTCCTCAAAACTTTTCTCCATTGGTTTAGCTGGGGTAATTAAATTCCGCAATAGGCCGTACGTACTCGCGCCCATCAAATTCAATAATACCGACGCCCTCTTTCCATCGGCACCTCATTTGCCTTGCAGTACACTTCAATTCTTTCCACATACGTGGTCCAGTCTTCTACCTCGTTGTCGAAAGCAGTGATACTGCCACTTTTCGGCATCTTGGGTGAATTAAAATGGCGCCTCCCGCGCTTTTTCTTCTTCCCCAATGGAATAAAATGGCGCCTCCCACGCTTTTCCTTCTTCCCCAATGGGATAAAATGGCGCCTCCCGCGCTTTTCCTTCTTCCCCTTGCTGCCGCGCTGCTCCTAGCGTTCCACGGGGTAATGGCGACGACCCGCGGCTTCGGCGCGTCTCGCTTTCCTTCCCCCCCGTTTATTTTCTCTCCGCTGCCCGGTTCTTGAGCACCGACCGCGCCCTGTGTGCTCCACCCTCTCTCTCGTTTTCTTTTCCCGGCGACGCTGCGCGGCCCGTTTTGTAGAGCCGCTTGATCGAGCTTGAGCCCGCCGCAGTCCGGAAGGGTCAGCGCACTACCTGCTACTCGCACGATTTGCTGGAACACCTTAACTGGGGAGCCAAGCACAGCTCTCCACAGTCTCTCCCGCAATTCTCCGAACACCGATGAATTCTTTGGGCGGTTGCCCGCAGTCGACGCCCGTTGCTCAGACTACGACCTCCAAGAAACCTCCTCTCAGGGCGAGATCCCCGTGAGATGATGCCACACTGCAGGTGAGTTCGAACTTACTCGTCGCCACTGTAAAGTCCGCGCCTCAATAATACACGGACTTCGGGAGAACAGTTTAACAGGTACTTTACTGAACAGGAAGGAAATGTCAGACTGAAATACAGAAGCCTGCTAGGGCCTTTCATACAGGGGTGGTCACTGCCGGTACTGCAGTCTAAAACCAGTTCTTCCCTTAAAGGTACATACACAACAATTAATGCACTTCTTTCTGTCAACAGCTTTGCCAGTACACTCAGAGGCCCATCACTTCTTTTTGCTCGGGAGGTAGTCAGCCCCTTTAAAGCTGCTGCAGGCGCCAGAGTCCTGGAACAGCAGTTATCCATCCACAACCCACGGTGAGCTCCCCAGCACAAGTGATAATGAAGAGTCTTGGGATGTTTTACTATGTTAAAGGCATATAAATGCAAGTTGTTGTAGTACGTGGATGGCGTGGATATGTGGTCAGAAGCTCATCTCAGGGTCAAATAGGACGCCAAGGTTGCGAATGGTTTGGTTCAGCCTCAGACAGTGGCCAGAGAGCGGGTTGAAGTCAGTGGCTAGGGAACAGAGTTCGTGCTGGGGACTGAAGACAATGGCTTCAGTCTTCCCCATATTTAGCTGGAGGAAATTTCTGCTCATTCAGTACTAGATGTCGGACAAGCAGCGTGACAGTGGAGGGGTCGCGAGAAGTGGTGGTGAGGTAGAACTGGGTGTTGTCAAAGTACATGTGGAACCTGACGTCGTGTTTTCAGATGATGTCACCGAGGGGAAGCATGATGAAGATAGAAAGAAGGGGGGCCAAGGATAGATCCTTGGGGACTCCAGCGGTAATGGTGCAGAAGTGGGAAGGGAAGCCATTGCAGGTGCTTCTCTGGCTACAACTGGCCAGATAAGAAAGGAACCAGGCGAGGTCAGTCCTACCCAGCTGGACAACAGAGGAGAGACGTTGGAGCAGGATGGTTTAGTCAAAGGCTGCAGGCAGGTTGAGAAGGATGAGGAGGGCTAGTTTACCAGAGTCACGTAGGATGTCATTTGTGACTTTGATAAGGGATGTTTCAGTGCTGTGGCAGGGACAGAAACCGAATTGTTATTACTCCTTAATAGTGAATTAAACTTTTTACTGTTATTCGTTATATTATTTGTCAAATACTAATACCTAAGCAAGGCTACTCTGATTGGGGTAACTGTGCAATCCTTCATAGATGTGCTCACAAAAGAAATCCCTTGGCTGCTGCCCCACCATATATAGTGACATGTATTGGTGCTCAATGTTGCACTGTTATTTTCATTCCAGAAATGAGCACTTTCACCCCGAGATAAAAGAGGAGTAAATTCCATGAAATGAAGATAGGCCATTCAGTGCTAGAATAAATTTATTTTCTCTTTCTCAGCTGAGCAAATGTACTATCTAGTAATGGAATTAAAAGTCCTTTGATATTTGGGAAATCAGTAGAGTACTCAGTGGAAACATCTGACTACATAAGTGCAATTGTTGGTATATTTTTGGCACAGACTTGGCACTTCCATGATTTTAGACAGTAGTCTACTGTTGCGCTTTCCTGTCTACCGCCTACTATGCCTTAACTGTATTCCAACTACATAAGCAAACATTTGTCTCAGAGAGTTCTCAAAGATCACAAGCCAGAAATGAACTCAAGATCTTCGTTCTCCTCTCCTGAACTTGGCCAGCACTTACCCTGCAGTACTCATCGATTGGTTTCAGCCGCTTGACTGCAACATCCCTGATGTGACTTCGTCTGAAGAGGATTTTACCTGCAATGCAAACAGATAGCATCTTCTCAGCAAATGATGTATACAAATAGCCCTTCTTCACACCCTTAAGTCAGGAGCAAACAGTACCCACTCTTTGCATTATCTTTGTTAATCTAGGAAGAAGTCAAACATTCCAAACCCTCCAGGTTTACATTGGGAATACCTGGATACTGATATCTGTGCCAGTTGTGTAAAATATATTGAAATTTTTTCCCATGCCTTCCTGAAAAATATTGGCTACAAGTCCCTTTATTGCTCTGAATCGAATACTCTGATGGTTTAATGGGTATCTGGTAAAGGTGCTCAAATGACCAAGATCTCAACAGAGCAACTAAAGTACTTGTAACAAATACTTTTCACTGAGCCACTTATTCCATCCACAAGGGAATCACTTGGGTAAATTAGGTGACATGCATCTAAAACAAAGCACAAACACCAATGGGCATCACTTGGCAAAACACAGTGGCATCATGCAAATAGTCAATTAATTTTATGCAGTTGATTCAAATATTCTTCTGTGTCTTTTGCACAGTCATTGTGCAGAATATAGCAGACCACACCAAAAGATAGTTACTGCTGAAGATGTTTTGGGCCAGTTTCTTTTGCACACAGGAAGGTTCTTTAAAAGGGACAACTCGGTGACAAAGCCAAGTATGTCTTGCATCAATGCCTGGTGTCCCATTCTTCCAGACAGTACTAGTATTTCAAGAGCTATCCTCCTCAATTGCCTCCATCATGACTGATCAACCTTCTGCTCTTTGATGTCAAGGGCAGCTACTCTCACCTCTTCTCTGCATTCAGCTCTTTCATTCATATCTAGATCAAGGCTATGATGAGGTCTGGAGCTGAATGGTTTTGGTGGAATCCAAACTGAGCATTGGGGAGCAGGTTATTGGTTTGTAGATGCCACTATTGATGACTCCTTCCATCAATTTACTAATGATTGGGAGGATGCTGATAAGGTGGTAATTGGCTAGATTTGATTTATCCTATATTTTCTGGATAGGATATACTTAGGCAGTTCTCCACATTGTTGGATAGCTACCCAATTTATAGTTGCACTGCAATAGCTTGGCTATGGGGGTGGATAGCTCTGGTGCACAGGTCTTCAGCATTACAACTGGGATATTGTCTGCTTCTATGCCCTTCACTGTGTCCAGCACATTCAGATACTTCCTAATGTGAATTGAATTGGCTGAACAACTGGTACCTATGATATTGGGGTCCTCGGGAGCAGGCTGAGTTGGATCCACTCAGCATGTTTGGCTGAAGTTGCTTGCAAAGACTTCAGCCTTAGCTCTTGCACTCATGGTCGAGGATGGGGATGTTCATTGGGCTTCCTCCTTCCGTCAGTTGTCTGATTGCCCATCACCAGTTTTGACTGGATATGTGGTAGGGCCAGAGAGCTTTACTCTGCTCTTTTGACTGTGGGACCGCATATCTCTGTCTGCAGGCGTCTTCTTCTGGTGTGCACATGCATGTAATCCTGTGTTGGCAGCTTCACTAGGTTGGTACCTATTCTAAGTTATGTCGGTTACTCCTGAGGATTTTCCTCTGCTGGCAAAATCAGTGGTTTCCTGGTGTCGCCCATCTGCAACAGATACTGGCAAGGCTCAAACACCCAAATTACATGGCTGGAATGAAAGTACTGCATGTGCTATGTGGAAGCTGACCAATATTGTTCATTCCCCTTTAATTGCCGATTATGCCTCTATTAACAGGATTAATTGCGGTTTCACTAGCATTGTGCACTTTAGCCCACAGAATCCTTCTCCTGCTGCTACCGGTATAGATTTGAGTGATGAGTGATTGGGAATTCCACATTCACAGAATCACAGAAACCCCACAGTGGCCATTTCGGCCCATCGAGCCTGCACCGACACATATCCCACCCGATCCCCGTAACCCCACGTATTTAATCCCCCTAACATTAAGGGTCAATTTATCATAGCCAATCAACCTAACCCGCACATCATGCTTCTCTTTTTTTCCCCCTAATTACTGCTGGTCCTTCAGGCCAAGTAATTACTAGAGTCACATGACATTGATTTGATATCTTTTGGCATCTGGTTTGAAAATTGTAAAATTTGCTAACTGAATTGCAAAATATAAAAGTTGACTGTAGTCAGCACACTCATGTACAGTTGCGTATGCAAAAAGTTTATTTTTAAAAAGGTACAATATATGGCAAGATGTTGCACTGAAGGATAGCAAAAGAAATCATAAGGAGCAACAAGATGAAATTACATCAAGGATCTATAATTAATTAGTATGAAATTGAGATTCTATATCATTCAAACTGGAGAAAATATGAAAATTAAGTATTTCAATCTGTTGCTTTCGATCGTGGGGCAGGAGGCGTGTCGAGTTGGGTCGCGGGGGAGGAGGAGGAGGAGTGTCGAGTTGGGTCGCGGGGGAGGAGGAGGAGGAGGAGGAGGAGGAGGAGGAGTGTCGAGTTGGGTCGCGGGGGAGGAGGAGGAGGAGTGTCGAGTTGGGTCGCGGGGGAGGAGGAGGAGGAGTGTCGAGTTGGGTCGCGGGGGAGGAGGAGGAGGAGGAGGAGTGTCGAGTTGGGTCGCGGGGGAGGAGGAGGAGGAGTGTCGAGTTGGGTCGCGGGGGAGGAGGAGGAGGAGGAGTGTCGAGTTGGGTCGCGGGGGAGGAGGAGGAGAAGTGTCGAGTTGGGTCGCGGGGGAGGAGGAGGAGGAGGAGGAGGAGTGTCGAGTTGGGTCACGGGGGAGGAGGAGGAGGAGGAGTGTCGAGTTGGGTCGCGGGGGAGGAGGAGGAGGAGGAGTGTCGAGTTGGGTCGCGGGGGAGGAGGAGGAGGAGGAGTGTCGAGTTGGGTCGCGGGGGAGGAGGAGGAGGAGTGTCGAGTTGGGTCGCGGGGGAGGAGGAGGAGGAGGAGGAGGAGGAGGAGGAGTGTCGAGTTGGGTCGCGGGGGAGGAGGAGGAGGAGTGTCGAGTTGGGTCGCGGGGGAGGAGGAGGAGGAGGAGTGTCGAGTTGGGTCGTGGGGGAGGAGGAGGAGGAGTGTCGAGTTGGGTCGCGGGGAGGAGGAGGAGGAGGAGTGTCGAGTTGGGTCGCGGGGGAGGAGGAGGAGGAGTGTCGAGTTGGGTCGCGGGGGAGGAGGAGGAGTGTCGAGTTGGGTCGCGGGGGAGGAGGAGGAGTGTCGAGTTGGGTCGCGGGGGAGGAGGAGGAGGAGTGTCGAGTTGGGTCGCGGGGGAGGAGGAGGAGGAGGTGTCGAGTTGGGTCGCGGGGGAGGAGGAGGAGTGTCGAGTTGGGTCGCGGGGGAGGAGGAGGAGTGTCGAGTTGGGTCGCGGGGGAGGAGGAGGAGTGTCGAGTTGGGTCGCGGGGGAGGAGGAGGAGTGTCGAGTTGGGTCGCGGGGGAGGAGGAGGAGTGTCGAGTTGGGTCGCGGGGGAGGAGGAGGAGTGTCGAGTTGGGTCGCGGGGGAGGAGGAGGAGTGTCGAGTTGGGTCGCGGGGGAGGAGGAGGAGTGTCGAGTTGGGTCGCGGGGGAGGAGGAGGAGTGTCGAGTTGGGTCGCGGGGGAGGAGGAGGAGTGTCGAGTTGGGTCGCGGGGGAGGAGGAGGAGTGTCGAGTTGGGTCGCGGGGGAGGAGGAGGAGTGTCGAGTTGGGTCGCGGGGGAGGAGGAGGAGTGTCGAGTTGGGTCGCGGGGAGGAGGAGGAGTGTCGAGTTGGGTCGCGGGGGAGGAGGAGGAGTGTCAAGTTGGGTCGCGGGGGAGGAGGAGTGTCGAGTTGGGTCGCGGGGGAGGAGGAGTGTCGAGTTGGGTCGCGGGGGGGGGAGGAGTGTCGACTTGGGTCGCGGGGGAGGAGGAGGGTCGAGTTGGGTCACGGGGGAGGAGGAGGAGTGTCGAGTTGGGTCGCGGGGCAGGAGGAGTGTCGAGTTGGGTCATGGGGGAGGAGCAGTGCAGAGTTCGTTGGAAATTAAACTGTGATGAAACACTGTACTTCCACATCTGGGACTGGGGTTTAAATTTAGCTCAGTGAGGCAATAAAAATGTCCTTGTCTGTTGGGTTTTTACAGTCTGAATCCAGTTCTTTTAGGAGAGGAGGCTTCCATAAGAACTAGGAGCAGGACGTGCGGCCCCTTGAGTCTGCTGCCATTCAATAAGATCATGGCTGATCTTCTACCTTCACTCCACTTTCCTACCCTATCCCTCAATTCCATACCACAAAACTGCCCATACTTTGGAAATTAATTGATGCTAATTTGCCCATTTCATTCAGAAGGACCATAAAAGTGGCTGGCATGGGAAATGGAAAAACATTAACACTTGTGCAGTATGTGGTGATCGTCTGAGGTTAAAGTTTACAGGAGAATTGCCACTGCTCAAAGAAAGACATTTTAATCACTTGGTTCTGGAAAAACCGAGTGTTACATTCTTTCTTTCCTGCATCATTTTGAGGCCACATATAAATGATGCAATGATCACATTGGATTTTACATCTATATACAAATTGCAAACAAGTTGACAATACCCCATTAGGGCAGGGCAGATTCGAGGGTGCTTTACACCATGGATACCCTGTATTGTCCCAAGAGTGCTTGAAGCTGATTTGGGGTGTCAAAGGTGAAAAAAGTGTCACAAACCCCCACGCTAACATTTCAAAATCTTTATGGGGGGAAAAAAATCCTCCAAAATCATTAAAAAAATAATTACTATGAGTTTAGGCATTGCATACTCTGCATAATGCATCATTATTTACTGTCTACTTCATGCCAACTTCAACCCAATAGAATAATTACAGCTCATGGTACAGAACAGAGCTGGGGTGGATTAGGCATGTTCAAACATCAAAATTGTAATTTGTGCAATAACAAAAGCAATTTTTCGAATCCCTGAATCTAACACGCTATCCTTAATCTGGTTGGCCAATATTTACTGATTTAGCAAGCTAATTCCCTAAAAAGGTTTCCAAGCCAATGCATGTTTTCAATTAGTAGAAAATATACACGTTATCTGAACTGACATCCAGTGTGACTTGACAAAACGCCCTGATACTTCAGCCAGAGTTACACACTGGTTGCAATGTTTGAAACACTGAAATGTGGTCAATTAAACATAGCTGAGCATCAATTTAATCAATTACCCATTAAACTCTCAGTATGATTTCTGATACAGTAAAATGGCGCTGGACCACCGACAGAGACATCTCTTTTTTTTTAGAAAATATTCATGCATATAAAAAGCACAAATAATGTCAGACACATGATCAAATCTTAAGGCTTCTGGTACACAGGACCTTGACTCTGATAAGAAGCAGACTGTATTCATAAAGGTGGTGGGAAGAACCTCATCACAATTAGCTCTGGTTATTAGTAACACTGTAGAGCTGTGATAGAAAAACTTGTCCATTTGGTGATGCAGTACCATGTACCCTAGATGACTATGGAAATATCTGCTGGTACATTCTTGTACCCCTGCTGTTGGAAGCATAGGAAAAAGATAGTCTCACAACTTGCTGGGAGTTAAAAGGACATCCCTCCCAACATCAACAATCAAGAGAAATCCATAATTATACATGATGAACAGCTTTGCACATAGCACACGTCAATCAAGTTAAAATCGCGTGGATTGGCCACATCTCGATGGAGACGGGACTACAACCCCGAAAGTTGTAGTCCCGCCTCCTACCCGACTCCTGAATGAAAAACCAGCCCATAGCATCATACAGCGCAGAAAGAGGCCCTTCGGCCCATTGTGTCTGCGCCGGCCATCAAGCCCTGTCTATTCTAATCCCATTTTCCAGCAATTGGTCCGTAGCCTTGTATGCTATGGCGTTTCAATTGCTCATCTAAATGCTTCTTGAATGTTGAGGGTTCCTGCCTCTACCACCCTTTCAGGCAGTGAGTTCCAGATTCTAACCACCCTCTGGGTGAAAAAGTTTTTCCTCAAATCCCCTCTAAACCTCCTGCCCCTTACCTTGAAACTATGCCCCCTGGTTATTGACCCCTCTACTAAAGGGGAAAAGTTCCTTTCTACCCTATCTATGCCACTCATAATTTTGTACACCTCAATCAAGTCCCCCCTCAGCCCTCTCTGCTCTAAGGAAAATAACCCCAGCCTGTCCAGTCTCTCTTCATAGCTGAAGCGCTCCAGCCCAGGTAACATCCTGGTGAATCTCCTCTGCACCCTCTGCAATGCAATCACATCCTTCCTATAGTGTGGCGACCAGAACTGCACACAGTATTCCAGCTGTGGCCTAACTAGCGTTTTGTACAGCTCCATCATAACCTCCCTGCTCTTATATTCTATGCCTCGGCTAATGAAGGCAAGTATCCCATATGCCTTTTTAACCACCTTATCTACCTGTCCTGCTGCCTTCAGGGATCTATGTACATGCACACCAAGGTCCCTCTGATCCTCTGTCCTTTCTAGGGTCCTACCATTCATTGTGTATTCCCTTGCCTCGTTAGTCCTCCCAAAATGCATCACCTCACACTTTTCAGGGTTAAATTCCATTTGCTACTGTTCTGCCCATCTAACCAACCCGTCTATATCGTCCTGTAGCCTGAGGCTTCCCTCCTCACTATTTAACACTCCACCAATTTTTGTGTCATCTGTAAACTTACTGATCATACCTCCTACATTCATATCTAAATCATTAATGTACACTACAAACAGCAAAGGACCCAGCACCGATCCCTGCAGTACACCACTGGACACAGGCTTCCAGTCACAACCTTCGACCATCACCCTCTGCCTCCTGCCACTAAGCCAATTTTGGATCCAATGTGCCAAATTGCCCTGGATCCCATGGGCTCTTACCTTCTTGACCAGTCTCCTATGCGGGACTTTGTCAAAAGCCTTACTGAAGTCCATGTAGACGACATCAACTGCACTACCCTCATCCACACACCTAGTCATCCACTCGAAAAACTCAATCAAATTGGTTAGACATGATCTCCCCCTGACAAAGCCATGCTGACTACCCTTGCCTCTCCAAGTGGAGACTAATTCTGTCCCTCAGAATTTTTTCCAATAATTTCCCTGTTATTATAGATGTTAGGCTCACTGGCCTGCAATTCCCTGGTTTATCCCTACTACCCTTCTTGAATACTGGTACTATGTTAGCTGTTCCAGTCCTCTGGCACCTCCCCTGCAACCAGAGAGGTTCTGAAAATGTGTGTCAGAGCCCCTGCAATCTCCTCCCTTGCCTCACACAGCAGCCTGGGATACATCTCGTCTGGGCCTGGGGATTTATCCACTTTTAAGCCCGCTAAAACCGCTAGTACCTCCTCCCTCTCAATATTAATTTGTTCAAGTATATCACAATCCCCCTGCCTGATTTCTATGCCTACATCATCCTTCTCCATAGTGAACACAGATGCAAAATATTCATTTAAAACCTCACCTACATCTTCTGGCTCTACACACAGATTGCCACTTTGGTCCCTAATGGGCCCTACTCTTTCCCCGGTTATCCTCTTGCCCTTAATATACATATAAAACATCTTGGGATTTTCCTTTATTTTACCCACCAGTATTTTTTCATGCCCCCTCTTCGCTCTCCTAATTTCTTTTTTAAGTACCCCCCTGCACTTTCTATACTCCTCTAGGGCTTCCACTGTTCTAGTCCTAGTCCTTTGTATCTGACATGTCCAGTAAACTTCTCATTTACTTTGTGTCACATTTTAGCCATCTTATGTCAGTATATCCTCTTGAGCAATGCCATAAGAGATCATCTAGTAACTTAAAGATACTGAACTTATGGCTCCTCCCATGGGTCATTGAGTTTATCCAATGCATAATTGAGCTATTGAGACCAGGAAGGTCGCATGTTTGGTCTCTGGTCTGTGCTGACTTTGGTGACCTCAGCCAGTAGAGGTGCTACAAGTAGAATCAGTTTCTCTGAATAAGGGAGGTAAAAATCAACTAGAAGTCCAGCTAATGATTACTATCAAGCAACCTCTGCTTGAAGGGCATGTGTGCCGACATCAGATGTAAATCACAGGGTGAGGTAACCTAATCAGGTGTGCAGGCTGTGCAAATCCAGCCTGCAATGCCACAGTTACATTGGGGGGGGGGGGGGGGAAGAGATGGAGATGTGGGAGAAATGTACCCAACCCCACCATAATGGATGGGACACTGAGATAATGGAATAACTGTGGGAGAGGCAATGAGCTGGTGCAGCAGCAGGATATAAAGCCTGCTGCTGTTGACAGGGACAATGGCCCCATTGGAGAAAGGAACAAAGTTTAAGTTCCTTGGTGGCAGGTAGGCCCAAGAGAAGGGCCTCAAACATCAGAGGCTCTGACGTGGATGTTGTTCTAACAGAAATATGGAGACGACACCGGGTGTATAGGAGTGCAGGTAGGAGACCTGTCTAGTATGTCATGCACACTTTATGGAGGGAGGTGGCTATGACAGTGAGTGTGACTCCTTGGCACTGGACTCCTTTGCCGTACAGGAACCAGCTTAACAATGTCACCAGAGCAGCCAAGGTAAGTAACCTGCTCCCTCTGACACTACCTCTGAGTTTCTTTATATGTGTGGTACTCCTTCATTACCCTCAGCGTGCTCTAGGATTGTACTCTAAACCACTGACTCCTGCTCGCCTCACTCATTCATCTGCTACTTACAAATTCTCTAACGCACTCAACGTGACATGTATGAACACTACTCCCTAACTGACTGTCATTTGTTGCCGTCAGCCCTGGACATATAATTACAGTTCAACACAGAAGGCTATGAGATTCCGCCTAACATTCACTGCTACAATCATATCTTCTTTTTTCTTCTCCGACAGAGGAAGATGGCCAAAAATGCTCACAAATCGAAGGCCACAGTTGGTGGTCCCCCGGGACAAGGCTACTGACCTTACGTGAGGAGTAAGCACTGTAGATCTTGGGAAAAACAGACAGCCAAACACATTGGGGACAGTGACGTAGGAGGGACAGTGACAGCTGCAGGCTTGCCTGGACCACCTGCAGCTTTCCCATGTAATAGTTTATGAGCACAGAGAAACGTGCAAGCAACACAATTAGGCATCTTTAAAAGCTATGGGGGAAACAGTTATGGTAGCCATCTAACCAAAGTAGGATGCCACTGAAGAGCAAGAGGAAGAAAGGGACAAGTGCCCTTCCACCTCTGCCCTACCAATCACATCCTTGCCCAAGCCATCATTCATCCTTTCTCACTCAATAGCCCAGAAAAATCCATCCAAGAAGATCTAGAGCATCACACTTGCATGGCAGCACAGAGGACCACCTCAGAGGACCTGACATGGGTGGCAGAGATTACGGTGGAGTCCAATAACATCCACAGTGCCAATATCTGTGAAGGATTCAACAAACTGAAGCACTGTCTGGAGCAAGTGATGGCACCAGGAACACCTCTAGATGTCCCCCCTTACAAAGAGGCCTCCAGATCAATCAGTATGTCCAATGTGGACACTTTGGTTACTGGCCTTCAGGCTTTGAAAGACCATTTGGAGAGAATGACGACAACTGGTTTCTTAACAGCTTCTGGGTCAACATCTTATAGGGTCTGCATAATCTAACTGATACATTCAGATCTGCCCTTCTGTTGATCAGTGCGCACTCAGATCCAGGACCCAGCTTAAGTAGTGTGGCTAGAGCCCACCTTTATGATGCCATCCTCTCACCTGGTCATGTCTCATTTTGCCTTTCCAGTCAGTCCCCTCCGATGTCTATTCTTTTTGGTAGTAGGATACAAAACCTGCAGTGGCAACACAGACCACTGAAGAGTCCTCCTGAGACTCAAGTCCTGAGTGAAGGACCATTTGTTCCCAAGAAGCTTATGATACCATTGTTCAGCCAAGCTCCACTGGCACTCAGGTACCATGTAGACAGATAATCAATATAGGTTTAAGAACAACACAGAGAATGACAAGGGGGAAACATGATGAGTAAACAAATTACTTGTTGTAAATATATATGTGCAAAAACAATTAGACATTTATATAGTGCCTAGAAAGTAGAAAAAGCTCCCAATGCTTTTCACAGAGGCATAATCTGACAAATTGAATGCTGAACCAAAAAGGAAATATTAGGATGGGGTTTAAGGAGGTCAGGCAATTGGAGAGGCAGAGAGGTTTAGGGAGTGAATTCCAGAGCGGGGGCAAAGATGGCTGAATGCATCACCCCCAGAAGTTTGGGGGGAGGGGGGAAGTGATGAAATGCATAGGAAAATCACTGTGGTATAAATTCTAGTGTTCCACAGTTCATAGTTGCTTGTGTTTGAAGGTCAGTTTAAAACACGACAGAGTTCCTTCTATGCCTCCTTACTGAATTTTTGCCAACTTAAGCAGCCCTCTTTTGATAGATCCGAGGGAGTGGTGTGGTCTGTAGACTCTGATGAAAAGGTACCTCGTTGCTTCATCAATTCAGAAGAACCTGAAACATTAACCAGTCTGTTCTCTCCACAGATGCTGACTGACCTGCTGAGTGTTTCCAGCATTTTCTGTTTTAGTCTCATGCTGACGATACACTTGCACCAATAGGAATACTTCAAATAGATCAGCAAACAAACCAATCCCAATTTTTCTCTGTACATTGTTCTGCAGCTTCATCCAACAAGACCTAGTTTCAAACCAACGCTAATACTTCCCCGATTGTTTAATAAGCAAAAGCAGCACTTGGCACGCTACAATTGATCTCAGGATCTCTGGGGTAAGGAAAGGGGAAAATTAGCTAGGATCCGTCCTTGTGTTTGACTTCCAGTGACTCATGCTGGAAAGTGCACATGTAGATGTAGGGCAAGAACAGGACAGGGCTCAGATCAGTTGTCCTCCACTACTAAGTAGCTTACTGGCACTCACTGTCCAGGTTCACAGATTCTGGGTGGCTACTTGGCGATGTACTTGAGGCAGACCAGTGCTCGTGGAACTGCACTCAAGCAAGAGAGTCAGCACTCTCAGGAGAAGAAAGCAGGGGAAAATAGGCAAAAACAAGTGCAAGGAAAACCTGTAATATATGCCATTATAATAGCGATCACTCCAAAGACAGAACCTCGCGTAACCTTAAAAATGTTTCATTCCAATGTTTATTTTTTTTTTTTTTTAAATAGTGCATATTTATAGTTTTAATAAAATAACCGTCAGGGACGAACAGTGTATGGAAATCAGCCATCTGTGTCACTGCTAATGACTCATTTCATTGGCAGCATGTATGAATTAGCCAACTGGTACCACTTCCCAACGGTAAGTGAGTGGCATACTTCAGGGCTCAAGTAACGCTGCTGGCCTTTTGAAAGAGTACAAAGGGTGCATACCACATAACATGCTCATCTACAAAAAAAATGTTTGCTTACAGATTTAAACAGAGACAAATTTGTGGAATTGAATTGAAGTTTTAGTTCAGTGACGTTAGTGGCTGTATCAGCACAAGAACTCAGGATCCACTTTCATCACCATGGTGTTGCGACGGCAAGTTTGCCCTTTACATGTTGCCAAAGTATTTCTGAACCTAAAAAAACTATAATAAGGTTATAGCAGTGACACTCATTCAAAAAAAAGCAAATTAAAAAAAGGGTCAGTGGTTCCAAACACACCGATTGCCGATATCAATTTTATTCTTCAGATGCAATTTATGAAAAACATGCATCAACAAGTCTCTCTGGGCTGTGTCTGGCATGCAGCTAAGTAAATCCAGAATTCTGGGAATTAATCTGCTAGTAAGCTCTTGTTTAGTGTGGTGGACCTAGTTTATTTCATGAAACCGGCAAGAGCTGGCAGGCAGGAACACATTTCTACTTAGCGGAGATTAAAGTTACAGCGAGCTACAGTTGTTGCCAATAAATAAATACTTTTGCAATCATGTGCAAGTCAGAGCTGATGAAGCTGACCTATTTAAAACAATCTCTTTGTTTGAAGTATTATGAAGACATTTTGCAACAGAAGTTAATTTGAGGCGCAATGCTGTATGTACAGCAAATATTCAGGGACTGTTCCATATATTACTTTTAACTATGGGCTGGATTTTCCCGGGTCCCACCCACATGGCGTGGGGGGGGACTGGGGAGACAGCGGGAAACCCGCAAGTTCGGGTTTCCTGGCACATTAACTCCACAGCGTGCGTGCGGCATGAAGGGTCCCACCCGGAAGCCAACCTGATTGACAGGTTGGCTTCCAGTCGGGCAGGGAACGCGGACCAGAAGGCCACAGGACAAGGTAAGTGCTGGGCCCAGGATGGTCAAAGGCCAGGTGGGGTGGGGGGGTCCGATCCCTGACCCCCAGGCGGTGGGGGTTGAGATCGCTCCCCAGATGGAGGATCCAATCCCTTGGCGGGGGGAGGGGGGGGGGGGTGGTTCCAGGCCGAGGGCTGGGTCGCGTCCCTGGGGGGTCTGATCCCTGACCACAGGGTGGGGGTGGTGCGAGCGGAAGCAGTCCTGCTCCTCCCGGCCCACAAGGATTTCTCCCGAGTCTCAAGCCGCCTCGTTGCAGCCACTGGGAATCCAGAGTCCCGGGATCCCTGGCCGCCTGCAGTAAAACTTGCCTAGCTAGTTAAAGTAGAGGCTTCAGGCCTCATTATAAATGTTTAAATTGCCAACCCGCCTCCTGGCAGCTGGGTGAAAGTGGGTGGGTTGGGGTCGCGTTCGCGTTTTGCATTTGTATAACTTACACTTCCCCCTACGCCTCCAACCCACCTGTTTTTACCTCTGAAAATTCCAGCCTGTGTCTTTACTGTATAAATTGCAGGGTCTAAGCCGACAGGGATATTATAAATTAACAAATGACCCCAAATGATTTAACAAGTTAATCAGAAGTGAAGAGGAAAAATTATCTTCAAAAATCTTCTAGAAAGGTGAAGGGGTTCCCTGGGGTGAATAGAAGAACATGCAGAAACTGGTTACAAGGATGGTCAGGGGGCAAAGACCTGGAGAAAAGCATAACTGCAGGCACAAAATATTACAGCAAGAAGTTCTTTCAGTGCTAGAACAGTAAGCGGGCAGTCAGAGAAGATGTGAAAAACTTTTGGTTACTTACAGGTCGGAAACTGAGGATGAACACAAGATAGCTATAGTAAATGTTTACCTCCTCTGGGTATTCGTTAGTGAAGACAGGAATTATATGCCCTCCTTAAAGAGTGATAAGACAAGTAAAATCAACAACTTGAACATAAATGAGGTGGAATTCCTAAAAGACTAAAAGAGTTCAAAACAAAGACGCCCTAGGGATAGATGGCATTTCTCATCAAGTACTAACAGACAAGGAATCAAATTTATTAGGTAATGACATCCTTGTGGGTCAATTAACACTAGCTCCCTGTTTGCATTCGATACATTCATGGGTTCAGTGGCGTCAATCACTTGAGTCTATTATTTTAAATGAGAGTTGACTCACACTGCCTTATACCTAAATAACAACAGAAAATGCTGGAAAAACTCAGCAGGCCAGGCAACATCCGTGGAGAGAAATTAGAGTGACGTTTCGGGTCTAACCCTTTTTCAAACTGGAAAGGAAATAAAATAGATCGAAGGCAGGGCTGCGATAGAACAAAAGAAGTAAAAGAGACATTAAGAGGTATTCAAAACCAGACGAGATGGTAATAGGACAGTGGAGACAAAAGACGGCTCAGATTAGGTGTGAAGTATACTGGCAGGATGGGAGACAGCTGCCGTGTGGGAGAGAGAGAAAAAAAAGGAAGGGGGGGGGAGGAAGGGAAGATCCAAAACAAAGGGGTGGAAAAAAAATAAGTAAAAATGTAACAGGGGCCAAGGTTATGATCTGAAATTGTTGAACTCGATATTGTGTCCGGAAGGCTGCAAAGTGCCTAATCGGAAGATGAGGTGCTGTTCCTTGAGTTTACGTTGAGCTTCCATGGAACAATGCAAGAGGCCAAGGACGGTGAGGTCCGAGTGGGAATGGAGTGGTGAATTAAAATGACGCAACCGGAAGCTCAGGGTCACCCTTATGGACTGAACGGAGGTGTTCCGCAAAGCGGTCACCCAATCTGCGTTTGGTCTCCCCAATGTAGAGGAGACCGCATCGTGAGCAGCGAATACAGTATACTAGATTGCAAGAAGTACAAGTAAATCGCTGTTTCACCTGGAAGGGGTGTTTGGGGCCCTGGACAGTGGGAAGGGGGGAGGTATAGGGGCAGGTGTTACATCTCCAGGTGTCAGGCGAAGGGGAAGGGCTGTTGTGGGTGATAGAGGAGTGGACTAGGGTGTCTCAGAGGGAGCGGTCCCTACGGAATGCTGAAAGGGGAGGGGAGGGGAAGATGCGTTTGGTGGTGGAATCACTTTGGAGGTAGCAGAAATGGCGGAGGATGATCCGTTGGATGTGGAGGCTGGTGGGGTGAAAGGTGAGGACAAGGGGAGGGAGGGGCAGGGGTGAGGGCAGAAGTGCGGGAGATAGAACGGACACGGTCGAGGGCTGTGTCAACCACTGTAGAGGGGAATCCTCAGTTGCGGAAAAAGGAAGACATGTCAGAAGCACTGGTGTGGAAGGTGGCATCGTCGGAGCTGATACGGCGGAGACGGAGAAACTGGGAGAATGGAATAGAGTCCTTACAGGAGGCGGGGTGGGAGGAAGTGTAGTCCAAGTAGCTGTGGGAGTCAGTGGGCTTGTAGTGAATATTGGTCGATAACCTATCCCCAGAGATGGAGACGGAGAAGTCAAGGAAGGGAAGGGAAGAGTCAGAGATGGACCATGTGAAGGTGAGAGAAGGGTGGAAATTGGAGGCAAAGTGAATGAAATTGTCTTATACCTACTTGTATGCTAGTGGGAACTGGGGATGTAACATTGTGATTGGAACTGGATCTCGGTGGGGGGAGGCTTTAAGTCCCTCCAACAGGTGGAAAGGGGCGGTAACGCTATTCAGTTGGAGGTGGTGGATTTACAGTCCCGCAGCCGGCCTTTCACTGGGCGGCTGAGGAGTCAGCGTCACATAATGAATGTTGGATCCCGATGCCATTTTAACAGCCTGCTGGGCAGAGTGGACATTCCATTCAGTAAAACCTGGTAGTACAGCAAAAGAGGCCTGAAAAGGCAAGTTTTCTGGACTAGGAAGAGCAAGAGCACCACTGCTGCATCAGGCTCCACTGGCCAGCCAGCCAGCCCCCCCCCCCCCCAAACCCGATGATTAAAATCCACCCCTTTGTCTTTCACATGTCTAGTTCTTGAAAAGGTAGTCCGAGTTTCCATTAGATGTGGTGAGACTTGATTTCAATCAATCATTTATTTGCTTTACACCACAGTACAATTTACAGATTAACTGTTATAATCCCTTAGTTCAATCCCAATAAAGCTAACCTTTGCATAATGACATAAAAGTCATGGACACACACTACATGACCCTACTTTAGTGGGTCATTTCACTTAACTTAAAACAGAATAACCCCTTTGTATCCTGGCTTTTTGAGTCTGCCTTTTAAGGGGGGGCCTTTCTGTCTCGTGTTGTAAAAGTTTTTTTTTCTCAGGTGTCTTACATTCTTCTTTATTCCTCACTGTTCACAGTTAGAAAGAAATCAGAAACCTTCTAGTCTGCTTCTAAGGAATACTTAACCTGAGAATGCTCAATATGGACACTGGGTACCTGAAAAGGAAAGTGTTTAATAGTCCAGCATCAACATCCTCACCCTGATGAACGCACAATTTTTTAAAAAACTCACAGGTTCTTCCTTTAGGTGTCTTAGAAGCTTACAAAACAAGACCATTTTTATAAAAAGTAATTAAAGGCAAACAACAATAACTGCAATTACTATAATAACTGTACTCCACTAAAACAGTGAGGAATAAAGTCTCGCCAACAAAAGTTTTGGGTGCAATACCCATTGCTCACTGCTCCTTATCCAACAGCTAAAACAAAACTGCTTCTCCACAAGAGTCCTGATGACTCCAAAGACAGCCTTAGTGAATGTCTAGTGTGGTTACAGCATTATACAAATCCAACCATAATAATCACCAAAATAAATGTGCGCTGAGGAAAATATCACCCTCAGACTGCAGAGCCTGGCAAGTCAATGCAAGGCCTTGCCAAATGTCAAAAAAATCCAAATGAACAGCCATCTGCTGCTGCGGATATTTAGACACATGAACAGATGAGATATGCGATTATCTGTCAAATCTGATTCACATCCTACATCCTTTGGTGTGGCCCAAACCTTCCAAATGATTATGAACCAAAAGAGCTTCACACTGGAGGCAGGGATAGGGTCTGTGAGACACTTCATAGAAACCAGGCATCCTGTTGCTATGATAAAATTCCAAACAATCTGAGCTTGAAATGCAAACGGGCTGTGTCATAATAAGGCCAAGACCACACAAGGTAACTTTCCATTCAAAAGAAAATCCTGAAGGATTTCCTTTTCCTGTGTCACAAAACACATTTTTGATTTCCTCAGCTTCCCCTGGTGCTACTCAGCATTACAGTGAACAGCAGCCTTCCTCTAAAAACAGACAAGTCATCCGTTGGTTAGCTGAACACTTAACTGCTCCCACTCAAAAGAATTGAAAAATTATTCAACTGCAGTAATTAGCCAAAAATTCCATGTCCTTTGCTGCTTTCAAAATATGTATATGGCTTTTATTAGAATATACATTATTTTTGCATATTTAACAGATTATAAAGCTCAAGATTTTTACTTCATAATATAGTCCAAATAAACCAACGTCATATTTCTGTTTTTCGCTCTTGGGGACAGAATTGCTACTGTAACCCTGAAAGAGTTTTAAATCACCACAGCACGCTGGGGTCATTCATTTTTATCTGGGAGCTCGGAATAGATTTATCGCATAACCGAGCACTCTAATATTAATGTAAAACTGTCCCAGTGGTAGTCATGCTGCGATATTTCTATTCAGATTTTGCATGCTCCAGAGACCAAAGCCATCAAAGCAACTGTACAACCTCCGTCATGTTTCAGGATTATTTTTTGACTATTTTCTACAGAAACTGGAGTTTATTCATCCTGCCTTGAATGCCCCTCTCCCGCTCCCCTCCAGGAAGGCTTAGAGGTCTGAAGTTGTGCATTCTTCATCTCTTGCTTGGTGCTATGCCCTGCTTCTCTCTGGGCACAGATGGCACTTAAGACAAGCAATTAAGTAATTTGCAAAAGAAATTGGCTGAACAGTGTAGTTAAAAAGTTGCATAGAGGTTTCCTGCTGGTTCGGCTGCTTGTGCTAGTTTTACACCAGCTTTATATCAATGCTTGCATCAAAAGACATGTGAATGAGCATACCCAGGAAACTTCCATGTACATCCTGCTAGAGACCAATGGTGGATGTAATACTTTTTAAAAAATGCAACAACAGTCTAAATCAGAGAACATTCTGGCCATTTCTGTACAAATGACACAGAATTTCCTGGAAAGTTTCAGTGTAACTACGACATAAGAGTGGCGGTGTGTTGTTTTTTCCCCCCGAGGAAATTTGAGTGTATCTGATAGATGGTCATTCTGAATAATTAAGACTTCAATAATGTTAACAATGGCTTTTTGACACTAGTGTTGGATACTGCCCAAACGTGACACTCTGGTGAAGGTGTGTAAATTAATCTTTGTTAATGGATACAGCAGTGGACCCGCTGCCATAGCAGTTGCATGTAGAAATGAGAAGCTAAACCAGAAAGAAGTGACTCTCCAGTTATCTTGAAAATGTCAGGGATCTCAACTGAGTTTAAACCCAGATTTAACTGATATTTACACTTCCTTCCCCTTATTATGCAAGTTTTGATTGTTCTTACCAGACCACTGAATGGTACGGCACTGCTGCGGGTGAAGCATCAGTGCTCCATTTCACACTCCACACATGCAAGTTTCCTGATTTTACAAAAAGTCCAATAAACAGCAATACACACATATAGCAAGTTTTTCTTTTCTGAGGGGAATACACCATTTTCAAAACAGCTCAAAAGTATTTACATCTACAGTTGTAATACAAATGGGCATTGCTGCTTTTGTGCTCATTTTACGCCAGTTTTTACATTCCGACAGACAAATGAGCTCCTCAGGAAATTTTGGCATAGATTCCCATCAGCACAGAAACCAATGTAAATTTTGGCGTAATTTCTGCGTAGGTGAATTCCAGGAAATTTGGAGCCACACCTCTTTGTATATAAATATAATGAGACATTTTTATCATAGCAGCACCATCCCATTACAAGCCGAGTAAATAAAACTAAAAACTGTTAAACTAGACTGCTCATTTTTGCATATTTACTACTTTGGGCACAAGGAATCCACGTTTCCAATTGAAACAGCCATTTGCAAATAAAAAAACATCAGTCAAATATTTCCGCTACCACTACCTTATTCATTTCCCATCCATGTCCTACTTCTTAATATCTTTATTTCCACTCCTGTACAACCTGTTTGGCTAGGACTCTTTGCTTCTTTTGGATGGTGTCATTTTCTGCAAGTCCCAGGCCCAGAACATGATCCCTAAGCCAACAGAAACTGACACTGGGACCTTTGCCAAAAGTTTACATCACAGACAAAATATTTCTCGCAACAATAATGATGAGGTCATTGGGAATTTCTTTTAAAATATCTGAAATTAATTCAAATTCAAATTTGACACACATTATATTTGGTCCCAGCATGTCTCAATAAATGGAAAGTTGGACACAGGTTCTTGGGTGGATGTGTGAAATTTAAGGAGGTAACAATCTCATGGGTTTTCAGGGTGTTTAGCCATCTCAACATGCTGGGATGTTCATCTCTTATTCAAGCATTTTTGCCATTTTGCTTTAATGGATTGACATCTGGAGTTAAACATACCAAAAATCAATTCCAATATTTATTTGTGGTACTATTGGTGAAAGAAAAATGGAAGAAAGAACAAAAAAATCAGATGAAGCTTGCAGCTGCATATTATTAAAAACTAGAGATAAACATTGAGGCCTAGAAATTCAGTATAGCCACTTTTGGGGCGGTAAAGTCGGGCGGGCGCTAAAGTTTGCGCCCGTCGGAAAGTGGAGGCCACTTCGCCGATATTCAGTAGCTTTGGCCAAGGAGTTTGCTCGAGCGCTAAAACTGGCGTTGCACCCCTATCTTTAGGCGCTAAGCCGGCGGTGCAGACTGATACCGCCGAGGCCGGGCGCAGCGCAGGTGCGGTCATGTTTTGATTGACAGCAGACACCCTGGCGCCGGCCAGCTCTTAAAGGGGGAAGGGTCGACTTGGTCTGCTGCCACGCCCTGGATACTGCAGCCCTCCAGCTAGGCCTAAACACTGCTGCTGGAGAGAAATAGTGCCAGCAACGATGCAGAGGGCCCGTGAGCGAGCGCAGCGCTTCTCTGCCCATGATTTGAAGGTGCTGCTTAGGGGTTTGGAGAAGAGAAGAGATATCTTGTGCCCGGACAGTGGCAAGAAGGCTCCCAAGAGGCTGTACAGGAGAGCCTGGAGGGAAATCGCCCAGAGGGTCACAGCCAACAGCGATGTCCCCAGGACTGGTGACCAATGCCGGAAAAAGTTTAACGACCTCACTCGGTTGGTCAGGGTGAGTACCCTTTCCATTGTCCTCCTCATCCTTGCATGTGCACCTCACATTATGGGCAAAGGGACCTCAAAGGCCTAATGGCCAGCCCTCCTCCAGCAGCTATGGCACTGGCATGAACATCAATAGCACTTTCTGCACTTTACACACTGGCCAAGCTATTCGACCATGGGAGGCAGTGCACACAACAACAGGGCACCACACTGGCCAAGCTATTCCACCATGGGAGGCAGTGCACACAACAACAGGGCACCACACTGTACTTAGAGGCCGTCCTTTCTCTTGCAGGCCAAGCTGGCCCAGAATCTGAAGAGCCGGACTGTCACCGGGGGAGGCCGTGCCCAGTTCCAGGAGCTCAGTGACCTGGAGGAGCGCGTGGGTCGACTCATGGGTGCCCGGGTAATTGGCCCCGTTGCAATTGGAGATGCCGACCCTGTGCTGGGCCCCAATGGTAAGGACATGAGCGTTTGGACCTCTCTCGTTCCCCTTGCGCTTCAGATCTACATCCTTTGCCACTGTCCGACCAATGCGCATAATGCCACCACTCATGCCTCCCTCGCTGACGCCCTGTCCTCACTCTAAAGCTACACTTGTGCCTTCCTGCTTTCAGCTGGTGAGGAGGAGGTCCCTGAGGCTGCGAGTGTCAGTCCCTCGGAAGAGGAGGACGACGAGGAGCAAGAGGAAGGCGGCACATCGGGGGAACCCTCATCCGCGCCAGGGGATGGCAATGGAGGGGACACGTCTTGCCTGGAGGAGAGCCAGGGGGAAGTGTTGCAGGGGGGTGTAGCTCCTGTGCCCAGTGGCGTCCAGCCACGCGGGAAGGGTCGGCCAGCTCGGCGGCCTTCTTCCCCAGAAAGAGAGTCCGGCCTCCAGTCCAGAGACGGTCCTCGCCCAGGAGGTGCGCCTCCTTGATCAAATGTCCGCGGACTCGGATCGTCGGCACACCGAGTTCATGGGGGTTGTGGGACGGTTGCCTGAGGCCATTGAGTCCCTGGCTCATAGTGTGGCCGATTTCAGGGCCTCACAGGCCAGGGGTTTAGAAGAACTCGCGGCAGCACAGGCCAGGGGTCACGAACAATTCGGGGCAGCACAGGCCAGGGGTCACGAACAATTCGGGGCAGCACAGGCCAGGGGTCACGAAGAATTCAGGGCATCACAGGACGCTAGTCGGGCCGATTTCAGGGCAGCATAGGCAGCGAGTGCAGAGTTGATGAGTGGTGCCGTGCAGTCACTGGCTGGTCTGATGCGGGCACAGACCAGGGCAGTACGGGCACTCACTGCTGCCACACTCGCTGTGTCACGCACGCATCGCCAGGGCACCCGCCGCGCTGCTGCAGCACAGCGGTCTGGGCTTCACCAGATTGCTGCGCTTGCTGCAGTGCCAGCCCGGCCGACTGCCAGTGTCTCTGGCGACCAGCGAGCGCCTGGCATCAGCCAGCTTGCCCCCATTGCTGCAGCCGCCACTGCCACTCCCCCAGCAAAGCTGCGACGAGCTGCTGGAGACTCTGATGCTGCCCAGCCACAGCTGCAGCAGTCAGCAGCCGGCCCCTCCAGGGCCGGAGCTCGTCTAGGCCGACCCCCAAGGGCATCTGCCGTCACACAATGTGCCCCTCAGGAGCCTTCCCCCAGCCTTGCAGCACCCACAGGGCCCAGGTTGAGGCAGAGCAGCAGGTCGGCCAGGGGCCGGAAAAGCCTGGACAAGGACTCGCCCTCTCGGCACACAAAGTAGAGTGTGTTGCCAAATGTTTTTTTATATGGGGGTGTTTGTGTTCTGTATGGGGGGGTTTGTCTTGGTAAGGCTGAGGATGAAGGCCATTTGGATGGACAAGTTTTGTTATTCCTCCCCAGGTTGTGGGAGTGAGATATGTTTTTGACTGTTTTTTGGGGGTCTTGTCTGTTTTTGGGTTTCATGTGGGAAGGGCCCTGAGTTTGTTAAATAAAGCTTTTTATTTATTCAGCTTGTCCATGTGTGATGTTTCAAGTGGTTGTTGCGTTAACCGGCTGAGGGTTTGCGGAGCGGCTGCATTCAGGTGCGTTCATTGCCACAAGCCATTCCCTGACAGGGGGCCTAGAAGTGTCGTTCAATAAGCCGCCGACGGACGGCCCTTGGACCTTGTGGCTCCCTCCTGGGCTGGTACTCCTCCTCCTCCTCCTCATGGTCCTCCTGCTCGTCCTCCTGAGGTGGTGGTCCAACGTGAGGTGGCAGTGCCCGAGTCCTGCGGATAGCCAGGTTGTGCAGCATGCAGCAAACGACGACGAACTGGGAGACTCTATCCAGCGAATACTGTAGAGATCCGCCGGAACGATCCAGGCAGCGGAACCGTTGCTTGAGGACGCCAATCGTTTGCTCTATGATGTTCCTTGTGGCTTGATGGCTTTCGTTGTATGCCTCCTCAGCAGGGGTCCTGGGCGCGCGGAGCGGGGTCATGAGCCATGTACACAAAGGATAGCCTTTGTCCCCGATAAGCCATCCTCTTGGGGGAGGCTGTGCCTGGAACATGTCAGCCACAGTAGTCTGGCGCAGGATAAATGCATCGTGGCTGCTTCCTGGAAAGCGGGCATTGACAGCTAGGATGCGCTGCCTGTGGTCACACACCAGCTGTACATTGAGGGAATGGTAGCCCTTCCGGTTGCGGTAATCCTCGGCATTGTCGATAGGTGCCCGCATAGCCACATGCGTGCAGTCAATGGCGCCCTGCACCATGGGGAAGTCGGCGATCCTCGCAAATCCGACTGCACGCTGCTCCTGCCTCTCTAGGGTCATGGGGAAGGAGATGAATTGGTGTCTCCTTGCGAAAAGGGCATCGGTGACCTGCCGGATGCAGCGATGCACGGCGAACTGGGAGATGTTCGCTATGTCCCCAGCAGCGGCTTGGAAGGAGCCGCTTGCATAAAAGTTCAGAGCCACCGTGACCTTCACTTCCACTGACAGAGACGTCCTGCACATCAGCTGTGGATGCAGATCTCTGTGAAGCAGCTGGCAGATCTCTGCAACCACCCCCCTTCTGAAGCGCAGCCTCTTAACACAATGCGCGGCAATCATGGTGAGATAGGACACCTGCTGGCGGTATTCCCTGAGTGGGTAAGGCCTACATTGCCAACGCCTGATGGCCCCTCTGCGTCTAGGCATGGCTGCCCCTCTCACACAGCGTCTGCGAGCCCTTCGCACATAATGCTAGAACTGAGGGTTGGAACCCCATGCAGCCCCCATAATATACTTGCAAACAGTGAAATCACAATGAGACAAATTTGCAAGCTCTGGCCAGAAGCCAAAAATACCTCTCCTATGTTGGCTCAATTCAGTAAGGTCTCTTCCTTGGTCTCTGTCCAGAAATCCGTAGCACTAAAGTCATTGCAGCAAAATGGCTGCCCTTTATAGTTCAGTCTAAGTGCCCTTTAATTAGCGCTCCCCAAGGCCCGCAGGGCCTCTGCTGCGTTCCACTTCACAGTTCTTAACAGCGCCACGCCCACATTGGGCGGGCGCCACTGAAGTTCCGGTTTGGGGCGCTCAAACGGCGTTGCACGACGAAATGACGTCATAAGCTGCACGCGCAGCTGAGCGCGCGCAAACACTTTGCGCCGGCGCTAAATGTCAACTGAAGTTGAGCGTAGGCGCAGATCGGTCTGCGCCCGGGCGCTAAGTGCCTAGCGCTCGAAATCTACCCCTCTTATGGCGCTAACGGCTGGCGAACGCAACTGAATTGCTAGGCCTGAATGTTTGACCAGTTGTTTGAGTATAGCACAGTTCTCCACAGACCTCTCACATAAGATCATTTATCTAAGAAAATTAAAAATACCATTACTTAATTTTTAACAACTTTATCATCCTGGATGCCTCAGTTGGTAAAGCTAGTGAGTAACTAAGGGCTGGATTTTACGAACCTCAGCGGTTCCGTGGCGGGCGACGTCCTTGGCAGGTCCTGACCCTGTTGCTGTCTCCATCCCGGCCTCTGAAATGAATTTTCCATGATTGGGCGCCCAGCGCATTTCCCAGCCAATTAGAGGAAGTGGGTCTGGTGACATCATTTGATGACTTGTCATCAGCTGGTTTCCTTAAAGGGACCACGGCCAACCTTCTTTTGACATTTGTGCTGTCAGTGTTCTACAGCATTGAGTTGCTGCAAACACTGACAAGCACTGCAGAAAGGTGGACGATTGCACCCAGGCTCTCCAATGACTCCCTCCATATGCTTATGGAAGGAGTTACAGCATGCAGGGAGGTTCTTTTCCCTTCCAATGGGTGGAAGAGACCTCCTCAGGAGACCAGCACAGCCTGGTTGCACATTGCACAGGAGAGCACAAGCAGGGATGTGGTCAGGAAGACCTGGCTGCAGGGCATCAAATGTTTCAATGATCTCAGTAGAACAGGAAACGTTAGTAGAAAGCCACACTCAACCCCATCCTGCAGTGCCTCTCATCACATCCCCATCACTCTGCCTTCCCTACCCTACTCACACCAACTTACCTTGCACCTCTATCCATTCCTCTCTATCTACATCATCACATTCCCATCTCACTAGCTACCCCTCACACTCACCCTCATCCTAGTACAATCATACCAACTAACAACACACGAGGGTAGGCACTTGTGTGCACCTTTGGAAGTGGCTTAGTGAGTTGCAGTGAATGGAGGGACATAATGGTATCCCCCGCAATGGTGACGTGTGTGAAAGGAATGGCTTGGGCATTGTAGGGATGCTTTATGGTGTGGTGTGGTGTCAACCTAGTGCATCATGTGGCAGCCAGAGTGTACAGCATCAAGTGAAGTAAATCTGGCCATGGTGAGGCCATCGCTGGCCTCCTAGGCAGCAATGTGATCGGGTGCTGATGCTATGTGTAGCATCAGTTGATTGCGGAGAAGGTTGATGTTGTTGTTGGTGCTGCTGGTGTGCTTGATGCTGCTGGTGTTGGGACTGATCGTGGTGGGATTCTGAGGACCAAGGTGAGAAAGTTTCAAGGGCACCTATGCTGTTGGAATAGATGGCAGGTGAAGTAGAGATGACAGAAGCGATCTGTCAATGGCGGGAGAGGTAATGAGGTCAGACTAGACAGAGGCTAATTAGGTCAGACTAGACGGGGACTTGTGTAAAGACTTGCAGCATCCTAAATCTGTAGTGGAAATGCAGTTTAGAGAAGCTAGTGGTTAAAGGAACATTTCTCAATCAGCTAGGAGCTTTGACTTGGCATCTGAAGCTGTCAACTCATCAGCTCATTCAATGGCCACTGACCTCCCACCTCAGCTTCACAGACGAGGTCTAGGCACAGTTTGAAACCACTGGGCGACCTCTCAAATCTAAAGCTGGGAAAAAAAACCATTGATTAAGTGGCTGTAAACAAGCCACTAATGATTTTAATTGCCTCCCCCGCCACTGCGTGTCAGGTCTGCTCAGCGCTGACAGACCAGACATTTGGTAAAGGCGCATGGCGGCGGGTTCACAGCGGGGTCCCGACCCACTGGGGAAAAAAACTTTCCCACCCAACCCGCCACCGATCACACCTGCACAGGAAGACGGATTATTATCTGAACGGCAATAGATTAGGAAAAGGGGAAGTGCAACGAGACCTGGGTGTCCTTGCGCACCAGGCGGTTAAGGCGGCAAATGGTATGTTGGCCTTCATAGCAAGAGGATTCGAGTACAGGAGCAAGGATGTCTTGCTGCAGTTGTACAGGGCCTTGGTGAGACCACATCTGGAGTATTGTGTGCAGTTTTGGTCGCCTTATCTGAGGAAGGATGTTCTTGCCATGGAGGGAGTGCAGCAAAGATTTACCAGACTTGATACCCGAGATGGCAGGAATGACATATGAAGAGAGATTGGGTCGATTAGGCTTATATTCGCTAGAGTTTAGAAGAATGAGAGGGGATCTCATTGAAACTTATAAAATTCTAACAGGACTAGACAGACTAGATGCAGGAAGGATGTTCCCGATGGCAGGGGGGTCCAGAACCAGAGGTCACAGTCAAAGGATAAGGGGTAAGCCATTTAGGACTGAGATGAGGAGAAATTTCTTCACCCAGAGGAGTGGTGAACCTGTGGAATTCTCTACCATAGAAGGCAGTAGAGGCCAATTCATTAAATATATTCAAGAAGGAGTTGGATATATTTCTTAAGGCTAAAGGGATCAAGGGATATGGGGAGAAAGCAGGGACAGGGTACTGAATTTGGATGATCAGCCATGATCTCATTAAATGGTGGAACAGGCTCAAGGGGCCGAATAGCCTACTCCTGCTCCTATCTTTTATGTTTCTATGTTTCTATGACCCCCTGCAAAATCCAGCCCTAAGTTACATGAGCAGGAGGCTCCAGGTTAAATCCCTGGCCTGTGCTGAGTTAGCTAATTTCAGCCAGGGTGACAGTAGGAGTACTGCAATTGGCTTCTGCACTGCTAAGGAAGCTAATTTTTTTTAACAACGATCGTGCTCTTCAAGAATTCTTATTGGAAGTGGGCTTTTGTTGGCATTGGGTGAGAACACGATTGGGCTGGGCGGGGCAGCCTTGTGGTCGAACAGCCTGTTGACACTCCCCCGTCACAGTTCACACATGAAGCATGGCCACTTGGGTGAGTTACCAGATGGTGCTTGGCATCTGTGGAACGTTAGGCCAACAAGGAACGCACTCCAGCAAACCTGGTTCAGCAATTTAACGTTTAAACGTCTCTCTGTACAAGTACTGTAACAGGATTCCAAGTGATGACATTGTCTGGGAAGGTTTCCACAGGTAGAAGTGCTGTATGGAGCTTTGCCGCTGGCATGGTGTGTGTGGACTTTTTGGATCAATACAGAATGCTGGAGCACAGCCGTTACTGGAATGAACTCTCGTGTTACTGGGATAAATCTGGAAATCGTTCAGGAGAGGAACAGGGGTTAAAAAGGAGAAAAGATCAGCAAGAGAAAGAACACTGCTTTTATAAAGTTTCACTTATCAGAGATTTACTGGGTGTTACTTTGGAAAGACCATTGGAATATTTTACTGCAAAAGCTTTTCTGGCAGCATACTACTCACGTTAATTCAGTTAATAGCAACCTGCCGCCCCCACCCCCCACCTCCCCAATGTACAGCTGAATTAATATTTAGAGTGAATGTTAATGCAAGTATGTAACTGCTCTGACAATTACCAAAATCAGAGGGGAGCTAACTTTCATGCAGAAATATTCCAGCTAGGATTTTATAACACTTAGAGTAAAATGAAGCCCCTTGATCAAGAGTTTCATTGTAGATATATATTATTTAACTGGTAAAATATTTTGAAGTTTTTTTTTCTCTAAACCACTTTCATGATTCTCAAGAAAAGGTTTACCTAAAACAGCACTGGGACGAATACAAGCCTTCAGCCAGTTCTGTGGCTGCAACATCACTAGGTATTGTAGGAGTCTACGTACTCCTGGCAAAAAATACTGAACTCGGAGAGGTTCAACAGAAAAGGTTTAATTGTTGAGGCTGCATGCTGAACACAAAATGGAGTCAGAGACTACACAAAGTACGACTGTCTTTCCCTAGTGCACAGCTTCGACTGCCCCTCCCCCGCTCTGGGCTTAACTATGTTGCAGATCGAGCTTCTTAAAGGCATGACGCCTGATTTATAGTCTACGGACCGGAAAGCGGATTGTGTCCGTTCTGTGATCGGTACGCCACACAGCTCCCCCCAGAATCCACTAGTAGGGAGTGTACGAACCGGCGTGGCGGCTTGATGGCACGGCCAGAACGGCTCTTGGCAGTTGGTGTCGGGAGCGGGGTGGTCGGACACGTCGGGCTCTTAGGCGGTCTGCCCCGCGGCGGGGGTTGGCCCACTTGAACGGGTTCGTCGGGCTCTAGGTGCGCCAGCTTGAGCCGGTCGACCGACACCTTGTCAGTTCTGCCGCCCACTTCGAGGAGGAAGTACTTGTTCCCCGTCTGGAGTACCTTGTAGGGTCCGTCGTATGGGGGCCGTAGAGGTCCTCGGTGGGCGTCATGGCGCACGAAAACAAATTTGGCCATGTGCAGGCTAGGTGGTACGCGGGTTGCTGGTTCGCCGTGCCGGCCGGTGGGTACAGGAGCAAACTGTTGTGCTCGGTTGGCGAAAGCGCGGCGTTGCTGGTCAGCCAACCAGGGGGTCGTGGCGGTGGGCAGGGGTACGCGCAGCGGCTGGCCGTACACGAGTTCCGCCGCCGAGGCTTACAGGTCTTCCTTGACCGCGGAGCGTAGGCCGAGTAGCACCCACGGGAGGCGGTCGATCCAAGCCTCGTCCTCGAGGCTGGCGCAGAGGGACGCCTTCATGGACCTGTGGAAACGCTCGCACAGTCCGTTGGCTTGGGGGTGGTAAGCCGTGGTGCGGTGAACGGCCACCCCGAGGTTTCGGGCGATGGCGGCCCACAGATCAGAGGTGAACTGCGGGCCTCTATCCGACGTCATGTCGGAGGGGACGCCGAACCGAGCGACCCAGGTACCGATGAACGCCCTAGCGATGTCGGCGGTGGTGGTGGACGTCAGTAGAATGGCCTCGGGCCAGCGGGTGGTACGGTCCACGATTGTCAGCAGGTGCGTGTGACCTTGTGATGGCGGCAGGGGGCCGACGTGGACGTGGTCGAACCTTCTTTCTGGCACGGTGAACTCCTCGAGTGGGGCTTTGACGTGCTGGTGGATTTTGGCATGCTGGCAAGCTATGCAGGATCTGGCCCAGACGTGCACATCTTTGCGCAGGCCGCGCCAGACAAATCGGTTGGCCACCAGTCTAATGGACGCGCGGGTGCCGGGGTGTGAGAGGCCGTGGACGATGTCGAACACCCGTTTTCGCCAGGACGCCGTGACTACGGGGCGGGGTTGCGCCAAGGAGGTGTCACATTTGACTGACGGCGGACGGGCCGCAGGCGACGTCGGTCAGTCGCAGCCCTGGGAGGGTTGTGGGCGCAGAGAGCAGATCGGGGTCGGTGCGGTGCTCCGCTGCCAGTTGAGCATAGTCCACTGCCAGGTGGGCACCGTGGACGGCGGGGCGGGGCGGGATAGGCAGTCCGCCACCACGTGGTCTCGACCGGAGACATGCCGGATGTCCGTGGTGAATTTGGACACCACGGCGAGCTGGCGTTGTTGCCTGGCTGACCACGGGTCCGCAGATTTCGCCATCGCGAATGTCAGGGGTTTGTGGTCGACAAACGCGGTGAAGGGGCGGCCCTCCAGAAGAAATCTAAAATGGCGGACTGCCACAGTGCGAGGAGCTCGCGGTCAAAGGCGCTGTATTTGGCCTCCGGGGGGCGCAGTTGGCGGCTGAAAAAGGCCAGCGGTTGCCAGGCCCCGTCGACCCACTGTTCATACACGGCGCCAACCGCGTGGTCGGAGGCGTCCGTGGTGAGGGCCACCCTGGCGTTGGGCTGTGGGTGAGCGAGCATGGTGGCGTCGGCGAGTGCCTTTTTGGTCGAGTCGAAAGCGGTCAACATGTCCGCCGACCACTCGATCGCCATTCTGTCTTTCTTACCCCGGAGGGCTTCGTATAGGGGCCGCATGAGGGAGGCCGCTCCGGGAATGAAGCGGTTGTAAAAGTTGATCATCCCCAAGAACTCCTGGAGGCCTTTGATGGTGGTAGGCCAGGGGAACTGCTGGACGGCTTGCACCTTGGCGGGCAGGGGAATGGCTCCGTCCTGCGTGATGTGGTGGCCGAGGAATTCGATCCTGCTGAGGCCGAATTGGCACTTGGCTGGGCTGATGATGAGCCCGTGCTCACTGAGCCGCTGGAACAGGGTGCGGAGGTGCTCGATGTGTTCCTGCTTGGAGGAACTAGCTACCAGGATGTCATCCAGGTAGACAAAGAGGAACTTCAGGTCCCGGAGGACCGAGTCCATGAGCTGCTGGAAGGCCTGGGCCGCGTTTTTGAGGCCGAAGGGCATTCGGAGGAACTCGAATAGCCCAAAAGGGGTGATTATGGCCGTCTTGGGAACGTCCGTGGGGTGGACTGGCACCTGATGGTAACCGCGCACCAAGTCGACTTTGGAGAAGACGGAGCGGCCGGCCAGTCTGGCCGAGAAGTCTTGAATGTGCGGTATGGGGTACCGATCCGGCGTGGTGGCGTCGTTTAGGCGCCGGTAGTCCCCGCAGGGGCGCCATCCCCCGTCGGGTTTGGTGATGATGTGGAGTGGGGAGGCCCAGGGGCTGTTGGAGCGGCGGATGATGCCAAGCTGTTCCATTGTGGCGAACTCGGCCCGCGCGATCTCCAGCTTGGCCGGGTCCAGCCTGCGGGCGTGGGCATACACCAGTGGGCCTGTGGTGGGGATGAAGTGTTCTACCCCGTGCTTAGCAACCTTCGCGGAGAAGGTCGGGTTAGTGAGGGCTGGGAACTCAGCCAGGAGTGCTGAGTAGTCGTCCGTTGAGCGGGCGCGGCACTGCCATGCCATTTCAGTGGGTTGGGAGGGGGGGGGGGGGGGGGCCATGGCACCCGGGACAGGTGACATGGTGCTCATGTCCACGAGGCGGCGCCGAGGCATGTCGACCAACAGGCCGTGGGCGCACAGGAAATCCGCACCGAGGAGCGGAGAGAGCAACTTGGCGGTGATAAACTCCCAGGTGGTAGCGGCGGCCTGCGAGGTCGATGGTGACGGTGCGGGTGCCGTACGTCCGGATGTCGGTGCCGTTGGCGGTAGCCAGCGCAGGGCCGCGGCCGCCTCGCTGGATCTCGAGGGCGGACGATGCTGCGCTGCGCGCCCGTGTCGCATAGGAAACGGCGTCCGGAGGCGCTGTCCGTAACGTACAGCAGTGCGCCTGCTTGCCCCACGGCCATCGTGTAGGCCGGTGTGGGGGTGGTTGGAAACGTGCAGGGATGGCTGCAGCGGCGTGCCCGTGCGCTGAACCGGGTATGGAAGTAGCAGTATCCCTGGGTCGGAGGGCTTGGGGGACGTGGGGGCCTCGTGTCCGAGCTGTGTGGCCGCGCGAGAGGGTGGAGCGCGCGCCGACGCTGCGGAGGCCAGGTCGGGGGTGACGGCGTGGTTGGAGCTGGCGGACAGGAGCTTATCGGCTTCGTCGGCCAGGGCCTCGAGGTCCGTGAGGCTGGACGCCACGATCGCCGGGCGGATGCTGGGAGGTAGTTGGCGGATAAAGAGCGTGCGGAAGAGGGAGCCGGGCGGTTTCTCGTCAGTCAGAGCAAGCATGTGTGAGAGCAAGTCTGACGGCGTGGAGTCACCGAGGCCCGGGAGGTCGAGGAGGTGGCAGTTGCGCACGAATTGGGAGGCTGTGAATTTTTTAATGAGCGCGGCCTTGAGATGTGCATACTTGCCTTCCTCCCGAGGGTTTTGTAGTGTTGTCCAGACTTTCGTGATTGTGGAGCTGCCCAGGGAGGCGAGGAGGTAGTCGTACATCGTTGCGTCGGCGGTGATGCCGCGGAGTCGGAATTGCGATTCGGCTTGAAGGAACCAGGCGGTGGCCAGGTTCTCCCAGAACTCCGGCAGCTTCACAGAAACTGCGTTTGTGTCAGCCATGGTTACACTTAGGAGTCGTCCTGAGCGTCGGGGTCACCAATGTAGGAGTCTACCTACTCCTAGCAAAAAATACTGAACTCGGAGAGGTTCAACAGAAAAGGTTTAATTGTTGAGGCTGCATGCTGAACACAAAATGGAGTCAGAGACTACACAAAGTACGACTGTCTTTCCCTAGTGCACAGCTTCGACTGCCCCTCCCCCGCTCTGGGCTTAACTATGTTGCAGATCGAGCTTCTTAAAGGCATGACGCCTGATTTATAGTCTACGGACCGGAAAGCGGATTGTGTCCGTTCTGTGATCGGTACGCCACAGTATGATGATAAGTTACCTCCAATGCAAGGCCACCAATTAGATCCAAAGGACATCAGCACATGTAGTTTATGTTTACTTCAGAGGCCATCATATCAGAGGGACATTGCTCAATTGCATTCCTGTTGTCTTTTTTAAAAATAGTAACTTTCTTGCTCGTCCAATAGCTGCAGTATCACAGAGGTGGACTCTCAACCACAAAACCCAAGATCTAGTGTCCCTGCACTCTGGCTTTCTCTAAAGTAACATCGAGGGAACAAAGGCAAAAAACTGTCCTGGACTCTTAGGGGCTCTATCCTAATGGGTCCAACCCATGCACATCTCTTGACAAAAAACAAGAAGCAACGGTGATGACATATGTGGACATCGGAGTACGGAGGGAAATTCAGAAACGGGGAAAAAAATGTAATAAATAGAAAAGTGAATATTACAGACATTTCATGGATGGCTCCTTGCATGTCTATTTTGTAGAGAACTTGGAGGATGATCGTAGTTGATGGTAAATTATTTTAACACTAAAGTTGCTAAAATAATTTCACTTAAATATACACAAACAATACTTATAAAGTTTGGGTAAAATTTTAAAGTGTTTTAATTACTGAGCCATTGAGTTCACAGGCAAATAATCAAGAACATCACATAATTCTCCTTCTGCAATGAGACATGGGGTGGAAGTGACTGGACAGTAATACCCATGCAAGGCCCCAGCAGTAGTCACATCTAGAAACTGTGCTATATGGATGCATTGTGAATGTTTTATGTATGGATTAACCTTGAAGTCTACTATTCAACTATATTACACAAATATTATTCAAATTTAATAAATCGGTGTACAGGTTGAGCGTCAAAAATCCAGAGTTCCAGAATCTGGACTCCGGGACGATTGGTGCAGGGTCGTCCAGAATCCGTAAAATGTTCCGGAATCCGGAACTCTGGATTTTGGACGCTCAACCTGTACTTCAAAAAGCCATTAACTTTTGTTGTCTTTTTCTGAAAAATCCTATGAAAATGCGAGTGATGCAATAAAACTTTAGTGTTGTGTTTTATCCTCCTTAATCTGCACAGCTCCACTTAAGTGTTTCCGCCAGGCTGCGGCCACGGCACCACGCCGCCCTGGTGGCCTAGTGTGGGCCATCGGATGCTCTGCAGAGCTCGCAGAGTCCCTCCCCTTTAACAAAAGGGGAGGGGCGGTGAAACACATCAGCACTACGCGGAGCAGCCCAGGCATTTCCGGACTCGGAACATGTTTCTGATGTCCGAAGTCCGGAAACGCCCAAGCCCAGATTGCGATATTTCCGGACTTCGGACATCAGAAACACGTTCCAAAGTCCAGAAAAACACGAAAACCGGCTCGGCCTCAGTCCCAAGGTTGCCGGATTTTGGACACTCAACCTGTACGAAATTTTCTTTATAAATTTCCTTTTGACTCTATAGTCACCAGTTGCTGCTTGCATTGGAGGAATAATTGGGTGCCGTTTTGTTATCACAGCTGAGAGTTTTAAACTTCACCCCATTGGCTGCACGTTGCAATGACTAAACTCTTCGTGCCGCACCAGCTCCTGCTTGTAGTTTGTGCGGCACACCAACAGGGTTGAGCCAACTGCTGTAACAAGGACAAGTATTTCATGAATTTCACCTTGGTTATTAATGAAAATTCGGAAAGACGAGCAGAAACAAGCCCACTGCAGATTTCGGGGAGCTTAATACATACTCCAGCAAGCCTGGTTCAGCAATTCTATGTTGAAACTTTTCTGTACAAGTAACAGGATTCCAAGTGATGACATTGTCTGGGAAGGTTTCCACAGGCAGGAGAAGTGGCAACTGTGTGTGGACTTTTTGGATTAATACAGAATGCTGGAACACAGCTGTAGCAGCTCTCGTGTTACTGGGATAAATCTGGCTTAAGCACTAGCAATTTTTGTGGTTCTACTCTGGTCATAATCTAAGTTTCACTGACTAAAAAATGTTAAGGCTCCCAATGCCTCAGAGTTGATGCCGCGAGTAGCTGAGACCATGTCGATTCCAGGCTTGATTTCTTCTACTACTCCAGGATCATCCACAAGAACAATCCACAACTCACTTTCTCTATGGAAAACCATCTCCTCACCTCTGGTGTGGTAAGAAGGTGTGAGGCAAATGTGTTTGATTGGCAGCCTAAGCAAATGTGGCCAAGATCAGTGCATCCCTTGCATCTCGGGCAGCAATGTTCTCGCTTGCTGCTGCCGCTGGTTGATGCGCTTCCGCAAGCTGTTCGTTGTTGCTCTCTTCCTCATCTGAGGAGGCTATGCGATGAGGCACTTGTACCTCAGGCAGCTGCAAGCCACGATGCTGTGCTATGTTGTGAAGTGCACAGCAGACCACGACGATTCTGGAGACCCTGGCTGCTGAGTACTGCAGGGCTCCACCTGATCTATCCAGGCATCTGAATCACATCTTCAGCAAGCCGATGGTTTGCTCGATTATGGATCTGGTGGAAATGTGGCTGGAGTTGTAACGCTCCACAGCTTCACTGAATGGCCTCCTCTAGGGCGTCATTAGCCACGTCTTCAGGGGATAGCCTTCGTCTCCAAGTAGCCATCCGCAAAGTTGATCTGGCGGACTGAAGAGCGGAGGCACACTAGATTGCCGCAGGATGAACGAGTCATGGCAACTGCCGGGGTACTTGGTACAAACATGCAAAATTTCCTTATTGTTGTTACACACCAGCTGCACGTTGAGGGAGTGGAAGCCCTTGCGGTTGACAAAAATACCTGGATTGTGATGGGGTGCCTTAAGGGCCACATGTGTGCAGTAAACGATGCCCTGCACCCTTGGAAAGCCTGCCAGATTAGCAATGCCAACCGCATGCGCCGTTACACTTGCTTGATCCTTGCAGAAATTGATGTAATTGTGCGTGTTGGCAAAGAGGGCATTGGTTACCTGCGTGATGCAAGGGTGAGTGGCTGCCTGGGAGACTCCGCTGATGTCTGCTGTTGATCCCTGGAATGAGCCTGAAGCAAAAAAGTTGAGTGTGGTGGTGACTTTGACGGCCACTGGTAAGGGGTGTCCACCCGCTCTTCTGGGCTCCAGGTGTTGGTGCAGCATTGCGCAGATGTCACCCACTACCTCTCACGAAAGTCTGAGCCTCCTTTGGCACTGCTGCTCAGTCATGTTGAGGTAGCTCATCCTGTGTCTATAAACCATGTTTTGGGGGTATCTCCTGCAGCAACGTGCTTCCCTGCGCTGGTGCCTTCTGGCCTGTGCAGCTTCAGGTGGGTGAGCAGCAGGTTGGTGCTTCCTGCTGTTGTTCCGGGTTCTGCTGCTGCCGCGGTTGGTCTTCATCCGAATTGGAGGTCCAGGAGGAAAGGAAATAAATGCTGCAGGTATATACCTCAGTTGAGGAAGCGCTCAGTCAAGGTGGGGAGAGTGGTTTCCCAGGAGGTCACAGTGGAGATGGATCTCAGCTTCAAAACTTCCAAAATGAGTAGACCTGCAAAAAGTTCTCCCAGACCTGAGAAAAGAAAGTTCTGCCACCTGCAAATGATCATTGTGGAAAATGCTGTTTTTATGGTGGAGCTGCAGCTGTTAGTAAGCCATCCACTTGTGAGCCCGCCAGGATTAACTGGCGTGTTCAAGGGGAGATGTGCAGCACGCGGGAAAATGTGTTACACTCAGAAAGGCCTCTCAAAATGGCATTATAGAGGCACTTTAGTGGTTGTTAAGTGCCTTAAGGGCCGATTGAAGCGGGGTCTAAAAACCTGCGTTCGGGAAAGTTGCTCAGAGGCGGGATCAGAGCCCGACGCCATTTTTGGCAACTTTCCCACCTGACCCGCCTTCAAACCCGCCTCCTCGGGCCTGGCTAAATCCAGCCCTTTGTCTCAGAGGCTGAGACCATCTTGACAAAATGCCTCATGTAGAACTCTCTGCTTCCAGTGCTTACTACCTCAACTTCTCATTCATCCTAACCCCAAACCCCATTACTTTGCAGCTTCTCTCTCTCCTCTCCCTGCCCTCTCCAACTTCAATTCTTACAGTAAAACCCAACCCTTGACTTCTCAATTACTTCTCCTGACCCCAATACTCAATTAGTCTTAATAATTCTGTTAGGTCAGGTATTGGCCCTCTTCCTTTCAAAACAATACTGCTAGCCTTCACCCCTACCAAGACCCTTGTGATCATCACTAGAGTCTCAATTTCTCCAATTCACTCCTAACTAGCCTCTCGTCCTCTGCTATCCATAAACTCCAAATTGTATAAAGTCTGCTACCTGTATCCTACCCCACACTTTACCATCCTTGCTAGATTAAATTTAAAATCCCCGTCCTTTGCTATCAATCCCTCCATGGCCTCAGCTCACCCTACTTCTGCAACCTCCTCCGGCTTTACGTCCACTCCAGTGTCCTCCGGGTCTTGGACGCTGGCCTTCTGCGCATCCTTTCCTCTCTCCACTCAACTTTCAGCGGCGGAGCCTTCAGCCACCTCGGCGCTGCTATTTGGAACTCCCTCCCCACCTTTGAAAGCCTTTTCAAAATACAGGAAAGTCTTTGGTATCCGGCACCGACGGGACCGGGATGGTGCTGGTTGATTAAAAATTCCGGATGATGGAGAGGGTTATCTACTGAGGCTATTTTTAACAAACAAAAATTAAAAAAATCAAGAAATGTGCAGTATACAGTAATTGGGTACTCACCTACACCGCAGGAGAGTCAGACTCCTGTTATTGAGGTGTTCGGACTTCCGGCAGCGCCAAGAAGCCAAGTAGTGGCAGTTTGGAGAACTATCCCCACTGACTAACTCGGACTTGGCAACATTTCCGGTTATTGAGGTGTTGTTTTCGGAGTATGAATTTTGCCGGTTAATAGAGAATGCCGGATATTTAGGTGTCGTTTAAACGAGAGTTTCCTGTAGATCACTTCAGGCAAACTTTTGGGCAGCTCTCTTAACCTTCCTGCAAAGGCTTGGCACACTCACTTTCTCCTCTGAAGCATCTTGGGACATTTTTCCATGTTAAAGGCATGACATAAATACAAGCTGTTGCTGTTGTGTAGGGTTGCTACAATTGACCTTAACTACCTTAATAATTATGCTTTGGTTTACTTGTATATGTTATTTGTGTTCTTTACTCGTAGATATCACAGTCAAGAAAACCGACTGTTTTAAAAAAGAAAAAACAAACCAAGTGTGGGTCTAGAGGTTGAGACTACCTGCAAATATTTGTTCAAGACCATCCGTGGGTTTAGATTGTTCAAATCTTTCACCACAATTGGTTAGAAAAGTAAAAATGACAGAAAAAGATTAAAAGAAATATGCAAAAATGAAAGAAATAAGTATTATGTGCTATTTTAAGACACTTGAAGGGGCTCAATTTTGCTGGGTTTGGCTTACACGTGAATGAAATATAAATCACCAGATGTGGAAACCACAAACAGCAAAACCCTTGCATTAAGCCAAAATCCAGCTCCATTTTATCGCGAAATGTGGAAAATCTAAGAGGACAATCAATCAATACTTCTGCAGTACAGAAATGAGGCCAACAGACTAGAAGAGCATCAGAGCAAGGGACCAAACTTTCACAACTTAGAATTCAAAGAATTGTGCATGTGTTTAACGGGCATGACAGGAAGCAGATGAGCAGCTATTGAAGTGTAGCAAAACAGGGATGAAAACAGGGGTGTCTGTTGCCACACAGCAATCAACTGTGCAATAGTGTTGGTTTGAATCATTGCCATATTTCATGATCCACAACATCTGCCTGAAACTACTTAATACAATCATCAAAATCTCAGTTTGGGGTGTTTGTGCACACTTCCAGTCATTTTATTGTGTGCCATCCAATTAGATTCCCTTGAATTACTTCAATGCAAAGCCAGGTTATAAAACATGTCTAATCCTCTTTTTTTTTGCCAAACCCCTTCAGCACTGCCACATTATCTTAGCATTATCAGATGTTATGCTAAAACAATGTTTACTTTCCACAGTGTTGAGGAACTGTGTAAAATTGTTCCCTCATACAGTCATTAAGCTAGACTACCAGGGCTGTTTGCAGAAGTAATTGGAGGGGGAAATTCCACCTAATCTGCAACACAACATTCTTTCTAAATCCATCGCAATCTGGAATTCGTTCCCAGGAGCACTTTTTCCAAGTGATTCAAACATTAACCCTGAAACTGACGGATCTTCCAAGGACATTTCACTCTCCTGGAGTGGGATATTCCAATCCCCTTTGATGTGGAGTCAGATGATCTTTAATGAAAATATTCATATTGGTTGCATTCAAGATGAATTTGTATGATTGATTAATCAGTCACAGTTCACATAAAACCAACAGCTATTACTTAAAACACAACACAACAGACTGAACAATACAAATATTAAAAAAAAATAGAAAGATGTGGCGACACGCCACCACTGGACATAATCCGCTCACGGCGGCACAGACAGTCTAAGCAGAAGCCCCCAGCCGGGGGCCCTTTCCTCCAGCAACTTGTTTCCCGCAGGGACAGGCTGCCGGGAGCACTTCCTGTCTGGGAAGTATTTAAGTGGATGCGCGGGCTTTTCTAGTTCCTGTTTGTCATGTGGTTGGAATAAAGCAGTTGTGTTTTCAATAGCTCTGGTCTCGACTCCCACGTTTGCCGCGGTATCTCAACACTGGTGACCCCGACGCTCAGGACGAATCCTAAGCTAGCATGGCGGATACAAACGCAGTCACGGTTAAATTACCAGACTTTTGGGAGAACCTCGCCGAAGCCTGGTTCGTTCAAGCCGAGTCCAGATTCCGGCTGAAAGGCATTACAGTCGACGCCACGAAGTACGACTACCTCGTCGCCTCGCTCACCTACGCTACAGTCCCCAAGGTTTGGGCAGCGCTGCAGAATCCACCAACAGAGGGCAAGTACGAACATCTGAAGGCTGCGCTACTTAAAAAATTTCAAACGTCCTCTTACCAGCGCCACTGCCAACTCCTGGACGTCCCCGGCCTTGGTGACGTTTCACCATCAGACCTGCTTTCCCACATGCTGTCCCTCTCAGACGACAAAAATCCCGGCGCCCTTTTTCGCACGCTTTTCATTCGGCAGCTCCCCGCCAGCATCCGCCCGCTCATTGTGGAGTCTGACTCCACGGACCTGAATGATATAGCCGAAAAGGCCGACCGGCTGCTCTCTGCACAGGCCGCTCGCGACGTCGCGCCCGACCTCACGGCAACGACCACGCGGTCTTCCCGGGCCGCTAGGCCCGACCGCCCTACCACTCCGGGTCACTGCTACTACCACACCCGTTTTGGCGCTAGGGCTCAACGCTGCACGCCACCGTGTACCTTCAAACCTCCCCCCCCCGCGATGGCCGCGGGGCAGAAGGAGCCCCTACTGTACGTCACTGACGACAGAACCAACCGCCGATTTCTGTGCGACACAGGGGCCCAGCACAGCATCACCCCCGCCTCCGCCCTCGAGATCCAACGCGGTACACGGGGTATCACACTGGCTGCAGCCAACGGCTCTGAAATCCGCACATATGGCACCCGCATGGTCACGCTCGACCTCGCGGGCCGCCGCTACCGCTGGGAGTTCCTCACAGCCAAGGTCCTCTGCCCACTCATCGGCGCCGACTTCCTACGCACCCACGGCCTCCTTGTCGACATTCCGAGGCACCACCTCGTCGACATCAACACTATGGCCCCCATCCCCGGCGCCTTTACCCCGGCCCGTTCGGCCGGCCTGACGACCTACTGCCTTGCTAGAGCCACGGACAACTACTCGGCACTCCAAGCTGAGTTTCCCGCCCTCACTAACCCGACCTTTTCGGCCAAAGCCGCCAAGCACGCTGTGGAACACTATATCCCCACCACCGGCCCCCCAGTTTCTGCCCACGCCCGCAGACTCAACCCGGCCAAGCTGGAAATCGCGCGGGCCGAGTTCACCACCATGGAACAACTCGGCATCATCCGCCGCTCCAGCAGCCCTTGGGCCTCGCCCCTCCACATCGCCCCCAAGCCCGGCGGAGGCTGGCGCCCTTGCGGGGACTACCGCCGCCTCAACGACGCCACCACCCCCGATCGATACCCGGTGCCACACATCCAGGACTTCTCGGCCCGACTGGCCGGACGAACCGTCTTTTCCAAAATCGACCTGGTGCGCGGTTACCACCAAGTCCCCGTACACCCCGCGGACAACCCCAAAACGGCCGTCATCACCCCATTCGGCCTGTTCGAGTTCCTGAGGATGCCCTTCGGCCTCAAGAATGCAGCACAGGCTTTCCAGCGCCTTATGGACTCAGTCCTCCGGGACCTGAACTTCCTATTCGTCTATCTAGACGACATTCTCGTGGCCAGCTCCTCCAAACAGCAACACCTCGAACACCTTCGCATCCTGTTCGGGCGCCTAGCCCAACACGGGCTCATCCTCAGCCCGGCGAAGTGCCAATTCGGCCTAACCGAGATCGATTTTCTCGGTCACCACATCACCCCTGCTGGGGCCGTCCCCCTGCCCAACAGGGTGCAGGCCGTCCAGCAATTCCCCCGCCCCACAACCATCAAGGGCCTCCAGGAGTTCCTCGGGATGGTGAACTTCTACAACAGGTTCATCCCCAGAGCCGCAGCCCTCATGAAGCCCCTATACGACTCCCTCCGAGGAAAATCCGGCAAGATGGACGTAGCCTGGACCACTGACACGGCAGCCGCCTTCGACGCCACCAAAAACGCGCTCGCCGACGCCACTCTGCTCGCGCACCCGAGGGCCGATGCCCGGGTCGCGCTCACCACCGACGCCTCCGACCACGCGGTCGGGGCCGTGTTCGAGCAGTGGGTCAATGGCGCGTGGCAGCCACTTGCCTTCTACAGCCGCCAACTGCGCCCCCCGGAGGTCAAATACTCCACTTTCGACCGCGAGCTTCTCGCACTCCACCGGTCGGTCCGCCATTTCAGGTTCCTCCTGGAAGGCCACCCCTTCACCGCGTATGTGGACCACAAGCCACTCACATACGCGATGGCCAAGCACACCGAACCCTGGTCCGCTAGGCAGCAACGCCAGCTCGCGGCCGTCTCCGAGTTTACTACGGACATTCAGCACGTCTCCGGTAGAGACAACGTGGTCGCCGACTGCCTTTCCCGTCCCGCCGTCTGTGCGAATCACCTCGCGGTCGACTACGCACAACTAGCAGCGGCCCAGCTGACGGACCCAGACCTCCTCTCGGCGGCTACCAGCCTGCCAGGGCTACGCCTAGCCAAGGTCGCGCACGGGCCCGAAGCCACGGCAGTCACGTGCGACGTCTCACTCGGCCAACCCAGGCCGGTCGTCCCTGAGACCTGGCGCCGCCGCGTTTTCGACGCGCTCCACGGGCTCTCTCACCCGGGTTCCCGCGCATCCGTCAAACTCCTCTCCAAGCGCTTCGTCTGGCGCGGCCTCAGCAGAGATGTTCGGACTTGAGCCACCTCCTGCCTCGCCTGCCAACGGGCTAAGGTACAGCTGCACACCAAAGCACCCCTGGGAGACTTCGAGGTACCCAGCCGCCGCTTCGACCACGTACATGTCGACATCGTCAGTCCCCTGCTGCCATCGCAAGGCCAAACTTATCTCCTCACGATGGTCGACCGCTACACACGCTGGCCTGAGGCAGTGCCGCTGACCACCACCACCACAGCCGACATCGCCAGGGCGTTCGTTAACACCTGGGTTGCGAGGTTCGGCGTACCGGCCGACATAACCTCCGACAGAGGCGCCCAGTTCACCTCCGAACTCTGGACGGCCACAGCACGCAACCTCGGGGTGATGCTCCACGGTGTACCACCCGCAGGCCAACGGACTTTGTGAACGCTTCCACAGGTCACTCAAGGCCTCACTCTGCGCCGGCCTGCAGGACAGTACCTGGACTGACCGCCTACCGTGGGTGCTACTCGGCCTACGCACCGCGGTCAAGGAAGACCTCCAGTCCTCGGCAGCGGAGTTAGTCTACGGACAACCACTGCGCGTCCCAGGCGAATTCCTTCCGGAGCCTACCAAGCCTTGGTCGGCCGAACAGCAGCGGCTCGACTCTTTCTCTTCCGCTCAGCAGTTTGCCCCACTTCCGGTCAACCGACACGGCGAACTCGCACCTCACGTCCCGCCAAATTTACAGCAGGCGCGCTTCGTCTTCGTGCGACACGACGCGCACCGCGGGCCCCTGCGACCCCCGTACGACAGTCCGTACGAGGTACTACAAACCGGGGACAAGGTCTTCAAGCTGCGACTCGGCGACAGGGTCGAGACAGTCTCCATCGACCGGCTCAAACCAGCACACACAGAACCAGGGGAACAGGTCCCCGTGGCCCAGCCTCCAACTAGAGGCCGTCCCCCCGGCAAGCCAGCACAGCCGGCGGCGAACCGCCCGACCCAACCAACCAGACCGGCGACCACTCAGAGCCGCTGCGGCAGAACCATTAGACCACCGTCACGACTCGTCCACTCCCCCTAAGCGGATTCTGGGGGGAGCTCTGTGGCGACACGCCACCACTGGACATAATCCGCTCACGGCGGCACAGACAGTCTAAGCAGAAGCCCCCAGCCGGGGGCCCTTTCCTCCAGCAACTTGTTTCCCGCAGGGACAGGCTGCCGGGAGCACTTCCTGCCTGGGAAGTATTTAAGTGGATGTGCGGGCTTTTCTAGTTCCTGTTTGTCATGTGGTTGGAATAAAGCAGTTGTGTTTTCAATAGCTCTGGTCTCGACTCCCACGTTTGCCGCGGTATCTCAACAAAGATATATTTTGGACACAGGTGCCACTTTTCATAGGAGCAATTCCCCAGGGAAACAAATTTCTCAGTTCAATCTTAATGCGGAGGGAATGTATAAATGATGTAATTGGAGTTTCATTTTAATATAATAAACTGCAATCCAGTGGGCGCTTCTGGCATTTGACCTTTTGTCTCAACCTGAAACGTTAACTCGGTTTCTCTTTTCACAGATGCTGCCTGACCTGCTGAGTATTTCCAGCATTTTCTGTTTATATTTCAGATTTCCATCAATATAAGACAGTCACCAAGAAATCAAACAGGGAATTCAGAAGAAGCGTCTTTACCCAGAGAGTGGTGAGAATGTGGAACTCGCTACCACAGGGAGTGGTTGAAGCTAATAGTATAGATGCATTTAAGGGGAGGCTAGATAAGCATGTGAGGGAGAAGGGAAGAGAGGGTTATGCTGATATACTTAGATAAGGAATAATGGGGAGGTGTCTCGAGTGGAGCATAAACGCTGGCATGGAGTGGTTGGGCCGAATGGCCTGTTTCTGTGCTGTACTGTATATCCAATGTAAATGACAAAAAATGCAGTCACTTTTTTAACCACTGTTCACTGGCTGCAAAGTGAATTGGGACATCCTGAGGTTGTGAATGAAGCTATATAAATGCAAGTCTTTCTTTCTTTTCATTGTCTGTAAGGATACTGATGGTATTTTTTTACATATAGAAGCACAGAAGGAAAGCATCTGTCTCATTGGTGTTGGTTTACAAAAGATAAAAAAAGCACAAATGTCACAATTTGCGACACTAAAGCAATAGCATTAATATCCTATGGAAAAAAGTAATTTTTCCTTTCATTCCCTACATAACATTTTGCTAAAGAACTTGAGGCTGTTTTCAGAAAATATTCAACAAACCTATCTTTTATCACATATATACATATAATAGCAACAAGACCTTAAGAGTAGCGACAGTGCTCCCATATCAGAATCAGTTTTCTCATGTTTACTACGTAATTTCTTCCTTGATATTTCTTAATGTGTCCTGAATATAGAAACAAGAGAAACACACCAAGGAAGACATGAAAAAAGGAAAATTTTCCGATTTTATTAAAGTTTGCCAAGTGTGCGTTAATGTGCATCAATCCAGTTTAGTCCCAAGAGGAATTTTGGCAGCTTAGGAAAATTATGCTGATGCTGTTAATGCTAATGCACCAAATGACGACATGTTAACGCAAGTTTACTGCTCATGAGAACTCTAATAAACTGAGTAATTTCATCCCCATGTGTCAGGACAACAAACCCCCAAAGTGAGTGCTTTAAGGGTTAACTAACTACAATGACTTAAATATTGGAAGTTTTGCTAATGTTGCCTAGAGTTAATGGCAGATTTCCTCGAAATCTTTAAAACACCCCTACCTAAAACATACTAGTAGGTATGCATGGTAATAGCTAATAGACCAGAATGCAACCCGAATTATAAATCTTACAGCATGCATAAACTGATCCAAGATCTCTGGAGAATTTCACTGGCTCACTCAGTGTCTCGAAGCTGCACTCTTCGAACTGTTCTCTGATAACATAGCACTATCAAACATGCTAAAGCCACACCAAACCAGTGATGGGATGTACCTTCCTAACCAAATTGTAAAATCCTCGCATGATGACTATAATGATGAGAGATTTTTTTCTGTTGAATGTTGTCCATTTTTGACTGCCAAGCTTTTCTGCTACTTCGAAAAACTATGTTCAAAATATAAAATGGCTTTAGCTTCTTAATTTATTCTTATAAAAGACAGTGCTATGATAGGATATCAAACATCTACTGGTGCAAGAATTACTTAATTCTCTATTTAATCTATAAACGAATAAATAAAATGTAATTAAGTTGTTTACGGTGTAGCTGGGGGGAAAAAAAACAGAAAACGTGAGCAATTTGGTCTGAATAAGTTACATTTACACCTATAAATTCTCCAAAGAATTGAATGTCTCTTTGTTGTATTTCTTTTGACTAAAAGTTGATCTATTGGTTCATTGTTTCTCCTATCGATTAATTCAATAAGCAAATTGGTAAGCAAAACACTTCTGTAAATGTTTCATTTACAAAAGCAAAATTGTGTAGCGTATCTCAGGGTATTAAACCTTTATAAAGGATTCTGCCTCAGTCAGCACCCAGCGCTTGAACAATACGGAGACATTCACGAGGTTTCTGGTATGTTCGGAGCATCTATTCTGATAACAATAGATTTGTTCAGCAACAAAAAAGTGAAGTATCAAAATATGCGATTTTTAGGTTTAAACACAAATCAGGAATGCAGAGACGCTCTTTAAAATGTTCGCAATGTTATAACGATGTTGATATAATCAAGATATTTGGAAGTTTGAGGAGTGCTACTTAAAATAAAGTGTCACCTCGGAACAGTTCCTTTCAATGTTGTCCAAACAGCCAGAACTCACTCTGTCCTTAATTCTATTTGATGCACTCTCTCAGTTTCTGGAACCAGCAGAATCCTATCTTGTTCAGCTATCCAGCATAGTTTTGAATGACATAGGGATAGGTCTCACCAAAGTCTCTCATCCAAATTGTTACATGGGTCAACAAGACTCCGTGTAGGGCTCATCCTCAACATGATTCAGAGACGTGCAAAGTCTTGCCAGTGCAACCTTCTTTATAAATCAAGATGTGCACACTACCCAGCCTATATCAGGTGGCCTAATGGTAAGACCTCAATTAGCATTTACGCCCACATTGTTTGAATACATTCAAAGATTTCTCACAGCCCTAGCTTGAGACAATGTGGGTGAATCTTAAATAACAACAGAAAACGTTGGAAAAACTCAGCAGGCCAGGCAGCATCCGTGGAGAGAGAAACAGAGTTAACGTTTCAGGTCGAAGACCTTTCATCCTGAAATGTTAACTCTGTTTCGCTCTCCATGGACGCTGCCTGGCCTGCTGAGTTTTTCCAGCGTTTTCTGTTGTCATTTCAGATTTCCAGCATCCGCAGCATTTTGCTATTGTATTTGTGTGGGGCGGATCTTTTTTGGTCATTATCAAGAAATTTCATTACTGGTTGACCATCCCAATAATAAGGAAAACAACAGTCAGACAGAGAAACTTGGGTTATACTTCCCTATTGCCATTGTGTGAACAACAGCCGAGGACATTCAGGCTTGGCTCTGATGCCCTCCGTATTCAAATACACAGCCAATATTCACTATCCAGACTCACATGAAAGGAGGGTCACTTGGGTGAGATACTGAAAGGCAACCAGGGGAACCCTACACCAGCATGAGTCACAACACATTAAAGAGCAAAGGGAAGCAAACCAGAAAAAAAAATTGCATTTATGTAGCACTTTTCACGACCTTAGGATGCCCCAATGCACTTCAGTTAATAAGGTATTTTTGAAGTGTCATCACTGTTGTAATGTAGGGAAACACGGCAGCCAATTAGGGCACAGCAAGGTCCCACAAACAGTGATGAGATAAATGACCAGGTAATTTTTTTTTTTTTTTTTTTTTAAAGTGAGGTTGGTTAAGGGATAAATGTTACCCAGGACATCAGAAGAACTCCCTTGCTCTTCTTCAAATAGCACCATGGGATTTTTTACTTCCACCTGAAAGGGTAGCTAGGACTTTGGTTTTAATGTCTCCCAGAAAGACAGTACCTCAAACAGTGCAGTACTCCCTCATTGTGCATTGAAGTGTCAGGCGAGGTTATGTCCTCAAGTCTTTGAACTGGGGCTTGAACCCATGACCTTTTGCCTGAGGTGACAGTGCTATCACTGAGCCAAGGCTGACAGAAAATTCAATTAAAAACTCACATGTAGCCAAATTGATCGACAAATATAAAATATTCTGAAGAGTCAGTTGTGGCTGGTTTATTAAAATGACTGAATTATCTCTGAAGAAAAAGTACAGGACACTGCACCAACACTCAACATTTCCTCACTGAGTTGACAATTTTAAAGTAAATGCAGCTGGGATCTTAGGAAAATGTAAAAAAAAGCACCACCCTTTGTCCTATACATCTCAATTATTTCCAGATTTTCCATTATTTGGTAGTTCAAAAAGTCCATATGCTTTACCAAGTTAAAAAAAACTAGTAATTTAATAGTGTCTAGTAGGGTATAGAAAACAATCCACTTGGAGAGAAAAAAATGATCAAACAAGGCATAAAATCTAATTATGTATAGAAAAGTACAGTATTGCAGTATCTTGATACTGCATGCAGTTTATTGTACCGGATTACTTTTCACAATTTCATGGGTTTTAATCTTGTATTACAGCTGCTATTGAGTGACAGAGCTCTGATGAAACACAAGTCACATTTGAGTGAGACTATGGCCAATCAGTTATATTTTAATCAACATTGTATCTCTGTCATATTTTATAGTGTATAACATGTTCGTTTGTTGATGAACAGCCACAAGTGTGATTTATGAATGATAATATTGGGGAACAGCAGCCTTTACCTCATCATTCAGGGAGTTGATGGTTTTCCATCAATATTACTGATCATCATTTCTTTGCCTACTGAGGTGAAGCAGTATTATGTTACTATTTGTAGAATTGCAGAACTGTTTTATACATAAACTACAGAGAGGAAAAGATAATGGATATTTGTTTCACTGCTCAGCTAAGGGAGTTCAACGGAACCAACTCCATATAAAAAAGTGAAGTATCTCCTTTTAGAGAATATGCATTATCCACTTTCCAGAAGCTGTCTGATTATCATTTTTAAAGAACCATAGCACATTTTAAGAGTCTTGGTGTAGCACAACTCTATCCATCTGGGTGGAAATAATGAGCCCATTGCAAGGATCACTGCAAACCAATGGTGCAGTGATCTACAAGCTGACTATCTCCTTTGTTACAGAAAGTAATCTGGAAGGGGGCAAGATCAGCTAGCAAGAGGTGTGCTACACCAAGTCTTATATAATTTCCTCACTGCTCCCCCATGGCTTAAATGCCAAACACACTTCCCTATGAAGTACCGAGTCATACAAACCGGGACAGTCCCAGGTCAATCCCGCATTTGCTGATCTCAGGGGCACTACAATTAGCCTTAGTGACTCCTGGGTTAAGGAGGGGGGGAAAAAAAAAAATCAGTCAGGGTTCCCAGTCCTGATCAAGATCTAGTGACATCTGCTGGAATGTACACCAATGTAGATATCTGACAAGGATGGGGATCAGGCTCAAATGTGATGCCCCCATATTCAAATAGCCTGCCAACACTGGGACTGGGATGACACATGAAGAATGGCTACCTGAGTGAAGTACTAGTAGTGGATGCCTATGGAATTATAACCCAATCTAAATTAGTGCCTCCGGAGAGGGGAAGAAATTGAAGGGAAAAAAATATATAAAGTATCCTCGGGAAAAACAGAACACGCTGGGGGAGAAATTCGGTTGGTAGCACCAGCGATTAGCGCCTAAAGAGGCCGAGAATTGGGGCGTTACCCAATTTTCGGGCGGGCGCAGTGAACCCAGCGCCTCTTGCCATATTGAGTGGGTTTTAGCGCCGGCGCTAAATCTTAGCGCCCGCTCGCGGGTGCAGGCAGATCATGATGTCATTTCAGTGTGCAACGCCTTTTTGGCGCCCCGGACCAGAAATTCAGTGCCCCCCCCCCTCCGTTCCGACCGACGCTAATAAGGACAGCTTCCTGGAACGTTCCCCAGTCGCTCTCGGGCTTAGGGGGCTCTCTTTAAAGGGAACTGCACTGGTATAAAAGCGGCAGCCATTTTGGGAGCACAACTTCTTTGAGATTTACATAGAGTTGCAAAGTTGAACTCTGAGCCATATCACTAGTGACCCAGCGCTGCCAGAGGACCTTCAGCCTTCATACCATCACCCTGCTGCTGGTGAGCGTTTACACCCTATTTAATTTCTGGTGACCTATTATTATGGGGGCTGCTTTGGAGGGGAACGTCCTGCTGCTCGACCATCTGGAAAGGGCACAGGGACAGAGGGAGAGGGGGCCAGAAATGGACAGATGGAGGAGGGCCAACAGACGTCACCACACCAGACCTTATGCTGCCAGGGTATTCAGGCAGCAGTTCTCTTACCTCAACATGTTGGAGGAGCAGTGTGTTAGGAGGCTGCGATTCAGAAAGGAGGTGGTGACTGAGCTGTGCCACCTGCTTCAGGCAGATCTGCAGCCGCAGATAAGGTGCAGGACCTCTCTGTCGGTGGCTGTGAAGATAACAGTGGCATTGAATTTCTATGCGACCGGCTCCTTTCAGTCAGCAACTGGGGACATTGCCAGCATCTCCCAGTTTGCGGTGCATAGCTGCATCCAACAGGTTACAGATGCCCTGTTTAAAAGGCGGCGGCAGTACATCTCCTTCAATGTGACACCGGAGAAGCAGCGGGAGCGCGCAGAGGGCTTCGCGGCAATAGCGGACTTCCCCATGGTGCAGGGCGCCATTGACTGCACGCACGTGGCTTTGCGGGCGCCTGTTTTGAATCCTGAGGAGTTCTGCAACCGCAAGGGGTTCCACTCCTTGAATGTGCAGCTGGTCTGTGACCACCAGCAGCTGATCCTCGCGGTCAATGCTCAGTTCCCAGGCAGCAGCCACGACGCATTCATCCTGCGCCAGACTTCAGTAGCAGACCTTTGAGGCCCCGGCTCACCCAGAAGGCTGGCTTCTCGGCGACAAGGGCTATCTTCTGTGCCCATGGCTGATGACCCCGCTCCGTACGCCCAGCACCCCTGCTGAAGAGCACTACAATGTGAGCCATCAGGCGACGAGGAACATTGTGGAGCACACAATCGGCGTGCTGAAGCAGCGGTTTCGCTGTTTGGACCATTCGGGAGGCGCCTTGCAGTACTCACCAGAGCGAGTCTCCCACTTCGTCGTTGTCTGCTGCATGCTCCATAACCTCACCACCCTGCACACCCAGCAGGCATTGAAGGACCAGCAGAGGAGGAGGAAGACGACCAAGACGGGAGGGTCCGAGAAACTGGAAGGGCCGTCCGTCTGAGGCTGATAAGGAGTCGGTTCTAGGCCCCTCTCAAGGAATGCTTGGTGCCATTCGAAGACCAGGAATGGAACCATTCGGATAACCAAAAGCCTATGAAGGCCAGAATGATTGTAAATAGCAGACATGGCCAATGACAATAAAATTATTTGTTTATTTTGAAAAATGTGCTTCCTTCCAACATGACAAAGCAATGGCAACAGAAAGTTTAACTAACAAACTAACACATAAGTGACTCGCACACCCGGGAGACTATCCAAAACATGACTAACATTAAGACCAGCATCTACGGCCTTGATTTCTAGAAATAAGACGTCTCAGCAGCACCTTCTACTCTTTCCCCTTTGATGGTGATCTACTTCTCTTGCGAGAACGGCCCCTTCCCTCCCTGCAGCTCCTCCGTAATGGGACCCCAATGGCTGCATGAAGGCTGGGGGACGCCTGCTGACTGTCCGAAAGCGCAGATGCCCGCGGGACGGCCTGGGCGGACTCTGGGCTTGGAGGGGCCGGATGCTGACTGCTCCAAATGGGCATGGGTGGAAGCAGTCTGTTCTGCAGGTGATGGCAGCTGCAGTGGAGACGTGCCAGCGTTGGCTTCAGGAATGCTGACATCCTGAGAGCGGACACCTGCTCCGTGGTCGGCCGACACACTTGCACTCTGATGGGGCAGCACCGCAGCATGCGCACCAATCGGCTGGTCCACAGATTGCTGGCCTGCTGTGGTGCTGCAAGGGCCCCGGGTAATCCTGCCTGATCCATCGAGGGTGGCAGCAGTCAGTGCTTGTGTGGCCTCAATCTGCCTCTGCATGAGGCCAGCGAGGGACTGCGTGGCAGCACTCAGCACTTGCGTGGCAGGTGCCAATGCTTCGGTCAAGCCCTGGACAGTCCTTTCCAGTGATGCACCGAAGCCCTGGGCACTCCTTTCCTGTGCTGCCCCGAAGTCTTGTGCACTCCTCGCCTGCGCTGCCCCGAAGTCTTGCACACTCCTTGCCAGTGTCTCGATGGATTCAGGCATCCTTGCCACTGCAGCCATCAGCTCAGTGTGCCTGAGTCGAGCCTGTGCGCTCATTTCTGCGAGGGAACGCACCTCTTCTGCGCTCTGTGCAGCAGTCATCGTGGCCTGACGCGCCCTCCGGGGAGACGGTTCCCGAGCTTCCCTACCCCCCTTGCGTTGCTGGAGCCCGCTGGTTCTTGCAACTGGTTCCTCCTCAGAACCATCCCCCCCGCTCCCCTCCAGGGAAGCACTATACCGAGTCTGCAGATGGGCTGGCTCGCCGGAGGGTGGCACGGATGGTCCGGCTTCCTCCTGCTCCTCGCCTCCGGAGTCAGTGTCCCTGGCAGCTTGAGGGCTCGGCTCCCGAGCTGGTGATGCAGCATCTGAAAGCAGGGAGGTTGAAGAGTGGCTTTAGCGAAAGGACAGGGTGGCAGCAAGGGATGCAAGAGTGCTGCAATGCTCTGACATGGGTCCAGAGTGAAAAAGAATGCTGGTGGGGGGGAACAAGTGGAAGGAGACAGTTCAAAAAGGTGATGACCTTACCATCGCTGTGCACAATGGGGTCGGCAGCTCCAGTGGTGACAGGACCACTCAGCTGGCCTCCAACAATCTGGTGGACTCTCTCCTCCAGGTCCGCCAGTGTCTGCAGCTGAGGAGGGCCTCCTCCAGTACGAATCTGTTCCCTCCGGTTCCTGGCCAGCTTGGCCTGCAGGAGAAAGGACAGGAAGTTATGAAACAGTGTGCCCTGAGCTGTCATCTCATGCCCCCCATGGTCGATCAGCTCTTACAGTATGCCCTGAGTTGAATGTGCATGTGCGTTCCCAGAAAGGGCCATGGGTGCTGGCTGACAGATGGCCATTGGGGCATCGTGCACCCTCTGGCCATAAAGTCAGGTGCAGATGGAGGGATGAAGAAGATTGCCAAAAAGCCACTCACCCCAACGACCAGAGTGAGATCGTTGAACTTCTTCCTACATTGCACAGGAGTCCTGGGCGCCACGCTGCTGGAGTTGACTCTTTGACAAACTTCCCGCCAAGCTCTGCAGTATTCGTTCTGATGAGGCCTCCTGCCATTGTCAGCGTACAGCACTGCTCGCCGGCGCTCCACTGCGCCAACCAAAGCATCCAATGCCCTCTCGGTAAAGCGCTCCGCTCTCTGCCTCACCCTCTCCATCTGGTCAAAGTTTGTAACGCCTCAGAATGCACAGTGCCGATTTTGAGGCCTACAGGGCGATGAGTGTGGCTCCTGAACCTAAATGACCCGCCCCTTTAAGAGCTGGCCGGCGCCAGCATGTCTTGTGGTCATCGATTATTGACAGCACCTGCGCTGCGCCCGTCCGCCCAGATATTGAGTAGCGCCGCCAAGTTAGCGCCTTAGGAGTCCCGTGCAGCGCCTGATTTTACGCCGCAATCTCCTTCAGGGGCGATGCAACCCAATATCGCTCGAGGTGGCGAGAAGTTGCACCTGGCGATACATTTTGCGCAGCACCAATTCTAGCGCCCCAAGCGGGGCTATACCCAATTTCTCCCCCTCTGTTTTTTCTTTGGTGAGTGTAATAATCCGTTTGCCAACCTGTGCTGCATCTCGGTGGGGAGTTAGTGATCAGAGAAGCCAGAGAGTCAGTTGCCTGCTACGTTCTTGGCCACAGGTGGTGTATGATGCCAGGATACTGGAGGAGGAGTGGAGAAATTTAACACCCTGACAAAAAAGGTTCGCACTATCGCAAGCTGCTTTAGCATTGGCCTGACATGGCATGTCTCGTTCAACCAGCAGCAACACTAATGTAAACTTGTCAGATTGCAAAGACTGGCTAAGCTTCTTTAGTTTTTATTTTATTTTTTGTGGCTCAGCTGCAGACAGGAACCAGGGCACATGGTGAGATGGAAAGAATGTATAGTGCTTCCTCAAACTAAAATGCATAAACAGCACAAACAGCATGGAAAAATATACCAGAACCCCCTTGTAGACAACTGATTATCTGATGGTTCACCCAAAGGGTAACCAGTCGATTTTTTAACATTATGATATGAAAGTAAGCCAGTTATGGAGGACAGCAGGATTGCGAAACTGTCGACATGATGTCAGATCAGACCCTGGGCTGATAAAACAACAATGCTCAGATCAATAACAGTCTTTATATAAAAAGGTTTAACATGTTCTGTTTTAGATGTAGAGTTGCCAGTTCTGGTTGAAAGTATTCCTGGAAGTTTGATCACATGACATTCTGACCATGTGACATTTGCAAATGTTATTGCATTTGGGACCCCTGTAGTTGCGTACCAGCAGCTATTGTGCAAGAACTTCCAAGAACCAGGAGGCCACCCATGAGCAGGCAAAGAAGGGAAACCGAGGGCAGGGAAGAGGGGGAACCAAATGTGGGGCACAATTTGCAGAGGGGAAACCAGAGGCGAGAGGAACTTCAGTTCCACCAGTAACTAGAAGTAACACAATGAAATTGCACCGATAAATAATAGTAATATTGATAACAATCAGATTCCCCTCATAACCAACAGTAATACAATAATTCGCTGAATATATATCCTACCTATAACCCTCTGATATTCATCCTGAAACTACAGCCAGAATCACCCTGCACTGCACAAGGTACAGCGAGTCTCCCCAGTCGATGCCACTTTTAATAGGCCTGATCTCTCCCCATCTCCTTGGACACAAATTTGGTCTTAGGTTCGGTGTGAAGATGACAACTCTGAACTGGGCACCTCAGTCAGAGCCAATCTGTTATTGGACTTCATAAGTCAAAACCAGACCAACCTGAACCAAACCGAGAGACTGCACAAAGGGGCAGCGAGCTTGGTGTTTGAGGCATTTCTCACAGGGCACATCGTCCTAAAGTCAGCTCAGCACCAACATTTGTAAACCACTTGCTGGACTCATCAGATTCAATAAAGGAGAGTTTCCATAGAATAATAGAATTACAGCACAGGAGGATGTCATTCAGCCACCAGTGCCTGTGCTCTCTCCAGTATCTCCCCCACCCCCCCCCCCATTTCTGCCAGATCCTTTTATATTCCTCCTTTCCAATATTTATTCCATTCCCATTTAAATGATATTCTAGTCTCTGCTTAATAGTCCTCAGTTTAAGAACCTCCCTTCTCCCTTGGTTCTTACTGAGAATCCTCATTCTCTGTTGGAATGCAGCAGTCATTCGGTGCCAGCAACATCCCACAAACTGCACTGATGCGAATGACTAGTTAATCTTTGGGTTTTGATGGTTTGAGGGGGAGAAATGTTGGCCAGGACATCAGGAGAGCTCCCTGCTCTTCGTCATCCTGACCTGGAAGACAGAACTTTGGTTTAATGTCTCATCCAAAAGGCGCCTGTTTCAGCTCCTCCTCAGCCTAATGTGGCGAGACAGAGACAAAGCACCAACAGTTGGAAAAGAGGGCAGGGTAACTATAAACAGCTAGCAGGGATATGCAGAAAATGACTCAAGCAGCCAGAGAGAGGGAAAGGATCAGAAAGAAAAATTTCAGGGAGTCAGTAGAAAGAGACAAAAAGAACCTGAAAGACAATAAAGTATAATGAATTAGCAGCAGCAAAAGAAAAAAAGACATTCCTAGACTGTGCTTCCCCAGTAGTTTCCAAAAGAGACAGAAATAAAAACAGCCAGAGAGACTGACAAAAGAGACAATTGAAAGGAAATTATATAAAAATGATAAATACTACTGCTCCTAAATACTAAGGGACAATGTTAATACGGTTATTGTTCTGGATCATGGGGCATAACAATGCAATAAAAGGAGCAGAGGCCTAGATTGCCAGCTCTCTGTCCCTTTTACACAAGACGTGAATTTTTAAAAATATTTGTTCCTGGGATGTGGGCGTCGCTGGCAAAGCCAGCATTTATTGCCCGTCCCTAATTGCCCTCGAGGTGGTGGTGGTGAGTTGCCTTCTTAAACTGTTGCATGTCCCTGTGGTGAAGGTACTCCCACAGTACTGTTAGGGAGAGTTCCAGGATTTTGACCCAGCGACAATGAAGGAACGGCAATATATTTCCAAGTCAGGATGGTGTGCGACTTGGAGGGGAATTTGGAGGTGGTGGTGTTCCCATGCGCCTGCTGCCATTGTCCTTCTAGGTGGTAGAGGTCGCGGGTTTGGGAGGTGCTGTTGAAGCCTTGGCGAGTTGCTGCAGTCCATCTTGTAGATGGTACACGCTGCAGCCACGGTGCGCCGGTGGTGGAGGGAATGAATGTTTAAAGGTGGTTGATGGTGTGCCAATCAAGCGGGCTGCTTTGTTCTGGGTGGTGTCGAGCTTCTTGAGTGTTGTTGGAGCTGCACTCATCCAGACAAGTGGAGAGTGTTCCATCACACTCCTGACTTGTGCCTTGTAGGTGGTGGAAAGGCTTTGGGGAGTCAGGAGGCAAGACACTCACCGCAGAATACCCAGCCTCTGACCTGCTCTTGTCGCCACAGTATGTGTGTGTCTGGTCCAGTTAAGTTTCTGGTCAATGGTGACCCCCAGGATGTTGATGGTGGGGGATTCAGCAATGGTAATGCCGCTGAATGTCATGGGGCGGTGGTTAGACTCTCTCTTGTTGGAGATAGTCATTGTCTGGCACTTGTGTGGCATGATTGTTCTTGCCACTTATCAGCCCAAACCTGAACGTCATCCAGGTCTTGCTGCATGCAGGCATGGACTGCTTAATTATCTGAGGAGTTACGAATGGAACTGAACACTGTGCAATCAGCAGCGAACATCCCCAATTCTGACCTTATGACGGAGGGTAGGTCATTGATGAAGCAGCTGAAGATGGTTGGGCCTAGGACACTGCCCTGAGGAACTCCTGCAGCTATGTCCTGGGGCTGAGATGATTGATCTCCAACAACCACAACCATCTTCCTTTGTGCTAGGTATGACTCCAGCCAGTGTAGAGTTTTCTCCCTCATTTCCATTGACTTCAATTTTACTGGTGCTCCTTGATGCCATCAATAGGTTTCCCCTATTTGAGGTGTTTGGAAGAAGGAAGAGGAACATGAAGGGACTCCAGGCAAGTCAAGCTGTAAGGGAGATGCTCTGTGCCACCTGGCAGTGCCCACACACCCACACCTGCAGACAGAGGTGAATATACCTTGCTGTCAGATAAATATTGCACATTGAAACTGTAACTCTGAAGGTTGATTGCAAGAGCAGGAGCAAGGGCACAGATATGTCTGAAGACCAGACTAGCTGTTATGCTGGATTATTGTTCAAAAGCAATCCCAATCACATGTCTTGCTTTACATGGTACTGCATGAAAAAAGGCATGCCAGCAAAGCTGGATTGGCACAGCTGCCAAATTGCCACCAAACATATTGGCTGGCACTGTTGCGCCCACCTCAACAACTGTGCAAATTGTTTCTTCACAAGATCTCGATCAGCACAGAGCAAAACACAGGGTATTTGTTGTTATTAATCTGCATTATATTGCTTGAAAAACCAGTGACATACCTGTCTGTTGCAGATTCAAGCTTACCTCCACCTCCTTCCTGCAATATGGACTTATTGGGATGGTGCTGTGGAGTGGCACAGAGGGAAACCCTTTTTGGAACCACGCCAACTTCACAGCCTTCTGGACTCAATATCGAGTTCAACAATTTCAGATCATAACCTCAGTCCCTATTACATTTTTATATATTTTTTATCCACACCTTTGTTTTGGCCCTTCCCCCTTTTTTCTCTCCCACATGGCAGCTGTCTCTCCTTCTGCCAGCGCATTTCACACTGCATCCATTTAATAAACATCTAGAGCCGTCTTTTGTCTCTTTACTAGTCCTATCACCATCTCGTCTCGTCTTGAATACCTCTTAATGTCTCTTCACTTCTCTTTTGTTCTTTCATCCCCATTTCCCAGCCCCCAAACTGGCCTTTTAATCGGTTTCATTTCCTATGTTTTCTCTCAGTCCTGACAAAGGGTTTCGACCTGAAACATTGACTATTTCGCTCTCCACGGATGTTACCTGGCCTGCTGAGTTTTTCCAACATTTTCTGTTGTTATTTCGGATTTCCAGCATCCACAGTATTTTGCTATCGTCCAAGCAGTATCACCTCCACTTCCGCAGCAATAGAACAGGCGGTTCGATGCTGGGCCGCCCTATCACTTGCCTGCAGACTCATGTCTACAAGTAGGGTTTCCTTGTCCTTTACTTTTGCTTATCTTAATCGTATACTTCTTCAGCCTGAGCATAGGTTGCTAATAGGTTGAGTTGTCTTTTGAGCATTTTTAAAGGCTTTCAGAATTTTTGTTGCCCTATTGTGACACTTTCTTTTATTTGACCCCTTCCTTTTAAATTTCATTTACACACAAATTTCCACTTTCGGCCCTAGTCTCCTCCCTACATCTGCCCATTTCTACACTTTGATCTGTGAATAATAATGCAAATAGTTGACCAATGAGCTCCATTTAGACCCAAAAATATACAGGAAATATGGGGGGGGGGGGGGGAAAAAGAGGGGGCAGAATTGCAGTCTACAGCAAAGCCCTCCTCCTAATCACAGATACTGTTACTTTAAACTATGGATTAACTAAACAACGACTGGGGTGAGCAGTCCATTAGGTTAATAAAGGCGATTGAATTGGTTGAACAATGTAAGGGAGCTGTGTGTTACAGACCAGAGACCTAGGATATCAAGGATTGGATTTACAAACTGGTGCATCTTCAATCCACATGTTAAACCATTTAGCAAATCATGTCCCAGTATCAGTGGAGTTCTAGACTTCTGAGCTGTTGTCAGGATAAGTTTGGTTATTAATCAATACATTCCACTGATAGCTGTAAGACATATTGTGATCACAAAACCTTCAACTGGGTTGTACAGACATCACTATTGATACAATTAATTGTGGGAGTGCAGTTGTCAGTTTCACTGATAACCGGCAGAAGATGTTATCGGACTGCAGGACAAGGTTTAAACGTTAACCAATACACAGGCTTTAATGCAAACACCATGTTTAATAAGTGACAAACCGAGTAAATATTAACAAATATTAATACTTGCACACACCATAAAGAAAACAAAGTAGGTAACGGATGCAAAGAGTGCACCTCTGAAAAGGAGGCTGCATTCACTGAATTTCAACACTGCTTTCAGTTCTATTTGTGCTGCAGTTAGAAGATGCCTGGAAGGTGGGAAAACTCACCCCCAGATTTTCAGCTAAGATCCAGAATTCATCATGCAGGAACGATTGGTTGCACACTCTGCAAACTCCATGGCAAAGTACACTGTACAATCACATACATTTGTAATTCTGCACATAACAACCAGTCCGATAACCAAAAGGAGAATGAAAGCTAAATTATACTCCGATGTTGTCCTTACGGTAAGCTTTTCGTTTGACAGAGCACCACCGCAATTACTGAGAACTTTACAATACACATACAATTTTAAGCAGCTAAGCTCTGGGTAAGCCAGAATTGAGACACAATGGTGGCCTTTTTAGGAAGCTGTACATTTGAATCAAGGTCAGAACCAAACCTTTGGGTCAGATGTTGCAACTGGAGGTCTAACAAAGCTCTTATTTTCAACTTCCAGAGCAATGGTGCTGCAGATCCTGCAAAGTCTCAAACCTCCCTTTATGTTGATGGGCACAGAAAGCAAGACTGCAGCTACAGGGAGAGGAAATTAAGATTACAATTCGAAAATAATAAAATTGAGATTGCGTGGAGCTAAAAGTGGGACAGAGTAAAGGGTTAAGAAGGTAGAAAGAGAGGTTGAAAGCTGAACTTTCAAATAAGGAACTTCACAGAACAAACAATTTGGTGCCTTCCTCCAAATGAGCATCATCACACTCCTATTTCTAAACAGGATTGGACTGTAACAACAAGGTCGAAGCATCAATCAGTTCCAGTTCTATCACATCACACACTCTCGTCAAAGTGCTGCACAGATCTCGAGCTTCTTGCATGGCTAGAATTCCTTCACATGCATTGGCCCAAAATTTGCAATCGGAGGTTTCCCACGGGCAGATGCCTCTGACTTGTAAAAAATCTACGCATTTACTTGGTGGCCCGGGGAGGTATGGAGGCTTGCGATCCTGGGCATCTCCGGGTCCGCGCGGGCAGAGGCCCTATCCCAGGGGCGCATGCGGTTCACAAGCGCCCCTGGGATCATGTGGGCCAGCCCAACCAATAAAAGGGAATCCCCATTCATACTTATGGGAGTTGCGTACGTACGGAATTCCCATAAGTATGAATGGGGATCACTTAAATACACGAACACATGTAATGTTTTTTAAAGCTTATTTCATGTTTAAAATTAATTAAAATGCCATTTAATTAAATATTTTAAATGAAAATTTTGTTTCTAATTTTTTTTAAATATGTTTTAATGGGGCTAAAAATAAACTTACCTTATTGGATAGGGCTTTTAATGTATAAATGAGTGATAAAATTTTATTTTTAGTTTTTTTAAATTCTTATGCTGGTGAAAGCAGGCCTTACGCCTGCTTTTACCAGGCGTAAGAATTTCACAGGCATTCAGTGGGCGGAAGTTGAGCAAATAGCGCAACTCGCCACCCACAGAGGCTCTTTTCAAGGGGATGCAGAGGATCTATCAAAAAATTCTTGACAGACCGCAAGTTCCGGGTTTACGCGCATGCGCTTCGCCTGCCTAAACCCAGAACTTGCGCGGCCCCTATGGGCGCATACACACCTCATATGCACCCGTAGGGGTCGCAAAATACAACCCCTTGTGTCCAACATCATACCAGGCTCAGCAGCTCACTGGTCTACGAACTACACGATTGCTGTACTGCTGCTGACTTCATTTCACAATCACAATGACATTTTAAGAAATCAGCAGGGAATTTACATATCCGGTCAGAAAAAAATCTGCAGAATCTGAAAAATAAAACCTCCTTACCCATACACTGTTTATGCTACTAGTAATTATGAGCTTGTAGTCAACTCAACAATCAAACATTACAGGTGACTTACTTTCTGATGGATTATTGATTAATCCTGAAAGTAAAATATCTGTACAAGTAAAATATCTGTACACTTATCAAACATCGCTCTCTTGGCCTTGCCACCAAGTTGCTATTTAGAGGTTATTTTACGCACCTAATGTGGCACACAAGCTCAACCCCAGTTTCAAGGTAAGCTGTTTCAGCAATGGGTCATGCCCCCAAAATTGCCCAATTTGGCAACGTGCTTCTTTTAATATAGTCCATGGAAACATTCTATTCCTTTTTTTGTGACGGCGTTAAAGTATTCCCTCTAACAATTTCTGGCTTAATATATTTACGCGTTTGAAACAGATGCATACTACCTTTAGCCTTCTCGTGCCTTGTATTAGTGACCATTCTTCACCTGTGAGCCTGGACGATAAATTATCAACCATCTATTTGTCCAGGGAAAACAAACCAATCCTGGAAATGTACACACAATTCCAACAGGGGTTGTTGGATAATATACAAGAACCACAGCTGATTCTTCCCCTTCAAAGCCCAGTAATTCGGAGACCATCTGTAACCCTCCTCCCTCTGCACTGCAGCCCCAGTCAAGATTAGCTAAAAGAGTGCAGTTTAAACCTGGAATATTCCTGGTCTTCGTGGATCAATACCACACCATCCAGTACATTTAGCCATAAAGGCATTAAGGGGGAGGGAGATAAGGAAAGTCAATACCCTGTACTGTAAATATGTAATTGTAGCACTGGTGCCACAAAGTAAATTTTAACATTTTACAACTAAAACCCATTGTGCACTCACGCATTTCATGATGACTTTTGCAGACAAACAATCTGCCAGTTCTGCCTTTAGGGCCTAAAAATGTGGACCTTTTGGGAGTAAGACTAGGAAAGAAAACTGACAGCATGTGTTACTGTACCTGGCAGGAAAGGAATATAGCGCTGCTTGGGGTCTTTCTGGCCTCCTTCCACTGGGAACGTATCCAACAGCTGCATCTGAGGGACGCAATTAGTAGAATTAGAGAACGCACTTTCAAATACAGTCAAATCTCAAAATATTTTCAAGAAGAAATGGGAAATCTATTTACTTAAAATATATAAAGGCTGGAAGCTTTCAACGAGTACCACATGGATTAGCTGGAAACTCAACATGAGCGGACATGCGGTTTAACTCATTTGCTTTGCTGTAACTAGAATTAAAGGGGTCCAGCTAGGATATAAATTTATCTTACTATCTGCAGCATTAATAGGTTGCACATTGTTACATCAATCCATACTTCCATCCATCATTAAGCCAAAACATCAGATACAGAATTGTTTCAATATAAACTGAGATTTTTATTGATTTTTTTTGAGAAACAAATCACTGAGGACCAAATATTTGGCGATATATAGAAATACATAGAAGTTGTTTTTCTGTTCCACACCAGGGTTACATTGAAGAAAGTTACTGCAGAAACATTTCATTCAGAAGCGGAGGAGACAGCTTAGGAAAAAAAAATAATGAAGTCAAATAAAGGAATATGAAAAGGTGGAATTTAACTCCCTCTGCTCGGTGGATACTGGGCAGAATGGGAGTTAAAATCAAGCGGCTCTATTATCCACTCAATCCCTGTCTGCAGCTGGTTTAACCCTGCATGTTTTTGCCGGCAGCCGAGGTACCCACCTGACTCGGGCAGCAGTCTCATTAATATATGCTACTTGGGGCCGTGACATAAAATGGACCCCAATGCCATTTTAACAGTGCACTGAGCGAGGCGTCTGAAGTGGGTGCCCTGCTCAGTAAAACCCGTCAGGGAAGAAGCGGTGGCATTCAAAGGTAAGTTTAAAACATCTTCCTCGGACCTTGAGCACATAAATCTAGGCTGACTTTCCAATGTAGTGCTGAACTGTTAGAGATGCCGTCTTTCAGATGAGACGTTAAACCGAGGCCCCGTCTGCCCTCTCAGATGGACATAAAAGATCCCAAGGCACTGTTTCGAAGAAGAGCAGGGTCTTATGTTCATTAATAAATAGACATTCTTATTATGAACACAGCTAGCTTTTGCTAGAGACTTTATTGAGCACATGTGGACTAGGTACAGTATCTGTAGAGGCATCCATCTTGACTGCTGCCTTGTGGGTAGCCTAGTGCCTCATGGGTAATGTAGCCTTAATATACATACAGCTGGGTAATGTAGTCTTATACATACAGCTACATACAGCTCTACACAGCTCTATGGCTCCACCTAGTGTCCACTATAGAATGACATGTTATTGATCATTACATCCCCCTTTCTTTGAGGTTGAACAAAATCAATATCAATCAACTTTCAAGAAAACAATAAAGATATATCAGTAACACTTTTGTTAGTACTCTATAAACATAAACATTTTCAAAACAGTCAACACATTTTCAAAGCTTTACATTGTACTCAAAGATCAAGTCTATCAGGCTTTTTTACTTCACGTGTGGATCTTCTCAACATGGGTAAGTCTGATGTGTCTTCATGAGATTGTTCTGGCGGTGAATGACAAGATGCAGTTGCGGCATTGTCATCAATCTGGTCTTGAATAGTCTCGTGCTTTTAGGCGGGAACGGCGGTTCCTCCTGAGAATCTGTCCTTCCTCAGTTCTAACAGTGTATGACCTTGGTCTTACTTCCTCAAGAACTGTAGCTTTCCTGTTCCATGCATCTGGATCCTCAATCCTGACAACATCATCCCTTGTCAATGGTTTTAGAGTTTTGGATGACTTGTCACAGTATGATTTCTGTTTCAGCTTTAACAGTTGAAGTCTCTGTCTCAGTTCCTCACTTTGCTGTTCTTTTGCACAGCAGGGTAGCGTGGTGCGCAACTTGCGACCCATTAGTAGTTCAGCAGGTGAAGAACCACAGTCTAAAAGGTGAGGCTCGGTAGCTCAGCAGGGCGAGATAAGGATCAGACTTGCTTTCTGTCGCTTTCTTCAGTAGCTGCTTGAGAACTTGAACACCTTTCTCTGCCTTACCATTTGACTGAGCATACAAAGGACTGGATGTGATGTGCTGAAAGTCATAATGTGCTGCAAACTGTTGCCACTCCTTACAGTTGAAGCACGGACCATTGTCGCTAACGGCAATCCTGGGAAATCCATGTCTGGCAAAGATGGATTTCATATGCACTATGACACTGCTTGCTGTGGTGCTTGAGAGCAGTGCCATCTCAGGATAGTTAGAATAGTAGTCAATCACTATTAGATAGTCTGTACCATTTAAATGAAAAAGGTCCCTATCAACCTTTTGCCATGGTGCTGTTGGTAAGTCAGCTACTATCATTGGTTCCTTTGCTTGTTTGTTTTGGTGTTTCTGACATGTCTCACATTTGCCTATCATGTTCTCAATGTCCTTATTTATGCCAGGCCAATAAACAGTGTCTCTTGCCCTCCTTTTGCATTTTTCAATTCCGAGTTGTCCCTCATGAATCCTTTTGAGCATGTCTTGACGTAGAGCCTGTGGAATGACTATTCTGTTCTGTTTTAGTAATAGTCCACTTGCGACACTCAATTCTGACCTTGTGAAAATATTTTGGACAGGAACCTTTTGGCCAACCATGATGAATGTTCTCTATTACTGTTTGTAATACTGTATCTTTTACTGTTTCTTCTGCTATTTGCTTTGATTTTGTGTCTGACACGGGCAGCGCAGCAGTGACCATACTCACATGAACATCCATGTCTTCTAGAGCTCATGACTCATTGTGGGTGCTCGGGATAGTGCATCTGCTAACACTATGTATTTGCCTGGTGTGTAGATCAGTTCAAAGTCATATCTTTACAGCTTCATCATGAGTCGTTGAAACCTTGGAGACATCTCATTCAGGTTCTTTTTATGATGGCAACCAAAGGGCTGTGGTCTGTCTCAACTGTGAAGGTGGGAAGTCCATATATGTAGCCATGAAACTTTTCTAGTCCAACTACCAAGCCTAGACATTCCTTTTCAATATATCGACACTCAGTATCAGTCATAGACCTGGAGGCATAGGCAACAGGCTTCCAATCTTCACCCTCTGCTTGTAGCAAGACTGCACCTAGGCCATCTTTTGATGCATCCGTTGACACTTTGATTCTTCTTGTTGGGTCAAAGGTGGTGAGTACAGGTGTGGTTGTCAGCACGGTTTTCAGGTTCATCCACTCTTGTTCATGTCTTTCTGTCCATGCGAACTCATTTGTTTTATGTAGCAGGTCTCGCAGACAGGCTGTCTTGGCTGACAAGTTAGGAATGAACTTTCCAATGAAGTTTATCATCCCCATGATGCGTAGCACTCCTTTTTTGTCAGTGGGTCGGGGCATTTTGAGTATGGCGTTTACTTTTTCCGTATCTGGCTCTATTCCTTTACCAGATAGATTATCTCCTAGGAAAGTGACTTCCTGGACACCAAACTGACACTTGGCTTTGTTGAGCTTCAGTCCATTCCGGCGTATGCTCTGTAGCACTTTAGTCAGTCTCTCATTGTGTTCTTTCAGTGTGGAGCCCCAGATGATGATGTCATCAACATAGACCCGAACTCCTTCCAGACCTTCAATTATGTGTTCCATCGCTCTAAGATTTCAGATGCAGATATTATCCCGAAAGGCATTGAGGAAACAATACCTGCCAAATGGTGTGTTGAAGGTACAGTATTTGGTGCTCTCTTCATCCAGTTTTAGTTGCCAAAATCCTTGAGGCATCGAGCTTTGTAAAGTATCTGGCACCTGACATTTCACTGGTGATTTCTTCTCGCTTGGGAATCTGGTAGTGTTCACGTTTTATGTTTGCATTTAAGTCCTTTGGATCCATGCATATTCTTAGATCATTGTTCTTTTTCTTTACACATACCATGGAGTTAACCCAGTCTGTTGGCTCTTCGACTTTCCTGATGACTCCTAGTGTGGTCATTCTGTCCAGTTCATTCTTGAGCCGGTCACGCAGGGGTGCTGGAACTCTTCGTGGAGCATGTACCACTGGCTGAGCATCCTCCTTTAGCTGGATCTTGTAAGTGAATGGTAGAACTCCAAATCCTTTGAACACATCCTGGAAATTATTCACTACAGAATCCATCGAGTCATCTGGTCTGCTTATGGCACAGTTTATATGGTAGACTCTCTTGACCAGTTCTAAGTCCTCACAAGCTTTGTCACCCAGTAGTGAATCAAGTCTTTCAGCCACAACAGAAAACATGAGATGATGCACTTTGTCTTTGACTGTCACTTTAAGTCTGCATACACCTAAGCTATCTATTTTCTGTCCATTATAGTCCTTCAGTAGTACTGACTTTTTCTGTATTTTGGGCTTTTCTTTCATATTGTTAATGTCACTCATACTGATTAAGTTTGCTTTTGCCCCAGTGTCTAGTTTCAAGGTAACTAATGCTCCATTTACCTGCAGTGGGATCATCCATTTGTCCTCTTTTACTGCATTAACTTTACGTTCAGCATTGTCCATTTCCGAGGGCTGCACATTTTCTGTATCCTTTTTGATAGTCACATGACACCATTCCTACAAAAAATGTCTCACTTAAATCAGTGTCCTCAATTACATTAACTCGTTGCCCTTTCTTTGTTTTTACTTTTGAAAAGCATTGTTTGGCAAAGTGATTCTTTCCATTACACTTTGTGCACATTTTTCCAAACGCTGGGCATTGTCTTAACTGGTGTTTGTAACCACAGCGTTTACAATTAAAAATGTCATCCACCGATTGCTTTTCATTTCTGTTCTGCCCACGTTTCTTCCCCTTGTAGGACACAGCACCGACAGCAGCATTATCACTCATTACAATCGCATCATTATTGATTTCACTGAAAGTCTTCGCGTGCTTTCGAGCTAGCTCGCTGGCTTGGCATATTTTCACAGCATTTTCCAAATTTAGTTCGGTTTCTCTCAACAGACGTTCCCTGACTTTTTTATCATGAATACCAAACACAATCTGGTCATGAATCATGGATGCTTTGAGCTCAGAGAAATTACATGTCTGTGCTTTCAGTTTCAGATCAGTTATAAAGCTATCAAAAGTCTCATTTTGCTGCTGTGTCCGAGAACAGAAGATGTATCTTTCATAGGTCTCATTCTTTTTGGGAGAGCAATGTGCATCAAATTTGTTTTAGCACATCTTCTAATTTTTCTCTGTTCTCCTCTGGATTAAATACAAATGTATTAAATACCTCTATCGCCTGTGGGCCTGCAACTGTAAGCAGCAACGCTATCTTCCTTGCGTCTGGCTTCGTACCGAATCCGATGGCTGCAATGTAGAGTTCAAATTGTTGTTTAAGAGTCTGCCAATTGTAGTCGCTATTTCCTGTGAGTTTCAAACGCTCTGGTGGCTTCAAATTCTCCATGTCGCTTTTCAAAATTTTCAGCAGATCTTGACCAATCCTGGTACCATCTTATGTTCATTAATAAATAGACATTCTTATTATGAACACAGCTAGCTTTTGCTAGACACTTTATTGAGCACATGTGGACTAGGTACAGTATCTATAGAGGCAGCCATCTTGACTGCTGCCTTGTGGGTAGCCTAGTGCCTCATGGGTAATGTAGTCTTAATATACATACAGCTGGGTAGTGTAGTCTTATATACATACAGCTATATACAGCTCTACACAGCTCTACGGCTCCACCTAGTGTCCACTATAGAATGACATGTTATTGATCATTACACAGGGAAGTTATTCCTGGTGTCCTGGCCAACTTTCATTCCTCAATCAACATCACTAAAATAGATTATCTGGTCGTTATCACATTGCTGTTTGTGGGAGCTTGCTGTGCGCAAATTGGCTACAGTGTTCCCCACATTACAACAGTGACTACACTTCAAAAGTCGATCCCCTACCCTGCAACTTTTCAGAGTGCCAGTGGGCGGCCTCAGGGCACCTGATCTTCAACTAGCAGTCGGCCAGCTGCCCGCCCAAATTAATGTAAATGAGGCCCGCCAGTTAACATTGGCCAGGCCTGCCACGGAGACTCCCGGACGCTTGGCTGCAATTCCACTGGCTTCCCGCCCAGCAGTTAAAATCCCTCCTGAAGCGTTGAAGGAAAAAGAAGATGAAGACAATGGGAGAGACTGAAGAAAGGAAGAAACAAAATAAAGTATCGAAAAATAAAATGACAAAAAATTGAAAGGTGAAACAAAAGGAAAAATGAAGAGCTTACAGTAACTGGTGGCATTCAAATGAGTGCAGTCTATGCCGTGCTGAGATTATTCATTTTTTTAAATCCTTATTCCCCAGCATAATGACTTCCTGTAAAGAAGGTATATGTAGCTCCAATAAAATTACAGATTTTCATTTCAACAGAGTAATTCTAATGGGCATAGTGGGTGTAATAAATATTAAAATTTCCCCACTAGCTCTTAGCATCACAATTAACCCTTCTGCTTTCAACAATATGCTTTAAAGAGTACCCTGAAATCTGAAACTATGCAAGAGGCCCACCAGTTTGCAGACAAAGCAATAGGGTGGCTTTGGGTTTATAAAAATTGTCGTGGATCTCCTAAAAATGGGGCTGGATGCCAGATGCCAGGATTGTTCAGCCATCACAAGTCTGCACGCTTGCCACGCAGGAGTAACAAAAGTCGTCTTCATTTGAGGACAGAACAATCTCATGGCTGTCCATGGCAGCTCCAAAACATGCTACTGTATCCTTTTAGATTTAAATGAATCATTAGAACTGAATGCTACTTTTTAACATTATAACGAATAGTCTCCACTGAAACAAGAGGATATTTGTATGGGTCCAATATTCTGTTGCATGGCCACACAGTAAATGGGTCTACTTCCAAAAAGCCTGCAGCAACAAAATAACAAGAGGCCAATACTGAAAAACCTGTTCCAAATAAAATAAGAGGATCTGCTTAAAGTACGGCTGGTGTTTCTAATTAGCAGATGCATGGACACGTGTTCAGTGTTGACTGACAATTTGGAGCAGTGCTCGACAGCTGATCTCTGGCTCATAGTGAAGACTTTCATATATATATCTAAATAATATTTGCTGGATACAGATTTGAGAATCTAGCAAAGATTTAGAACATTACACAAATACTGTCTCACAAACGAAGAACAGCAATTACATACATAACCTTTAATAGTGATACACTTTATTGGCAGAAAATAACTGGTTAATTTTGCAATATTTATAGCAGCAAACAGGAGCTAAGTTAAAGAATCTGTAATAAATAAAACCCAACCTTTTGGTGGGTTTCATTTATTCTGATTTAACTTATTTAAGTGCGGCGTTCCCACAGGTTCAGACACAGATGGGCTCAAGGCGAGCCCCAGAATGAAGTGGTTTCAATGGACCCAGGTTGTCTACTGCTTTTGGGTCAAAAGATAAAAGGGACCTGAGAAATGTTTTCAAGAACTTGCAGTGTTGGTGCATATGGAGTTCATTTTCACTTAAGTTCCTTTTCAAAATATTGCTTTAAAAAAAATGCAAGATAATGTTATTTCTCCTTCCTGTTGTATGAATAGCATATTAAATAAGTCTCACCATCAGGATGCTTTTAAGAATCAGTTACAAAGAATTAATGAATAAATCAATTTATCTGATTAATTTCAACATTCTTTTGGGTTTTTTGTTGATTTCTCTGGGTTTTTTAAAATTATATTTTTGAACTTTAACAGGGGAGGGAACTAGTCAGGAGAGGCTATGAAGCCTGACAGTGCAAAGAAATAAAATTAAATACAGACTGGTGAAATAATGCAATCACTATTGCACCTATGTTAATGGCCATTTCTACTGATATTATTAATTCAGCTTGCTTAGACCATCAAGTTAAGTACAGCCTCCCAGTCCAAACCCCAGGGGGGTTATCACTCAATCAACCGACCAGGACATTAAAAAAAAAACTATGATGAATGATCTTAAACAATTTGTTTTCGAAGGAGGAATTGATGACAAGGCGCCCTTTGAAAGTTAGCAAAAGGTACATGCAGAAATTACTGAGGTCCCAAGACCACTCCTAACAGTTTCAGCTTCATTCAAAAAAAGGAGATAGCTCTGGAGACAAATGTACTAAATGATATGGTGCTAGGCTGTACAGAATAGGAAAGTACCAGGTTCAATCCCTGTTCTGTGTTGAGTTAGCTTATCTCAGTTAGGGCAGCAGAACAGCTGTTATATTTGATGTCAGTGCCTTCATCAAGGCACTTAATATTTTAATCCACTAATCGCTAATGAATCCTGCCTTACTGCATGACTAGGATAATCTGCCCACAAAGGATTAGAGATATCTGTGCATGCTACGCACTTAAATATATACTACATAAACTACCCTCATATATGCTGCTGAGTCTTCTAATACAGCAGAGCAATTTATACACCAGTATGACTCATCGTAACACACACACAACTTTCTACTGAAATGACTCACTAGCCTGATTGAGTTTTTTGAGCACATGACCAAAGTAGTGGATGTTGTTGTATACTTTGATTTAAAGAACGCCTTCACTAAAGTGTAAAGCTATTTATTGGGTAAGATTTCATCATCATGTAGGTTTGGCGATCAGCAAGTACATTGGATAGGAAATAGGTTATAATCTCGTAGATAGAGACAACTTCAACAGAAGCAGATCTGCAAGAGGCCACGTTTTGAGTGGATTCTGCAAAGCTGGTGTTTGGATCATTGCTATTCATCATTTCAACAAATTATATGGATGTTGACGTTAATGGAACTATTCACAAGTTTGCAGAGGACACAAAAATGTGCACAGCAGTTGGGAATTCAAAGCAAATAAACAAGATGTAGGTCAAATTAGACAGGGGAAAAAAAGGGGTTATAGGCATATGTATGGCATATGCCCTTTGATGTGGATAGCTGCAGTGTTATGTATTTGTGTCTGTGAAAGTATAGGCACATGTATACAATACAGAGGTATCCACTAAAAAGTAGAGCAGGAAAGGGATTGAAGATCTACAAGTAGTGTGACGAGACTATTGGGAAGGCAAGTAGGATTTTAGGATATAATGTTATGACAGTATAATATAAAACTAAGGATACTATACCTAGAGGAAGCTAGACAAGTTCCCGAGAAAGGAGTGCATTTCAAATAATAAAAGATAAGGGCCCTAAAAATCTGCAGTCCTTCTGGTGTATTACCACCATTAGTTGGGCAGGAGTGCAGCATGTGAGTTATACTGGGTCCTCACCTCTGCTGTCAGTTTCCTGTGTCTGCCCCAGACACGGCCTCCATGTCAGAAAGGTTGTGGTTGGGGGTGGGAAACTCCTAGGCTGGACGTTGCCTTGGTCCCAGCCTGGGTTCCATGAAGAGGCCTGTACACCAAGAGAAAGATAGTGTCTTGGTCAGATGTGGGGCCACTAGTGGTCCAGTCTTGGGCCCCTTAAGAAATTAACAAGCTTCAGGTAAGAGATCAGCTCCCTTGTGGGGTGGGGGGGGGGGGGGGGGATGGGGGAAATTATGGTCTTAATTCTTTCACCATGCTTCTAAGGTTCCAGCTAGGGGCTGTCCTCCACCGCAATAACCCCCGCTGTGGCGGGTATGCGTGATGCACCCAGAGCACCAGTTTTATGTAGATGAATGAACCTCTCGCAGCCCCAGATAATCTGGCGGTATCCGGGACAGAGGTTCTCAGCGGCAGATTCCAGCATGTACAATGGGATTAAAGGCCCAAGTTGTGGGCTAGCTTGGAATAGTGATAGTTATAAGTTACTGGAGTTTCTCCGTCTCCGCCGTATCTGCTCCGACGATGCCACCTTCCACACCAGTGCTTCAGACATGTCTTCCTTTTTCCGCAACCGAGGATTCCCCTCTACCGTGATTGACACTGCCCTCGACCGTGTCAGTTCTATCTCCCGCACTTCTGCCCTCACCCCTGCCCCTTCCTCCCGGAACCACGATAGGGTTCCCCTTGTCCTCACCTTTCACCCCACCAGCCTCCACATTCAACGGATCATCCTCCGGCATTTCTGCTACCTCCAAAGTGATCCCACCACCAAACGTATCTTCCCCTCCCCTCCCCTCCCCTTTCAGCATTCTGCAGGGACCGCTCCCTCCGAGACACCCTAGTCCACTCCTCTATCACCCCAAACAGCCCTTCCCCTTCGCCTGGCACCTTCCCATGCAAGCGGAGGAGATATAACACCTGCCCCTATACCTCCCCCCTTCCCACTGTCCAGGGCCCCAAACACCCCTTCCAGGTGAAGCAGTGATTTACTTGTACTTCTTGCAATCTAGTATACTGTATTCGCTGCTCACGATGCGGTCGCCTCTACATTGGGGAGACCAAACGCAGGTTGGGTGACCGCTTTGCGGAACACCTCCGTTCAGTCCGTAAGGGTGACCCCGAGCTTCCGGTCGCCTGTCATTTTAATTCACCGCTCCATTCCCACTCGGACCTCACCGTCCTTGGCCTCTTGTATTGTTCCACGGAAGCTCATCGTAAACGCGAGAAACAGCACCTCATCTTCCGATTAGGCACTCTGCAGCCTTCCGGACTCAATATCGAGTTCAACAATTTCAGATCATAACCTCGGCCCCCATTTCATTTTTTCTTGTAATTTTTCCACTCCTTTCTCTCCCCCCCCCCCCCCCCTTTCCTTTTGTTTCTCTCTCACACCTGGCAGCTATCTCTTGCCCTGCCAGTACACTTTACACCTAATCTCAGCCTATTACCATCTCGTCTAGCTTCGTACACCTTTTATTGTCTCGTTTTTACTTCTTTTGTCCGATCGCAGCCCTGCCTCCGATCTATCTTTTCTTTCCAGTTTTGAAGAAGGGTTCGACCCAAAACGTCAACTCAAATTTCTGTCCACGGATGTTGCCTGACCTGCTGAGTTTTTCCAGCATTTTCTGTTGTTATACTGGAGTTTACTTGATTGTTTTAGAGGGCCAGACAGGAACTTCACAGAACTACTCTTGAATTAGTATTTGATGCACTATCAACAACACCAAAGACTACGAGTTGAACTTATACGAAGTAGGCTTTTATTGACTAAGAGCTGGAGCATGCCTCTGCTAGTGGATCCAGTCTAAGAGCTCCCGGGAGAAGGGTGGTGAGTCACCTTTATACCCGGGCTTAGGGGTGGAGCCAGGGGCGGAGACATGCCCGGACCTGTACAGAGTTAACAGTGGTTTACCACACAGACATGTACAGAGTTAGCAGTGGTTTACCACATTCACCCCTCGTTTAAAAAAAAGAGTCCGGCGGGGTGAAGTGTTTCAAAAGTTCGTATACGAAAGTCTCTCCGGGGGTCTTGTCTGCCGTAATGATCTTCGTGGTGCCGGTTGCTGCGGTTCTTTGCCCGCGGCCGCTTCTCGCGTGGGACGGAGCACTGGCGTGTCGTCCTCTCGGGGTAGGGATGGCACCGGCATGTCGTCAGTTCGTGGTAGACACCCTGGTGGTGCGTCATGGGTAGTGGTGGTGGGTGGAGGTAGTGGATGGTGATCGATGGTGTTTCGGGTGGTACCTGAGGGTGCGAGGTCTCGAATGAGACTGTGTCCTCCCACCCGTCAGGATACGCCACGTAGGCGTACTGTGGGTTGGCGTGGAGGAGGTGAACCTTTTCGACCAGGGGGTCCGTCTTATGGCTCCTCACGTGTTTCCTGAGCAGGACGGGTCCCGGAGACGTCAGCCATGGCGGTAGTGATGTCCCCGAGGTGGATTTCCTGGGGAAGACGAACATCTTCTCGTGAGGGATGGCATTTGTGGCAGTACAGAGCAGTGATCGTATGGAGTGGAGCGCATCGGGGAGGACATCTTGCCAGCGGGAGATTGGGAGGCCCTTGGATTTTAGGGCGAGCATGGTGGTCTTCCGCACTGTTGCTTTCTCCCTCTCTACCTGTCCGTTACCCCGGGGGTTGTAGCTGGTAGTCCTGCTCGTGGCTATGCCCTTCTCGAGCAGGTACTGGCGCAGCTCGTCGCTCATGAACGACGAGCCCCTGTCGCTGTGGATGTAATTGGGGAAGCCAAATATGGCGAACAGGTCATTGAGGCACCTGATGACTGTGGCGCTGGTCATGTCCGGGCAGGGGATGGCGAAGGGGAAACGGGAGTACTCGTCAATAATATTGAGGAAGTAAGTGTTGCGGTCAGAGGAGGGAAGGGGCCCCTTGAAATCGACGCTGAGACGTTCGAAGGGGCGGGTGGCTTTAATCAGGTGTGCCCTGTCTGGCCTATAAAAATGCGGTTTGCATTCGGCGCAGACCTGGCAGTTCCTGGTCATGGTCCTGACCTCCTCGATGGAGTAAGGCAGGTTGCGAGCTTTAATAAAATGGAAGAACCTGGTGACCCCCGGGTGGCAGAGATCATTGTGGAGGGTCCGTAGCCTATCGACTTGTGCGTTGGCACATGTCCCACGGGATAGGGCGTCTGGGGGCTCATTAAGTTTCCCGGGCCGGTATAAGGTATCGTAGTTGTAGGTGGATAATTCGATCCTCCACCGCAATATCTTATCATTTTTGATTTTCCCCCTTTGTCTGTTGTTAAACATAAATGCTACTGACCGTTGGTCAGTGAGCAGGGTGAAACGTTTACCGGCCAGGTAATGCCTCCAGTGCCGTACAGCCTCCACTATCACCTGGGCCTCCTTCTCGACTGAGGAGTGTCAAATTTCGGGGCCCTGGAGGGTCCGTGAAAAGGCCACGGGTCTCCCCGCCTGGTTAAGGGTTGCAGCTAGGGCGAAGTCGGATGCATCGCTCTCCACTTGAAAAGGGATGGACTCATCCACTGCGTGCATTGTGGCCTTCGCAATGTCCTCTTTTATGAGGGTGAAGGCCGCACGGGCCTCTGCCGTCAGGGGGAAGGAGGTTGACTTGATGAGGGGCCGGGCTTTGTCCGCATAGTTGGGCACCCACTGGGCGTAGTAAGAGAAGAACCCTAGGCATCTCTTCAGGGCTTTTAGGCAGTGGGGGAGGGGTAGTTCCAGGAGGGGTAGTTCCAGGAGGGGGCGCATTCGGTCGGGGTCGGGGCCGATGACTCCGTTTTCCACCACGCAGCCAAGAATAGCGAGGCGCGTGGTGCGGAACATACATTTTTCTCTGCTGTATGTCAGATTCAGCCGTTGGGCCGTACGGAGGAATTTTTCTAGGTTGGCGTCGTGGTCATGCTGGTCATGGCCGCAGATGGTGACATTGTCTAGATAGGGGAAGGTGGCCTGCAGTGCATTCTGGTCAACCATCCGGTCCATCTCCCTTTGGAAGACCGAGACCCCGTTGGTGACACCGAAGGGGACTCGGAGGAACTGGTAGAGGCGACCGTCAGCCTCGAAGGCCGTGTACTGGCGGTCCTCAGGCCTGATGGGGAGCTGGTGGTATGCCGACTTCAGATCAATCGTCGAGAATACCCGGTATTGTGCTATTTGGTTGACCATGTCAGATATGCGAGGAAGTGGGTATGCGTCTAATTGCGTGTATCGATTGATCGTCTGGCTGTAATCAATAACCAGGCGCTGTTTTTCGCCGGTCTTCACTACCACCACTTGGGCTCGCCATGGGCTGGTGCTGCCCTCGATAATCCCTTCCCTCAGGAGTCTTTCTACTTCTGATTTAATAAAGCTCCTATCCCCGGCACTGTACCGCCTGCTTTTAGTAGCAATTGGCTTGCAGTCTTTGGCGAGGTTAGCGAACAACAGGGGGGGGTTTGACCTTCAGGGTGGACAGGCTGCATACTTTGCGCGGCGCCGTGTTTAAATTCTGCCGGCTGCAGACTGTGAGTGGGGGCAGGGGCCCGCCATATGCCATCGTGACGCTCTCCAGATGGCACTGGAAGTCTAATCCTAGCAGTACGGGAGCGCAGAGCTGTGGCAGGACGAGGAATTTAAAATCTCTGTACTCCACGCCGTTCAGTGTCAGAGTCGCTACACAGTAGCCGCCGATGTCTGCCGTATGGGACTTTGAGGCCATAAAGACCTGGTGGCGTGTGGGCATAACCGATAGGGAGTGGCGTCGCACCGTGTCGGGGTGGATGAAGCTCTCCGTGCTTCCGCAGTCGAAAAGGCAATTTGTGGCATGGCCATTTACCTTTACGTTCATCATGGACCTGGCTAGTTGATGGGGCCTAGATTGGTCCAGGGTGATGGAGGCCATCGTCTAGGTCGGTGGGTCGCTGTAGTATTCGCCCGCGCCGGGAGCCTGGTCCCGAAATGGTGTCCAAGATGGCGGCTCCCCCGCGGCTGGTGGTGCCCAAAATGGCGGCCCGCACGGCTCACACGTGGTTGGTGGGGTCCAAAATGGTGGCCTGCATGGTTCACACGCGGCGCTGCTGGAATTGGGGGTCGATTTCGCCCTGCACACACTCGCGTAGTGGCCTTTCTTGCCGCATTTGGAGCAGGTCGCGTCCTTTGCTGGGCATTGCTGTCTGGGGTGCTTGGCCTGGCCGCAGAAGTAGCATTTCTGGCCTCTGGTCATTGCAGCTGTAGTTGGGCTGCTGGCGGCTTGTGGCCTTACCGGGTCCCAAGATGGCTGCTCCCGTGACATCCACGTGGCCATCCGGTCAGGGGGGTAGGCGTCCATGTTCTGGAGGGCTACGTCTAACGAGTTAGCGAGGGCCACCGTCTTCTGCAGGTCGAGCCCCCTCTGTTCCAGCAGCCTCTGCCGTGTATAGTTGGACCTGATGCCGGCTACGTAGGCATCTCGGATCAGGTCTTCCGTGCATTCCTTGGCCGTCACCGCTTTGCAATTACAGGCCCGGCCGAGGACTCTCAGTGCCAGTAAATATTCGGCGCCCGATTCCCCGGGGCGCTGTTTTCGGGTAGCCAGGAGGTGTCTGGCGTAGACCTCGTTAACAGGCCTCACGTATTGTTCCTTTAGCGTCGCGATGGCGGCCGCGTAAGTTGTGGCGTCTCGGATGATTGAGTAGACTCGGTGGCTCACCCGTGAGTTCAAGACAAGCCGTTTCGCGTCATCTGTAGTGACGGTAGTGCTGGAGGCCTCCAGGAAGGCTTCGAAACAGCTCAGCCAGTGTTCAAAGTTATTGGCTGCACCTGCTGCTTGAGGATCCAGGTCTAAACGTTCCGGCTTCAAGATTTGCTCCATGTCGAAAATTGAGTCAATAAAATTGATGCACTATCAACAACACCAAAGACTACGAGTTGAACTTATACGAAGTAGGCTTTTATTGACTAAGAACTGGAGCATGCCTCTGCTAGTGGATCCATCCTAAGAGCTCCCGGGGGAAGGGTGGTGAGTCACCTTTATACCCGGGCTTAGGGGTGGAGCCAGGGGCGGAGGCATGCCCGGAGCTGTACAGAGTTAGCAGTGGTTTACCACAGTATTATTCCTCTTTTTGCCTCTCCCAGGCGACGAGAGGGGGCTGGTCATTGGTGTTTGTGCCTGCACCATGTCTGGACGGGATGAGCTTGTTGTGCCAGATGGTCTTTTCTGCCCCTTCTTTCTGTATATGTTCATATAAGGGCAGCTATTAATGGGGGTGTAATATGAATAAATGTAAATTATCACTAGATTTCATGGTACGTGCCAATACTTCTCTAACTCACTCTGTCTTTTCCAAGACATTATGTGGCTGTTGACTGCTGCTAGCTCCTACATAGCAACAATCGCAAGTTCTTTGGAGATGTGCTCATACAGTCAAATGGTCAGTTCCCAGAAGTTCTTGGCATGCCAAGTAGAACTTTAGGCTTAGAAAACACGGGTAATGGTGTAATTTCCATAAAGAGATTTTAGTTATAAAGCTCCCTTACTGAAACACTTGGATGTCTTACAAATGAGCTTTTATAAAAAGCATAGCACTCACGCCATGAATAGAATATATTGTAATACATCATATAAGCAAAATGTATGACAAAGCAAAATCAATGTAATCATCATAGATAAAAATGGATATTCATTGGTCGCATTGTCACTTTCTGTTCCATTCATACAGCAATGATGTGGTGACTCTACATCTAATTTAATTCTGAAATTTTGTCTTTGATTTAGGAGAAGGGGTAACAGAGCCAGGGCTGTGTAATGCTGTGCATGTGGTCACAGTTTATGTGTATATACACATTAGATATTATGTGCATATGCAATTACATTTTTTTCCCCTTAAATCAGTACCAGCTAGTACAAGAGAAATAAGACAGTAACTGGGGGTTGGGGGGGGGGGGGGCGGTGAGGGAATTGGCAAGAATGAAGATGTAGAACAATGTACAGGATTGGGGGCATCATCAACAGAAATACACAAGTCAACCTATAATATGCTGAAAGGATGGAATTTGGGTTGATACGTGGCTGGAAAGCAGATTTCTGTAGAATCAACTTATTTTGCCAGCTTGGGAGTCTTCTGCATTACTGCTTCTTAGTAGTCCTGTTTGATATGTGGAAATTCTAACTAAAGCAGAACATTTGAGAGGAATTGCATAGGATTATATTTTCATTCGTTCTTAAGAAAAGATGGGCGTACAATCTTAGATCATACAATTAAAACTGCTGCTGGCCCACTACAATCAGAAGTGAGCTTCACCCAGGTCCCAGACCAAGAAGCTCAATGAAATGGCTACTGCATCAACCAAAATGGCTCCCTAACCTATCTACAAAAATCAGAAAAGAATATAAAATTTTGACAGCTGTGCAAATTATCCCTGTACCATTATTGATGTCAGTTTGCTATTTGGACAAGTTTATCAAACAGCCATGGGCAGTATACCAGTTAAAATATGAACCATCAGAGCCAGAAAAATAATCCTGATCGAGAGTTTTAGGTACAACCCATAATGAATACAATCTGTAAACCCATCACATCCCAAGAATGTAGAAATCATGCAGTCAATAAGACCTATAATGTGAGTGATATATTGATCTCGAGCAAATACTCATTATTATTGGCATAAGGTTGACAAATAGGTTTCCTCCATGCTAAAAATACCAGGGTGTTTTAAACCACATTTAATACTTGCACCTTCTCATTGTCTTCTGTATAAATAATCAGCTGAATCACCCTAAAGATACAGCTTCTGCATAAGACTGTCTGTGGGAGTCATTTGGGAATTATGTTGCAGCAGAGGGCGATTAATAAATGGAGGATATTACGTGGTGGGGAAGGAATAGCAGATGCACCCATTGTGCACTTAGGCCAATGTGCGCTGTCTAGCCCAGGGGTACTGAGGCCAACTGCTGGACAATGCAAGTATAACCAGAAGTCAGACTAAAGTATGTTACGGCAGGGGAATACTATTTGTCAACACTTTGACATATAGTACCCTTTCCAGTACAAGATACAAAACCTTTTTTTATTTATATGATGAAGAACAGCATCCCCAAAGCTACAAGACTATTCAGGGGGGGAAAAAAATTCACATTTCCTTTTGAGAGATTGAACAACACAGTTGTCATGGTTGCGTCACTGCACCATGTTACCATGTTTCACACCACGAACGCATTCAGATGTGATACAATTTTTTTTTAATTTCCTTTTGTCCTCCTGCTTTATTTTCTGCTAGACATCTCTTTTTTGAGAAAGGAACAGAAATTAATGTAGGACCCAGGTACCTTAGACAAGGCACTCCACTCTAACATGGGGTATGTTACTGTATTGCTCAAACTACTGTAAAGAACTTAAAACATATGAAACATAAAATATTATACTTACCTCTCTTCAAATGATATCAAGTACTCAAACAGGCTTTAATAAATGTCAGCATGCGGACATCAATCCATATCATTAACAGTATTAATATTAATTCTGCAGATTAAAGCTGAATAGAATAACAAATATTGCCTCACGGGGCTGTGAGCACACTACATGAAATCAGTTTGAGAAAACAGAACATTTCTTATTTTGTATGATGGGATTAAGCCAGGAGTGGAAGCAGAATGAAACGTCAAGAGCAATGTTCCCCCTAATTTTTTTTGGGGTGCACGACCCCTTTAAGGTAGGCTGACCATACGTTCCCGTTTTCCGGAGACAGTCCCCAGGTGAGGTATAAAAACAGAAAATGCTGGAAAGATTCAGCAGGTCAGGCAGCATCTGTGGAGAGAGAAACAGAGGTAAGGTTTTAGGTCAATGACCTTTCGTCAGAACGGGAACAAGGTAAAAGAGAGAAACGGAAATCCCGTCTGAGAGAAGAGCAGAACTTCAAGGTGGGAATTCCTAGAAGAGGAGAAGTGGCAGTGAATTAAACACTAATACAGAAGCAAAATACTGCAGATGCTGGAAATCTGGAATAAAACAGAAAATGCTGGAAATACTCAGCAGTTCTGACAAAAGGTCATCGACCTGAAACGTTAACTGAGAAACTGTGTCCCCGGGCAAACAATGTCCCCAGAAGAAGCCCCGGTTCACAAGACTCATCCCTGAAGTGTACCCCACCTGACCCGAGCTGTCAGTTTGCGACTCAGAGGCTCTCCTCCCCCGTCCCCTCTGTGGCCCCTCCCCCCAATCGTCTATCTCCCACACCCCAGGATCGGACACTCAGCTGGTTTCGCCTCCCGCCCCTCACATCCTTTCCCCGACCAGCAAGTTGTCTCAGAGTGCCAAATCGGCCCCGACAGCTGGCCAGCTGCGTGCTAATGAGGCCCGGCCACTTGGGGGGTCCGCCGCCCGCCCGATTAGCACAGCAGGCACAATCGGCCCCAGCAGTGTCAGCGAGTCCTTGCGATTGGTTTCGGATCCTTGTATTGACCGCCAGAACTTGAGGGTTAGAAATAAACTGACCTGATCCACTATCAACCACAGCTCATCCTTTCAACATCCATATCTGCAACTCGCGATAAACCTCCCACCTGAGACTGTCAGCGAGTCTAGTGGGGTTTCCCATTGCCATTATAATGAAAAGGCTCATGAACAGAAGCAAATAGAGCAACATCAAACTAAAGGAGACTGTGGATAGCTGTGGTCTTCTGTGTAAGATTTATAATTGGAAAACTGGTTGGCGAGTACATTGGCTCGTGCTTTCCGATCGCAGGCCTCCCGCATGCGGAGGCCTGCGATCTGGAAAATCTACGCCCTTACTTGAGGACTCCCTGGACGCACACACTTCCGATCCTGGGCCTCTCCAAACTCCAAGTGTGCAGGGCCCACATATCCCAGAGGTGCAGGCAGTTCACAGCGTCCCTGGGATCACGTGGGGAGCTAATCAAAGAAGGGAATCTCCCTTCATATATTTGACAGGTCTTCCTGTCAAGTGTATGAATGGAGATCACCCCAAAAACATAGTAAAGCTTCAAATACATTTTTAAAAATCATATTTTTAAAATGACATTAAAATATTTAATTTATTGTAATTTCAACAAAATTTAAATTTTTGAAAAAAATTAAAGTTTTTTACAGGGCTAAAAATAAACTTACCTTTTTTAAAAGTATTTTTAAATGATAAATCAGTGAAAAAAAATCTTTTTCACTTTTTTCAAACTCTTATCCTGGTAAAAGCAGGCCTTACACCTGCTTTTACCAGGCATAAGATTTGTAAGGGTTTTCTGCGGGCGGAGGGTCTCCAAAAAGCAGAACTATCCGCCCACAGAGGCCCTGCTCCAGGGCAGCCAGATCGGAAATGCCGGTTTTCAGCGCTTGCGCTGTGCATGCCTGAAACCGGCATTTCTGATGTCCCTATGGGTGGGTGCACAGCGCGTACCCACCCGTAGGGATCGGAATATCTGGGCCATTAATCCTAGACACTAGACTAGTCAGGAGTGATTTCAGTCACTGGGGGAGTTGAGGTCAGGTGTGACCTCAATCACTGGCGGGGGGGAAAGGAGGGAGAAGAGAGTCGGGGTTGTATCGATTTGTATGTACGATGTTCTCTTTTGGCTTGCTAATATGTGGAGAGCTGATTTAACTTCAGATTTTTCCTCTCATCTCTTTCAATCACTTCTGACATCATGTATTGATTTGTATGTGGGTTCAATGATGAGGCATTTATGAAAGAGAATGTCTTTTTAATCTAAAGTCTGTTCAACTCTTTATACAGCATTACAGGAGACACCATGCTAGTGATCCATCTAAAGCGAAAGCAAAACTAAACTCCTCTGCTGGTCAGGCATAAGTAATCAATCAGGCAAACATGCTGGTAAGGCATCATAATCAAACAGGCAAATACCATCACTATTTGCTGATATCATTACAGGGGTCAGGTGTAATCTCAGTCAATGGGTGGGGGGAAAAAATCGGGGTCAGGTGTGATCTCAGTCACGGGGGTGGGGGTTGGTCAGGTGTCTGAATGTGCTGCAATAGCGTGATGTCACATCTGTGAGAATTATATGCACATCTGTAGTGTATATGCACAACTGTTAAAATATAGGCTGCTAAAAAAATTTGCCTCGCTACACTATCTACATTTTCTGTCCTGGTTACTTTGCTGTGCGGTTACTTTGTGGTGTCTCCCCAGATTCAGTTTAGAAAATATGGTCACCCTACTTTAAGGGGTTGTGCGGCCCATTCACAACTTCGCACATACGCAAAATTTAACACTGAAAAAGCCAGTCCCGGGCTGTGCGGGACTGGCAGAGGAGCACTGGTCAAGAGTACAAAAAATTACTCTTCACCTGAAGGCAGAAGATTGCAGTACAGTTCCATGGGTGACAATGACCACTTTTATTGAACGGTCAGTGTTTATATAACCTGTTCAATGAGTGTTTACTGGTTGCTCAACAATAGGGGTCACCAAACTGAGTTTAGTCCTCCTAACCTCGTCAACACACCACAAAAAAAACATTTTCCAGCAGAGGTCACTGATAGTTATCAGGATTAAGAGGACCACCAATGTTTCCTCTCCTAACTGAAGATGCTCAGGCCAGTTGCAGCAGCTCAGTGCTGCCCTGCCAGTGATCAAACCTAGGATCTTCCTGGTCTGTAGAGGCCAAGTGCTGGTGCAAGTCGCTGAATGGTAAAACAATTCATTAACTACTCTCAGAGAGAAAAATCAGTACTAGATTCTTAATAAAATGGTCTAACGTTGTCTTTTTGAATTCCTTACAAGTGATGGCAATGGCTTGTGCAAAATCCAGTCAGTCAGTCATGCACCAGGAATTATACTTCATCGGTTTATGACAAATCTAATTAGCACTCATTGAAGGGTTCACAGTGCTGGGGTCAACTACATGCAAATTAAATTCTGTTGCTTTTACTTGAAGGATTGCAAGCTTCAAATTGTGTCTACACAATGGAATTCGCAATTTAAACTGTTCTTGTAATTTCTTTTACTCTTTTTGGCCCAACACACATGTTGGATTTGGCACTTGCATCCCATTAAGTGGATATTGCCATTAATGGGATCTATAAACACAAAAGTTTGAAAACAAAGTAATAGTTATAATTTAAACAGATCAAGGTGCTCACAGTATATTTTATTACAGATATTAATCAAAAGGCTAAAGGTAATACAACTATGAAAATCTGTTGGGTAAAAGGCTGAATAGCCACTCCTGCAATGATAGACATCACTGCACTTGGTCGGCATTCTTTTCCTTTCGCATTAGAAGATACAGTACAGCGCAACACGGTACCATCAAACAAGCCAGGTTAATGGATTATTCGGAGGTCACAGAGGCACAAATGATTCATGTCACATGCCATATACTAAATTGGATCAACTGAATAATGAAAATTATCTAATAAAACTGGAATGTCAAACAAGGGAGGAAGCAACCTTTATACTTGTACATCTCAGAATATTAAACAGAGGTCCATTTACATTAAGCCAATTTCCTGTCAGACACGCGTTGTACACTGTGCATTATAGTCCATGATTATTGACCTGAAAATGAAGTAGAAGCCTTTATCTTTGAAGAACAGACTCATTTGTGTCCATTTTGAAAGGTGAGAAGCATTGTTTTTATAATCCCATCGTTCCTCATTCTAAAACTGTTGTTAGGGATACATACTGTATCCATAGAATTATATTCTGAAACAGTCTGATATAAATACTAAAGGGGCCTGATCACTGGTAAAGAATAGGTTTGTGAACAACCATGGTAACAGATTAAAACTGTTGCCAATAGAAACAACTGGTTCAGCAGTACAATGTTTGAAAGGTTGAGAAGCTTCAAGAAGAAGCTTTGATCCTAAAGTCCACACTTTACATACCTCAGAAACAGCACTAATGAAAGGATTGCAGCTCAGTCAGTATCAACTGTTTTGTTGTTCAGGCGCTAATGAATCTTGCTGCATGCTCAGTGTCATCGCTCAAAGGAAGGATGAGAGCGCTAAATCAAGCGCTAATGACCTAGCCCAGTGGAGTTAGATTCAGCGCTATGCAATTTCAGGTGCAGTCTAATCGCTAGTCATCACTGCCACAGGCTCTTTCAAGTTCTTAAAGGGGAGGTTCAATCATGCTGCAGATCCTCATTCTCAGCATTGCTGGTTCTGCAGCTGTCTCAGAAGACCAAGGAGAAGGAGCCGGACCACTGAAGGAGGTGTCATTATGGCAGATCAATGTCCCAGGGAGAGAACTCACAGATTCTATGACCAAGCATTGGTCTGTCTTCACTGTGGAGAGACGGAGGGTGGTGCTGTACCCGGCAGGTGGCAGGAGGCCCTCGCCGCAAGTCTTCCGCGTCATGTGGAGGGAGGTAGCCCAGCATGTCTCGGGCAGTACTGTGGTCCCCAGGACCCCCACAGAGTGCAGGAAGAAATTTAATGACCTCACTCAGGTGGTCAGGGTGAGTCAATGCCTCAGAAATGTTACATACCACCATCTGAACCTCAGTCTGCACACACTGGCCAAAGCACCACACCCAGCACTCACCCACCAACAATCTCCAACTACCAACACTCACATCTCACACCTTACACAATGATAGCTATTCAACTATGGCAGGCACATCTCCCAAACACATTGCTCCACACTCACTCACACACTTTCCTTTCTCTTGCAGGCCAAGGTCGCTCACAACAGGAGGGAGCAGGAGCGCACAGGCGGGGGACAACCTGACTCCCAACCACTTTGAGCTGGAGGAAAGAATGCTGCAAATCACTGGGCGCCATGGCCACCGGCAACGTTGACCCCCTTGGGGATAACAAGGATATGTTCATCCCTACTCATTCTTCTCACATCCCACTTCCGCCTCACCCCATAAACCTTTCCCACTTTCCAGCTAACCATGCTGTATGCATGCCTTTCTCCCTTCCTGCCCCCGTCCCCTCACCTTAGCTCGACTCTTGTGCCTTTACGCTTTCAGATAATGAGCAAGCAGCGGAGCAGCCTGTCCCCGAGGGTACCCTAGCGAGCGAGACAGAAGAAGAGGAGGAGGAGGAGGAACACACCGTGTCACTGCATGTCTCACCCGCAGGCACCAACTCAGATACTGGCACTACGCGTTCTTTAGCGGTTGTATAGTAGTGGGATCTGCACAGGGTGATGCACCAGGGACGAGTGGGCTTCAGCAAGGCCAGGGGGAAAGGGTAGCTCAGGAGCCAGCTTCCCGGAGGGCGAGTTCGTGCGCGAGTTCTGCTGTACATGACTCAGATGAAGGCCTCGATGGGGAGGCCTTTAGAAGAAGGGTGATAGGCATGCACACAGAGTTGATAGGTGCAATGGCATGGGTGCCAGAGTGCCTCTTGGCAATGGTAAGGAGCGTGAAGGAGTCCGCCTCCAACATTGCACAAGGCTCTGTGCACACCATGTCTGCAAAAGGATGGTGGACTCCCAGAGAGACCGTGGCAACCCAGACTTCATGCCGCATGTGATGGGCGATGTCGCAGCTTCCATTGCAGCACAGGCGGAAGCCACGCAATGTCTTAGTGCTGTAATGCAATCTATGCTTGGTGCCATCGATTCTCAGACTGCTCTCATGCAGTTTCAGCTTGATGCCACGCAAGCTCGGACTGCTGCCATCATGGCTGGGCTACCACCGTCCACCAGGGCTTTCACAGTGTTGCATCAGGTCAGCAATCTGTGCTCCAGCAGATTGGTGGTGATGCGGAGGTGCTGCCCCGGGGGAGTACCAGTGAGTCAGTGGAGCAGGAAGTTTCTGTCTTCTCAGGATGACAGCATTCCTGCTCCCACGACTGGCACTCCGCCATTGCCCTCATCACTGCCCGTCATCCAGCCAGCCCAGACTGCTGTCGCCTATGCGGAGGTGCAGTCTACAGCCGGGCCTTTCATGCCCAGAGCTGGTCAAGGGCATCCTGCAAGGCCATCAGAAGTCTCCCGCATGGACTGTCAGCAGCCTTCCACCAGCTGTGTTGCAGCCACTGGGCCAACACTTTGTAGGAGCACTAGAGTAGGCAAAGGCACTGTAACGACAGGCACTAAGGGATTGCACAAGGGTGAATGGCTAATATTGTTGTAAATATGTGTTCACTGATTATTAATAAATTTATTAATTGGCATTGGAGAATTTTGTGGTGTCTCTCATTTCAGCTTTGCACTGTGATATGGCCTGCGACAGGGATTGAATGATGGGATGTGGTGAGCAATGGGGGTCTGGGGTTTAGTTTATTGGAACCGCAGTCTGATGAGGTAGTCGGGGACCACCTTTCCAGAAGGCCGATTGAGTAGCTGCCTCCTCCCTCGTTCCTGTTCACCCCCCCCCCCCCCAACTCCTGAGGTGGTCTCACAAATCCCTGGTGGCAAGGGCTGGGCCCTCATGATGGCCAAGTTGTGCAGCGTGCAGCAGACCACGACAAAATGGGACACCTGCTCAGCCGAGTACTGGAGGGCTCCTCCAGAGCGGTCAAGGCAATGGAACCGTTGCTTCAGCACTCTGATGATCTGCTCAATGATGTTCCTAGTGACAGTATGGCTCTCATTATACGAGTGCTGAGCAGGAGTGTTGGGGTTGCGGAGGGGAGTCATGAGCCAGGTGGAGAGTGGATAGCCCTCGTCGCCGACCAGCCAGCCGCAAGCTTGACGTGATGGCTGGAAGAGTGCTGGCACAGGATGAAGGCATCGTGGCTGCTGCCAGGATAGCAGGCATTCACATTGAGGATTAGCTGTCTGTGGTCGCACACCAACTGCACATTAAGTGAGTGGTAGCTGTAAGAGCCATAAAAGCTTAAGAAAATACTTTAAAATATTGGTTAAATAGCATAATACAGTTAATTTACCTGATTGACTTATTGTATTAAGAAACCCCCTATTTTCTGGCTCCAGTAGTATAGTCCGAGACACCCCCTTCATTCTTGCCACAATGGTACAGTCCCTAAGCCACACATGGTATGCAGCCATTTTACAGTTTAAACTCCACGTGGCTGAAGGAGGCAGAAGTTATGAGGTTTGGAGCAATACAGTTTTTGACCGTGTTCGTTTATACGTGTTTGCTTTGTAATTCTGTTCGTAAAGTGTTATAGTAAACAGTTTAAAAGACAAAGCTACGTTTGGGAACGTTTTATTTCGACACGCGTCTACTCGTTGTTAACAGCCCCACAGCTCAGTGGCTGCCTGTTTGGAAACTAAGAAGCGCCACTACAGTAGCCTTTGCAGTTACGGAAGAACTCAGGATTGTTATGCAGTGCCTAAAAAGCCATGAGGGTGCAGTCAATGGCACCCTGCACCATGAGGAAGCCCGCTATCCTGGCAAAGCCACATGCACATTCATCCTGCTTCTCTCTGGTGATGGGAAAGAAAATGTAGTCTCTTCTCCTACTGTAGAGAGTCTCTGTGACCACCCGGATGCAGTGATGGATGGCGAACTGCAAGATGTTCGCTATATCTCCCGTTGCAGAATGGGACCGTTGACGAAGAAATTGAGGGCGACGGTGACCTTGACTGCCACAGAGAGCGCCGTGGTTGACCTGATCTGAGGCTCGAGATCTGGCTGCAGGAGATGGCAGAGTTTGGTGACCACATCCTTGCTGAAGCAGAGCCTTCTAATGCACTGCTTCTCACTAAATTGGAGGTAGAAGTGCTCTCGGAATACCCTTGGAGGGTAAGACCTCCTGTTGAGAGCCCTAATGGCCCCCCTCCTCCCTCTGGCCACATCTTGCAACCTTTCTCGCTGCCTCCACTCCCTCTGCAGTAGATCCTGGACGGCGAGGTCGAATGCCAGTACAGCCCCCATTAATGTAATGAGGTGTGTAGCACTTTGAAATTTTGTCAGAATAAATTTAACAAATTTTTAGTAGCCACAACACTCCTGATACTAAAGAACCTTTAAATGACTGAATTAAACTCTTGCACAATCGCAAACTGACAAGGAAGCAGTGAAACAGCACGAACCGGACAGCTGCGATTCATTCCTTTAAATATCGCCCCTGGAGCCACCATCTGCCTGCTACATGCCTCCTCTTCCTGTTGTTGTCAGGGTGAGGCGCTAAGGCAGGGGGCGATAATCAATTTGGCAGATCAGGCACTCAGTGAGCATTGCACGCTTACGGACATCATGATCTGCCTGGCGCTAGAGCCCCAGGCGGTAACTGTTAGCGGCAGCGCTAAGGGGCGATTGGCTTTGGCGTGCGGTGCTGGATTTGCCTCGCCCTGGCGCTACTTCATTAGCGCCCCTGCCAGACGCTAACCAACTGAATTTCTCCCCCTAAATATTTTCACATGCAAACAAACCAAACTGAAATCTCTCCAATATTAAATTTTTGCAATTTACATTTCGGTTGTTTCTAGAGTAAGAAAATGGATTAATATTCATTAATTTAAAGTAATAACAAAAGTATGTAAACAGCTCTTCGTTATTTTGCTACCTTTATAAATGGGTAGAAAAATACTGAAGTGCATTTTCTTATGAATAAAACCAACACACTATATAACAGCAGTAATAAAAAAAGTACAAAGAAGCAGAGGTAAACACACAACTTAAAACAAGGAGAACCTCAGCGTGCATTCATTAATTTATTACAGCAATTAAACAGCTATTAATTTTCAGCATCAATAGCTTAAATGCCTTCAAGTAGTAATTTCTTCAAGTATGGATGGTCTGAGTAGCAAAATGCTTTCTCACCAGGAAGGGTAAGGTGGGAGGCCAAGTAGATGTTCCGGAGTACCATTGTACTGGGGAAAAAGCTTCACATTTCTGCTCATTTTAGTACAGTATGAAAGAAAATTTGCATACAAATTCATTTTCTTGGCAATAGGAAGAATGGTGTTTTACTTGCATGTTGTATGGTGCATGAGGCCCGATTTTAACTCCAGGCCAGTTTTCCTCTGGTGATTAACAGTGTGAGTTAGAAACTCACCCACTGCTCTGTGAATGAGGCCCAGGGTATTTTACCAGCTAAGCCTCATTTAAGTCCAACTAGCTGACTCCCCGGCAGTTCCAGCTGGGAAGTCGCCAGGAAACTAGAGGCCATCCACCGAGACCAGATAGGTGGCGGGATCGGCTGTCGGGGCTGTTCTGCGGAGGGATCTTGAGATCAGGAAGGAGGCAGAGTTCTCAGCAGGGGTAGGCCCACTCTTCTGCTCCTCCTGACTCCACGAGGAAAGTAAAAGTTATAAAAATTTACCTTTCTGGGCCTCTTCTGGCCAAAATGCTCTGCTGCTTTTCTCACCTGGTGGGAAACTTACCTTAGTCTCCTCCTCAGGCTGCCAAGTTAAAATTGTAGTCGGGTTCTGTTATGTATTGTGTGTTCTCCTCCCACCTGTGGTGGCGCTGTCACAGGAGATAAATGGTTGGGTGTTCTCTGTTAAGTTTAGCTCTCTGTTCGGAACTTTCCAGAACGTCCTTTCCTTCCAATAAAGCACTTCATGTTTGAATCTCTGAGTTCGGAGTCCTAAATTGTGTCTAGATAGAAAGGTACCGACACAACAAGTGGCAACGAGGAGCGGATGAATCTGCGTACGTTACGGGTGCAGTGAGTAAACAGAAATTTTAATTTGAAACGTGAGATGGCTACTATATTAGGAAACATCGGTGATTTTGATGAAAATGTGGAGCAATGGAGCGCATATACGGAACGTTTTGACTATTTTGTATTGGCGAATGCGGTGGCAAATGAAAAGGTCGTGCCTACCTTTTTGAGTGTAATCGGGCCGAAGACATTCAATTTACTGCGCAGCCTCGTGCAGCCAGATAAGCCAGGAACTAAAACATAAGCAACTAGTGGAAATTCTTGGAGCACGTTTTTCACCAAAGCCTGAGATTTAGATTTCACAAACGGAATCAAGAGGAGGGGGAATCAGTGACGATGTTTATTGCTGCTTTAAAAAGGTTGTCGGAACACTGCCAGTTCAAGGAGGTGCTGAATGACACCATTAGAGACAGACTTGTGTGTGGTCTGCAAAATGCAGCCACACTGAAGCGCCTTCTTACTGAGGACAGCCTTACTCTTGAAAAGGCCATTGAAGTTAGTGTCTCCATGGAGATGGCGGAAAAGGAGGCTCACCAGTTGAGTTCAACAGGGAGAGTTCACAAGGTGTCGTCTGAGGCTAAAGGTGCGCGGAACGGCACATGTTATCGTTGTGGGAAAACGGTCCATCACGCTAATGACTGCTGGTGTACGGAGCTGGAATGCCAAAATTGTGGCAAAAAGGGTCACATTGAACGTGCCTGTAGAGGTAAAAAAACAGATAGAGCTGGGAAGCATGGAAGCAAAATGTCTGTATTTGGACAAGAGAGGAAAAAGAGGGTTCATTCAGTGCAGTATCATGAAACAAGCAAAACAGAGGGGAGCGACACCTCCGAGGAGGAAGAGGTGCATATACTGACAGTTGCAGGTGATTCAAATGACTATTGGGTGTCACCACTGGTGGAGGGACAATCAGTGCAGATGGAGGTTGACACAGGCGCGGCTGTGTCCCTTGTTTCAGACACTGTCTGCAACAAAATGCTAAAGCATCTTACCCTTCAGCCAACAAACATTGTGCTAAAGACGTATACTGGCGAACCTGTGGCCATGAGAGGCGTCATTGAGGTGACAGTTAAATTGAACGGACAGACTGCAAAACTGCCACTATATGTGGTAAAGGGAAATTACCCATCGCTACTGGGATGTGCGTGGCTAGAGAAAATCATGCTGGACTGGCCTGCAGTCCGCATGATGTCAAAAGGGGAGTCAGGTCTGACTGCAGTGTTAAACAAACATGCAGAACTCTTCAATGGGGAACTTGGGAGCATGAAAAAGATCAGCGTGAGACTGGACATTAAACCTGACAGCAAGCCGAAGTTTCACAAAGCCCGACCTGTACCCTATGCAATTAGGCCAAAAGTGGAGGCTAACTTGGAGGCCTTAGTCGAGAATGGAGTCCTGGAGCCTGTGAGCGTGAGCAAATGGGCCACACCTATTGTTCCTGTCCTGAAAAAGGATGGATCTGTTCGAATCTGCAGGGATTTTAAAGTGACTATTAACCCGGTGCTGTCTGCGGAACAGTACCCTCTTCCCCTCATTGATGATCTTTTTACGGGCCTGGCCGGAGGGCAAAAGTTCAGCAAAATAGATTTATGCCAGGCTTATCTACAAATGCATGTCGATGACAAATCAAAGGAGCTGCTGACAATTGTGACACACAAGGGGCTATACAGGTACTGCCGCCTTCCGTTTGGAATTACGTCGGCCCCTGCTCTATTCCAAAGGGCAATGGATCAGATTTTGAGTGGACTGCCAGGAGTCCAGTGCTACCTGGACGACATCCTTGTCACTGGGACAAATGAGGATCATCTTCTGAACTTGGATGCGACACGACAACGACTGAAAGAGTACGGACTCAGAGTTCGTAAGGACAAATGTGAATTCTCAGTCTTCAGTTGAGTACCTGGGGCATGTGATTGATGCTACTGGCCTGCATAAGGCGCCGTCAAACGTCAAGGCAATCGTGGAGGCCCCAGCACCCCAGAATGTGAGCCAGTTACGTTCATTTCTGGGGCTACTTAACTACTATGGGAAGTTTATTCCAGACTTAGCAACATTGCTGAAGCCGTTACACCAGTTGCTATGTCAAGGCAAAACATGGAAATGGACTGAACTGTGCAACGAAGCTTTCGCCCAAGCAAAGAAAGCATTGCTGAAATCGGAGGTCCTGACACACTCTGACCCAAAGCTACCCGTGCAGCTAGCATGTGATGCATCACCATATGATGTGGGAGCAGTCATATCCCACATCATGCCTTCGGGTGAAGAGAAACCTATCGCCTTCGCATCACGCACCTTGAACAAGGCCGAGAGTAACTATGCACAGATCGAGCGCGAGGCCTTGGGAATTGTTTTTGGAATTCGAAAATTTCATCAGTACCTGTTTGGGAGAAGGTTCACACTCCTGATGGACCACCGTCCATTGACTTCAATCTTCGGGCCCCACACCAGAATTCCGTCTCTCGCTGCAAGCAGGATGCAAAGGTGGGCTTTACCGTTGTCAGGACACACATACGACATCAAATATCGCAAATCAGACTTGCACGGCAATGCAGACGGTCTCTCGAGGCTACCCTTGCCGGTTACTCCCCCAGAGCCTCGTCAGATAGACATCCTCTACTTTAGACAAGTGGAGGGAGCACCTGTCACGGCAGTTCAGGTGCGAAGGTACACCCGCAACGATCCAGTCCTGTCTGAGGTAATGGACGATGTAATTCGAGGGAGAGCTATTAGGAGATTCTCCTAGTTTGAAACCTTACGTTTCAAAAAGAAATGAGCTCTCCGTCCAGGCAGGTTGTCTTCTTTGGGGATGCCGTGTCATCATTCCGCCACCTCTGAGGGAACCTATACTGCAACAACTTCATACAGGCCACAGTGCGATGGTTCGGATGAAGGAAATGGCAAGAAGCTACTTCTGGTGGCCAGGTCTCGATGGGAATATTGAGGAGAAAGCCAAAACATGTTCCCCATGTCAAAGGGTCCGGAATGTTCCACAGCTGGCAACCCTACACCCCTGGGATTGGCCTGCAGAAGTGTGGCAGCGAGTACATGTGGACTTCGCCGGTCCTTTCGAAGAGAAGATGTTTATGGTGGTTGTGGACGCTCGTAGCAAGTGGCCGGAGGTCGCTGTGATGAGGTCTACCACGTCAGAGAAAACAATTGAGAAACTTTGTGAGATGTTCAGCCGTTATGGCTCACAACTCGTAAGTGACAACGGTCCACAATTTGTATCACAGGAGTTTGCAACCTTCCTGCATGTGAATGGTGTCCAACACATCAGGTCTGCGCCCTATCATCCCTCTACTAACGGCCAGGCAGAAAGGTTCGTGCAAACTTTGAAGCACGCCTTGAAGGCATCGCAAGGTCAGGGCTCAATCCACCAACGTCTGAACAGCTTCCTGTTGTCCTACAGGAACGAGCCGCATGCCACAACCAAAACTTCCCCCGCTTCGCTCATGATGAAGAGGCAGTTGCGGGCAAGTTTTGACTTACTCAAACCTCCAAGGGCAGAACAGGTTGTCCATTGTCAACAACAAGCTCAAGTTGAAAAGAGAGAGAAAAGAGCCAAGGAGAGATGGTTTCACCCTGGAGAGCACGTCCTAGCTCGAAACTACAACACTGGACCAAAATGGGTTCCTGCTACGGTGATCGCGCAGACGGGCCCTGTGTCTTACACGGTTGAGACTGCTGAGGACGTCGTCTGGAGAAGGCACACAGATCAACTGTTGCTAGGAGCAGAGACAGCCACAGAGGCTCCAACGGCTGGTTGGCCTGAACTGTTTCCGGATGATACCGCAAACCAGCATCCTTTGCCACAGTGCTCTTCTCCAACACAGGAAGTCAAAGAGACTGTTCCACCTGTGCAAACTCCTGACTTTCGACTGACACAGGAACCTTCTCCATCCAGGCCTGTGTCAATGCCTACTGCTGTGGAAGCCAGCGATGACCGTCGGTATCCTGTCAGAGAGCGACGGCCTCCAAGACGCTTGGATCTGTAGGATTAGTGACTTACCCACAAGACTGGGGCAGAATAAACCCCAGGGTAAAGTCAGGGTTTGAGGCAGTCTACCTCTACCCTAGGTTCATTGAGTGCATTGAAAGTAACTTACCTGTTGAGGAATAATGTGGACCTTCCATTTAAGAGGGGAGGAAATGTTATGTACTGTGTGTTCTATTGTGTGTTCTCCTCCCACCTGTGGTGGCGCTGTCACAGGAGATAAATGGTTGGGTGTTCTCTGTTAAGTTTAGCTCTCTGTTCGGAACTTTCCAGAACGTCCTTTCCTTCCAATAAAGCACTTCATGTTTGAATCTCTGAGTTCGGAGTCCTAAATTGTGTCTAGGTAGAAAGGTACCGACACAACAGGTTCCAGTGGCATCATTGGCACCCAGCATGTATGTGAATAAGGGCCCCACCAGCTTTGGTGGGTGTTCTTGTCGCCTGCTCAGCTGAGCAGGTTAAAATCGGGAATAGTCAGCTCCTGGCGACTCCAGGGTGGGTAAGTAACCTAGGCATTTATAACTGCCCACTTACCACCTGCCAGGCGGGTTGGGTTGGGTTAAGGATTAAACTCACAACATAAGTTGCTTTTTCCCTACCCAGATATTATTCCAGTATTGGCACTCAGTCTGTTGTAATCACAAAAGCGGAATACATTAACCCAGATCCAAATTTGAAAAGTAATAATTAGGTTTGTCCTATTTAATTTAATGTGAATCAATGGCTGTCTCTGTTAATGAATTTCAACAGATTATAACAGGTGTTTGCTAAAGTACCACATAATAGGCTTGTTAGCAAAATTGAAGCCCATGGGATAAGAGGGACAGTGGCAGCATGGATACAAAATTGGCTAAGGTATAGAAAACAGAGATTTGTGTTGACTGGCTGATTTTCAATTGGAGGGAGGCATACAGTGGTGTTCCCCAGGATTCAGTACTAGGACCACTGCTGTTTTTGATATACATTAATGACTTGGACTTGGGGGTACAGAGCACAATTTTGAAATTTGCAGTTGATACAAAATTTGTAAGTGTAGTAAACGGTGAGGAAGGTAGTGATAGACTTCAAGGGGACATAGACAAGCTGGTGGAATGGGCGGACACATGGCAGATGAAATTCAACTCAAAAAAGTGAGAGGTGATACATTTTTGGTAGGAAGAATGAGGAGACAATACAAGCTAAATGGTACAATTTTAAAGGGGGTGCACAAATAGAGAGACCTAGGGGTGTTTGTGCATAAATCTTTGAAGGTGGCAGGACAGGTTAACAAAGCAGTTAATAAAGCATATGGGATCCTGGGCTTTATAAATAGAGGCAGAGAGTACAAAAGCCAGGAAGTTATGTTAAACCTATATAAACACTAGTTCAGCCCCAGCTGGAGTATTGTGTCCAATTCTGGGCATCGCACTTTAGGAAGGTTGTGAGGGCTTTGGAGAGGGCAGAGAAGGGATTTACTAGAATGGTTCCAGGACTGAGGGAGTACAGTTACGGGGATAGACTGGAGAAGCTGGGGTTGTTCGCCTTAGAGCAGAGAAGGCCAAGAGGAGATTTGATAGGAGGTATTTAAAATCATGAAGGGTTTAGATAGAGTAAAATGAAGAAACTATTCCCAATGGCTGAAGGGTCGATAAGGAGAGGGCACAGATTTAAGGTTATTGGCAAAAGAACCAGAGGTGACATGAGGAAAAACTTTTTTACGCAACGTGTGGTTAGGATTTGGAATGCACTGCCGGATAGGGTGGTGGAAATAGATTCAATAGTAGCTTTCAAAAGGGGCATTGGATAAATACTTGAAGGAAAATAAATTGCAGGGATGTGGGGAAAGAGCCAGGGAGTGTGACTAACTGGATTGCTCTTCAAAAGAGCTGGCGCAGACTTGATGGGCCGAATGGCCTTCTTCTGTGTTGTACTATTCGATGATTCTATAACCATATTCTGATATCAAGTTGCTTAGTTTTTAAAATGCTTATGAAAAAAGATGTTGGCACAAAATATTGGATCATTGAGCTCTGAAGATGTGATGACATACCATTAGAGGAAAAATATTCAATCGGCAATTATTTTGGTGGACAATCAGAGTTCCCATAATATGGCTTAGAGAAAGTAACAGCTCTTTCCCCACTTATATGGAGCCAAGCATCTGGAAAGCAGTTAAATATATGACTAATGCCTTGCTTTTCTTTCATAATATGAACTCATATAATCCATATATACAGATTTATGGAAACAAAAGATTCATCATATTAACTGTTTGTACATGACACAGTTCAGAAGTAATCAGAACCTAAAGAACTAAAGAACTAACCTTTAACACAAAATCTGGTTTACATACCTGTCCACTCAAGTGCCAACCTAATTTGACATATTCACTGTGTACAGTTTGTGGAATCAGAGGGTTGGCCCGTGAGGAGAGAGAGTAGAATGGGCCTGTATTCTCTGGGGTTTAGAAGATTGAGAGGTAATCTCACTGAAACGTATAAAATTCTTAAGAGGGCTTGACGGGGTAAATGCGGAGAGGCTGTTCCCCTTGACTGGAGAATCTAGAACTAGGGGTCACAGTCTCAGAATAAGGGGTCGGCCATTTAGGACTGAGATAAGGAGAAATTTCTTCACTCAGATGGTTGTGAACCTTTGGAATTCTCCAGCCTAGAGGGCTGTGGAGGCTCAATTGTTGAGTATATTCAAGACGGAGATCGCTAGATTTTTGGACACTAAGGGAATCAAGGGATATGGGGCTAGTGCAGGAAAGTGGAGTTGAGGTAGAAGATCTTATTGAATGGCGGAGCAGGCTCGAGGGGCTATGTGGCCTACTCCTGATCCTACCTATGTTATGTTCATACAAAACAGTGTGCAACCACTATTTGCAATCTACCCAAAAATAGTTACATTTTCTTAACTAAATTTATTTCTTCCTGTACTGAAGTGTTGTAGATCAAAACGCCATCAGACCATCACTTAGAAACAAGATTTTTTTTCCCCCTGGCCACATGCTCTAATCCATTCAGTCGTAGATGATCAGACCCAAGTGGCTGATCTGATTCTGATATTACCACTTAGGTCACTGAGGGCTTGTTCAGTGGCTAAATATTCATCACCAATCAAAATGATACATACATGTATATACTTTGTGTAGTGTATGTACCTTTAAGACAGAACTACTTTTACAGCTCCTGTATACTGTAGTATCGGCAATGACCACACCTGTATAAGCCTTGCACATGCCTCTGTACCCCCAGTCTTGAGACTACCCTCCACCAGTAAATACCTGTTGATTAAGTTACAGCATCCGTGTGGTTATTGAAAAACATCATACTCTCGGAATCACGGATCTAACAGTGGCGACGAGTGTCGATTCGAATCTACCTGCAACTCTGCATTTCCCTTCAAGGATTCGCTCCAGGAGGGCGGTGGAAGAAAGTCGAGGCCAGAAACACGGGCGTCGACCACGAGCAACCGCCCAGTCGTTCGGCAGAGAGTGAACATCGCAGGGGAGGCTGTGGAGAACCGGGCTTGGTTCCCCAGCCACGACGATCAGCAAGAGACTGACGACAGGTACAGTGCAGACCCTTCCTGGACAGCAGCGGCTGGAGCCGACCGACGGCGGAGAGAAAGCCAAGCAGCGTCGACGGGGTAAGACAGAGGGTGAAGGGCGCAGCCGGGGGTTGAAAACCGAGCGGCGTCGAGAGAAAAAAAAACGGAGAGGGTAAAGCAACAGCCGGGTTCAGGACCGAGCGGCGGAAACGGGAAAGGCACACAAAAAAAAACGCGCAGAGCACAGCCAGGGCTCAAGTGTCCGCGGGAGAAGAAGGGAGAGCGTGGGAGACGCCATTTTTAGAAGCCGCAGCAGAGAAGGGCAAGCGCGGGAAGGAAGGAAAGCGCGGGAGACGCCATTTTGTGCCAGCGGAGAAGGGGAAGCGCGGGAGACGCCATTTTTGACAGTTAAATCACACCCAAGGATGCCGAAGAGTGGCAGTATCTCTACATTCGACAATGAAGTCGAAGATTGGGCGACATATGTGGAACGTATTGAGGTGTACTGCAGGGCGAATGAAGTGCCAGATGCTAGGAAAGCACTGGTTTTGTTAAATTCCATGGGTGCAAAAATTATGGGTTACTGCGGAACCTAATAACCCCAGAGAAGCCGGTGAACAAGAATTTCGAAAGCATAGTAGAAATCCTACAGGGCCACTTAAACCCCACACCGCTGCTGATAGCAGAACGATTTAAGTTCCATAAAAGGAACCAACACAAAGACGAAAGCAATGCCGAGTACCTAACGGAACTGCGCAAGCTATCGAAACGCTGCCAGTTTGGAGCGGGACTAGCAGATACGTTAAGGAACAAGTTTGTGTGTGGGCTGCAAAGTGAAGGAACCCAGAAACGGCTTCTATCAGAAAAGGATCTTACGCTGGACAAGGCTTTCAGTATGGCAGTATCACACGAAGCAGCCTGAAGGGGCGCTGCAGAGATACAACGGAGACTGCAAGAATATGGCACCAATGAAATGTCCTATGGAACAGGGAAGTGCTATCGCTGCGGCAGAACAACACATGACCAGAAGGATTGTTGGTTCAAGGACCAAGTGTGCAGACAGTGTGGAAAAGCAGGACACATAGCAAGAGTCTGCAGGTCTGGGAAGAAAACCAACAGTAAGAAATCTCCACAGGAGAAGTACAAAAAGGTACACAAGGTGATGGACAGTAGTTCAGATGAACAGAAAAGTGAGAGACTCCGGAAGCAAGGAGCTGGGTTGTCTGAAACTCCATAAAGGTAACCAAAATGGAGGATCACCAGACTATCTGGGTTACATTCAAGATAGACGGAGTCCAAGTGAAAATGGAATGGGACACAGGATCAGCCCTAACAGTCATAAACCAAAGGGACAACAAGCGGCTATTTTCACATATACCCTTGAAAGCTACAGAGATTGTCTTGAAGACGTACACCGGGCAAAAAGTCTGCCCCCAAAGGAAAAATAAGGGTGAAAGTGATATATAAAGGCCAGGAAATACCTAAAATGGACATATATGTATTGCCAGATGGAGGACCACCACTGCTAGGACGTGAATGGATCCGGAAGATACAATTAGATTGGCATTCCATACAGGCACTGAAGGTTGAGGCCAAAAAGGATGACGACGTCACACCTGGACGACTGTCAAAAATGCTAACTGACGCAGAAGAAATGTTCCAGGAGGGACTCGGAACAATAAAAGGCATAACAGCAACGATTAAAATAGAGGAAAATGCAAGCCCAAAGTTTCTTAAGGCCAGACCAGTGCCTTATGCGATCAGACCAGCTGTCGAAGCAGAGCTGGAAGGGTTGGAACGTTCAGGAGTACTGTCCAAAGTAGACTGGAGCGAGTGGGCTACACCTATCATTCCTGTAATGAAGAGGTCGTTGAGTAATATGCCTGGGGAACCAAAGAAGGTCCGCATCTGTGGGGATTTTAAGGTGACAGTGAACCCAGTCCTTCACATGGTACAATATCCACTTCCACGAATTGAGGATATTTTCAGCCTCGCTATCTGGAGGTAAACGCTTCACCAAAATTGATCTAGCCCAGGCGTACTTGCAAATGGAGGAAGAAGAAGCTTCGAAACAATACCTTACGATTAACACTCATAAACGTCTCTATCAATACAACCGGCTGGTGTTCGGGGTAGCATCGGCTCCGGCTATTTGGCAAAGGGCAATGGATCAAGTCCTGCAAGGGATTCCAGGGACCCAGTGTTATTAGGACGACATCCTGGTCACGGGCGAAAATGACAGTGATCTGGAGAAGGTGCTCACCAGATTAAAAGGAGTATGGGCTACGAGCTAATCGCCACAAGTGCGAGTTTTTCCAGAAACAGATCTCGTATTGTGGCCACGTCATCGATGAAGAGGGGTTACACAAGTCCCCTGAAAAGATTGAGGCAGTAGTCAAGGCTCCAGCACCGGAAAATGTGTCACAACTGAGGTCGTTCCTCGGGCTGGTAAACTACTACCACAAGTTCTTACCAAATTTGTCCACGGTATTACACCCACTGAACACCCTACTGCAAATGGGGGTACCATGGAAGTGGAATGACGAACGTAGACGAGCTTTCCAGAAGTGTAAAGAATTGATCACATCAAAAGAGGTGTTGGCCCATTTCAACCCAGCACTACCAATTCGTTTGGCATGTGATGCATCACCCTACGGTATTGGAGCGGTGCTGTCGCACAAATTCCCAGACGGGTTGGAGAGGCCAGTAGCCTTTGCGTCTCGGTCGCTAACCTCAGCCGAGCGCAACTACGCCCAGATTGACAGGGAGGCCCTCAGCCTAGTATGGGGAGTAAAAAAATTCAACCACTATCTGCATGGGCAGAAGTTCACCTTGCTGACTGACCACCAACCACTTGTCTCCATCTTTAATCCTAAGAAGGGCGTTCCAGTGATGACTGCACAACGGTTACAAAGATGGTCCCTGTTTCTAGGGGCGAATCAATATGAAATAGAATATAAAGGCACGAAACAGCATGGAAACGCTGATGGGCTATCGCGCCTGCCACTGCCTACTGTGGAGGAAGCACCAGCAGTGGACCCTATCGAGATATTTTATTCGTCAATAATTGAACGATTGCCAGTAACGAACGCGGATATAGAGAAGGAGACCCGCAATGATCCGACGCGGTCTCGGGTATATGATTTGACGGTGAGGGGATGGCCAACACATGGCGACTCACTGTTGCCAGCATTCTCATCCAGAAGAGAACAGCTGTCAGTATGCCAGGGGACAGTGATGTGTGGATCCAGAGTGGTGATTCCACCCAAGTTAAGGGAGAGAGTACTAAAGGAGCTACATGAAGGTCATCTGGGGGGAGTGAAAATGAAAAGCCTTGCTAGGGCTTGTGTGGTGGCCGGGAATCGATCAACAAATCGAAGACCTAACCAAGAGCTGCTCAGGATGCCAGAAGGTCCAAAATGCACCACCACATGCCCCTCTACACCCATGGGAGTGGCCCTCCTCTCCATGGCAACGGGTACATATTGATTTCGTTGGTCCATTCATGGACTCAATGCTCTTAATAGCAGTGGATGCTCATTCAAAGTGGCCTGAGGTGATAAAAATGTCCTCAACCACTACAGAGAAAACGATTGCAGTCCTACGGACCATATTTGCCAGAAACGGCTTGCCAGAGCAGATTTGCTCTGATAATGGACCACAGTTTGTGTCCGAAGAGTTTCAAAAATTTATGAGAAGGAATGGGGTAGGCATTACACATCCGCCCCGTATCATCCAGCCACAAATGGATTGGCTGAGAGGTTCATACAAACCTTTAAGGCGGCGATAAAGGCCATGTGCGACGATGAAATTCCACTACAGCATAAGGTGGACAATTTCTTATTAGCCTACCAAAACGCGACATATGCAGTTACCAACCAGACCCCGGCCATGATGTTCTTTAACCGAAGGTTGAGATCTCATCTGGACTTGCTCAGACCAAATGTGCAAAGAAATGTTGAGGATAAACAATTCCAGCACATCAATGAGAAGCCGACAAGGAGCTTCAATGTAGGACAACCAGTCTTGGCCCGTGACTACCGAACAGAGAAATGGCAACCCGGAACGATATGCACAAGGCAGGGGCCATTAATGTACACAGTGGATGTCGGGGAGAACATTGTGAGACGCCACGTCGATCAGATCTTAGCGTCACAGGAACGAGTCAACCCCATGTCTCGAGTACCTGGGGATGAACCTGACATACCGGTAGCATCTACCTCAGAACCAGTAGCAGTGGAAACCGATGAACTACCCGAAGAAAAGGGGCCAGAATCGCCTCCGCACCGAGAACAAGAACCTCAGGAAAGGCGCTATCCAGAAAGGATCAGGAAGCCGCCCCAAAGACTGAATCTATAAATGGACTATTGTTGTTTAATGTACATGTTAAAGTGTTAATTGTTATTTGAATATTAGGGGTACTACTAATCTAAAAGGGGAGGAATTGTAGTGTATGTACCTTTAAGACAGAACTACTTTTACAGCTCCTGTATACTGTAGTACCGGCAGTGACCACACCTGTATAAGCCTTGCACATGCCTCTGTACCCCCAGTCTTGAGACTACCCTCCACCAGTAAATACCTGTTGATTGTTAAGTTACAGCATCCGTGTGGTTATTGAAAAACATCATACTCTCGGAATCACGGATCTAACACTTTGGAACTTATTGAACAGCCACGTTTTAGTATGTGTACAGGAGAAATGAGTGCACAAAATCACCTCCTACAATGAGCTAAAGAATGGTACAGGACAGGAAGAGGCCATTCGGCCCACCTTGCTTGTGCCAGCTCTTGTGAAGTGCTATCCAATTAGTCCCACTCCCCTGCTCTTTCCACATAGCCCTGGAACCTTTTCCTTTTAAAGTATTTATCCAATTCCCTTTTCAAAGTTATTAAATCTGCTTCCATCATCCTTTCAGGCAGAGCATTCCAGATCATAACTCGTTGCGTAAAAACTTTTCTGCTCATCTCTCCTTTGGTTCTTTTGCGAGTTATCATTCCTCTTGTTGATAATTTTGATAAAAAAGATTGTGGGCTAGAAATTGGGGGCATTTGCGCCTCCCATTAGCGACCTGGGGGTAAATGGCTTTGTGACCGGGCGCGACACGGACATCGACTCCCACCATATTCAGCGGGAGTTTTGCGACAGCGCTACAGCATTGCGCCCCGAACTCCTTTACCCAGAGATCGTGACCTCATCGCCATGTGCATCACCCCAGACCCAAAATTGACTTTAACCCCCTGCAGCAGCGTCGGTCGAAAACACCGACAGCTGTAGGAAGCGTGCATCGGGCAGCCAGCTGCTTTGGGGGGCAATGATTAAAGGTAAGGTGACCGAGGCAAGTAAAAAAAACACATACCTTGCCTGTTGAAGTTTATTTCCGCGGGTTCCTGCCCGCAATCGATCAGCCCGGCACTTTGCTTGAGTGCCGAGCTGAACACGCTGGATTGCGGCTGCCTTGGTGGTCCAGGTAGGTAATTTTTCTATTGCAGAGCCTGCAGCGATGGCCCTTCTCTTTAAGGGAGGGAAGGAGCCTGCAAACGCGGCAGCGTTGCACGGCCCAGTGTGCAGCGCTGCTGAAGTCTCCGTCCTGCCTGCTGCCGATTGCACTCCAAGGAGGAAGTGGGGCGCTAAAACTCAATTTCGCAGTCGCCGGCGCTAAAGTTAGCACCCTAAAATGGTCGATACCGAATTTTTCCCCCATAATTTCAAAATAAAAGTATGTCCATTGTGAATTCTTGTCCTGATTCAGACTGCAGTTGGATTTAACCATTTTTATTAGGTTTTAAAACCAGTGCACACAGATCTGAATTAAAGATCAAGACATGAACCAATCACAGTCAGAGGGATCAATCTGCATTTGGACAACAATAATCTGTGTGTAGCCCAGTACCCACAGATAACAATAATGGCCTGGATGTTGTGGTCAACAGCAAAGGAACGGCACTCGCCATTCATCATGCTGACAGTTGCTCACAGACTTTGAGGGCTTTTGAGTGGCAACTTGCGGTATTGAGAGATCCGTTCCAACACGGTGCGATTTGTGGTAATTAGAGTCAACACACCGCAGTGCCCTCCAAAGGGGATCTGTGGTGTGCATGAGCAGAAAAAGCAACAGCATGGCTCTTCAATCAGATTGAAAAATCCTCAGACACAGGCCAGAATTTTGCCGGTGCTCAGGGGGGCGGGTTTGGAGGCGGGACATCCGGCAAAATCGCAAAGACTGACAGCGGGTCGGAAACCCACGGTCAACCCGCCTCCAAACAATCTTCTCAGGTGTCAGGTCCCCGATTTGCGCGTGGACCCAACACCTAGCAGTGGGAAGAGGATTATAGGCACTTAACTGCTTATTAACAGGCAGTTAAGAGACTTTTTGCAATTTTGACAGGTCTACTGCAGGTATCCCAACGTCTGGACACCACGCCAGATAAGTGTGGCGTGCTGTGGGTCTACTGTAATGTTCTACATTGATGACAGCTGCAGAAGTGGTGTGTTGGATCCAATGGTACACTGGTGAGTTTCAGAGGTAAGAGAATGTTGAGAAAATGATTTTTTAATGCATTTACACTTTTCTGTAGGTAACAAGTTTTGCATTGCGTGTATAGTCCCACCTCATTGGGAGAACCTCTCTCACCAGTGACAGATCGCTTCTGTAACCTCACCTGCAGCTGCCATCTGTTCTAGCCTAAGGAGGGAGTCATTGGAGTGCAAGGACTCACCTTTGTACAGTGATCGTCAAACACTGAAAAACTAGCTGTCAAAAAAAAGTTGTGCATGGCCCCTTTAAGAAAGCTGGTAGATGACGCTTCATCAGACACCGGCTTCCTCTTAATTGGCAAAAGCCAATTGACGCAAAAATCACATTTGTGCGTCTGATGTCATTGGGGGCGGGACTGGAACCCGGAAGGCAGCTGTCCCACCCGCATCGATAGGAAAAATCGCGGCCACAGAGTCTAAACCAGGAAGTATAAATTAGATTTCATTGTATAATTATGTACAGGGAGAGAGGGAGAGAGAGAGAGAGAGAGAGAGAGAGAGAGAGAATTAGATTCTGAAGGAATGCAACTCCACACTTGTAAAATTAAATTCTCAGTTCCAGAGAAGTTGTTTGGTAGTAATTATGACTTATCACAGTGCTAAAAATTCACATACAGCTTAATGCACCAGCCCTAACATTTTCTGGCATGTTTAGTGGATAACTAGTGGGTAAGTACAGCAACTTCATGCCCTTACACTGATTTCAAGACCGAGTCTATCAGCGAGGTTCTGGTATAGCGCAGCCCGTGGGTGATCAGGGAAACACTGACAGCAACATCTGGATTTCTGCATTTAACTGCGCATGTGCAGACTCCGAAAGTTGCTGTCTGGTTTACTCCATAATAACAGAACGCCGATAGCCTCACCATTACTCTAGACGCAAAATTCGGGTCATTCGGTGTGCAGCCCATTGCTCACGGCTAACCATAATCTGTGCAGACCCTTAGTATCAAGGGTAATAATAATTCTGCAGCCCTCAAGTGCTCAGGGTAACAATAATCTGTACATACTACAGCTATATGGTTAAATTCTATCCTTATGTAACCAGGCCAAAGGTACTGCTTTAACTGCAGGCACAGAATCCTTAAATGCTATTGCAGACATCTATGAAAAGGCTTCTTTCTATTATTGAATGGCCGAGCTAACTTGTAGCTCTAAGTGACTAGTAGGAAATGACAGGGTTTCAGTAGACACAAGTCGGATGTTTTCCTCATTGATATGTTGTTTATCCTGCTACACATAATGCATCTGTTGCAAAGTAAACTGAATTTTCCTAGCAGCCTGTTCCAGTAATTAAGTTTCCCTGAAGCTCTCCATAAGAGAGACCCTTTGGGATGGGTGTTCCACTTTATCCCCTCTGTTTCAGATCCTGTAAATGCTATGTAACCATGAAGTCACAGTTTAACGTTCATCCCAAACATACAGCTTCCTAAACCTGCCAAGCAAGCATGATCTATCTCTCTCCATTATAAATCACAGAGGAACCTCCACATTGATCGAACAGAGACATTCCACAGTAGAGTGGTAGCAGAGTACTCCTTTCCTCAATGGATTTTTTTTTAGGTTACATCTTTCAGATGAGAGGTAAACCAAGGCCCCATCTACTCTATCCCATGGCATTTTTCAAAGACGAGCTGGAGTGTTCGCCTGTGTACTGGCCCAAATTTTTCCCTCAATCAACATCCTTAAATTAGATTATCTGGTAATTTATCTCATTGCTTTTTGTGCATAAATTGACTGCCGTGTTTCCTTATATTACAATTGTGATTATACTTCAAAAGTACTTTAATGGCTGCAAAATGCTTTGGGATGTTCGGAGGTCATGAAGGGTGCTATATAAATGCAAGTTCTTTATTTCTTGTCGTTTTTACTGCACTGCAGAAACAGAATAGTTAAACATTTCAGAAAATGCTCCAAATCATTAAAATCACTTTCCATGCATGTTAGGCTACATGCTCCAAATCATTAAAATCACTTTCCATGCATGCTAGGCTACATAAATGACTCCAGAGTCTAACGTGTTTTGACATCCAGATCGTTGCCAGTTCTAAGCACTCAGGCTCCAAGCACAAGGTTTCTGGCAGCTGAAAATGGATAACCCAACTTTTACCCTGAATGCTGAAACAATGGCTATAATATTGCAAGATAGTCCAGTGTATAAGGCAGAGCCAGCTAGACTCACTGCATGGAGTGTGTGAAAGGAAAATACTTCCTGCTGTGAATGAACTGCTGGCATAATACAAGGCTAGACATTAATCAGTCTGTAAGTAGATACCAGACAAAAGATTCTGGTTCTGCAGCAGAATGATTCTCCACTTTCAACACAAGCATCTTGAGATTCAGGTTCCATAAATTCTACATCTCAGCCTTCTACCAATTTAACAGTACAAACACAGTACTTATGCCAGCCAACAAAAGAGATTACTGATGATGTGTTCAAGGGTATAGAAACATAGAAGAAGATAGGAACAGGAGTAGGCCATTCGGCCCCTCGAGCCATTCAATGCGATCATGGCTGATCATCCAAATTCAGTACCCGGTCCTCGCTTTCTCCCCATACCCCTTGATCCCTTTAGCCGTGAGAAATATATCCAACTCCTTCTTGAATATATTTAATGAATTAGCCTCTACTGCCTTCTGTGGTAGAGAATTCCACAGGTTCACCACTCTCTGGGTAAAGAAATTCCTCCTCATTTCTGTCCTAAATGGCCTACCCCTTATCCTTAGACTGTATGTCATTACAATTTTGGCATTAAAAGTCTTGGCCATTCTGGTACCAAAGAGCTCTTCTGCGGTGCATCACCCAAGAATTTTCCCATAATTCTGTCAAGAGGGACAACTGCACGAAACAACTATTTCTTAGTGTGAACCGTGCCATTATTTTCTGAAAAAAGTGATGGTTATTTAAAAATGCAGTTTTTATAACTTCTTTCTTCTTCATGCAATTGCCATGTAGCAACCAAGATATATGGGGCAAAACCCCTACAGGAAAAGAATTGGGAGAAGGCCGAGGTGCCTTCATTTTTATGGGTCTGGAAATTACATCTGCATGCCTATTTACTGACCAGCATCTGAATGCAGAGTTATTTCAGTTCCATCAGTGATTCTCAGTCATCTCAAAGTGCAAGCATATTATCAGTTCATTTATATCCCAAAAAAGACTTGATTTATCAATATTAACACGCAGTGCTGACATCCCTTCAGAATACCATTCTGACGAAGGGTCATTGACCTGAAACGTTAACGCCGTTTCTCTCGCCACAGATGCTGCCTGAGCTGCTGAGTATTTCCAGCATTTTCTGTTTCCTTCAGAATACTAACTGGGCTATAGATGTTTCAAGTTTCATTTGTACTGACACCTGGAGACATTATCCACTCAGCCATCTTATTAACTTCTTTTCAGTTAATGAAGTATCCCCCATTTATACAATGGGCCGGTTTCATGAATCAGAAAGGATGGAGGAATGCGTGGCACAATACAAGGAAAAACTTTAATCGTTTCATTTCTACCTTAAATTTGGATACCAAGCACAAGTTAACTGAAGAAAACTTGCTTCACGGGAGAGTGAGCTGACTACAGCCAGCCGGGGTAGTGATGCAACAGTGGCAGTTTGCCGAAATGCTATATTTGGCTGTATTTGTTGAAATGCTATATTTGGCTGTCGAGTTTGCTCCCGATTTATATTGGCCTGACTCCACAAAGCTCGGAGTTGTCTCAGTTTTGATACTATCTACTGATTCAGTTACAGCTCAAGAGCTACCCCAATGGCTTAGTGAATTATGGTATTGTGTGGTGCAGGAGCAGTGAGCCATGCAGAACAAGAGGGTCCCAGCTGCTAAATTAGCCAAAGTCAGCAAAGACAGTGGCGAGGATATGAAAAATTGCCTCACATCACAGGATAGAGATGTCAATGGAGACAAAATAAAATGGTCAAGATTCATTCTCAATCCTTGATAGACGTGTGCGCGCATGTGTGAATATTGGGTGTGAACAGGATGAGGCTCGGATTGAACCCCCTACATCGTCAAATAACCTACTAATATTCATAGTTCAAGCTCTCAGAAGAATAATGACCCCTTGGGTATCAGAGAGCTACTGGTAACCATGGAGTTGTACCCCAGTATGAGTTAGTACCTTCAGAATAAAGAAGAAAAACAGAAGGAAAATTAAAGGGAAATTGGAAGACAGCACATAAAAATATGACTTTGCAGATCCAGCTGTCACTTGCTACAAGCAGCAGTGTGATTTGCATATACTGTACTTGTGGAAGACTGACAGCTTGACGCTTTAATATGCACACAGTTTAACAGACAGCTAGAATATTAAACAGCCTGGCAGAACCCTCCTGCGTAATCAAAGATTATTATACGGGAGCATATGCAGAAAAAAAATCAATTACATTTTAGCATGTGCATCCCTGTTCTTTGCCTTCCAATGAATTGAGGCTCGATTTTATCTATTTAATTCAACACTATTTCATGCTGCCAAGTACATATAAAAGGAAGCCATTTCTCTCCGTCACTTTGCTGTTGGATGGGGAGTTGGGCGTCAGGGTGGATTTCAAATACAAACTGTGCAGGTAATTGCCAGAAAGCACTTCAGCCATCACCTGAGGTGTCAATTTTTTTAAATTAAATGTGCCACAAACTCCTCCACTGAATATTTTTCAGTGTATCGGTTGGGACCAGTGTGCTATGCCAAGTGCTAATGAATCCTTTTCTACCTCCTCCTTCATAAGGAACTGCAAACTAAATGTGCAACATTGGTAAGGATGCCAGAACATCAGCAGAACTTTGCAACCCAGGCAAAATATAGTTATATATTGCCAAATGCAAAAAGACACTTGTGCCATGACAGTCACTTAGTAGAACCTAGCCACAATAATGTTCCAACAACCACTTCTTAGAAAACAGAATCACGCAAGGATTGCACAAACTAAACTCTTTTTTTTTTAAATGTGAATCAGCATTTGAAAACTGAAATGATAATAGCCTCTCAGCTTTTGGCTCACGTCTGCTTCGCCTGCAGCCTTTTTCAACACAATCCCTGAAGAGTTTAAACAAATAAATCGTACTGTAGAATCTATTCAAAAATGCCATTATTGAAAAGATCGTAACCTGTCCACGGTCACACTGGATCCTGCAGAACTAGGCATTCCTTGAAAAAATCAAGGGGGCCATTTTAACTTTTGCCAATAGTGTAAATGGCGATATCCGATTGGCCACCAGTTGTACATTAAATGGAAAAAAATTGGGAGAAAGACAGACTTGCATTTATAGAATGCCTTTCATGACCTCAGGACACCCCAAAGCGCTTTATAGAGAATGAAATACTTTTGAAGTTTATTCACTGTTGTAATGTAGGAATGTGGCAGCCAATTTTGTACACAGCAAACAGCAATGATAAAAATGACCAGCTCATCTGTTTTAGGTGTTTGTTCAGGGATAAATGTTGGTCAGGACACCAGGGAGAACTCCCCTGCTCAGCTTCCAATAATGCTGTGGGATCTTTTACATACATCTGATAGGACAGACGGGACTGCGGTTGAACGTCTCATCCAAAAGACGGCACCTCCGACAGTGTAGAACTCCCTCAGTACTGCACAGATGTCCCAGCCTAGATTATGTGCTCAAGTCTCTGGAGTGGGGCTTGAACCCATGAGCTTCTGACACGAAGGTGAAAGTGCTAAGGAGTAAAAATATTTGTGGCACCTTTTTAAAAAAAAGACACCTCGGGTCATGGCTGAGGTGCCTTCTGGAAATTACCTGCACAGTTCGTATTTGGAACTTGGCACTGAGCCAAGGCAAGAGGTGTATAGAATGGGCAGCCGATCCACGATCACCTGTTTTAACACTATTGCCAAAATCTACAGGTATTTCTGATTTGCATGTGGGCCAGAAATTCCTGAAAACGTCACCAGTAGTCAGAAATCACTTAGAAAAATCTTCCTCACTCAGATTGGAGAGAAATAAAATGGGAAAATTAAATTACAGCTTAAAAATAATAACCAACCACACACAAATTCTAAATCAGGATCAGCATGTTGCAACTACAGATGGCAGTCATTAGGAGAACTTATTCAAACTTGTGTGTGTGGAGAGTCAGTTAAGTGTTGCAGTCAAAACAACCTAATGCCCTTCAATCATTTTGTTAGAAGCTGGACTCCCAAAGAAATGTGTCTTCACCAGCACTAATTCACTATCAAGGAGGTAGAAGCTCAATTGCTAAGTGCTACTTAGAAATTAGTTTTAAAAATATTCCAATTAATCTCAGTAATACTGTCATTGAACATTTCAACAGTCACATGGTGAACATCCATGGCTGGTTAACAATTGTACCAGCCAAGGTTTCCACATGGAGTGTGCCCACTTCTTCTCACTAGTGCCAGTGCGATTGGCATATTTGCAGACCAATCACAAGACGCCTTTATAATTCAATCTGTATCCACATTTTTGGAATCCAGATAAAATGTTCAAGACATGCAGTGAAGGAAATGCAGTAATGGAAGTTATTTCCCCAGTGCAGGAGTTCAGAAACTTGAAATCAGAACTCTGTTTTATCCTTTCAACAAGTCAAGAGGAGTCAATGGAGCAAATTCAGTGAAGGATCTTTTCTTCAATATAATGCATTTTTGGAGACTGTGGGGTGCAGGGCATTAGAATCTTGCACTTCCATGTCCCGGGTTTGAAGCCAACCTAAACTGGTGGGATTTAACTCTCTCCTCCCTGCAGGATACAAATTTGAAATGTGCATAAGCAATATCAACCTGGGCTTCAGTGGGCACGGCTACATAACAGAAAAAGGTCAACCATTCAGCACTGAACTGGCAAACTCACTCAGGGAGGTCAAAAAGATGGCTGGTATGGAAAATGCAAGCATTCAAGCAGAATTAGTAGGGAGCGATCTTCTAAAGCCAGGTTTAAGGCATGCCAAGTGTTAGCTTGGCTCAGTGATGGTACTTTGAGTCAGAAGGTTATGGGTTCAAGCCCCACTGCAGAATTTAACAGTACTGAGGGAGTGCTGCATTGTCAGAGGTGCCATCTGTCAGATGAGATGTTAAACAAAGGCCTTGTCTGCCTGTCCAGATGGACATAAAATATCCCATGGCACTTTTAAAAAAGAGCAGGGGGTTCTCGGTTTCCTGGCCAACATTAACTCCTCAACCAATAGCACCAACACATCAGCAGGTTATTCATCTCATTTGATGTTTGTGGGGCTTTTCTGTGCTCAGAAGTTTTACAGTGTTTGCCTACATAACAGTAATCACTACACTTCAAAAAGTAGTTTATTCATTAAGTGAAAAATGCAAAAATGCAAACTCTTTCTATCTGGCCATACTATACCTGACCTGGGTGTGCTTAATGCCCAAAATGGAACCCCAACACTGACCTCAGTATATTTCGAAGACGAGCAGGGGAGTTCTCGCCAGTGTCCGGGCCAATATTTATCCCTCAACCACCAGCACTAAAAACAAATGATCTGGTCATTATCACATTGCTGTTTGTGGGACCTTGCTGTGTGTAAATTTGCTGTCGCATTTCCCACATCACACAGTGAGTATATTTCAAAAGAATCTAATTCACTGTAAAGCGCTTTGGGACATTCGGAGGTCATGAAAGGCACTTTATAAATGCAAGTTATTTCTTTCTGGTATAAATTGAGCCAAAAGATGTTAACTTGGAGGTTTGGAAAATACTTAATTTGGAAAATACTGCATTCCAAATCCATCACTTCAGTATGTTAAATCTCTTTGAATATGCATATAGTAGGGCATTTTAGCTCACATTCCTAGAGGTTCCTGACAAAGCAGCTGGTCCCACTTGCATGCAGGAATGCAATCTTTTACTTCAGAATTTCCTGACTGCAGATGTATCGACAGCTTCCCAGACTGAAATGTCCACTTGCCAAAGTGCTGGACTTAACAGTCAGTCAATCTCAACCGAGATTGGATGGGTTGTGAAAATATGTGCACAATGCACATCACAATTTTCTTTCCCTGGTGCTCAAGCGTGCATACTGCACCTGGTACTGTAAACATTAAGTAGGATTTGTGACACCATATTTCATGAAATCAATTAGGACTGTATAATAAGCAAAAACACTGCAGCAGGTTCCCTGGAGTAACTCCTAAAGATGAGGGTGGGAAATTCATCAGAAGCCACTCCGGAAAGTAGGAGTTGAGGATAATTTTCCAGAGTGGTTGGAAGTAGGTAGCGGTGTCCCACTGTGTTCTGTTCTAGAACTCTAATGTATGTAATGTATATATACACACCTTAAGGGAGAGAACTACTTTTTACAGCTCCTGTATACTGTAGTACCGGCAGTGACCACACCTGTATATAAACCCTGTGTAGTGATCTGTACAGTTAGTTCTAGAGTAACCCTCATTCAGTAAACACCTGTTGAATCGTTCCCTGCAGTCTGATTATTGAAGGACACAACATTAAGATACACGGATATAACATTGGCGACGACGCAGATTCGAACCTACCTGCAACTCTGCATCACCTCCCAGGGATTCGCTCCTGGAGAACAGTGGAAGGAGGTAGAGTCCAGAAGCATGGGCGTCGACCATGGGCAACCGCCCAGTCATCCAGCGAAGATTTGAGCATCGCAGGGGAGGCTGTCGAGAGCCAGGCTTGGCTTTCCAGTCACGGTGGTCCAGCGAAACAGGCTGGCAACAGGTACTGCGCAGACTCTTCCCGGACAGCGGCGGCTAGAGCCCGACCGAGCGGCACAGAAAAAGGCCAAGCAGCGTCGACGGGGGAGAGAGAGAGAGCAGAGCGCACAGGGCGCAGCCGGTGTTCAGGACCGAGCGGCATCAACGGGGAGAAAGACGAGAGAGACCAGAGCGCAGCCGGTGTTCAAGGGCCGAGCAGCGTCAATGGGGGAGAGAGGCGCGCAGGAAAATGCGAGGCGCTGCCACTGCCACGAGGACTGCAGAGAGCGGCATTGGCAGCAGCAGCGCATGAAACCCACAGGGTGTCGCCATTTGCCACGAGGACCGCCGAGAGCGGCGTTGGCAGCAGCGCGGGAGACGCCATTTTAAGCCGCAGCGGGGAAGGAAAGCGCGGGAGACGCCATTTTAAGCCAGTCTAACCACACCCAAAAATGCCGAAGAGTGGCAGTATCACAGCGTTCGACAATGAAGTCGAAGATTGGACGACATATGTCGAACGCATAGAAGTATACTGCAAGGCGAATGAAGTGCCAGATGACAAGAAAGCGCTGGTATAATTGAATTCAATGGGTGCAAAAACGTATGGCTTACTACGAAACCTAGTAACCCCAGAGAAGCCAGTAGAAAAGGATTTTGAAAATAGTGTCAATCCTACAGGACCACTTAAACCCCACACCGCTGCTGACAGCAGAAAGATTTAAGTTTCACAAAAGGAACCAGCATAAAGATGAAAGTAATGCTGAGTATTTAACGGAACTGCGCAAGCTATCGAAACACTGCCAGTTTGGAATGGGACTAGCAGATACTTTAAGGGACAAGTTTTTGTGTGGGCTTCAAAGTGAAGGAACCCAGAAACGGCTTCTATCAGAAAAGGATCTTACGCTGCACAAGGCTTTCAGCATTGCAGCATCACACGAAGCAGCAGCATGGGGCGCTGCAGAGATACAACGGAGACCACAAGAATATGGCACAAATGCAATGTCATACGGAACAGTGAAGTGCTATCGCTGCGGCAGAACAACACACGACCATAATGATTGCTGGTTCAAGGACAAAGTGTGCAGACAGTGTGGAAAAGTAGGACACATAGCAAGAGTCTGCAGCTCGGGAAAGAAAACAAGCAGCAAGAAATATCCACAGGAGAAGTAGAAGGTGGTACATAAGGTGACGGAGAGTAGTTCAGACGAACAGAAAAGTGATGCAGACTCCGGAAGCAAGGAGCTGGGTTGTCTGAAACTACATAGTGTGATCAAAACAGAGGATCACCAGACTATCTGGGTCACGCTCAAGATAGCAGGAGTCCAAGTGAAAATGGAATTGGACACAGGATCAGCCCTAACAGTCATAAATCGAAGGGACTACAAGCGGCTATTCTCACATATACCCTTGAGAGATACAAAGATTGTCTTGAAGACGTACATGGGGCAAAAAGTCTACCCCAAAGGAAAAATAAGGGTGAACGTTATATATAACGGCAAGGAAACACCAAAAATGGACCTATATGTATTGCCAGATGGAGGACCACCACTACTAGGATGTGAATGGATCCGGAAGATACAGCTAGATTGGCATTCCATAAAAGCACTGACTGTAGATGCCAAAAAGGATGACGACGTCACACCTGGACGACTGTCAAAAATGCTAACTGACACACAAGAAGTGTTCCAGCAGGGACTCTGAACACTAAAAGGCATAACAGCGACGATCAAAATAGAGGAAAATGCAAGCCCAAAGTTTTTTAAGACCAGACCGGTACCTTATGCGATCCGCCCAGCCGTCGAAGCAGAGCTGGAAGGTTTGGAACGTTCAGGAGTACTGTCCAAAGTGGACTGGAGCAAGTGGGCTACACCCATCGTTCCTGTAATGAAGAGGTCGTTGACTAATACGCCTGGGGAACCAAAGAAGGTTCGCATCTGTGGGGACTTTAAGGTGACAGTGAACCCAGTCCTTCACACTGTACAATATCCGCTTCTGCGGATTGAAGATATTTTCGCCTCGCTATCTGGAGGGAAACGCTTCACTAAGATTGATCTGGCCCAGGCGTACCTGCAAATGGAGGTAGAAGAAGCCTCGAAACAGTACCTCATGATCAACACTCATAAAGGTCTCTACCAATACAACCGGCTGGTGTTCAGGGTAGCATCAGCTCCGGCTATTTGGCAAAGGGCAATGGAACAAGTCCTGCAAGGGATTCCAGGGACCCAGTGTTATTTGGACGACATCCTGGTCACGGGCGAAAATTTCAGTGATCACCTCGCCAACCTGGAGCAGGTGCTCACTAGATTGAAGGAATATGGGCTCCGAGCTAATCGCCACAAATGCGAGTTTTTCCAGAAGCAGATCTCATATTGTGGCCACGTCATCGATGAAGAGGGGTTACATAAGTCCCCTGAAAAGATTGAGGCAGTAGTCAAGGCTCCAGCACCGGAAAATGTGTCACAACGGAGGTCATTCCTCGGGCTGGTGAACTACTACCATAAGTTCTTGCCAAATTTGTCTACCGTACTACACCCACTTAACACCCTACTGCAAACGGGGGTACCATGGAAGTGGAGTGACGAATGTAAACAAGCTTTCCAGAAGAGCAAAGCATTGATCACATCAAAAGAGGTGTTGGCTCATTTCAACCCAGCACTACCAATTCGGTTGGCATGTGATGCATCACCCTATGGCATTGGAGCAGTGCTGTCGCACAAATTCCCGGACAGCTCGGAGAGGCCGGTAGCCTTTGCGTCTCGGTCACTAACCTCAGCCGAGCGTAACTACACCCAGATTGACAGGGAGGCCCTCGGCCTAGTGGGGAGTGAAAAAGTTCAATCACTATCTGCACGGGCAGAAGTTCACCTTGCTGACTGACCACCAACCACTTGTCTCCATCTTTAATCCAAAGAAGGGCGTTCCGGTGATGACTGCGCAACGGCTACAAAGATGGTCCCTTTTTCTAGGGGCGCACCAATATGAAATCGAGTATAAGGGCAGGAAACAGCATGGAAACGCTGATGGACTATCACGCCTGCCACTGCCTACTGTGGAGGAAGCACCAGCAGTGGATCCTGTCGAAATATTTCATTCGACTATAATTGAATGCTTGCCAGTAACTAACGCTGGTATAGAGAAGGAGACCAGAAATTACCCAACACTGTCTCGGGTATATGATTTGGCGGTGAAGGGATGGCCAGCAGATGGCGACTCACTGTTGCCAGCATTCTCATCCAGAAGAGAACAGCTGTCAGTATGCCAGGGGACCTTGATGTGTGGATCCCGAGTGGTAATTCCACCCAAGTTAAGGGAGAGAGTGCTCAATGAGCTTCACGAAGGTCATCTGGGAGGGGTGAAAATGAAAAGCCTTGCTAGGGCTTATGTGTGGTGGCCGGGGATCGATCAGCAAATCGAGGACCTGACAAAGAGCTGCTCAGGATGCCAGAAGGTCCAAAATGCACCACCACATGCCCCTCTACACCCATGGGAGTGGCCCTCATCTCCATGGCAACGGGTGCATATTGATTTTGCTGGTCCATTCATGGACTCCATGTTTTTAATAGCCGTGGATGCGCACTCGAAATGGCCTGAGGTGATCAAAATGTCCTCCACCACCACGGAGAAAACTATTGCAGTCCTACGGTCCATTTTTGCCAGGAACGGCTTGCCAGAGCAGATTTGCTCTGATAACGGACCACAGTTTGTGTCCGAAGAGTTTTGAAGATTTATGAAAAGGAATGGGGGTAAGGCATTACACATCCGCCCCGCATCATCCAGCCACAAATGGATTGGCTGAGAGGTTCGTACAAACCTTAAAAAAAAGCAGTAAAGGCCATGTGCAATGACGACATTCCACTGCAGCATAAGGTGGACAATTTCCTGTTAGCCTACAGAAATGCGACACATGCAGTCACCAACCAGGCCCCGGCCATGATGTTCTTTAACCGAAGGTTGAGATCTCGTCTGGATTTGCTCAGACCAAATGTACGAAGAGATGTTGAGAGTAAGCAATTCCAGCACATCAATGAGAAGCCGACAAGGAGCTTCAATGTAGGGCAACCAGTCTTGGCCCGCGACTACCGAACAGAGAAATGGCAACCAGGAACGATATGCACACGGCAGGGGCCACTAATGTACACAGTGGATGTTGGGGAGAACATTGTGAGACGCCATGCTGACCAGATCCTAGAGTCACAGGAACGAGTCAACCCCATGTCTCGGCCATACGTACCTGGTGAGGAACCCGACGTACAGGTCACATCTACCTCAGAAACAATAGCATTGGAAGCTGATGAATCAACTGACAACAGGGTGCTAGAATCGCCTCCGCACCAAGAGCGAGACACTCGGGAAAGGCGTTATCCAGAAAGAATCAGGAAGCCTCCCCAGAGACTGAATATATGAATGGACTATTTTCATATAACATTGTGTATTAAAAATGTTAATTGTTAAATGAGTATTATGGTACTGTTAATCTAAAAGGGGAGGAATTGTAATGTATGTATACCTTAAGGCAGAGAACTACTTTTTACAGCTCCTGTATACTGTAGTACTGGCAGTGACCACACCTGTATATAAACCCTGAGTAGTGATCTGTACAGTTAGTTCTAGAGTAACCCTCATTCAGTAAACACCTGTTGAATCGTTCCCTGCAGTCTGATTATTGAAGGACACAACATTAAGATACACGGATATAACAAGAACCACTTCTGTTTACAGTGTACTTGAATGATTTGGATATAGGGCTAGAGGGAATGGTGTTCAAATTTGCAGATGATACTAAAGTAGGTGGAATAGTAAATAATTCTGGAAGACCAAAGGAAGCTACATGGAGGTATCAATAGGATGGTGGAATGGACAAGAAAGTGGCAGATAACATTTAATGTCAGTAAGTGTGAGGTAGTACATTTTTCTAAAAAAATATATATACTTTGAAAGGTTAGGTGATGTGGAAGAGCAGAAAGATTTGAGGTTTTGGTTCACAAGATATTAAAAGCAGCGCTTCAAGTGAATAAGGTCATACAAAATAGATAATGAAGTGCTGGGTTTTATGGCAAAGAGAATAGAATATAAAAGTTGAGATGTAGTGTTAAATCTACTTAAAACCTTAGGAAGACCACAGTTGTGTAGTTTTGGACTCCACACTGTAGGAAGGATATTGAAACAATAGAGAGGGTACAGTGCAAACTCACTAGTATGCTGCCTAGTATGAGAAATACAAAGACTTGAAAAATTAGGGCTATTTTCATTAGAACAGAAGAGATTACAGGGTCAAACAAAGAAAATACTGTAGATGTTGGAAATCTGAAGTAAAAACAGAAAATGCTGGAGAAACTCAGCAGGTCAGGTAGCATCTGTGGAGAGAGAAAGAGAGTTAACGTTTCAGGTCAATGACCTTTCATCAGAACTGGAAAAAAGCAGGAAATGAAACAGATTTTTAAGCAAGTGAAGAGGCTGGGAAAGGGGGGAGGGGATGAAAGAACAAAAGGGAAGGTCTGATGGGATGGAAGGCGGAAGAGGTAAAAAGGTGAAAGAGACAAACGGAACTCCCATCGGAGAGAAGAGCAGAACTTCAAGGTGGGCATTCCTGGAAGAGAAGTAGCAGTGAATTAAGCACGAATACAAAAAGGAAATACTGCAGATGCTGGAAATCTGAAATAAAAACAGAAAATGCTGGAGAAACTCAGCAGGTCAGGCAGCATCTGTGAAGAGAGAATTAATTAATTAGAGGTGTTTAAAATTATTAAGGGATGGAACAGAGTAGATAGCAACAGACTAGTGGCGAATAGGGATAAGGATATAAATTTAAAGGCAAGAGATTTAGGATAGAGAACAGAGAAACATTTTACACAGAGGGCTGTGAAGCTGTAGAATTCACTGCCAGAGTTAGTGGTAGTAGACCATGTCAACTTATAATAGGTTAGATAGGTAGCGGAGAGAAAGGAGGATAAATTTCAATTATACTCCCGACGATCTATAATTATCCGTTTATTGAAATTCAAATCCAGACACAAATGACTTTAGTTACAAGGAGCAAACTGTAATGTAAATATTATAACAATGAGAAACCCCAACCAACACTGTGCCACATACAAATTTTAATTCATTCAAAAAAGTAGTTTTTTGCTCAGTATATACTGTCATAATCCTCCTGAAAGGCTCCGCATGTTCTGGATTTCTGCACGGGCTGCGCATGCGCGAAAACCCGGAACTCGTGTCAAGGTACGAGAGTCATACGAACCAACTGGAAAAATCACCTCGCTGGAGCAGAGTTGGGCCAACTACTGCCCAGCAATTGCCCACAAAACTTACGGCTGGTAAAAGCAGTCACAGGGCCTGCTTTCATCAGCGTACGGGTTATTATAAATCTCAAATTAAAAATTTGAAGAAAAAAAAATGCACAAACACTTAAATTAGTTTATGCAAATATTGGCCCAGATTAAAATGTTTAAAATTATTTTTTGAAAAATTAATTTTTTTATTGTATTTGGTGTAAGGAAGGGACTTTTAATTACCTTTGAAAATCAGAACATTTATATTTATTAGAGTTGTCCAACTTGTTTAATTATTTGGGGATTCCATTGCTTGTCATTAGAAAATGATTGCAATGGAATCCTCCTTTCTCATTGGAGGACCGGGCCACGTGATCCTAGGCATGCTTCCAAACCACCTTCGTCCCTGGGCTTTTACACAGGTGTATGCCTGGAGGCCAAAGACCCGAACTCGCCATAGCTTTGAAGTCAGGAGGTAAGTTCATAGATGTTTCACAGATCAGAGGCGTACTGTGGAGGTACGCCTCCAACTGCAAATTTAGGGCCAATATTTACAGCATTCATTTACTCAATGATCATAAATTAAAAATTCCGTGCCAGCTTATTGTAATTAGGATTGCACATTAGCTTCACAAAAATCCAGATTTTTAAAAATTTGTTCCTGGGATGTGGGCATCGCTGACAAGGCCAGCGTTTATTGCCAATCCCCAATTGCTCTAGAGAAGGTGGTGGTGAACCACCTTCTTGATCTGCTGCAGCCCATGAGGCGAAGGTACTCCTACAGTGTTGTCAAGGAGAGTGTTCCAGGATTTTGACCCAGCGACGATGAAGGAACAGCGATATATTTCCAAAGTCAGGATGGTGTGTGACTTGGAGGGGAACTTGGTGTTCCCATGCACCTACTACCCTTGTCCATCTAGGTGGTAGAGGTCGTGGGTTTGGGAGGTGCTGTCGAAGAAGCCTTGGCGAGTTGCTGCAGTGCATCTTGTAGATGGTACACTGCCAATCAAGCGGGCAGCTTTGTCCTGGATGATGTCGAGCTTCTTGAATGCTGTTAGAGCTGCACTCATCCAGGCAAGTGGAGAGTATTCCATCACATCCCTGACTTGGTGCTTGTAGATGGTGGAAAGGTTTTGGGGAGTCAGGAGGTGAGACACTCGCCGCAGAATACCCAGCCTCTGACCTGCTCTTGTAGCCACAGTATTGATGTGGCTGGTCCAGTTAAGTTTCTGGTCAATGGTGACCCCCAGGATGTTGATGATTCTCTCACCACCTGTTCCAAAATCACAAGAAACCTGAACACTAATTCCTTTCAAAATATCAACCACAATTTCTATCCTCCAGAGAGTTTGACAATGTAACTTGGCACGCTGAGATTAGACTGTACCAGCTAACAACAGCATATCAACTTCTATTTACAGCAATGAAAACTTCTCACCTGTACACTACAACTAGACCATGTCTATTCAGTAGATTCATTGCTACTAGTGAAATGTCATGATGGACAGGTGAAAGGATTGCAGTCAATATAAAAGGAATGAACCTTTAGTCTGCAGTAAATTAAAGATGAAGCAAAGTTGGATCCCTGCAAAAGAAATCGTGAAGGTCATGTTGTGTGTGCTGTGTCTCAGTCAATATAAATGTATATTAAAAAGAGACAGAATTGATAGTTGGAATTACAAGGCGGCTCACTGCCAGAGATTGAAAGGGAATATTTATTTACGTCTGAACAAATTTGAAGAGAATATCAAAAGAATCACTAACCATTAATTCCATCAGAATAGCCACTATAACTGAGGAGACTAATTACAGTGTATGTTTATAGAAGCAGATCAATCTTAATGTAGAGAAGCAGCCCATCAGTATCTGTCACGAGAATCCAAGGCTAGCATCAATCTTCAAGCTAGTGTTTTTAATAAAGAATGAAGGGCTGCAAATAGCAGATTTAATTTTTTCTCCTGCAGTCCCATCACTTCCAACCTTTCGTGACTTTTTTTTAAATCTCTGGTGGATTGCCGACACCAACGCTGTTCCATATGCAGCAAGTTTAATCATTCAATAAGATGGAGCACTGTAATTTTAGAGATTCTTCCACCAGCAACTGAAGTAGAAACTGATGAAATTGGCGAGTTTATTTGCTCTCGAGAACAGAAGCAACAGCTTTTATTAATAGGGATTCCAATGTTTCTCCAAAATGAGCCCCAAAGCCACCTTTAACCGTTACACCCTCACATTACATTCTAAATGTGTGTCGTAACTGTTCTTGTGCACACTTGCATAAGTACATCAAAGCAAAGGTCACTACATTTCAACCAATGCTTTTACATTTGATGCTTCTGTAGTTTGAAACACAGGACAATGACACTGTGTACTAGCTCTCTATTTATATTGTTAAAATAGGTTACCTTATTCCGATTGTGCAAAGATGTGGGTCTATGCTTGTGCGGTTGGGATAAGAGAGATTTGGCGTACTAAACTACAGAATCGCCAAATATAAAAAAGTGCCTAAAGTAAATTCACTGTCTGAAGTGCTTTGAGGCATTGATAAGGCACTAGATAAGTGTATTTTTTTTTTTACTCACTGCTTTCTACAATGAGAGATCAACTTAACAGGTGCAAGAAAGTAGAGAAAAAATTCTGGCCCATGTTTTCTTGCTCAGCCTTGCCTGAATGAGTTCGAAAAGTTGATCTCAACAAGGTGGAACTATCTGAGCAATAATTCACAGGGGTGCTAAGGCCTTCTGACTTGGTTCTATTGATTTCTGAAGTTTAAAATCAGTTCGACTCGTGTATGATGAATGCTCCATAGAAACTACAGTCCATCTACTTACAACAAATATTATATCACGTTTGAATTTCAACACATGATGAATTGTTCATCACAAATACGTCAGGGAAAACTTCAGTGAAACCTTACTTCAAATAAAAAGAGAGATTGGGAATTAATATTTGCTGTAGGACAGCCACTTGCAAAAAAGGAACAGACAAACCACTTAACACTGATGCAATTGAAAGTATTCTTACTGTACATTGGGTACAAGCAACCACACCACTGGCACTCAATGAACTGTATATGCAGCAGTGACACCTCTTGTTCATGTAAATAAGATTTTTATGCTTATTCTTATAAGTATTTATTCTCTCTCAACTCGGTCACAGTTCTCAGTCAGCAGAATGAATGCACAATGTTTTTACAGTTTTAGCTCCAAAATTTGTAGATTAAATATTTCAGTTTGGTACACGTGGATAACTACAGACCCACGAATACTAGCAACACTAGTACTGTGCTCAGACTGGTCTCCATATTACAAAAAGGATATAGAGGTACTGGAAAAGGTGCAAAAAGATTTACAAGGATGATACCAGAACAGAGAATTTATAACCAATCAGGACAGACTGAACAGGCTGGGGCTCTTTTCTCTAGAAATAAAAAAAAGACTGAGGGGTGACTGAATACAGGTCTTTAAAATTATGAAGGAACTCGATAGGGTAGACGTAGAGGAGATGTTTCCACTTGTCCAAAACCAGGGGCCATAAATAGTCACTAATAAATCCAAGAAGAAATTCAGGAGAAACCTCTTTACACAAGAGAGTGGTTAGGACGTGGAACTTGCTAACACATGGAGTAGTTGAGGCAAATTGCTTGGATGCATTTTAAGGTAAATCTAGATACACGAGGGAGAAAGGATTACAACAATACGCTGATAGGGTTAGATGAAGTAAGGTGGGCGGTGGCTCATGTGAAGCATAAACACCAGCACAGACCAGTTTGGCCGAATGACCTGTTTCTGTGTAATATTAGATGTTCATTTTGTTCTCATTTGTCAATATATTACAATATTTACTTACTATATTGGCATGATTCTCAACTCCTCACTCTGGGATGGAATAGAACAGCTGTGGGTCACTGTGGCCTTATTAGAATACTTTATTATTTGCTTACTAGAAAAACCAAAACGAATTTACTCTGTGTTTAACATGCATCATCACTGAACGATACTCATAATCTGACGTTTAAAAATGTATTAATATAATAAATCTGTCCAAACTCCTCCGGCATTTCAATGGCCCAGAAATTCGGGTCTCCACGGGTGAGTACGCACGGGGTACTCACCCGTAGGCCCAATGGAAGTGCCGGTTTCCTGCATGCACGGGAAACTGGCACTTCCGTTCCCCTGAAAGCAGGGTTTCAGAGGTCGAACACGTGCGCGGGAGAGGCAGCGCGTGCGCTTCAAACTTGCGTTTTTTTTTTTTTTTATAAACAGGTTTTCCTGGGAGGGTAAGTCTGCAGAAGTTAGACATTTAAAAAGCAGGTGCAAGGCCTGCTTTTTACAAGGTAAGTGGTGAATTAATTAAAATTAAAACATTTTTTCCCCCACAGGTTTATTATTTTTAAATACTTTAAAAAGGTAAGTTTATTTTTAGCCCCGTTAGAAATTTAAATTATGGTTTAAAATAGTTATTTCATGTAATTTATAGTTTATTTAAAAAATTTGATAAAAAATTATTTGAAGATGTAGTGATGTTTTGGGGCTGTAGTATTTCTAAGTTTTGACAGCACTTCCTGTCAAGCTTATGAATGGAGCATTCCCTGATCCGATTGGCTCCCCATGGCCCACGTGATCCCAGGGGACGCTTCGAACTAACTGCGCCCCTGGGATACGCAAGCACTGTGCACCGGCAGTTGGAGCAGGCCCAGGATCGGAATCCCACGCGGGCCCACAGCTCAACGGCCGGCGCGCAAGGTAAGTGCAGATCGGGGGCTTGCACCCGCGGGAAGCCCCCGACCCAAATTTCTGGGCCATTATTTCTGGGTGATGTACCAATTCTGAACAACAAGAAACTTTCCCTCCAATATGATGATGTGGCATAGGTCAGGGCCCAGAAAACCCACTGGGACACAATCTCAGCACTCATGCCAGGATTGTGCCCATTGCAGAAATCTGCCACACCAAAGTTGGGGGGGGGGGGTTGGTATGGATGGGCTTCACAAACAGGCTTTTAGTGATTCGGGGCGCACCAGCAGTGCCCCTCCCCCGCCTTGATACACCATCATAAGCTGGCTGGCAGGGAAGGGGTGCCTGGTTTCCCCTCCGCAGAAGAGAAATGTGGCTGCCCCCATAGCCCCCTCCATCCATGTCAGAAGGCTGCTTTACAATCTATTAATAAATTCTTCCCTCACCCGATGGATTAGATTTCCACTACCATTGGTCAGGTATGTAATGATATCAGCAAATAGTGATGGTATTTGCCTGTTTGATTATGATGCCTTACCAGCATATTTGCCTGTTTGATTATTTATGCCTTACCAGCAGAGGGAATGTGAGAGAGTTTAGTTTTGGTTTCGTTTTAGATGGATCTCTAAGATGGTGTCTCCTGTAATGCTGTTAACTGAGTTGAACAAACTTTAGATTAAAAGACATACTCTTTCATGAATGTGTCGTCATTGAACCCACATAGAAATCAATACAAGGTACACATTGTGAGATCAGGTGTGCCTGCACCAGTGGTATGTTGGGTACCAACTCAGGCATGGGAACTCCTCACCTAGGAAATCCCGCTCCCCGGTGGTCCAGGAAGGGCCCTGCAGAGTTGTGGGCTTGGGCCCTCCCCTTTAAATGAGGAGAAGAGCCTTTTCATGTGGCAGTGCTACGTGGCCCAGCACTGGAGAACGCACCACTCTGATATGCGGGGCTAGCGCTCCGAGAAGGATGTGGAGCACTTGAATTAGCTCTCCACCTCCCTCTTGGAGAGCTAAAACTGAAGTTAACGGCCCAAAATGGTCGCTAACGAATTTCCCCCCATAGAGATCGGAGGCTGGGGTGAGTATTTCCAGCATTTGCATTAATTTGGTTTTTAGATATAAAGGGGGTACTGGTCAACTTCCCACACACTCTAAAAAGGGACAAACAGCACTGTGTTAAAGTTGTTTATGTCCCAAAAGAGAGGTATTATTAGTGGGGGTTTTTTTTTTTTTTTTTTTTTTTTTTTTTTTTTTTAAGTTGCACGTAATTAAGATAACATACAGATAGAAAAAGCTATCTATATTTTTCATTCCGAAAGCTAGGGCTGGACACTTTGGAATGCAGATCATCTATTAGGAATAGCTTGACTGCAGTTTACCAGAATTGGAGCTACACAGATCAGTCCCAGCCAGCAGCTTTTGCTCACCATATATGAAACCATCCATGCAGCATTGTGCTGTGTGCTCCAAGTGGCCACCAACATGCTGAGTGAATGAATCAATAAAGGAAAGAATACAGTGAAATAGCCAGCAGGATACAAGGCTTCATGCTCTGTCAACAACAACTTGCATTTATAGACAACTTTTAATGCAGAAAAATGTACCAAGCTGCTTCACAGTGGTGTAATCAGACAAATGGATGCTGAGCCAAAGAAGCAGATACAGGTACACTATCCCTTATCCGAAAGCCTTGGGACCAGCTGAGTTTTGGTTTTCGGATTTCAGAAGGTATTATTATAAGACTGGGAAATTTGTATTTTAAAAGTTCAGGCTACCTCTTGCGACTGTTCCGTGTCTCATTCCCCTTCCTGCTTCTCTGGAAAGCCGGATATCGGCTGACTCCTACTAAGCTGGCCCGCAAATCAGGTCGGGTGGGGGGGGGAAAAAGGAGAAGAGAAAAGAATAATCGGACGGGCCGCAGTTCAGGTGGTCGGGGTCGGGGTCAGTGGTGGGGGGAGAAAAGAATATCGGACGGGCCGCGGTTCGGGTGAGAAAAGAATATCGGACGGGCTGCTGCAGCTATCGGACCGGCCGCTGTATTGTTGAGTTCACTCTCCCCCGGTACATCCTTCACACTGCCCGGCTCGGCCTGCAATCTCCTACCCAGGAGGGAACTCTGTGACCCTCTGCCCTGCTCAGCGTAAGTCGTGCGCCACTCTGGTCATGTCGTGCGCACAACTTACGCTGAACGAAAAAACTCGGTTTTTAGAGGTTTTCGGAAGTTCGGATAAAGGATAGTCTACCTGTGTTAGGAGAAATAACCAAAAGCTGCATCAAAGAGGTGGATTATAAAGAGAGTCTTAAAAAGGAGGTGAGGAGTGGGAAATAAAGTCGAGGGGTGGGAGAGATAAAGTTTAGGAAGGGAGTTCCAGAGCATGACACAAAGACTGATACATTATATTTATACATTCTGTACAATATTCCATGATGTTGTGAACTGGAATACAAACTACAGGAAACTTTCGATTAACCGGCCCCTAAATAACCAGAACTCGCTCTAGCCACCGGCAAAATTCAGGAGTCAGTTCAAATAACTTTTATTACTCCATTTGTTGCTGTGTAAGGGTGTAGCTGAAGCTGTTGCTAAGCTACAGAGACGCTTGCAACTCGTGCCGATTGTTTTGAAGCTGTGGGTTTGTTGCTTTATACGGAGCTCTGAGCTCCGTATCTTTTACGATAGCGTTCGGTTATCTGGAATTGTTGATGAACCGGCAACACGTCGGTCCCGTCCGTGCCGGATACCAGAAAGTTTCCTGTACTGTACTACTGAACACTCTAAAATACAAGTATAAAAGGAATCATAGCAGTCATTCACTGTTCATTAAGATAATTTTAACTCTTTGTACACAAGAGTACGTGTTTATATATCTAAAAAACTTAAAAATTAAGTATTATATTTTCCCATTTCTAGGAATAAACTCAGCATCAGTACCCTGTCTATTTAATGTGAAGTATTACCAGTGGTATCAATACTGGCCCACACTCAGCAATTTTGCCCTTTCGTATAAAATGCACTCTTCAGATCTCAAGCTTCTGATGTGAAATGGATCATTGTGGAGGAGTAACAGGAGACAATGCTGTCACACTCCAATAGCTTTTTATATGGTAGATTAATACTGCTAGGCACAACACAAAGTACAAGGCTCCTCCAATTAAGTATGGACCCCATGTATCATTTACCAGTTCAACAGCCAATTTTTTCTCCATTCATTTCTATTTAAGGGTGTACTTTCATCTCACGATAGCTCATTCACTTTACCATACTACCACAAATGGCAGCCCCAGCTTTGGCAGCAAAAGATGGTGGTGCCACAGAAAGATGGCAGTGCTGCCTTTCCCAAAGGCAATATAAAACTCACCACTAGTGGAGCCATATTTTACCTGCTGGTGGGCTGAGAAGTACAGCTACCCATACAGCCAGCATACTAGTCTTGTGCTTGTGAACCTGTCCAACCATTGGGGCAGGGATGGAGACTTCAAAATAGTTGCTTGTGCACATACAGCTATTCTTTTGAAGTGGAAATGGCTATAGTGTAACATTTGCATACTGAATCATCATTGGCCTGCAGGCATTTGTAAGGACGGCTATTGTTTTGGAGGACCCAGGGTCCTGACTCCATCTTGTGCACACGGTGCTGTATGGATTGAGAAAGCTTACAGACCTGATGCTTCATTAAAAGAGTTTAAATTGTAATACTCCGTTGTCCTGCAATTTATTATTTTTGTACAAAGTGTGCAAAACAAGACATGGGCCTAGAAATTCAGTGGGGCCCCAAACGGGGCACCAAGCTCGCCCGAATTACCGCTGCGAACGGAGCCGTTGCGCCCGCCGGAAATTCAGTTTGAACGCCCCAAGAGGGACGCGGGGCGCTGCTCGAGGCGCCCCGCGTCCATCTTTGGGCGCTGAAACTGAATATCGCAGCACAACGTGCCACAGCGCCACACGCTGCGGCACGGCGCGCTGCAGTACTGCAGGCCTTCCTCCCCTTCTTAAGGGGGAGGGAGCTGCACCAGCGCGATGACCTATCGCGAGTGCCGGCAAAAGAGCCCGGCACCGAGGAGAAGTGCCGGGCTCTCGGGACACAGCCGGCACTGCCCTGGGGGGGGGGTGGGATCAGGAGGCCGGGGACGGAGGTGCTGGCAGGCGGACACCGAAAAAAATGGCCGCCCCACACCTCCACCCTAATTTGCGCCACTACCGCCACAGGTAGGCCCCGTGAACTGGGCGCGATTTGCGACCGGCGTTAGAGGCGGGCGCAACCAAATATAGTGATTGGGGCGCTGCGCACACCGATGACGTCATCGGTGGCGGCGCAGCGCTACAGGCCAACGCCGCCATTAGCGCCCCGCTAAATATCGCGGGAGGTGTGGCCAGTGGCGCTAAAGCCACTGAGTGCCCTCTTTAGGCGCTAACTGGTGGCGCTAAAGCCACCGAGTGCCCTCTTTAGGCGCTAACTGGTGGCGCAGCCCACCGAATTTCTAGGCCATGGTGTCAGAACAGGGATTTGAAATGGACATCGTTGGAGCTCCCTTACCTCGAATGAATTGGGAATCTTTGAGCTTACCTAGAGAATGGAGCAAGTTCAAGCAACGCGTGGAGTTGATGTTTTCGGGTCCACTGAAAAGCAAAGGGGAGGAAGAAAGATGCAGCTACCTACTCCTGTGGATCGAAGAAAAAGGGAGAGACATTTTTAACACATGGTCTCTCACCGCGGATGAAGCAAAAGGTACTGAAAAGTTATTTTGACCGTTTGAATCATATGTGATGCCCAAGACAAAATACAATATTCGCTAGGTACAAGTTTCAGGAGAAAGTACAAGGAGCTAGTGAGTCGTTCGAACAGTTCATGACCGAGTTAAAACTGCTGGTAAAAGACTGTGTATATGCAGATAAAGATGAGATGGTCAGAGACTGCATCGTGTTTGGAATACATTCAGCTAAAGAGAGAGAGAAACTTTTGAATGTTGGGTCTGGGCTAACGCTGGACAAAGCTATAGACATAGCTAGATCGCACGAGATAGCCCAAGCACAGTTGAAAACCATAACCGGCGCCACAAGCAGCTCGAGTGAACAGACAGTGCACGCAGTTAATAGACACATACCAAAGAACACTGCCCAGAGAGCGTGTTCCAGAACAGAAAGAACAGCGAGAGTTCTAAAAATGGGCGACACAGACATAAAATGCTTCAAAAACTGTGGATATTGTGGAAACAACTGGCATGGAGAAAAGGAGTACAGCCCTGCCAAAGGAAGACAATGTACTAAATGTGGTAAACAGAACCACTTTGCTAAAGTTTGCAAGACTGTTTTCGGAAAAGCAGTACACACAGTGAGTGACAGCCAAATGCCACATAGAGAGCCAAATGCACAGGAACTGTTTATTGATTCTGTGTCACAGAAAACAGATTTCAGGGACTGAGCATATTGAGATAGGAAAACAGGGCAAAGAGCTTAAGTTTAAACGAGGCACTGGGGCCCCGATTTTCTGGCAGCCGTCGGGCGGCTTTTCATGCGGCCAGGTTCCGAAAATCGCGGGTCGGGACCCCGCCTGATTCCCCGCCCGACTTTCGGACCGCCGTTTCTCCATCACCCGCTTCAGTCCCGGCCGCCGCTGGCGGGACTGCTCATCGGAGCACTAATCACCAATGATCACCTTGTTAAGGAAGATTTTCCGGGGCCGCTGCGACTTTGGGGCTTTCCCCACATGAAACACGCCTGCGGGGAACCCCGCCGATGAGAGCTGGCGTGAAAACAGCTGGCTTGCTTGCTTGCAGCAGCAAGTCGCTGAGGGCTGAAGAGATTTAAATAGGCAGCATTTGCAGGCTGCAGGACCTTGTTAATCAAGGCTTGGGTGAACTTTTTGAAGGTTTAGGAACAGCTGTAGAAAGTTGGAGCCTCACACACTTCTCCAGTATGAGCTCCTGGGAAGCCCCTCTCACCACCCTAACTCAGCGCCTCCTCAACAGAGGCATCTGCCAGAAGCATGGGAGGCCTTTGGTAATTTCCCTTCCTGGCATTAGAGGGTCTCCAACAGCAGAGGCAGCAGCAGCAGAACCAGGAACAGCAGGATGAGCACCAGGAGCACCAGGCTGCTGCTCACTCACCTGAAGCTGCACAGGCCAGAAGGGGCTAGCGCTTGGAAGTGGCTTGAGAGCACCTTGCTGAGCTTTAGGGGGCCAGTGGGACCCGTTTCTGCACTGGCAGTCCTACTCAGAAGGACTTCCATGAAGATCTGGTTTCTCTGTTCAACAGATGGCCAATGCTCCTCAAGAGATGTCATTCTCTTATGAGCACTCACCATGTTTTCCGTACCCTGGCGAGTTATCTCCTGCATGGAGGTTGCCAACCTTTCCATGGTGATGCGTTCATGCGCCAATGACTCCACAAAGGCTCTGCTCATGGTCGCTATGGACTCCTCCATTCGCTCCACACTCGCAGTGACCCTGGAGACAAAACCTGCCAGAGACTCCTGCATCTGTGCATGGAGATCCATCACCTCTTCTCTTGCGGATGGACCCAGAGGCAGAGGGTTGACATACAGCGCAGCTGAGATGAGCTGGCAGAGTCCTGCGCCCTCCGACGAGGACTCTCCACTGCTGTCCCTGTCTCCAGAATCTGCTGAGGCTCACTTGTGAGCTGTGAAACACCGGGTGACAACACTACTCCATGTCCCGAAGGTCCCCCCAAGATGTGAGTGTCTGCGCTGGTGCTGGGTGCGCTTACTTCTGCTGACGCTGCGCCCTCAGAGGTTGGAGCTTCCTCTGGAGGAGTCTGGCTGCACAGCCTCTTCCTCCTCCACAGTGAGGACGGGGGCTCTGGATGGTACTGTGGGGGAGTAAAGGAAGGAGAGAGAGATGTAATGCCAAGGTTCTTCTGGTGACTCCCAGCGAGTTGGCATCTGCTGACACCTGCATCCATGCAGCATTGGTCTCAGTGGGAGGCCTCTTCCTCCCTGACCTAGGGAAGAGGACCTCCCTGTGGGCCCTAACCCCATCCAATAATGCCTGCAGTGAAGCCTCATCAAATTTGGAGGCAGCTCGGGGTCTGGCACTGCCCACAGCTGCTGCAGGCTCCTCTGCCATCCTGTATGGTTCATTTGGAAGCCTTCAGAGGATGCAGTGCTTGCCATGGACCTTGAAAGCACCACGAATGATGACATCATACTGTGGGGATTTCTGACTCGAATTGGACAATTAACAAGGCTTCCCACATGCTGGGAATTAATTGGCCACTTGAGGGAAAATTGCGTGGAGCTGGCTGACACTTTTTTACGTGTGTCAGAAACCCCACATTTCGGGGAAATCCGACCATTCCCCACACAAGCCGAAAATCGGGGCCTGGATCTCAGGTTAATGTAATTCCTCTGAGTGAGTATCACTGTTTGAAGGATGAGTGTGAGCTACAGCCCACCTCACGCAGACTGACCGGCTATGGGGGTGAGCAGCTCATTGTAAAAGGCACATGCGTGATGAAATGCAAGTACAAAGAAAGCGACATGATGTTGAACTTTTACATTGTTGACACTCAAGCACTTCCAGTGCTAGGTCTAAAGGCATGTTTAGACATGGACCTCGTCAAGCTAGTGCAATCATTGACAGCACCAATTGAGAAGCAGACAGTCATGGAGGAGTTTGCTGACGTTTTCAAAGGAATCGGACTATTCCCAGGTGAATGCACTATTCACCTTGACCCAGCAGCAACCCCTGTGGTTTGCCCACTGAGAAGGATACCCCCTGCTCTACGTAGTCGCCTGAAGGAGGAGCTGCAGAGCATGGAGAATACAGAAATCATCGTCCGGGAAACAGAACCGACAGAGTGGGTCAACGCGTTAGTCGTGGTTGAGAAACCACGTACAGGCAAGCTCAGAGTCTGTCTCGACCCCAGAGATTTGAACAAGGCTATCAAACGCCCTCACTACCCTCTACCAACGCTAGATGACATCACACCCAAGCTAGTGGGAGCACGTTACTTCAGTGTAATGGATGCACGATCAGGATACTGGACTATCAAGCTCACGGAAGAGTCACCTAAGCTAACAACGTTCAACACACCATTTGGAGTTTACCATTTGGTCTTATCTCAGCTCAGGGTGAATTCCAGCGGAAAATCGACGAAACCTATGAAGGCCTCAACAGAGTAGTCGCAATCGTAGACAACATCCTCATCTATGGCAGGAATAGAGAGGAACGTGACAGGAACCTCCATGCGATGCTACAAAGATCACGGGAGAAAGGTATCCGGCTCAACCCCGAGAAAAACATAATTGGATCCACCGAGATCAGTTATTTTGGGCATCGCCTCTCAACTGATGGCATTAAGCCGGATCCAGAGAAAATCTCCGCCATCAAGAAGATGGAGCCGCCGAAGAACCGCGCAGAGTTAGAGACAGTACTAGGCATGGTTAACTACTTAACCAAGTTTTCCCCAAGCCTCTCCGAAATCAACGCACCCATGCGTCAGTTGCTAAAACAATCCAATGAGTTCCTGTGGGACAAACAACATGACACAGCATTTCAGAAAATGAAAGACCTAATCACCAGAGAACCAGGACCAGTTCTTGCCTACTTCGACCCCAACAAAGAGCTCAGACTACAAGTGGAAGCGTCAAAGTACAGACTAGGCGCAGTATTACTGCAAGAAGGAAAGCCCATCGGCTACGCTTCCAGATCTCTCTCAGACAGTGAAATCAACTATGCTCAAATCGAGAAAGAGCTATATGTAATTTTGTTTGGATGTAAGCGTTTCCACCAGTACGTCTATGGCCGACAAGTCATTGTGGAATCCAACCACAAGCCCCTCGAGTCAATCATGAGGAAACCACTAGCCGCAGCCCCACCAAGGCTACAGAGAATGATCCTTCAGCTACAAAAGTACGACTTCACAATCATTCACCGTCCAGGCAAAGACATTCCTGTCGCAGACACGCTCTCCAGAAAGTCTCTTAGCTACCAGGACAACAGCCTCAGTGAAGGCATGGATGTGCAGGTGCACAACAGCTTACCTGTGAGTGACTCAAAACTGAAGGAGATCCGAGCAGAAACAGAGAAAGATGCACAACTCACACTGCTGAGCAAAGTCATACATGAAGGATGGCCTGAGGAAAGGAGGAAATGCCCTCAGAGCATATCTGAATTCTGGAACCACAGAGACGAACTGTCACAAATCAACAGAATTGTCTTCAAAGGGGAGAAAAATCATGATTCCTACCAGTCTCAGAAGTGATGTTGACAAAAATTCATGCTGGACATATGGGCATGGAAAAATGCAAACAAAGAGCACGTGACATTATGTTTTGGCCCGGAATGTGCAAACACATTGAGGGCATTGTCGGAAAATGTTCCATTTGTCTAGAACGCCGCCCATCAAATGTCAAAGAGCCCATGATACCTCACCGTATCCCAGACAGGCCCTGGCAGGTCGTCAGCTGCAAGCAAGTGCATGCAAAACGTGTAGAGACAGCAACACCAAAAGAGATACTATGACAGGTCAGCTAGACTACTGCCGCCGCTGCACAATGGAAAATCCATCAGAATCCAGGAGCATGGCTACTGGAAGCCTGCAGTCGTCATCTAGCCAGCTGACACTGAACGATTGTATCACGTCCGCACCCCAGAAGGACAGGTGTACCGCCGCAATCGCAGGCACCTCCTTAACACCAAGGAACAACACCATCATTCCGACGAGAGGGCAAGCCTAGAGTTATCTCCTTGGCTTGTGAACTGTCAAAGGGTGTAGGCGGATCGCTGCCCTAAAAAAAAACTGTCCATCGTTATAGAAACGTTGAGATGTTCAGTGCTAGTTAAAACGTTGAGTTTACTTATATGTTGATGCTACTGAGAACATTATGTAGAAGGTTCAAAAATAATGCATAACATTTTTCTTTTAAAAAGGGGATGTAACATTTGCATACTGAATTATCATTGGCCTGCAGGCATCTGTAAGGACTGCTATTGTTTTGGAGGACCCAGGGTCCTGACTCCATCTTGTGCACAGTGCTGTATGGATTGAGAAAGCTTACAGACCTGATGCTTCGTTAAGAGTTTAAATTGTAATACTCCGTTGTCCTGCAATTTATTATTTTTGTACAAAGTGTGCAAAACAAGACACATAGCAGCAGGATCTTGAGACAATACTATAAAACCACTTGTTTAAGCGGTCCTGCAATATGCGCATGCCATTTTAAGTACATAATATTGAAAAGCAAATTTAAGTTATGCTTAGTCAATGAATATCATGGATCTCCCTCAGTAGCTCTGGCTCTTTAGGGGCATCTTCCTCCCACATGTTCCATTCCCTAGCTGAAAAAAAAACAAGCAGGCAACCGGCTTGCAGACTTCGGTCAACGCTGCTCTGTGACTTGGCCACAGGCACAAGGGAAAGCGTGTTAGCAAAATACTGCAGTTGCTGGAAATCCGAAATAACAACAGAAAATGCTGGAAAAACTCAGCAGGTCAGGCAACATCCGTGGAGAGAAATTTGATTTGACATTTCGGGTCGAAACCCTTCTTCAAAACTGGAAAGAAAAGAAAATAGATCGAAGGCAAGACGGTGATCGAACAAAAGAAGAAAAAAGAGACAATAAAAGGTATTCGAAGCCAGACGAGATGGTAATAGGCCCGTGGAGACAAAAGGCACCAAAGGATGACTTGTCTGCTGATTTTTCACACCTCATCAGTGGCTCAGTTGGTAGCATCCTCACCTCAGTCAGGAGGTTGTAGGTTCAAGTCCCAGTCCAGAGACTTGAGCACAAAAATCTAGGCCGACACTGCAGTGCAGTACTGAGGGAGTGCTAAACTGCCGGAGGTGCCGTCTTTCAAATGAGACGTTAAACCGAGGCCCCGTCTGCTCTCTCAGGTCGACGTAAAAGATCCCATGGCACTATTTCAATGAGGAGCAGGGGAATTATCACTGGTGTCTTTGCCAATATTTATCCCTCAATCAACATCACAAAAAAAAATCATCTGGTCATCATCACATTGCTATTTGTGGGAGCTTGCTATGTGAAAATTGGCTGCCACGTTTCCTACATTACAACAGTGACTACACTTCAAAAATTGGCTGTAAAGCACTTTGGGATGTCCGGTTGTCGTGTGAAAGGTGCTATATAAATGAGGGGTCTAGACAGAGTAGATAGAGAGAAACTGTTCCCATTGGCAGAAGGGTGGAGAACCAGAGGACACGGATTTAAAGGTGATTGGCAGAAGAACCAAAGGTGACATGAGGGAAAACATTTTTACTCAGAGTGGTTAGTTTCTGGAATGCACTGCCTAAAAGGGTGGAGGCAGCAGATTCGATCGTGGCTTTCAAAAGGGAATTGGATAAGTACCTGAAGGGAAAAAAATGTGCAGGGCTATGGGGAAAGGGCAGGGGAGTGGGACTAGCTGAGGTGCTCTTGCAGAGAGCTGGCACAGGCTCGACAGGCCGAATGGCCGCCTTCTGTGCTGTTACTATTCTATGATTCTACGTCTTTCTTTTTTTTTTAAATCGGGATGTATTTACTCTAAGCTTCATGGTCCTCCTACTGATTTGTGTTAGTGATAGATTGGCACTAGGGGGAGACCAAATCCAATCCATCTACTCGTAGTGAAAATGATCCGGCGAAGTTGGTACAGGCTAAGTGCAAAACGTTCCTAGTGTTCTCATGGCTAAGGTATTAAACAGCTTATGATATAGTTTACAACAGAGTTTGACTGTACTGGTATCAATTTAGGCAAGGATAAGTGCTAAAATTACTAAGGACTGCTGTTCATATCCAGCCCTAAATTTCCATTTTAGCAGTGATGTGATCTGTTTATTGTTCATCTAATTGGTTTAACGCCTCATTATGAACTAGTCAGGAGTGTCTAGACAGTGTTAATAGCCTAAAACTGCACTATAGGGATGAGCATGAAATGGGAACTCATTTCAAAATCCAAATGTAGCCAATGTAATTCATGGAAATTACTAATTACTAGTGTCTAGACAGTGTCAGAAAACTTCAAGTTCCAAAACAATTTAACACCAATAAATTCTTCAGCAAGTTCCCAACAAAATCTCTTCGTCTATGCAGCAAAAAAATCAGGTTTTAGAGGGGGCATTTTCCTTTAAATTGCACTCTACAGAAAGAAGCTTAAAAGTGGTTAAAAAGAACATTTTGTCAAGCCAGATTCATTTAAAGTTATGCTGTTTACATATCAGACTGCGCATATTACTAGTTGGTTATGGTGAGCGTACATTTCAATGGCAAATCTTAAAAGGTTTTTGAAATTTTGAAACTGTGCACAAATGCCTGAAGCTATGTTTATAGGAAGGATCTGAATCCAAGGTTTCAAGTCCACCCAACTCTCATCTCTCTTTCCTTGAACTGACCTATTCAATACATTGCACAATTTTCTACAGATTCAAATTAGATTTCTACTACAACAAACTTTTTTATGTTATCCTGTTAGAGATATCCCCCATATATAGGTACGATGAAAAAATGATGGAAGATTAGTTTCACAGGAGGACAAGCAAGTTTTATTTCTATTTTTCCAAAGCTAGGAAATCCCCCCTCACGCCGCCTCAAGAAAAAAAAATCCTTAAAAAATGTTGATTTACTCAACCCTCTGAAGTGTTGCTTCCAGTCTCAAAATTCTAGCAAACACATTCTATACTCTTCAGAGGTGCCTGGTCCCAATTGGGGACAACATTAGACCTGCTTCCTCCACTCTCCATTCTTCCTGTACGATGTGGTTTTATTGAATAGATAAAATTCACATGGAATACAGCAACTTATTGGGTCTACCTTAAACTACTGGAAACTTTTTTTTTTTTTTTTTTAAATCCAGCACCGACGTGGTGCCGGTTCATCAAAAATTCCGGATAACCGAAAGCTATAGTAAAAGATACGGAGAGCGGACAGCTCCGTATAAAGCAACAAACCCTGTTGCTTAGCAACAAGTGCAGAACAATAGCCACAAGTTCCAAGTATCTCTGTAGCTTAGCAACAGCTGCAGCCACACCCTTGCACAGCAACAGATCGAGGAAGGCAAGTACAATATGAAGTAAAACTTACCTGAACCTACTCCAGAATTTTGCTGGTTAACAGAGATTTCCGGTTATTTAGGTGCCGGTAAAATCGAAAGTTTCTTGTACTAAAAAATGTAATACTCCTCAAAGGCAAAGGCACAGCTGTCAAAAAAATCCCAAAAGATTAATAAATGGGGTGGATTGAATAAAGACTGGTCACAGGAAGAGAAGTATATTGAGGATAAACTCCCATGATTTGCCATATACAAATTGAAACTATTACAGTATCTGGAATTTTGCTCAATTTAAATGCTCGTTAGTCAAATGCATCTTTCCGTTGAAGAACCACAAATACAAGAATAATTTTCCAGATTTTGTTCTGAGCATGGAACTGAATTCTACTATTAATACATTAAAAATATTTTGTACTTCTATTTTTGTCTCTAGGTTTTTTTGTTTTCAGCAGTCAGACTGGAATGACAAGATGCTTTTGGCATGTTAATCTGCATTGCCCATTTCTGCCTTAGTACAACAGGTCTAAGCATTTATAGCACCCAAATGATTGTTGGGGTTCCAAGGGGACCCCTGATCCGTGGTTGTCAAAAGAAGCTCTCCCAAGAGGTCCTTCACAAATCAGATCTTTTGGTTATATTATATTTTGTAGTTGAAATCTGGATTTTTTGCCCCCAGGGGAGTGATAGAATGCAACCGACTCTGAATTTAAATTCTAGTTCTAGGTGGGAAAGTAAGCTGTGAGTAGGATGTAAAGAGGCTGCAAAGGGATATAAACTAGTTAAATGATTGGGCAAGAAGGTGCAGATGGAATATAATGTGGGTCTGTGTGAAATTATCCACTTTGGGAGGATGAATGGAAAAGCAGAATTTTTTTTAAAAAAGGCAAGAGACTAGTAAATGTTGGTATGTAGAGGGATTTGTTGGCCCTTATATACGAATCACAGAAAGTTAACATGCAGGTATAGCAGCAATTAGGAAGGCAAATGGTACGTTTGCCTTTATTGCAAGGGTTGGAGTACAAGAGTAAGGAAGTCTTGCTGCAATTATATAGGGCTCTGGTGAGACTACACATGTGGTACTGTGTACAGTTTTAGTCTCCTTACCAAAGGAAGGATATGCAGGAAACTCTTATTTATCCGGCACCGATGGGACCGGCGTGGTGCCGGATGATCAAAAAGTCCAGATTATATAGAGGTATACTTACCAAGGTACAAGAGCCCCTTACACGGCCACAGGTGCAGGAGCCCCGGTTATACGGCACTTGTGCGGGAGTCCAGGTTACATGGCCACAGATCCAGGAGTCCCTGTTGCACGGCCACAGGTGCAGGAACCCCGGTTACACGGCCACTAACATAGTAAAATTTACCTGCACCTACTCCTGAATTTTGCCGGTTAAGAGAGATTTCTGGATATTTAGGTGCCGGTTAAAAGGGAGTTTCCTGTACTTGCCTTCGAGAGGGTGCAACAAAGGTTCACTAGATTGATTCCTGGGATGAGGGCTGTCCTGAGGAGAGATCGAGTAGAATGGGCCTCTATTCTCTGAAGTTTAGAAGAATGAGCGGTGATCTCATTGAAAATTATAAAATTCTTAGAAGGCTTGACAGGGTAGATGCTGAGAGGCTGTTTCGCCTGACTGGAGAGTCTAGAACTAGGGGTCATAGTCTCAGGGTAAGGGAATCAGCCATTTAGGACTGAGATGAGGAGAAGTTGCTTCACTTAGAGGGTTGTGAATCTTTGGAATTCTCTACCCCAGAAGGCTGTGGATGCCAAGTCGAGTATATTCAAGATTTTGGGCACCGTGGTAATCAAGGGAAATAGGGATAGGGCGGGAAATTGGAGTTGATGTAGGAGTTCAACATGATCTTGCTGAATGGCAGAGCTGCCTCAAGGGGCCATATGGTCTACTCTTGCTCATATTTCTTATGTTCTTTAATCTAAGTACATGTTCCAGAGGTATGGCTTATATTGATGCAGAGGAATGTAATAATATAACCTGCCATAAAGATGATATTCAATCCATGAAGCACATTTTATAAATGTACTGTGAACTGTCCACCAATATTTGTCTAATTAATTATAGTCAGCATATTCACGAAAATATTCTATAGCTATTACAAACTGGATCAGACCAGCATTAATGTCAGTACATGCAGATAGGCCAGCAATAATTAAGCTTGATTCAGAATTTAGCCTTCCTTTTTTCTCCTTTCATCAGTTAGTGGGGAAGTTATTCTGTAGATTGGCAGATACTTGTAAATCTCTAGCTCCTCCCAAAGGTCAGAAGAAACCAGAAAGAAATGACTGCGTTTCTTTTTTTTTATTATATTAAAAATGTGACAAAAACTTGAATCTGAGACAAAGCATGACACCTTAAGTGTGGCAAACATGTCTTCATTTTTTGGGGGGTGTGGAAGGGATATCTCCAGAGAAAAAGTGAAAAAAATGTTTTCTGATTGGTTGCTGGAACATAAATAAATAACTAGTATCCTCTTTACCATTACAGACAGACAGATACCACAGTTACATAACTAAAGCTTTGTGTATGCGAGGGAAAAGCAGTTTATTTTTCCTGGTACAGCTGTTTCAAAAAAATGCTGGTCAGAACTCAAAAACAACTATTTATATGATCATAAATAAATGAGATGCAGCCAATGTAACTATTTAGAACACAGTATAAAAGCCCTGCTCAGAGTCCTTCCCCACTTGCCAGTTTTCTCATCGGCTTTTGTCTCCCATACAATGGACTTGCTGGCTGAAGGTACGTAACATCAGGCAGTATATTTTTGCTTACAAGTTACCTCAGAAAAAGTTGAAAAGTTCATGTTTTATGCTGTTCTGATGTTTTGTACATTAAAAAAAATTCCGATTACTCCAAAAAACAGCAATTCATGGCACAGTCTGAAGATCACTAGTCTTAATGTCAACCATAAAAATTCACAGAAGTCATAAGCATAGGTGTATGGTTGCTGCGTTTCCTACATTACAACATTGACTACACTTCAAAAATACTTCATTGGCTGTAAAGCGCTTTCGAACATCCTGTAGTCATGAAAGGTGCTATATGAACGTCAGTTCTTTCAGTCGTGGGAGATAAAGCCAGCTAGCTTAAGTCTCTTCAAGTATGAGTCTGCAAACCTACATAAACTCAGAATTCAGATTTCTCACATTAGGTATAGGCTCCCGATGGAAAGCCTTGCTAAAGGAATTAACAGAAAATACTATTGTATAGGTTTAATAATATTATTGTAAATGTTATTATTGTCATGCCTTTATTATGTTGTAAACACTTTTTCCAGTAGTTAGTAATCAACTTAGTAGACAAGCCAAGATAATGGCCGAAAGGATTTTCAAAAACTATGTTAAGTGATTTGAGGTTCACTTTTTTTTTTAAATTATATAAATAAAAAGATGTTGATGACTGCCCATTTTTCACTCAGTTTCTTTTTTTCCCAGCTTCACAATTAGTGGTTTAAATTCCTGCTTGCTACTTGCTGATTGCTACACCTTCTGTCTGTTCAGTGTGATTTGTTGCTATTATGATTATGAAAATAAAGCCAATCAGCAGTTGGAAATTTATAGATTAGCAGGTCTCCCATGGTGTTGGTTAAGGTGAATTGGTAGGTAGGCACCTTGTTTTAGAATAGTAGGTGTTTATGCCATGTAGGGTAACACATCAGGGCCACCAGGTTTAATAATTTTTATTAAATGGTATTCTGCGATTTTTACTGGTGCTTTGGATTGCATTGCACAACTCAATTATTCTGTGAAAACTGTAAATGAGTGGCCTTATATAAAAACATGAAGATAATTTGATTCCATTAGTCTTTGAGGAATAGTTCATTATTTAAACCAAAATCAATAACATGATCTTCATGATTTTCCTATAAATAACAAACAGTAGAAATCATTCCTCCATGTTAACTTCATGAAAGGGAGAATTGTAAGCTAACCCACCTAGCAGAAACTGACTGGGCATCCAAGCTGATCCTTTCTGATCCTGTCAATTTCTCGCCGTCAAGTTAGGTTCAAACTATCCTCCAACACTCTGCATGGTATGGAGTGCAGTAAAGAATCTCTCCAAAAGCAATTTAAACTGTAAAATGAGAATGAAACATGTGCTCCCTCTCTAATGGAAGATTATAGGGTAGAAATTCCAGTGGTGCACGTGCAGCAGAACACTACTTCTGCCCACCATTTTAAGTCTGCCATGACCCTGTCCCAAATCCTGTGAATGGTGTCAGCACCATATTAGGAACAGATACCCATGCTAGTACCGGCACAGAGGTGCCCATCCAGCGGAGAAAGTAGAATGCTGGCGTGGCACCCTACGGCTCAATAACAGAGCACGCAAAAGGCCAGGCAAAAGGTGAAATACTCTTTTGACCCTTTGCTTACAAGATGTTAGGCCTCCCAATAAAATGGCAATCAATCCCACTAGGATCGACTGTGATCATTGTGAAGCCCACATGTAGACAGGAATGACATCTACACCTGCTCTCTGTAGATACAGGTACCACTGAGCCATACAGTGGCAGATCGGGTAGTATTTTTGGGGTACCCGGGAATGCCCCACTGACACACGCATTCCCTCCCACCCCACCCCCAAAACAGAGGTTGGGAAATGGAGGCAGGCAGAAGCAGCACCCATCCCCTTCCTCAGAATTTTCCATTAACATCTGGTCCCTCTGCCGAACCTGCACCCACATTCTGCCTCAGAAAGGAGCAGCATTTCTGGACTTGTGTGTCCTGCTATATTGATGACATTTGCCAGAGCTACAAAATCAAGCAGCCAATAAAATGAAATAAGCACATCTCATTTTTCTTGTGCTTATTTCATTATCTAACTGGGCTGCAAGTAGAACTAGCTATATACTGTACTGCAATTGGTATTTTGCTGAAGTAGACAGCACTGTAGCCAGCAAAAGATATACCAGGTTCCAGCCTTAACCTAGAACAGCTGGAACAATTTGGGAAGTTTAAGGAAGTAATAAGCTACTTAAAGATAGAATTCTCTATTTGAAGTCATACTGTAGTGAGGTTAAGGATGTATAACGTTTCTGCTTACAGAATGCTATGCTTTAAACGTTCAGCAATGAATTGATATTGCAACTTAAATCATGGCTAATCACATTTTTTCAAAATGCTATAAAGAGCGATTTGAACAAAATTCAACACATAAAGCTTATGGGCAGCACTCCAACAATATAGAGCAATAGAAATGAAACGGCATTTCAACTAGGTCCAGTATACATCTTCCCTGATCATTGTACAGGAAAATTGTACCATTAGAGCAGCTTGTTGTAGATAAGCTCTTGGGACCATGCCATGTCATAGAAAGCAACCAGTCCATGTTAAATAATGCAATTTTAAAGGTTATCTTGGTTTTGTTTCCATACTTTGGGATCAGGGAACAATTTTGCAGAACCTTCCCTCAAGATACTGAAGTCCATGGGCTGGGTTTTACTCACCGAGACAAATTGGGGGCAGGACTGCTGCCTTCTGGGTTCTAGTCCCGCTCCCAGCGACATCTGATGAACAAACGCTATTTTGGCCGGATTGGCCTCGTTAAGCCCGCCTTACGCGCTTGCCGGCCAATTAAGGGAAAGCCGATGTCAGATGACGTCAGTTGATGACGCTTCATCTGCTGGTTTTCTTAAGGCATATGCACCACACTTGTTTGACAGATGATTTGACAGTGTTTGACAGCATTGAGGTGCTGTCAAATACTGTCCAAAGGTGAGCCCTTGAACCCAGGCTCTCCAATTACTCTCTCCTTAGGATAAAACAGATGGCAGCTGCAGCTGAGATTGCCGAAGCTATCTGTCACTTTTCCCGATGAGATGAGGCTACACAAACACTTCACAGCTTATCACCTGCAGAAACATCTAACCACATTAAAAATTACTTTCACAACATGTCCTTACCTCTGATACTAACCAGTGTCCAATTGCATCCTTCACAGCACTTCTGCAGCTGTCGTCCAAACACCAACATAACAGACCCACAGCATGCCTCACTTACCCTGGCGAGGTCCCCAGACGCCGGGAAGCCCGCAGCAGCAGTCGAAAAATTGGAAAAAGCCTCTTAACTGCCTATTAACTAACCTGTTCAGCTATTCACAATATACATCAATGATTTGAATGAGGGAACCAAATGTAATAATTCCAAGTTTGCTGACGACACAAAACTAGGCGGGATTGTGAGTTGTGAGGAGGATGCAAAGAGGCTTCAAGGTGATTTAGACAAGTTGAGCGAGTGGGCAAATACATGGCAGATGCAGTATAACGTGGATAAATGTGAAGTTATCCACTTCAGTAGGAAAAACAGAAAGGTAGAGTATTATTTAAATGGAGATAGATTGGGAAATGTTGATGTACAAAAGGACCTGGGTGTCCTTGCACACATGAAAGCAAACATGCAGGTGCAGCAAGCAGTTAGGAAGGCAAATGGTATTTTGGCCTTCATTGCAAGAGGATTTGAGTACAGGAGCAAGGATGCCTTACTACAGTTATACAGGGCCTTGGTGAGACCACACCTGGAGTAGTGTGTGCAGTTTTGGTCTCCTTACCCAAGAAAGGATATACTTGCCATAGAGGGAGTGCAGCGAAGGTTCACCAGACTGATTCCTGGGAGGCAGGACTGTCGTATGATGAGAGATTGGGTCGACTAGGTCTGTATTCTCTAGAGTTTAGAAAAATGAGGGGATCTCATTGAAACATATAAAATTCTGACAGGGCTAGACAGGCTGGATGCAGAGAGAATGTTTCCCTTTCCTGGGGGGGTCTAGAATGAGTGGTCACAGTCTCAGGATATGGGGTAGGACATTTAGGACTGAGATGAGGAGAAATTTCTTCACTCAGAGGGTGGCGAACCTGTGGAATTCTCTACCACAGAAGGCTGTGGCGGCCAAGTCATTGAATATATTTAAGGAGATCGATAGATTTCTAGATGCAAAAGGCGTCAAGGGGTATGGGGAGAAAGCAGGAATATGGTATTGAGATAGAGGGTCAGCCATGATCATATTGAATGGCACAGCAGGCTCAAAAGGGCCTGCACCTACTCCTATTTTTCTATGTTTCTACTCTATGCCTCTATTTAAATGAAACTCAGGATCCCATATGCTTTTTTAACCGCTTTCTCAACCTGCCCTGCCACCTTCAATGATTTGGGCACATATACCCCCAGGTGTCTCTGTTCCTGCAACCCCTTTAGAATTATACACTCCTCATTCTTCCTACCAAAATGTATCATTTTGCACTTTTCTGCGTTAAATTTCATCTACCACGTGTCCGCCCATTCCACCAGCCTGTCTATGTCCTCTTGAAGTCTATCACTATCCTCCTCACGGTTCACTATACATCCAAGTTTTGTCTCATCTGCAAATTTTGAAAATGTGCCCTGCACACCCAAGTCCAAGTCATTAATGTACATCAAGAAAAGTAGTGGTCCTAGTACCGACCCCTGGGGAACACCATTGTATACCTTCCTCCAGTCCGAAAAACAACCATTCACCACTACTCTCAGTTTCCTGTCACTTAGCCAATTTCGTATCCATGCTGCCACTGTCCCTTTCATTCCATGGGCTTCAACTTTTCCAGCAAGCCTATTATGTGGCACTTTATCAAATGCTTTTTGGAAGTCCATGTACACATCAACCTCATTTTGCCCCCTCTGTTACCTCATCAAAAAACTCGATCAAGTTAGTTAAACACGTATCTAAGGAGGATTGGAAGATTATGGCCAGTACCTCTGCAATTTCCACTTTTACAACCCTCAGCATCCTAGGATGCATCTCATCTGGTCCTGGTACTGATCAACTTTAAGTACAGCCAGCCTTTCTAGTAACTCCTCTTAATTTTTAGCCCATCCAGTATCTCAACTACCCCTTCTTTCCCTATGAATTTGGCAGCATCTTCTTCCTTGTTAAAAACAGATGCAAAGTACTCATTTAGTACCTCAGCTATGCCCCGTCTCTATGCATAGGTCTCCTTTTGGTCCCTAATCAGCCCCACCCCTCCTCTTACTACCCATTTACTATTTACATGCCTATAGAAGACTTTTGGATTCACTTTTATGTTAGCTGCCAGTCTATTCTCATACTCTCTCTTTGTCCCTCTTATTTCCTTTTTCACTTCCCCTCTGAACTTTCTATACTCAGCCTGGTTCTCACTTGGATTCTCAACTTGACATCTGGCATATGCCCCCTTTTTCTGCTTCATTTTGCTCTCCATCTCTTTTGTCATCCAAGGAGTTCTGGCTTTGGTTGCCCTACCTTTCCCCCTCATGGGATTATACCTTGACTGTATCTGAACCATCTCCTCTTTAAAGGCAGCCCATTGTTGCATTACAGATTTGCCTGCCAATCTTTGATTCCAGTTTACCCGGGCCAGATCCGTTCTCATCCCATGGAAATTGGCCTTCCTCCAATTAAGTATTATTACTCTAGAATGATCCTTGTCCTTTTCCATAGCTAGCTAATCTAAACATGATGATAATATGATCATTGTTCCCTAAATGTTCCCCTACTGACACTTGCTCCACTTGACCCACCTCATTCCCCAGAACCAGATCCAGCAATGTCTCCTTCCTCGTTGGGCCGGAAACATACTGATCAAGAAAGTTCTCCTGAACACATTTCAGAAATTCTTTCCCCTCTCTGCCATTTACACGATTACTATCCCAGTCTATATTAGGATAATTGAAGTTCCCCATTATCGCTACTCTATAATTCTTGCACCGCTCAATCAAAATTGATATCTTAATACTGGGAGTCCAATAGGAAAATACCATCTCATTGAAGCTGCTGGACATAGAATAAGAGGTATTCTATTCCCAAACTCAGCTAGATGGCTTGGTGATATACACAATGTTAAGCAAATTCAATTCATACATCCAAACTTTTAGCAACTATTGATTCATAATGCTCACTAGCACTAGCTCAGACTATATCAGAGATCATATGTTCCATTAAATTAACTTTTATTTGCATACACCATAGATTTATTTTCATATTGCTCTTCAGCAAGTGTAGGAGATTAAACAATGTGAATAGTTTAATTCTACTTGGCTTTATTTGAAGAGTGTGGCAAGAATACAATTTTCAACCTCAAAGGTGTGCCAATGTGTCTTGTATATGGTGTACGATTTCTGTCCACATTAACTTTACTTCCTGCATCGATTTGAGTCATACTTTTTATGTCAACATTTTATAAAGGCGCCTCTCACACCATCATTGCAGGCCTCTTGCCACCAGGTGACTTTGGTGTGCAAGCCACCCAATTCCAACCACCATTTTGTTTCTATCCCAATGTTCCGGGGGGGGGGGGGGGGGGGGGGTTAAACCTGCTTTTAGGGGTAGTCAAACTTTGTGGTGATTATACTACACAAGTGTATGTATTAACTCTTTAAAAACCCATTTTCACCTCATTAATCTTAAGCAGACTTTTGGCCTTTTAAAAAAAAAACGTACTTTTCAAATTAATGCAAGTGCACAACAAAATCTCCTGGGGGGGGGGGGTGGATCATCTGCAAGATCCTGGGAAGAGCAAAACATTACATCCTCCAACTAACCGCATTGCAACTCCATGGGATATCTGCATATACACATGGAAACCTTATGCTGAAATCCAAGTGCTTCCTTGGAAAACTGTAATGTTGCTGAGACAATTTACAGCCACAGTGAGCCTTGATCCAGAATTAATCTCATTACAGATTCTTTGAAGAAGTAATCGAAGTGTGACATCACCAGAAAGCAGGTAAGTGATTGGTTGGTGAGTATTTCTCTCTTTCTCGCTTTTCTCCAAACTTAAATATTGTGGTTTACAGTTTCTAAGGTCTCTGTTGTGTAGCGGGGACTGCTGGTAAACAAGGGCCCTTGAGTGTATCATTTAATTATAGTGTAATTGGTGGGATTGATTTGATTTAATTTAAATTAATTAAAGGGCAAGTGATGGCAGTACAGCTCGGCGCCGTGGTATGCTCCTCATGCACTATGTGGGAAATCAGGGACACTTCCTGTGTCCCCGACGACCAAGTGTATCCAGCTGCAACTACTGGCAGACCGCATTGCGGCGCTGGAGCTACGAATGGATACATACTGGAGCACTTGCGATGCTGCGGACATCATGGAAAGCACGTTTAATGAGTTGGTCACACTGCAGGTAAAGGCTGCACAGGCAGGAAGGGATTGGGTGACCACCAGGCATAGTAGGCAGTGCAGGCAGGTAGTGCAGGGGTTCCCTGTGACCAACCCCTCTCAAACAGATATATCGCTTTGGATATTGTTGGGGAGGATGGCTTATCGGGGGAAGGCAGCAGCAGCCAACTTCCTGGCACCATGAGTGGTTCTGCTGCACAGGACGGGAGGAAAAAAAAGAGGGGTAGAGCTATAGCAATAGGGGATTCTATTGTAAGGGGAATAGATAGGTGTTTCTGCGGCCGCAAACAAGACTCCGGGATGGTATGTTGACTCCCTGGTGCAAGGGTCAAGGATGTCTCAGAGCAGCTGCAGAGCATTTTGGAAGGGGAGGATGAACAACCAGTTGTCGTGGTGCATATAGGTACCAACGATATAGGTAAAAAATGGGATGAGGTCCTAAAAGCTGAATATAGGGAGTTAGGAGGCAAATTTAAAAAATAGGACCTCAAAAAGGTAGTGATCTCAGGATTGCTACCAGTGCCACATGCTAGTCAGAGTAGAAATAGAAGGATATTTCAGCTGAATATGTGGCTAGAGGAATGGTATAAGGGGGAGGGTTTTAAATTCCTGGGACATTGGAACCGGTTCTGGGGGAGGTGGGACCAGTACAAACTGGACGGTTTGCACCTGGGCAGGACCGGGACCGATGTCCTAGGGGGAGTGTTTGATAGTGTTCTGGGGGAGGGTTTAAACTAAAATGGCAGGGGGTTGGGAACCTGAGCAGGGAGACAGAGGAAAGGGAATCTAGGATAAAAGCAAAATACAGGAAGGAGAAAAGCAAAGGTGGCAGTCAGAGAAATCAAGGGTTTAAAATCAAACATGGCCACAGTAAATAATAATTCTAAAAGGTCTAAGAGTGTTAAAAAAAACAAGCCTGAAGGCTTTGTGTCTTAATGCGAGGAGCATTCGTAATAAGGTGGATGAATTAGCTGCGCAAATAGAGGTAAACGGATATGATATAATTGGGATTACGGAGACATAGCTCCAGGGTGACCAAGGCTGGGAACTCAACATCCAGGGGTATTCAATATTCAGGAAAGACAGGCAAAAAGGAAAAGGAGGTGGTGTGGCATTGCTGGTTAAAGAGGGGATTAACACAATTGTAAGGAAGGATATTAGCTCTGATGATTGGAATCTGTATGGGTAGAACGGAGATATACCATGGGGTAGAAAACGTTAGTGGGAGTGGTATACAGACCCCCAAACAGTAATGCAGAGTTGGGGATGGCATTAAATGGGAAATTAGAGACGCATGCAATAAGGGCACAGCAGTCATCATGGGTGACTTTAATCTACATATAAATTGGGCTAACCAAATTAGTAACAATACTGTGGAGGAGGAATTCCTGGAGTGTATACGGGATGGTTTCCTGGACCAATATGTCGAGGAACCAACTAAAGACCAGGCCATCTTAGACTGGGTATTATGTAATGAGAAAGGATTCATTAGCAATCTTGTTGTGCGAGGCCCCTTGGGTCGGAGCGATCATAATATGATCGAATTCTTCATTAAGATGGAGTGAAGTAGTTGATTCAGAGACTGGGGTCCTGAGTTTCAATAAAGGAAACTACGATTGTATGAGGCGCGAGTTGGGTAGGATTGATTGGGGAATGTTACTCAAAAGGGTTGACGGTGGATAGGCAATGGCAAACATTCAAATATCGCATGGATGAACTACAGAATTTGTTCATCCTTGTTTCGCATAAAAAGAAAACAAAAAAAGGTGACTCAACCATGGCTAACAAGGGAAATTAGGGATAGCATAAGATCCAAGGAGAGGACATATAAATTGACCAGAAAAAGCAGTAAACCTGAAGATTGGGAGCAGTTTAGAATTCAGCAAAGGAGGACAAAGGGATTAATTAAGAGGGGGAAAATAGAGTATGAGTGTAAGCTTGCAGAGAACATATAAACTGACTGTAAAAGCTTCTATAGATATGTGAAAAGAAAAAAAGATTGGTGAAGTCAAGCATAGGTCCCTTACAGTCAGAGTCAGGGGAATTTAAAATGGGGAACAAAGAAATGGCAGACCAATTAAATACATACTTTGGTTCTGTCTTCACAAAGGAGGACACAAATAATCTTCCAGAGATGTCGGGGAAAATAGGCTCTAATGAGAGGGAGCAACTGAAAGAAATCAGTATTTGTAGGGAAATGGTGTTAGGGAAATTGACGGGACTGAAGGCCGATAAATCCCCAGGGCCTGATAATCTACATCCTATGGTACTTAAGGAAGTGGCCCTAGAAATAGTAGATGCATTGCTGGTCATCTTCCAAAATTCTATAGATTCTGGAACAGTTCCCATGGATTGCAGGGTAGCTAATGTTACCCCACTATTCAAAAAAGGTGGTAGAGAGAAAACGGGGAATTATAGACCGGTAAGCCTGACATTGGTAATGGGGAAAATGCTAGAGTCCATTATAAAGATGTAATAGCAGAGCACTTGGAAAACAGTGGCAGGATCGGACAAAGTCAACATGGATTTACAAAAAGGTAAATCGTGCTTGACTAATCTACTGGAATTTTTTGAGGATGTAACTGGTAGAATAGATAAGGGAGAACCAGTGGATGTGGTGTATTTGGACTTTCAGAAGGCTTTCGATAAGGTCCCGCATAAGAGATTAGCGTGTAAAGTTAAAGCACATGGGATTGGGGGCAAGACACTGACTTGGATCGAGAACTGGCTGGCAGACAGAAAGCAAAGAGTTGGAATAAACGGCTCTTTTTCTCTGAGTGGCAGGCAGTGACTAGTGGGGTACTGCAGGGATCGGTGCTAGGACCCCAGCTATTCACAATATATATGAATGATCTAGACGAGGGAACTAGATGTAATAGCTCCAAGTTTGCAGACGACACAAAGCTGGGTGGGCATGTGTGCTGTGAGGAGGATGCCGAGAAACTCCAGTATGATTTGGACAGGTTGGGTGATTGGGCAGATGTATGGCAGATGCAGTATAATGTTGATAAATGCGAGGTTATCCACTTTGGTGGCATAAACAGGAAGGCAGATTATCTGAATGGCAATAGATTGGGAGAAGGGGAAGTGCAACGAGACCTTGTGCACCAGTCGCTGAAGGTAAGCATGCAGGTGCAGCAGGCGGTTAAGGCGGCAAATGGTATGTTGGCCTTCGTAGCGAGAGGATTCGAATACAGGAACAAGGATGTCTTGCTGCAGTTGTACAGGGCCTTGGTGAGACCACACCTTGAGTATTGTGTGCAGTTTTGGTCGCCTTATCTGAGGAAGGATGTTCTTACCATGGAGGGAGTGCAGCAAAGATTCACCAGACTGATGCCTGGGATGGCAGGAATGACGTATGGGGAGAGATTGAGTCGATTGGGCTTATACTCGCTGGAGTTTAGAAGAATGAGAGGGGATCTCATTGAAACGTATAAAATTCTAACAGGACTAGACAGACTAGATGCAGGAAGGATGTTCCCGATGGCGGGGGAGTCCAGAACCAGGGGTCATAGTCTAAGGAAAAGGGGGTAAGCCATTTAGGACAGAGATGAGGAGGAATTTCTTCACCCAGCGAGTGGTGAACTTGTGGAATTCTCTACCACAGAAGGCAGTTGAGGCCAATTCATTAAATATATTCAAGAAGGAGTTAGATATATTTCTTAAGGCTAAAGGGATCAAGGGATATGGGGAGAAAGCAGGGACAGGGTACTGAGTTTGGATGATCAGCCATGATCTCATTGAATGGCGGAGCAGACTCAAGGGGCCGAATGGCCTGCTCCTATCTTCTATGTTTCTATGTATTTGTGCGCTAATTCAGTGATCAGACACAACTGAATGGGTTATTCACAAATAATGCTAGCAGTGTCCTGGTTTCGGAAAGTCAATTAAGATAGTTACTTTGATGGCCGGGGAACAGGTCTAAACACGTGAATGTGCACAGTTTGAAAGAGGGGGATAAATTTCTTCCCTGATGGCTAGTCCATTAGGAAACTCACTGTAATGTGTGATTTAGGTTTGGCATCTGAGAAGGCACCAGTGTTGCTTTGATGGCTATTCCAATCAAAGCTGATCACCCTCAGCAGTTGTGTTTCTGGAAAGGAGGTCACCAGGGACTCCCTTGTGGTCTTCAGTTTACTATATTCTGCACCAAAGGCCATAGGATCTGTGTCAGAATTCCATCTGTTGTAACTTACCATCCAGAGACTTTAGTTTCAAGAATTCACCGAGGGGTGTTGTAAGTTCTTGTTTTAAAACAGTCCACTCATTTTATATGTAGTTTGGAAGTTTGGTTATTGTACTGTATTAGCATCTTGCATTTTTCTTTGCTTCAGTATGTTATTTTGTTTGTAAATAAAGCCAACTAAGTAGGTTAGCCTATATGCAGTGGGCGGGTGGTTGTTACTTTTCCATCTTCTAAGGTGGCAGGCGAACATACTGGGCATCCCACATACTTCCAATAATTGATTTATTATAGGGTGAAGTTCATCGTTAAACCTGGACTATGTTAATCCACATCAAGCAAAAACTGAAGATACGGGTTTCCATCCATAAAAGAGACTCAGTCTGCTTATGGAAACTGCAACTTAAGAGTGTTGCGAAAAGTCCAAACTGCAACAAAAAGATCCCCTGAACTTTTTGCCCAGAAGAACTGTGGACAAAGCAGTACGGTATGCTTCTCCTGACCCAATTCAATCCACTGTATTTACCCATCCGAACCCAACCTGTTGCATCAATCTTCCTTAGCACCCACACCAATCACATTTTAAGTAAAACAGCTTGCCAGCACAATCTCAAACCTTTGCAGTTTATGGAGGTTTAGATCCATGACTGTCCCACGCAAAATTCTTTTAGAAACTGTTTTATGATTTAAGTTATATAAATCAGAGCAGATGGTTGTTTATTGGTGCTATGAAAACTATACTTCACAATTCCCAAATTCCATTTAATTTCTTACACCTGTACAGACAGGAATCCTACAAAACTGGAAGGATAATGTACATTGAAATGTTTTTCTTTCATAGTCAAACTCAAACACACATGCATGTGTGCACAAGTACCAACAAAATACTTGTTTTCTCCACATAACCATTAGTGACTCACAACAATATACAAAAATCATGCAAGACATGTATTTTTTTTGACAATGTAGATGCACCTCAGTGATTGAACAATTTTACACAGCAAGTACTGTCCCAGCGGAAGTATCCCGGTTATCCTTGTCCATCCATGACAAAATTTGCATCTGTCATTTTCAGCTATTATGTTCTGGAGCAACTGTTTAACAAAATTGCATCCAATCATTAAACCATTGAAAAACATTTCCCCCCCCCAAAAAAAAAATTAAGTTTGATTTCAGGTGGAAGATTCAAAATGAACTTAGTTCACCCAATGCTTCAGCGAACAATGAACCATGTGGTGTAATACTGAGCCACAAAGATCAGGGAAGATTCAAGTTCAATCCCCTGAGTTAGCAGAGATGGGAGAGCAATAGTTGGCCTCAATACCCCTCACCTCCTGCCCAGACTGATATCTGGTAACCACAACTAGAACATGTGGAATCATGATCAAGCTTGGCGGTTATCCTCCCCATTGTCCACTAGTCTTTTTGCGTTCAATGGGTGAGGTACTAGAGTGCAACTGATGCTCATGGAGCCATAAATGAGAATGAGTCACCTTCGGAGGAGGGCAAAATACAGTTGAAAATTGCCTTAAAAAAAAAATGAACTTACAAATGGTATCTACACTATTGCAAAATAGTACATGTCCAAACAGATTCCAGAATGACATTTGCTGAGCAATCCTAGGATAACCTACTAGAACATAATTGTCTTAGCTACAGGGAATAGTCTATTAAAAGATTAGTTTGTATGCAGATGCCTGTTCAGCCTATTTAATCTCAGGTCTTCCAGAATATCATTTGTTTTCTCATTACAGCATCACCCATTTGTTTTTAAATGAGTCCAATATCCTGGTCTCAACTATTTTTCTGGCTCCTATTAAGACATCAAGGGGGAAAAATTTGGTTGCTTTGCGCCTCCCATTTGCGCTCTAAAAGGGCGCTAATGGGGCGCAAAGCAACTACCGTCCGGGCACGGCACTGCCAACGCCTCCTGCAAAATTCAGTGGGAGATTAGTGGCGGCGGTAACTTCTAGCGTTCCACGGCGCTGCGCGGGAGAGGCTGCGTGTGTGCATCGAACTTAGGTTTTCCCGGGAGGGTAAGTCTGCAGAATTTACACATTTAAAAAGCAGGCGTAAGGCCTGCTTTTTACAAGGTAAGCGGTGAATTAATTAAAATAAAACATTTTTTCCACAGGTTTATTATTTTTAAATACTTTAAAAGGTAAGTTTATTTTTAGCCCCGTTAGAAAAATAATTTTATTTTCAAAAATTTAAATTATTGTTTAAAATAGTTATTTCATGTAATTTATAGTTTATTTAAAAAGTGATTTAAAAAAATTTTTTTTTGAAGATTTAGTGATGTTTTGGGGCCTGTAGTATTTCTAAGTTTTGACAGCTCTTCCTGTCAAACTTATGAATGAAGCATTCCCTGCTACCATTGGCTCCCCATGGCCCACGTGATCCCAGGGGACGCATCGAACTAACTGCGCCCCTGGGATACGCAAGCACTGCGCGCCGGCAGTTGGAGCAGGCCCAGGATCGGAATTCCACGGGGGCCCACAGCACAACGGCTGGCGCGCAAGTTAAGTGCAGGTCGGGGGCTTGCACCCACCGGAAGCCTCCGACCCAAATTTCTGGGCCGATAATGTCAGGTTGCCAGAAGTATAGGTCCCGAATACAAAAGCTAAACTTTGCCTTTGTATTTCAAACATATAATTTTTTCCAACTTGTATAGAATTATATTTTTCCAAAAGGTTTCCTTTTAGCAAAGCTTCACTTCCTACAAAGTCTTAACTTGCCTGAGTGTGTCTAAAAACAGATGCAATATCCCAGCCATATGGATGACATTCCTTAAAGCATTAGACAATTTCAAAAGTTGGTTTGGCATTAAATTTGTGTGTTCCAGCATCACAAACATAAGGCATATTAAAAATGAACGTATTCTCAAGTTTAATTGTTTTAATTTAGCCACACAGCAAAGGAATGCGCACAGTCAACTTATCTGTGTATTTAGAACTCTGCCCAGTGTGAGGCTATGGTTGTGCCACCCTGGTCTCACTATGGGTTGTTGCCACGGTAACTTATTTATTGTGTTAAAAAGACAGTGATAAAATGACAACAGCTTCACTGCAAATTTCTGAATAGTGAGATGTTTCACATTCTCACACCGAATATACTTCTGTGTTTTCTATTCCATTTTTCTCCCTCATGCTCTTGCCAAAGCCTTTTAATAGAATTTGTTCAGCAATATTGTAGTTGCCAGATCACATCACTCTTCACGGCCCTTCTGAATTTTTATTCCTTTATGTCTAGAATTCCAGGAGCTATGGAGATGCCGATTCCATTTCTAGTTAATTTCATTGAAACACTTGTCAGACAAACGCTGTCCTTGTACAAACTAAATTTCAAAAAAGGAAAAGCTCTTGTACAACCACCTGAGCTGCCATGGTTTCATAGTATCTCTCAACACCATTAGGCCTTAAAAGCATCCGTACAGTGGTCACAGTCTTTCAGCATTTTACTGCTGCAACAACATGACGCTTTTAAAGTGCCTCAATCTCAAACAATAGACTGAAGTAAAAAAAAACAAAGCCTAGTAATTAGGACCAGCAGATGAAGGCTTAACATGGCCATATGATATTTCTCTGTCTGCTACTTTAACACAGACATTAACCGGTTCATTTTTTTTTAAATAGTGGATAGAGAATAATCATACAAATGTGTTTCAATGCAAAGGATGTTGGTGTTATTGATCAGAACTCCCATCTACCTATATTCCTGGTATCATCAATTGCTCCCAAGGTTATGTATGGCACAGTCTGTGCACAAAACAAAATGTCACACCCTCCTAATTGATTAACATTTCTTGGGAACCAATCAAATAACAGTTTAACTGTTATCCACATCTCTCGCAAGCTTCAGCCACATCTTTCAATTCACTGTGAGCAGTGCCATAGAATTTCCATTAGTATTAGGAATGTGTGCCAACATCATGCTGATTTATGGGCAGTTCTGTATTGTGCATCTGTGCCTAATGGGATGTGAAGTAAATGATTAACCCCATTTCACTCAGCAGTCTCACAGCTGGTGCAGAGAGAAGACTCATACTACCAGTCTGGGCCATCTTAAAATCCATGCCCTGGAGGTTAAAGAGACAAGTGTTCACTCAGTGCACCACCCAGAGAACAACACTTAGAACAAATACAGTAACAGAAGAATTCTGTTTTGCTCAATTATTTTGCATATTGTTCCAAGTCACTACTTTTAAAAAAAACAAACATTGCCAATATCAATGTTTTGCGTTTATTTTACTGTTTCTTCCACTCCTCAAGACGTTGGCCCCTTGTTGTGGTCTGGTTCCACAGATGCCTGTCGGTCTCCTGTACCTCATACAAGTGGCTGTTATTTATACATGAGCATGGACAGCAAATGTTGACAGGCTAAGCAATTGAAAGGAGCAACAGAGTGTGGCCATTTCTGTCCTTGCCCGACATCTACACAAATGCACTTCCATCAAGTGATTGGATAGCACGGAGGGGTGAGGACCCTGGCTGATTTTCCCCCTTCCTAAGCCACAGGCCAGTTGGAACTGTCCCACTCACCAAGATCATACCTAGGAACTTTCTGATCTGTATGGCTCAGCTACCAAACATGTAAATCCTCTGATCTACTGGAGGAGCCTGGTCTGCAAATCATTTAAGTTGTTAGCTGAACCCACAGGCCCCGACATGTACTTTACGTTTTTAACCAGAGTCAACAGGGGATGGTCTCGGTCAAGGAATGATGGCAGGTTTTAGCTTTTCAGGCTAAACCCACACCACATATTCAAACATTTATTGGAAAGGAGCAGTATTAAGAACACACCAGCATGTTGACATTATCTCACCCTTGCTGGTGACATGCATTAAGATTTTAGGCTGATGTCCTGCTGCTGAGCTAAAATAGCCTAAAAAATATCGAGTCCCTTGTTGTATACTAACAATTACATCAAAAAAGGTGCTATAGATCTTCTAAGAGGAGCACATTAAATTTAGTCCAAAGCCACACGCTCCAGAGGCTATAAAATAAGTGTTATCACACTCTAACTCGTCTCTGTGGATGTCACATGGAAATGAATTAGACCAGTCCACATGTTGGAGCAGGTTTTAGTTTTATTTTGAATTGCAGCCTACATCAGCCAAGATGCTGCCCAAATGCATATTTAAAATATTAACCTCATCGATACGTGTCCAAAATAGATATTCCCAAATTCATCGATTATAACTTCACACCACGACTAGGAAAGTCCACTCAATCGTTTCATTCAAAAAAAAAAAATGCTCACTTGTGCAGGGTATTTCAGTTCAAGAGAAAGTAATGAAACTTACAACTTGGAACCAATTTACTGGCCGGATGCTGCTGGCTGCTACATTCAACCTTCCACCAACAGGCATCCAAATTTCACCTCAAAAGGTTTTACACGCTGCTGGTTTGCTACTTGACAGAAAATATATTGTACGAAACTTATCTATTGCTATGCAAGGGAAAAAGAACAAACACAAACCAACACTTTGAGGTAAGTCATCAGCCTGCACACTTTCATTCTGCTGGTTAATGGGTCCCTCATTAAAACAGTTGAAGACTTTAGAATGCTGAATCTAAACATTATCTACAGATTACATTAATTTACAAATTAAATTTATACAATTCCCTTTCCATTTGAAACATTCCACTGGGTGTTATAAATGAGCTCAACAGGTAATGCAAGGATATAGTAAATTAGAATGTGGTTAACTTATGTCATTAATGGAACAGTGAACTGGGAAAAGTGAATACAAATTTGGCAATGAAATTGAAGGTGTATATTCAGGATCTTGAACAGTCAAGTATTACAAATTTATGGTGTCCTCTTGCACACAACTTTATAAAAAGTGTTTTTGTGAAACTAATTGGGTTGCAAGATTTGGGGGGGGGGGGGGGGGGGCACAAAACCACGACTGTCTAAATGAAAGAAAACTTTAAAAAATATATGAACATTACATGTAAAATGGATCAGCAATTGCTTTAGAAGGCTCTCAGGTGGCTATTTGTATAGCATCGTTAAAGGTCGTAGTAGTAGAATTTTCCAATACTTATGACATATTCTAGAATTATTTTGCCAACTATACATTAGTTATCGAATGTAAATTATGGTTGACCTAGAGAAGTTTTCAACTCCAGGACCTATAAAAGTGACCTCAGTAACTGGACAAGCTAAATCTAAAATACAGCACTGGGCATCAACAGCAAAGTGGGACACACTTGATGCTTTTATTTTACAACTGTTAAAAGCCCACTCAAGTTAGTTGTGTGGATTTTCACTGGAACAACATACTGTCCTACACTAAGCAACCAAACACTCCAATAGGAGATATAGTTTTAATTAAGTCAGAAGCCCAGTTTTTTGTTGGTGCATGTCCTAGCACTGTACAGAAAAGCTATTGTATTATTGCTGCCAATTTGCTAAACCGTTTCGCCAGAGAAATATTCAAGCACTTGGTGTTAATGAATTCCTTTAAAAAATTCACATTTCTCAGAAGTGGTTACTGTAATTTGGTGGCTATGTAATGTTTTAGGTAGCAATGGAAAAGGGCCATTACCAAAGATATCGTGGCACACTTGCAGTCACTAGCATCCCAATACTGCCAAGCAGGCATTTTGTTTGCATCAGACATTTCAAATTTGAAAGCCACATAAGCTTGATAATGCTCACAAATACCTGCACAAATAGCACAGAAAAGTAAAGCGCTCTCCAGCATAAATTGCAGGTCATCAAGAGTGGCTTTCCAGACTTCTTGGAACCCCCTAAATTTAGGATTTATGAAAATCCAGCCAAGATAAATTAAACTAGGTCAGAAATTCATAGCACAGTGGTGGATTACTACTTCTTATTTTGCATACCTTCAAAGCTCACTCAACTGAGCTATGTGACTTATTATGTGAATGAAATACTGCACTCAGTGAAGCACTATAAAGAGGGTCATGGTTTTTATATTGAAAAAATAATTTGAAATGACTCCAGTTTTCTCCAACATGCTGGAGAAACTATTTCCAATATTATGCTCTTCTCTTTCAAACTGGTTAGGTTTAATTATTGTCTAGCTAAAGATTCCTTCAGCCTGTAACAGTAATACCACTCGCACACAGAACTATATAACATCCGCAATCGTATGCATTTGCAAGTGGTGTGTAATCTGTATTACGGTACGTATTGTGTGTTGTGGCATGATGGAAGAAAGTGCGTAAATTTTGTACAAACTCTTTTCTACCAACGAACAGTAATTTCTCAGCAACAGGTTGCTCTCATAAGTTGCAAGAGCAAGTCACTCCGTTCAGGGAGGATGCCTCTGAATGACAGACAAGTGCATCCACTCCTGTATAAATTCATCTTAAAAGCAGTGCTCCAATATCTTACTCATGTAAGAGTGTGAAAAATCAATCCTTGATTTGCACGCTGAGTTTGCCAGGTTTATTTGGAATGATACGCATCGTGAACTATGTCAGGACCCTGACTTGACATGATCCAGCTTTCTCCAATATCTGAAAAAATTCATAGCACAGATCTTAAGGTTTCATACCCAAATTCCATACTGGGAAAATGGCAGCAGTTTTTAAAATAGACGAAAACATTAGCTCATGGATTCTGGCATAAAATCAAAAATACAAGCAGCCATTAGGACCAAAGATAGATGGACTGTCACTAAAAGCAATCTGAACTTCCAGGAAGATGCAGGACATACACTGGCCCAGGCCCATTATTTTTTATTGGTCAGTAGCTATGTTATAAAAGGGCAGGAGTGTCAACCCGGAGCACAGAAACAGGAGTCAACAGAATTCTAAACCACTGTCTAACAAAAACAAAATGAATCATAACTTCTCCCTTTCAGCATTTGCACAAAATTACATATCCAGACCTTTAAATATACACCTTTGGTGCCATGAATATAGATGGAGATTTGCCAAACCCATGTTTTTGTTTACTTGAATCTTCAGAATGAATGGAATGTTTATTATGCAGTAGTTGGTGCAGAGTATGCTCAAGCAGACAAAAACGTTGATAATTACTATATTCATCAGTGCAATTATTTTAGATTACACTGGGGTAGATTTTGACTTTGTGCGAAAGTGTAAAACGGGCGATAGCGAATCAGCAGCCTGTTTTACATCTCTCCCGATTTTTATTTCCATTGACAGAGAAAAAGGGTACAGTTCTTTAACAATTCCATGGGGTGGAATGTAACCTACAATAATTACATTAGTAAATATAGCTACTTTTGCTTCTCCATGATCTTACTTTTTAATAAAGCTGATTTTTACTTTTTAACCTGAGCAAGATCTGGCCACATGGTGTTTTCCATAAGTTCATATTGACCTGAGCATGTAGTCGGTATGTGGACAACATTGTGCTGGAGTTAGATTATCCACAGGCAGAGAACCTGCTGCACCAACTCTGAGCATAACAAAGACACAGAAAGCAGCAAGTCACCCCAGAGGGCTGCTGACAAATAGAATAGAGGAGCTGTTAGGTGCAACATTCATATGGGATTCCATCTGGAGAGACTTGTCAACAATGCTCCAGGCAGTTCACCCAAATGGTTCTTCCTTTCTGTAAAAATGTGTTCTTGGGATATGGGCAACACTGGCAAGGCCGCACTTATTGCATGTCCTTAATGCTCCAAGAAGTTGGTGGTAGACGTTTTCCTTCAACCACTCAGTCCTTAGTCGTCTTCTTAGGCAGTACCTCGGAACCGAGGATGACTTGCTTCCACACTAAAAATAGGAGTTCTCAGGTGACTGACGAGTCTAACGCGGGACCTACAGTCTCTGTCACAGGTGGGGCAGACGGTGGTTGAAAGGGTGAGTGGGTGAGGTGCTCGAGTTGATGCATGCTCTTTGCACTGCCTGTGCTTGGCTTCCGCTTGCTCCTGGCAGAGACTCTAGGTGTTCGGCGCCTTCCCGGATGCTTCTCCTCCACTTTGTGCAGTCTTGGGCCAGGGATTCCCAGGTGTCGGTGGGGATGTTGCACTTTTTCCAATGAGGCTTTGAGGGTGTCCTTGAAGTGTTTCCTCTGTTCACCTGGGGCTCTCTTGCTGTGTCGGAGCTCCGAGTAGAGCACTTGCTTTGGGAGACTCGTATCGGGCACGCGGATGATGTGGCCTGTCCATCGGAGCTGATTGAGCATGGTCAAAGCTTTGATGTTGGGGATGTTGGCCTAAGCGAGAACACTACTTTATAGTAATGTTGCTCCCGCACTGGTATTGGGTAACGAATTCCAGGATGTTGACCGTGACGATAAAAGGAGCATGATACATGTCACAAGTCAGGATGTTGTACTACTTGGAGGAGAATTTGCAGGTGATGGTCTTCCTACAATTTTGCTGGTCTCGTCATTCTCAGTGGTACAGGGGAGGGAAGTGCTGTTGAAGTGCTTGGTGAGTTGCTGCAGTGTATCCTGTAGGTCGTACATACTGCAGCCAGTGCAACAGTGATGGAAGGGGTGGATACGGAGCCTAGTGGATTAAGTGAACTCCTCAGCCCTGGATGTTGTTGAGCTTCGAGTGATGTTGATGCCGCACACTTTGGGCGAGTCCCTTGCAACTGTGACCAACAAGTACCTTCTTCCCGTGAGGAAGTCAATGACAAACATCTGTCCTGTTTCAGATCATAAAGAATCTCTACATTATATATTTTTAATAAACATTTGTAGCTATGTCTAGTATTTTAATAATTTAAAAATACCTTCGGTGACTGTTTTCTGAGAGAAATTTCTGTCACTTTTGTAAAGGGGTGGACACAACCTGCCCGACACTGAAGTATGAAGGGGAGAGGAAGGGGAGGGAGAAGGCGGCAATCTTTTTTTTTTGAATGTCTTTGTCATTTATCAGGTCCAAATTGGTTGGTCAGACACCTCAGACTTGTGATACATTAACATATGTGAGGCTGCCACTATGAGAGAAAGGTGCTATTTCTTCCCTTAACGAGTAAGCCATCAAAAACAAGCTAGCCAGGTGCACACAGTCAGAATTAGCATCTCCTGGTTAAAGCAGACACCAGGGGCCCGATTTTCCCGAAGCTGCAGGGAATTGTCGGGTTCCCCAAATGTCGGGTTCCGACACAAATCTAAATGGGTCAGCCAGCTGGACGCAATTTTCCCTCAATTGGCCAATTAATTTCCAGCGTGTGGGCACCCTTGCTAATTGTCCATTTCCAGTCAGAAAGCCCCACAGTATGATGTCATCATTCGTGGTGCTTTTAAAGTCTCCAGCAAGCTTTTCAACCTCTGCAGGCTTCCCAACCAGTCGGACAGAATGGCAGAGGAGCCTTTACCAGCTGCTGCCAGCGGCAGAGCCCGAGCTGCCGCCAAATTTGATGAGACCTCATTGGTGGATGGGGTTAAGGCCCACGGGGAGGTCCTCTTCCCTAGCTCAGGGAGGAAGAGGCCTCCCAAAGAAACCAGGGCTGCTTGGATGGAGGTGGCTGCAGAGGTGAACCCTCGGAGTCACCAGACGGACCTGGATGCAGTGCAGGAAGCGCTTCCATGATCTTCACCGTACAGGAAATGTAAGCATGAAGTTTCCATAACCCTCAACCTGATCCCCATTGCCTTTCCCCAACAGCACTCAGCTTCAACACTCTCTTCCTCCACATCCCACTTCACAGTCACATCCATGCACCCTTACCTAGTGGTTAGCACTGTTGCCTCACGGCGCCAGGGACCCGGGTTCGAATCCGGCCTTGGGCGACTGTCTCTGTGGAGTTTGCACATTCTCCCTGTGTTTGCGTGGGTTTACTCCGGGTGCTCCGGTTTCCTCCCACAGTCCAAAGATGTGCAGGTTAGGTTGATTGGCTATGATAAATTGACCCTTAGTGTTAGGGGGATTAAATACGTGGGGTTACGGGGATAGGGTGGGATATGTGTTGGTGGAGGGGTTACGAGGATCGGGTGGGATATGTGTCGGTGCAGGCTCGATGGGCCGAAATGGCCTCTATCTGCACTGTGGGGTTTCTGTGATTCTGTGATTACCCATTCCCTCTCTCTCTATGTTCACATTACTATTCCACCATGCAGCCCTCACACTGCCTCTCACTCGGATGCTTGGAACACAACTGACAACACACAGGGAGGGCCCTTGGTCTTGCAGCCTCACACCATCTTTGTCTCCTTTTAAGTATCTATGCGATGCAATCTCTACACTCACTCCTGCACTCTCACTCAAACTCCACTTGTCTCCCTCATTGCAGGAAAAGAGAGCTCACAATAGGAGAGAGCGAGCGAGGACTGGTGGAGGACCACCCTCAATCGCCCACCTGACCCCCTGGGAGGAAGCAGTGATGGAGATTGCTGGGGGCGACGTGCCTGTGGAAGCTGGGGCAGGAGAGACAGGAGCAAGCCCGCAAGCTGGTGACAGAATAGTTTCCCACATCTCTCATTGACATAGCATAAGTCGCCGTTATGATTCTGAAGCTACATCATTTGGACTTCTGAGCATCTGCCAAATCCAATGTGCAAGTAGCCTTGGCATCAGATCTCTAACTCTTTCCTTTACTCCCCCACAGGACCATCCAGAGCCCCCGTCCCCACTGCCGCGGAGGAAGAGGCTTTGCAGCCAGACTCCTCAGAGGAAGCTCCAGCCTGAGGGCGCAGCGTCAGCAGAAGTAAGTGCACCCAGCACCAGCGCAGACACTCTCACCTCGGGGGGGGGGGGGGGGGGGGGGGGGGGGGGGGGCCTTCGGGACATAGAGTAGTGTTGTCACCTGGTGTTTCACAGCTCACAAGTGAGCATCAGCAGATTGTGGAGACAGGGACAGCAGTGAAGAGTCCTCGTCGGAGGGTGCAGGCCTCTGCCAGCTCAGCTCAATGTCGACCCTATGCCTCTGGGTCCATCCGCAAGAGAGGAGGTGATGGATCTCCATGCACAGATGCAAGAGTCTCTGGCAGGTTGTGTCTCCAGGGTCGCTGCGAGTGTGGAGCTAATGGAGGAGTCCATGGCGAGCATGAGCAGAGCCTTATTGGAGTCATTGGCGCATGAAAGCATCACCACAGAAAGGATGGCTACCTGCGTGGTAAGGCTGGCTACCGCCGAGGAGAGGAGGGCTGCGGCCAAGGAGGGGAGGGCTGCGGCCATGGAGGAGCTTAGTCGCCAGGGTATCGAAAATATGGTGAGTGCTCAGAATAGAAGGACATCTCTTGAGGAGCGATGGCCATCTATTGAGCACCGAAACCAGACCTTCATGGAAGTCCCTGAGCTGGACTTCTAATGCAGAGACGGGTCCCCATGGCCCCCTTGATGTGCAGCAAGGTGCTCTCCAGCCACGTGCAGGCGCTGAGGGGGAGCTGACCCATGAGAGGGAGGTTGTTGGCACACCTCAAGGAAGTGGGGGCTTCTCTCCACGCGCTCACACTTCCATGCCACTTCAGAGCCCCATCGGAGTCCACACCCAAGTGAGATAGGAGTCTCAACCCCTGCACAGCCGCAGGAGCAGCAGACTGCTGGCGAGCCCTCACAGGCTCGCCACCCCAGAGGACGCCCACCAAAGGTGTCGAGACAGGAGCAGCAGGAAAGTGAGCAAGGGGCCTCCACATCTGCTGAAGCCACAGGGGTACCACTACGTAGGAGCACGCACAAGAGAAAAATAAAGCACCACTAATCACAAGGGTGAAAAGTCTTGTATATCGTTTCATGTACATAAAAAACCTGGTGGCAACTGCTGCAGTTGTGGCGTCTGTCATTTCGCGAATGGGGATTTCACATTGAGGCCTTAGGATTTCTTGCAGAGGTCAGCAAGCTGGTCAAATTAGGTAGAAATGCACAGGCATGGGCCACTGTCCATGGTCAGTTAAGAAGCAGCGAGGCTAGAGTGTTTGATGTACCAGGCTACGCAAATCTGGCCAGGATGATTGCATTCCTTACATTCCGCCCAGCAATGTTCTCACGCACTGGTGCCGCTGGTTGACGGGCCTCTGCAGGATGCTCGTTTCCGTCCTTAGCATCATCCTCATCCGAGGCGGCTCTGTGAGGAGCCTCTTGGTCCTGCGGAATCGGCAAGCCATGACGCTGTGCCATGTTGTGAAGCACACAGCATACCACGACGATTTTGGAGACCCTGGCTGCTGAGTACTGTAGGGCTTCACCTGATCTATCGAGGCATCTGAAGCGCATCTTTAGCAATCCAATGGCTTGCTCGATAATGCATCTGGTGGAAATGTGGCTGGAGTTGTAGCGCTCCTCAGCTTCGTTGGCTGGTCTCCTCAACGGCGTCATTAGCCAAGTCCGCAGGGGATATCCCTGGTCTCCAAGTAGCCATCCCTGAAGTTCATTTGGCGGACTGAATAGCGGAGGCACAGTAGAATGGCACAGTATGAGGGAGTCATGGCAGCTGCCAGGGTACTTGGCCCAAACATGCAAAAATCACCACCTTGTGGTCACACACCAGCTGAACGTTAAGGGAGTGGAAGCCCTTGCGGTTGACAAAAACTCCTGGATTGTGATGGGGTGCCCTAAGGGCCACATGTGTGCAGTCAATGACGCCCTGCACCCTTGGAAAGTCTGCCAGCTGAGCTAATCCAAGCGCTCGCGCCCTCACACTTGCGCGATCCCTGGTGAAATGGATGTGATTGCCCTCTTTGCCCTCGCGCACATCGATGACCTGTTTGATGCAAGTGTGTGTGGCCGCCTGAGAGATGCCACTGATGTCTGCTGCTAATCCCTGGAAGGAGCCTGAGGCATAAAAGTGGAGTGCGGTGGTGACTTTTGATGGCCACTGGTAAGGAATGTCGACCTGCTGCTCTGGGCTCCAGGTCTTGCTGTAGCATTGTACAGATGTCAGTCACTACCTCTCGCGAAAGTTGGAGCTGCCTTTGGCACTGCTGCTCAGTCATGTTGATGTAGCTCACCCCGTGTCTGTAGACCCTGTTTGGGGGGGGTATCTCCTGCGCCAACGGCCTTCCATGCGCTGGCCCCTTCTGGCCTGTGCTGCCTCAGGTGGCTGAGCCGCAGCCTGTCGTTCCTGCTGGTGCTGCTGTTGTTGCTGGATCTGCTGCAGCCTCCTCTGCTGTTGGAGATCCTCTAATGCCAAGAAGGGAAGGAACAAAAGGCCTCCCAAAGTTCTGGCAGATGCCTCCGTTGAGGAAGCGCCGACTGAGAGGGGCTTCCCAGGAGCTCACACTGAAGAGTGTGAGGCTCCAACCTTCCACAGCTGTGCCTAAGCCTTGAACAAGTTGCCCCAAGCCTGGAGCAACAAGGTCCTGCAGCCTACAAATGCTGTCTGATTAAATCTCTTCGTTCCCGATTGACCTGCAGCTGAAAGTAAGCAAGCCGACATTGTTCACACCAGGTTTCATCAGCGGTGTTCCCACCAGGCGTGGTTTACGTGGGGAAAGGCTGAAAATTGCAAGGGCCCCTTAAAATTGGATTACAGATGCTAATTATTGCTGATTAGGCTCCCGACGACCAGTCCCGCCTGCTGCAGGCGGGACTGATTCGGGTCGCGTTGAAACACCCACTATTTCTGCGATTTTTTTTTTTTTTTTTTTTTTTTTTTTTTTTTTTTTTTTTCCTTCTTTTTTTTCCCCCCCCCCCCCCCCTCTTTCCAACCCCCGCACGCTTGAAACCCCACCTGACGGCTCCAGGAAAATCGGGGCCCAGGTGTCACTGCCAAACAAGGTCATATATAACCCTTGTCTGGCATGGTGTTGCTGTTCTGATTCTTGATGGTTAGGTAGGAGTCATATGAATCTGGCTAAATATTGAAAGCTTTCCCTAGTTCTTCAGTTCAGTTCAAACAGTTCCACTACATGTCAGGTCACTACAATGAGGCAAGACTCGAAGCATAACAGTGGGCATTTATGTTAAAGCACCTCAAAGGATCTGTGTTATTTCAGTTCAAGAAAAAAAACACACTTTTAAAGCAAAGTTGAAAGTTAATTAATGTGGTGCAACATAATCTGATCTATTTTTGTTTCCATATTATTTTACTTTTTAATAAACCGGATTCATAACTTTTGACCAGAGCACTGCATCTGGCTCTGTCGTATTCTCCATCAGGTTGGAGAGATCCAGAGCAGACAGTGGGTAAGTTGTATTATTTGTGGTAGACTGGTTCATTGTTCACCCTGTGGCAACATTATCTGTATATTTTGTGCATAAAGTCAAGCTTCAGTTCATAGGAAACACGGCCTTGACTATGGAGGCCAACTTTTGTGTTGAACGGGAGTAAAAAGTATTGGGAAGAAGACTAAATTGTAACAATTATGTACATACCTAAACTCTTTTAGGATGCCAAGACTGTTTAAGTCGTTAATGAAACTGTTAACATAGAACTCTATCTATCTTCTTTCTTTGCCACTATTCGGTGGGTGTGATCCAAACCTTACCTGCAGATTGAAGAACCTGCTGTAGCGTCTGTAGATGACTTCTGTGGAACCATTGGACCATGTGACTTGGATGATGTAAACCTGAAAGAAAAGAAAATTGATCAGGAAAGAATCTCATCACAGCGAGATCATGTGATTTGCTGCTATTATCCCCACTACTACCATCCTCTTATCATCCCAGCCAAATACTAAATTTGTTTATGTTGCAATGTAAACTGTATGAATTAAGTTATGAACACAACTCCACAAGTAATCAACTTAAAATGGATTTTTCCCTCCCTACAGTGAGAGCAGCCAGGTGATCTGCTCCAGGCCTTTGATAAGGACATTTGCTGGATACTCGGAGGTGGGGAAAAGAATGTCGCAGTCCCCTACATGTGAAAGAACATGAGCTGTACAGCATACCTCTCCTTGGTGGACCAGCATCTGGAACTCAGAATGGGGCCACATTCCTCAGGGGTTATGCCAGTTCCCCAATAACACCAGCAGGAGGCTAGCAGAACTCTTCGGAAAACACCAGAGACTCATTTATGCCAAATCTCCAGCATTTCTTGGAATTTCTGACTTGCCTTGTAAAAGGTGCAACCTCTGCCCACTCCGTACAAGGCAAATATCATCAGGGGATGCAGAGGCAGGGATTCCCTACACCAGAATTTTCCACTCAACTGGTTCAGCTGGGACCAGTGTATCTCTGCAGGCTGGTATTCAATAAGTTAAGATGTATCAACATTCTGATGGCCAAAAGTGCAGTACAAACCAGGGAAGCGCAACCCCTCAGATCTGCAGCTGCATCTTGAGCCTTGGACATCCAAACCTACAGGCTACCAATGGAGATCAGCAGCCAGAAATGACTGATTCCATCAGAATGACGAAAGGTCATCGACCTGAAATGTTAACTCTGTTCCTCTCTGCACAAATGCTGCCTGAACTGCTGAGTATTTCCAGCATTTTCTGTTTTTTTATATCACAATGCAATTACTGTATTTAAAAGAAAAGATCTTTGAAGGAAAATCAACACTGCAGAATTGCACTTTATTTATAAAAGTAACTAACTGTGCTTATCCTGATCAACAGCAAAGCAGCCTAACTTTACCTCCGATACATGGATAAGGTGAGTGGATTAAAGAGACGGTGCTTGTATGTCGATTTGGTTACCCTTGAACACATTTATCCCCAAACCAAGCAATTTGTAAAAGGATCCCATTAACCGACAAATTGTTGGCATGATTAGTACCAGAGGAAATATTTAAACTTGAGTTTACTGACACATGGCTCCCAAGTTTGACTACAAACATCCTGTTCTTGTACACTTACTACTAGCCCTGGTAGGTTTACAAGCATCAGCCTTTGGTCATTCTTTCAATACTCTTATTAGGTGCCCTGAAACATCTGTGGCACACATGTTGTGAACTGCAGACTGTTGGGTACTTAGCAATGCACCTCAGAAGGAAGCATTGTGAATTAAAGCACACTGTTGCATGGCAGAACAGATTGAGAATTTCATTACTGAGAGCACATTAGCAGATTAAAGAGTTAAATCTAATGGGTAAAACATCAACTGCTGTAAGTAATGATCATCAATGAATAATCAATCATTTATATCAATTAGTGAAAATCAATTTCCAGCTTTAATTACAAATCAAACTCAATAATGTCTGATTGATATCCTGCATGTGGTGATGTTACAAATCTCCAGGGAACTGACAAAACAGGATAGTCTGAGCAAAAAGACAGTCTCACCCTCAGCAATCACGAGGTCACTGAAACCAGAACACGAAGGAATTTTTGAAACCACTGCCACATCCTTTCAGCTTCCAGTAAAGAACGTAATGACTCCTGTGTTGTAATTAGGTGGTCTGAATAAAAAATGAACCCATGACAGACTCTGTCAATAGCTCCCACTGAGTAACGCAAGAGTAATGGAGATCATCTGTTGGCCAGCAGCCAACTCTCCATGCTGTGACCAGATGATTTATTTTTGGGGGGTGGGAAAAAAGAAAAAACAGGGTCACACAAAAGAACATCCTGCCACATACAAAGACTGCTGACAAGGTGCAAAAACCAGCATGCTTTTACAGGAGTCTCTGGGTGAGAGGAGGAAGTTGGAGTCACACTGCAGACTCACTGAAAGTGCTGTATCTCTTCAATTTATAGATGAGGGATGTTAGTGTTGGAAACTGGAATACTTTGGGCACCAACCAAGCAGTTTTCAGACTTGTGGCATGTGGTGAGCACCGTGTCAGCCATGGCTCAGTTGGTAGCACTCTTGCCTCAAGAGTCAAGTCTCACTCCGGAGACTTGAGCACACAATCTAGGTTGACACTCCAGTGCAATACCGAGGGAGTGCTGCACTGTCAGAGTTGATGTTAAATCGAGGCCCCCACTGCCCTCTCGGGTGAAGGCAAAAGATCCCATGGCGCCATGTTGAAAGAGAGCTCTCCTGGTGCCCTAGCCAATATTCATCCCTGAAACCAACATCACTAAAAAAGATAATCTGATCACATTGCTTTTGTGGGATGTTACTGTGTGCAAATTGGCTGATGTGTTTCCTAAATACAACATTAGACTACACTTCAAAAGACTGTAAAGCATTTGGGACATTGAGATTGTGAAAGGCGCTATAGAAACATAGAAGATAGGAGCAGGAGTAAGCCATTCGGCCCCTTGAGCCTGCTCCGCCATTTAATGAGATCATGGCTGATCATCCAAATTCAGTACCCTGTCCCTGCTTTCTCCCCATATCCCTTGATCCATTTAGCCTTAAGAAATATATCTAACTCCTTCTTGAATATATTTAATGAATTGGCCTCCACTGCCTTCTGTGGTAGAGAATTCCACAGGTTCACCACTCTCTGGGTTAAGAAATTCCTCCTCATCTGTCCTAAATGGCATACCCCTTATCTTTAGACTGTGACCCCTGGTTCTGGACTCCCCCGTCATCGGGAACATCCTTCCTGCATCTAGTCCTGTTAGAATTTTATAAGTTTCAATGAGATCCCCTCTCATTCTTCTAAACTCCAGCGAGTATAAACCCAATCGACCCAATCTCTCCTATAAGGCAAGTTCTTTCTTTTTGAAAATTGAGGGTAACAGCATGCAAGAACCCTTAAATTTACCCTAAAAAAACCATCAAGCATTCCCAAAGCAGGAACAGCAAAATGCAGATGAAAGCTCCCTCGAACGCTGTCCCAAAAACGTGCCTTAAACCTAACCTCAGAAAAGTACCCGCCCAATGCAGCATGAATTTTTCACTATCCCACACCAGGCTCATTCTAGCTTGATTAAAATGGCCACATCTACTAATATTTGGGCTTAGACAAGCCAGACTCATTTCACTTAAGAACCTTATAGCCAGTAGAGAACCTTCGCCCAGCTGTGTGGGCTGGATTCAAATCCAGACCTGGATTTCAAAGGGCACCCTGCAACACCCAGTCAATATTTCCTTGAGGTTGGATACACTGAATGTTATCCAGATGCAGTATGAAATCAGGATAGCCATTTGTGAAAGGATCCCAGCAAACATCATACCCAATATCAAGCGGCTATTTATGGATCCCAGGTAGCACAAATGGTTCCCACCTCGTCTATTTTTAAATTATTTTCATACGAGAATTATTTCAATTAGGTGTAAACAAACTCTACATGTAGTTCTTGACAGTGTTTATTCATCAGATACCATTTGAACTTTAAATAGTTTCATTTCTTAATAGATGCCATGCTATTGGCCCAGAAATTCAGGTCGGAGGCTTCCCACGGGTGCAAGCCTCCGACCTGCACTTACCTAGCGCGCTGGCCGTTGTGCTGTGGGCCCACGTGGATTCCGATCCTGGGCCTCCTCCAACTGCCGGCGCACAGTGCTTGCGCATCCCAGGGGCGCAGTTAGTTCGAAGCGTCCCCTGGGATCATGTGGGCCATGGAGAGCCAATCGTAGCAGGGAATCTCTATTCATAGATTTGACAGGAAGAGCTGTCAAATCTATGATTAGAGTTCAGCCCCAAAACATAACTAAAACTTCAAATAAATTTTAAAAACACATTTAAAAAGACACATTTTTAAAAGAACTATAAATTACATAAAATAACTTAAATAATAATTTTAATTTATAAAAAATTAATTACAGTTTTTAGCAGGGCTAAAAATAAACTTGCCTTTCTTTAAAGTATTTAAAAATAATATACCTGTGGAAAAAATGTTTTAATTTTACTTAATTCACCACTTACCTTGGTAAAAGCAGGCCTTGCGACTGCTTTTTAAAAGCGTAGCTCCTGGAGACTTACCCTCCTGGAGAAATCTGGAAAAAAAACGGGAGTTCCAGGCGTACGCGCTGCCTCTCCGGCGTACGTGTTTGACCCGTGAGCCCCTTCCTTTAAAGGAACGGAAGTTCCGGTTTCCCGTGCATGCACAGTGCATGCACGAAGCCGGCACTTTTGTTGGGCCTACGCATGAGTACCCAGCGCGTACTCACCCGTGGGGACCCAAATTTCTGGCCCTTTGTGTTTACCAGCACTGGAAAGACCATTCTGCAAAAAGACTGCACACTTATCACATTGGCTTATTAAATCAGGGAAGCTTCTGTTGGCTTCCAGAGGCTCCACCCAAAAAGGGATAATTATTTACGCGTAATTTCAGGCAAGGAGCAGAGGCACGGTTAAATGCCAATATCCAAAAGTTGCTGTCCGGGTTGCGCCACTCTGCCGTTAGCTTCACGAAAACAGCATTTCGCTGTCTGGCTCACCATTGAATGTGGTGAAGTTGCTGTATTTGTGCAGTAGATATGAACGAAACTCGCCACAGAAAGTGAAGTCTTGTCATTACAAGCATAAGTGCCCTTTTGTCAACATGATAATTGTTCCGGCTTTCGGATGAGATGTTAAACCGAGGCACCGTCTGCTCTCTTCAGGTGGACATAAAAGATCCCATGGCACTATTTCAAAGAAGAGCAGGGGAGTTAACCCCAGTGTTGTGGCTAACATTTATCCCTCAATTAACATAACAAAAACAGATTGTCTGACCATTATCTCATTGCGGTTTGTGGGAGCTTGCTGTGCGCAAATTGGCTGCTGCGTTTCCTACATTACAACAGTGACAACACTTCAAAAGTACTTCAGTGGCTGTGAAGCGCTTTGGGATTTCTGGTGGTCGTGAAAGACGCTGTACAAGATGCAGTGCAGCAACTCGCCAAGGCTTCTTCAGCAGCACCTCCCAAACCCACGACCACTTCCACCTAGAAGGACAAGGGCAGCAGGCACATGGGAACACCACTACCTCCAAGTCACGCACTATCCTGACTTGGAAGTATATCGCCGTTCCTTCATCGTCGCTGGGTCAAAATCCTGCCACTCCCTCCCCAACAGCACTGTGGGAGTACCTTCACCACACAGACTGCAGCGGTTCAAGAAAATGGCTCACCCCCACCTTCGAGGGCAACTAGGGATGGGCAATAAATGCTGGCATTGCCAGCGACGCCCAAATCTCACAAACCAATAAAGTCTTTATTTCTATTACTGCCAATCAACTTCTCTACCACTGAACATTAACTATTACAACTGTGGAGTCTCATTCCTTCAGGTATTAATTGTTGGAGATTTTAATTTTTTTTTTAAATGTACTTTTCCTTTCTGTCTCTTTAGCCAATCTTTCTTTCTTTCTCTTTCTATTCCTGATTTGACATTGAATTCACCCATTCTAATTTATACTTCCTTCTCTGTTTATTTCTCAATCCTTCAATCTGATTGGTTAAGGAGATACATGGTTGCTTGCCCTGTTCACTCAGGTCCCAGATGCCCTCTTTCCCTCGCTGCGTCATTATCAGCTCACACTTTCAGCAACTTGCCACGCAAAACAATTTAGAACCTAATTGTGAATAGACAAGTCTAACTAACGGCAGATGCCATTAGAGGCCCTGCTACAGCAAAATCTGGGCCATTAGGTTTTCAGTCTTTTCAAACAATTCAGAAAGGTTCAAGGCATTTTAATGAGAATATCTACAAGAACAAATAATGTAACCAGCAATAACTGGCAATTTTATAAGTGTTAGAGGAAATTAGTCAACGACATTCATAGAATATTCAATTTCATCAAATTTACTCACACACAAATGGAATCCATATATTTATCCATTTCAATAAAAACCTTCAAATGCAGTACCGGCTTTGTGCCACTGGCTATTCTACATCTATCTGCCACCTGCATACTTGCAGAGACAGAACTCCACGTAGAGGGCATTAAAAGTGTCCATGCTTTTGAGAACAAAAATAAAACAAATTTTCCTGCAAATAACCCTCAATTTTCCTATTAACTTTCATTTGATATTAAACATGGTTATTGTCCAGTTATTATTAAACCAATATCTAGAAGACAACATCATTTTTATTATCTCAAAAATAATACTTTCAGAAAATCCGCTGCTGTATAGAGGACAAAAAAAAACTGTTGATTTTAACCGACTGCTGCTTCCTGGGCCTACTGCCATCTTGTCCTTGGCAACCCCAGAAAGTGTCAGTAACACAAGCGGTGAAAGGGACCCAGGCGCTGCCCCTATTTACATGTGTCAGGCAGAGAAGGGTAGCAGCAGTCCCAGTGCGGGGGGCAGTGGGAGCCGGGGGGAATAATGAGATCACACAATAATACAGCAGTCAGCTTCACCCCCCTATTTTCCTTCATTCTCCAAAGCAATCCCACCCCTAACAGGCAGGATCGTGAAGGAGAATCCTGGCTTTTGTTTTAATGCCACGTGTGCAATGCCACAGGAGGTCAACTAGTTATATCTAAATGTACTGACGCCAATCCACCGATAGCCCAGTACGCTTATCCAGTCAGCAGCCAAGCCATACAGTAAAGGAAAGTCCCAATTTTGATCCCTGTTCTGCATTAAACTAGCTGCTCTGAACCAATGCAGCAGTAGGGAAACTACAAATCCCTCATTCCCCCCACACCAAAGGAGTTAATTAAGTCCTCCACTTAGACTCACTTATTAAATCTTCCTAGCTGCCAGCCTTAATGAACCCCACAAGTTTACTGTAAACTAGTAAAGGAGGGGGGGCCTCACGGGGAAATTGCAGCACAAATAGTAGTTCAAATACAAACAAAAGGGAAGAGAGTAGAGTAGTAATCAGAATTTGTGCTTTAGGCATTACAGGTAAAGGGAAAACTAAAATATGTAAAGTGATTAAACCAGGAGAGAGTAATAAGAAACATGCGAGTAAAACATTAGAGCTGAAGGACAGGCTAGGGTGCGTGGCCTAAATAAGCGTTCTTTATACAAACGCACAGAGTATAAAGGAATACATTGAATGAACTGCAGGCACAAATTCAAATTGGAGGGTGTGGCATGGTAGCCATTACTGAAACATGGCTGCAAGACAGTCAGGACTGGGAACTAAATATGCCAGGTTATAAGGTCGACAGGAAAGAAAGGGAAAATGGCAGAGGGGGAGGAGTAGCCTTAGTGAGTAAGGATCAAATTACTTCAATGATAAGAGAGGATTTAAAGAGAGGTAAGCAGCCAGTGGAGACCTTATGGGTTGAATTAAGGAATAGGAAAGTAACTAAGACTCTAGTGGGAGTTGTTTATAGGCCCCCTGGTAGCAGCTCTGAAGTGCTAGATTGTATAAATGCAGAGATTAGACAAGTGTGTAGCAAAGACAGAGTTGTTTTAATGGGAGATTTTAACTTTCATACAGATTAGGAAAAGCAGACTAGCACCCGTCAGAAAGGTAGTGAATTTCTTGAGTGTGGGGATAGTTTTCTACAACAATATGTCCTAGAGGCAACAAGGGGGCAATCCATATTAGATTTAGTAATGAGTTATCAGCCTAACTGCGCGAACATTTATCCAATAGCGATAACATGATCGAGTTCAATGTAACGTTTGAAAGGGAGAAACAGGAAACAGTTACGAAGATTCTAGATTTAGATAGGGCTGACTTCAACAGGATGAGGCAGAGGCTGTCCACAGTAAACTGGGCAAATCTGTTAATGGGTAAAATGACAGCAGATCAGTGGGAAATGTTTAAAAACAAATTTAATGTGATACAGAACAAGTTTATACCCCTGAGGGGCAAGAGCTCTACTTGCCAAAAAAAACCAGCCATGGACAACTAAAGATAAACAGCATAAAACTAAAGGAAAGGGCATACAAAAAATAGCACAGATCCTGGTGAATGGGAAAGATACAAAGAACAGCAAAGGGTCACAAAACAGATAGTAAGAGCTACAAAAAAGGGAGTATAAAAAGAAACTTGCAAGGGATTTCAAAATCAATACAAAGAAATTTTACAGTTACATTAGGAAAAAAGAGGATGGTCAGGAGCAATGTTAGCCTCTTAAAAACTGAAAGTGAAGATATTGTCAATGACAATGGGGAAATGGCGGACATGTTGAATAATTACTTTGCGTCAGTATTTACAGTAGAGGAAGAGGATAGCATGCTAGAAATCCCGAAGAAACTTCGGGGACAGGGACTCAATAAAGTTAACATAAGTAAAACAAGAGTAATGAAGAAAATAATGGCACTAAAGAGTGACAAATCCCCAGGGCCAGATGGTTTCCATCCCAGGGTTTTAAAAGGAAGTAGGTGAGCACATTGCAGATGCCCTAACTATAATCTTCCAAAGTTCTCTAGATTCAGGAACAGTTGCTTTAGATTGGAAAATTGGGCATGTCACTCCGCTATTTAAGAATGGTGAGAGAGGAAACCAGGGAATTATAGACCAGTTAGCCTAACATCTGTTGTTGGGAAATTGCTCGAGTCTATAATTAAGGAATGGGTGACTGAACACCTCAAAAATTCTCAGTTGATCAGAGAGAGTCAGCATGGATTTGTGAAAAGTAGGCCATGCCTGACAAATCTGACTGAATTTTTTGAAGAGGTGACTAAAGTAGTGGAGAGGGGAATGTCTATAGATGTTATTTATATGGACTTCCAGAAGGCATTTGATAAAGTCCCACATAAAAGCCTGTTATCTAAGGTAGAAGCCCACAGATTGAGGGCAAATTATTGACCTGATTAGGAAATTAGCTGAGCGGCAGGAGACAGAGAGTAGGGATAATGGGTAGGTATGCTAATTGGCAGGATGTGACTACTGGTATCCCGCAGGGATCTGTTTTGGGGCCTCAACTATTCACAGTATTTATTAACTACTTACATGATGGCATAGAAAGTCATATATCCAAATTTGATGATGGCACAAAGATAGGTGGCATTGTAGGAAGTGGAGATGAAAGCATAAAATTACAATGGGATATTGATAGATTAGGTGAATGGGCAAAACTGTGGCAAATGGATTTCAATGCAAGGTCACCAATATAGACTTAAAAAGGATAGAACAGGGTACTTTCTAAATGGTGAAAAGCTAAAAACAGTGGATGTCCAAAGAGACTTGGGGGCTATAGATCATTAAAATGTCATGAACAAATACAGAAAATAATCAAAAAGGCTGGCCTTTATATCTAGAGGACCAGAATACAAGGGGGTAGAAGTTATGCTGCAGCTGTACAAAACATTGGTCAGACCACACCTGGAGTATTACAAGCAGTTCTGGGCACCACACTCAGGAAGGATATATTGGCCTTGGCAGGAGTGCAGTGTAGGTCTACCAGAATGATACCCAGACTTCAAGGGTTAAGTTGAGGAGAAATTACACAAATTAGGGTTGTAGTCCCTAGAATTTAGAAGGTTAAGGGATGATCTGATTGAAGTTTTCAGGATATTAAAGGGGAACAGATAGGGTAGATAGTGAGAAACTATTTCCACTGGCTGGGAATTCTAGGATTCAGAGGCATAGACTATTAGAGCCAGACCTTTCAGGAGTGAAATTAGGAAACACTTTTACACACAAAGGGTGGTAGAAGTTTGGAACTCTTCCACAAACGGTAATTGATGCTAGATCAATTGTTAATTTTAAATCGGAGATTGATAGCTTTTTGTTAACCAAAAGGTATTAAGGGCTATGGGCCAAAGGTGGGTATATGGAGTTAGATCGCAGATTAATCATGATCTAATTGAATGGCGGAACAGGCTCGAGGGGTTAAATGGCATACTCCTGTTCCTATGTTTGCCTCCAGCTGCACAAGGCCCCTGTGTCAGGAGCAGTGGCCCATAGTACCCCAGTAAACCGATTATAAAAAGCAGCTTCAATTCCTTCAATTTAATTAAGATTGTTCTATTTGAAATATAGCAAAATAAACATGGGTTAAAATTTATCCAGACATCCTCAAATAGAGAGAAACCTTCCAAGTTTAACAAGCATAAATTATTTTCCACACAATCAACCATTCTCTCATTCCCACCCTGCAGCACTGTCAGTCTCCACCCCCAGCCAATAAAATGAACTTCCCTACAGCAATTATTTTACTGGAGGTCCTGCCAAGTTTTTGCTGGTGAGGTTGATCAAAAAATCTGGAAATTTCACTAAGAGGTCGGGAAAATACTCACCTAGAGCCTTCAGTAAATCTTCAATACAAAATAATCAGTGTGTGGGTGCTCCAATTTGACAAATGTTTTACTGGGGGTGGATGCAATTACTAGGTAAAACAGAAATATTAAGTGTTTTTACCTCTTAACTATAAGAAAACTGTAGGTGATCAATCTTCTAAAAAAAAATACAATTCTCTTTTATATAAAGCTTACTTTCTATGTTCGATATATACATGATTTCAAATCATTAACAGTTTTCCAATAATCTACCAATTAACCATATGGTGCTTTCTGAAGATTCCTGCAAGTAAATCTCCCCCTTCTAAAAAAAAAAAAATTACAATACAATGTTATAAAAGATTTAGTCCAGAATCCCTCCTCTATTTCCCCAGTGGCTCAGGGAGTAAACGCACTTGATGTAACACTGAGGAACGCAGCCCAGGTTTAATTATTAGTCTGTGCTGGGATCACCAATATCACCCAAGGCATACAATTAGTCTCAGCTATCTAGCAATCCCTGCTGGAAATACAGAGGGGGTCTACACACAAGGACAGGATCAGGTGAGTCTGTGCTGGCTCCCATAGTTGAGTAACCTACTGACACTCAATAATCAGGCTCCAAAATGAAGAATGGCCATTTAGATGAATTACTTGAAAGTTACTGACTGCTGTGGAATGGTAAATTGCTACTGTCAGCACAAAAGGATTAAGAGAAAGTCAGGGAGCGCTAAGTACATATTTTAATGCAGAATACATGATTCATTCCCACATAAAACTTCTGTAGGGACATATCATGCATTCTACATCAAGGTAAAACCCGCACATCTCTCAATACATATTTCAAAGCTTCAATTTTTAAAAACTAAATTTTATTGTTTTTAAGTCATGTAAAAGATTTAGTCCAAAATCTGTCCTCTATTTCCCCAGTGGCTCAGTGGAGTAAATGCAAAGTGGCATGCTGAAAAGCTTATGTGACTTTTTCTTTAAAACTAAATGAAATGATTAAAGTTTTACTTGATTACTGGTTCCTGCATTACCAGTTGGGACAGAAGGCTTATGCAAAGCAAGAACTACTGGCATTCTTTCAGAGAGTGAAATTAAACAGTGGGACCCACCCAGGATCATCACTGAATCCAAGTCCCTGATTTACATTGGAACATATAGTGTACCTCTGTTTTAATATGCTTACGTGAGCCATCGATCTAACTTCGCAATAGATTCAATGGAACAGTAGAAGCCATGAAACACTGCCAAGTGGCACTTTCCCTTTCTATGTTGGTGGATGCTGCTGTAACATTGCTTGCTGCAGGGCTGAAGGAAAACATTTCATGCCCGAAAGGTTTTATTTGTTACTACAAGTCTCCTTTCATCCATCCACGGTTACTTTTGCGAGTTTATGAAACCTACCACTTTAAAATTGTGTGGCTTGAAAAGTCATCCCTGGTAGATTATTCTAGCTGTGTACACACACACACACATCAGGCGATTATCGTGAAGTTGATATAGGTCAGAGAGTGGGAGAGAAAGCTAAATCAGATTGTCATAGTAATTACAAAATCCAGAGGACAAATAATTCCTTTCGAATTAAAAGTTAAACTGAATCAGCATGAGTCGAATATGTACAACTGAACCGGCAGCACGCTGGTATTTAAAGCTATCTTAAGTTAAATCGTAAACAATCGCCCAGCACAAGTTGCATTGCGCGAGTACTCAACAACAATGTTCTCCCCGCTCTAAGGAAAAGCAACAGCGACGGTTCATTAATCTAAATTAGTCCAGAAACGGCAACCTCACATACATAATGCTTATTCGGGACCCGTCTTTTCTGTACGTCCTGCACGTTCACGTCTACAATAGATGGTCGAGGCATGATCCGACCCGATCCGCTCCGATCCAAAAGCTCGCAGTGAAAAATCAGATCCACGGCCGGCTGCACTTCGGAGATTCCTCATCCGCCGGGCTCAGTCGCTGACCCCGATCCTCCTGCACTCTCCAGTCCCTGGTGCCATCAGCTTCACTGTTTTGTTTCCACTCAGTCCGACTATAAGCTTTCCCAGAGAATCCCAGGCAAATGAAGATAAGAGTCCGGAGCAGAATCCGCCCAATTTCAGACCATGACCCAGCCCATCTAATCATTAAAGGGGCCCATACCATTGGTCGGCTGCTGACTGCGGCTTGTTTTAATCTGATTACTTTTTTTTGCTTAAAGCAATCACTAATTAAGTCCTCTTAAAAAAAAAATTATCACAAATTGTAAACCTAAAAAAATTAAAATTCTGCCAAAATCACTGAAGGGGCTTACTGTTTCTAGGGTTACCAACTCTGGTTGGACATATTCCTGGAGGTTTGATCACATGACCTTTTGCCTCCAAACACCCCTCCCAGTCAGACTTACTTTTTTCCTATCTTCAATATTTTTATAACTAATAAATGAAAGCCTTCAAAGAATTTTTTTTTAACAGCCCTCTGATTTTTCTCCTGGGTTGCTCGCAGCAGTGTCCAAGGAATTCATCTTAAATTCTTGGAAACTCCCGGACAATCCTGGAGACTTGGTAATCCGAGCTGTTTCTCACCCTATAACTTTGGTACAATAGATGTATAGATTGAGGAAAAACTGTGCACGGTGGTAATAAATTAAATTGATAAAAGTAGTCTTGTGTTATACCATTTTGTATATATTTGTTTAAAAATTATTCACTTAGACATGTAACCCTTACTGTTAGCAACTATTTTACCGTTACCAAGTTATTACTTCACAGATCACAATTTGTTCTGCCTTAATATACAGACGAACCTCACAAAGGAGCTCCTTAAAAATGGGTCAGTAGACAACTTGCCTTGGAGGCAGTGCAATGAAGGTTCACTAGATTGATTCCTGGGATGAGAGGGCTGTCCTATGATAAGAGATTGAGTAGAATGGGCCCATACTCTCTGGAGTTTAGAAGAGAGGTGATCTCATTGGAACATATAAGATTCTGAAGGGGATTGGCAGGGTAGATGCTGAGAGGTTGTTTCCCCTGGCTGGAGTGTCTAGAACTAGGGTTCATAGTCTCAGGATAAGGGTAGGCCATTTATGACTGAGATGAGGAGGGATTTCTTCACTCAGAGGTTCCCAGCACTTTATGTTTTTGTTCCAGATTTCCAGCATCTGCACATTTTATTTTTGCTTTTATATTGTGTTTAATGCTGTACTTGTATTGCCAGCTCTCAAACATTGACCCCTTACAGTCGGCGGCAACACCAAAGTAAGCTTGCTGGATTTGTGGCCAGGAAAACCTGTTTTTTTAACTGCCTTAACGAATTGACAAGTTTACTTTGGTATTGCTGAGAATTGTGCAATGGTAACTGGTGGCACTAGATGCAACGTAAAGCAGTTATCAATTATACTGGTGTAGGGGTCCTAGAAAGTAGAGGGGTTCTCCTGCTCCAGACTTCACAGAGTTAGAAATGTCTGTATTACTGGTTTGTTCTGCTTCACAACAATGCAAAAAGGGGAAGTATGATTACAGAATTAGTTAACCATTTGAGTTCAGTGGAGGCTGTTCTGTACTCTTTGAGCTTAACACCATATTGAATATAACCCGCATGCAGTGTCAGACTTCTGGATATAGTATAAATGCAGCCAACAAACTTACATTGTCATTACTCCACATGACTGAGTCTGATTAAAAGAAGCCAAAATACCATCGGCCACAGGGTGGGCTGTGCTAAATCAACCGGAGCCAAGAGGCACTGCAATGAATTAACTAGAGTTCTCACTCTTGATTGCTGATTTCAGTGAAGCCTGTTTCCAAGTATGTGTGAATGTCAGGGAAAGATAGGATTAGATATTGTGAAGTCCTCTCTCCCATGTTTGACTAACCTAACAGTACTCATTGTCTAGGAACACACTGGAAGAAAGATCATTTGGATCTTTTATATGGATAGCATGCCATCAGTAGTTTCAAGTAGTTTGCTTTATATGGATAGCATGCCACCAGTGACTGGAACACTGTACTATAATATAAATATAAATGAGGTGAACGCTGTGCCTTCCAGGACCTGATTTTCATAGGTCTCGAGAACAAGAGGCACAGAAAACAATCCTCTTTGACAACAGCACACAGGCACCATACAAAGGGGGGAGCAGCACACAGAGGTAGTGGGTTTGCACGTTGTTGTTCTCCCAGAGCAGCAGCAGCAACATACAGGTGCTTTAATATTACAGGACAGCAACTAAATACATGGACCTGCCTCTTTTGCCTGTGCTCCATAGTACAAATGGCCACAGTTTGGCAACCAATTGCATCATAGAACCACTGAAGTATATGGGTATAAAAATGTGTCATAGATTAAGAGAGCTGATCCCTACATTTAAAGTTTATTAGGAGAATTGCTGTCTACAATACACAGCAGAGCTCATGTGAGCAGCACTTAGCTTAAAAGTAAGAGACAAAGGGGAATCAACTCCGCAGTATAAAAGCACCTTAAAAGTATCCATACTACAGCATGAGTCATTAACTTCAAGAAAGAACTTTTTTTTTGGGGGGGGGGGGATAGGAACAGCAACTTTCATTTATATAGCACCTTTAATGCAAAAAAAATCCCAAGGCACTTCACAGAGGCATAATCCAAAAAAATGGGTGTCAACCCTTAGAAAGAGATATTGGGACAGTTGGCAAAAGCTTAGTCAAAGAGATGGGTCTTAAAGAAAGAGCGAGAGAAGGAGAAACAGAGTGCGGGATCTAAGCAACTGAAGGTATTCCGCCAATGGTGGGGTTGAGGGAGTGGAGATGCATAACATTCAACAGTCGGTGAATGCAGAGTTCTTGAAGAGTTGGAAAAGAGTGGCACTGATACAATGGGCTGACTGATCTCCTTCTGTCCTATAAACTTCCATGCCTTTATATATAAATCCTGAATCATTTGAAGGCAGTTTAAACATCGAAGTGCAGATTAAATAGTAAAGTTAAATCAAAAAAAGAAAAATAAGACCAGAACCAGTACGAGGTTCCCCCAATGCCATACTGACCAGTGGTAGAGAAGTCTTTAACGGTTATCCAATCGCATGACATAACCCCATTTTCTAAAGCCATTTCAAAGCCACATGCTGGGCTAAAATTCAAAATGTTGAAATAATTTTTTTTCGGTAAATGCGCGATATTAGGAATCATTTCTCCAGCAAACCAATTAAAGATTCCAATACTGTAAAACTGTAATGCAATACATTCTATAGGGCAGATTTTTGAAAACCTAGCCGACGTCGATCAGAGGCACTCCCAGAGGTGTAAAATATTGCAAGCAACAAAAAAGTAGAAGATTTAGGTGGGCCGTGCTGAAACATTACGCACAGCAGTGTGTTTTACAGCCATAAATACAGTAATGTTCAAATCCAGAGCTATCTTTGTTGAAGAGGTAAATAAATCATTAGTGATCGCCATCTACAGGCCCAATGACTGCGCTGAGAAACTGCAATGAGGGATTATTTCTTATTATTATCTCTTAATGTCTCCTAAACTCTCCTGCTTTCTATCCTATCACTGACCTTCCCTTTTGTTCTTTCATCCCTCCCCCTTTTCCCAGCCCCCAAACTTGCTTTCCATTTCCTGCTTTTTTTCCAGTTCTGACGAAAGGTCATCGACCTGAAACGTTAACTCGGTTTCTCTCTCCACCGATGCTGCCTGGCCTGCTGAGTTTTTCCAGCGTTTCCTGTTGTTATTTCAGATTTCCAGTATCCGCAGTATTTTGCTATCGTATGGGGGATTATTTACCGTTTTACTGCTGCTTATTCTGACTATTATTAAGCAGTGACATTAGCAACATATTCCCAGTGTGTTGTAAAAATGGGACGATTGAACCACTCACATCAGATTAAACTGTAATCTACACTAAAACGTGACCTTAGTTATCACTTACGCCCGAGTAAATAGTTCTTAAATTCTGGGCAGTCTAGATGTCAAATATAGGTAAGGCTGTTGGATAATTACAAATATTTGAGATTTACTCATCACTTTATTGGCTACACCCACTGATCAAATTGTTTTGCCATTTCTAAATCAAATAAATGCCAGAATTAAAATAAAACGGAAAAGCTGCATATGCTTGCAATACAGAAAATGCTGGAAATCTGCAGCCCATGTTTGATGTAGAACAAAGCTCAGCACTTGGGTCAATCAGCAGCATTTAACATCAAAGGAGCCGCGCGCCGCAATAAACCATCTTGTTAGCGACAAGAGCGAGGAGGCCGTTTTAAAGATAAACTGCTTCTGTTCCGCAATTGGTCGGCAGGAAAAGCTATTCGAGAGTTTAAGTAGAGACCCAGGGAAAGGAGTCAGTTGGCCCAATGCACGTCGTGGCAAAAGGAGGAGTCAGCTGTAGGAGGAGGTTGTAAAAGCTGGGAGAAGTGCCACAGTGGTGCCTGAGATATTTCTACTTGAGTGGAGCGGGGATGCGAAGCCGGCGCTTTTTCAGTGAAGTCCGCCCCGCTGCTGAGTAAGGAACACATGGCGCTCCCTCCAGCAACAGTGCCAGCCTCAGATTACTTCCAATGCTTACTAAAGCATTGCTGCGGAAATAGAGTCGGCCCCAGCAAAAGTGGCAAACAATGTGCTACTTTTGACGTTTCTAAAGATCGTTTGCAGTATAATCACATACCAGTTGAATCCTGGTTCGATACGAAGTCATTTGGCATAACAGAATCGGACATTATCCCAAAGTGGACACTGCCACTTTAAGAAACCTGCGCCCTATGTGGTCATAAGAACATAAGAAATAGGAGCAGGAGTAGGCCAATCGGCCCCTCGAGCCTGCTCCGCCATTCAATAAGATCATGGCTGATCTGATCCTAACCGCCAATCTACTATCACAGAACCATCTCCTGAATCTAACAGAATTAGACACACGAAATAGGAGCAGGATCAGGCTACACGGCCCCTGGGCCCGCTCCGCTACCCACAGGGCCATGACCGATCCGAACCTAGACTCATGTCCAAATTCCTGCCCGCTCCCTGTAACCCTTAATTCCCTTTACTTCTAGGAAACTGTCTATTTCTGTTTTAAATTTATGTAATGATATAGCTTCTACAGCTTTTTGGGGCAGCATATTCCATGGACCTACCACCCTCTGAGTGAAGTAGTTCCTCCTCATCTCAGTTTTGAAAGAGCAGCCCCTTATTCTAAGACTATGCCCCCTAGTTCTAGTTTCACCCATCATCGGGAACATCTTCCCCGCACCCACCCGATCCAACCCCTTCACAATCTTATATGTTTCAATAAGATCGCCTCTCATTCTTCTGAACTCCAATGAGTAGAGTCCCAATCTACTCAACCTCTCCTCATATGTCCATCCCCTTATCCCTGGGATTAACCGAGTGAACCTTCTTTGTACTGACTCGAGAGCAAGTATGTCCTTTCTTAAGTATGGACACCAAAACTGTACGCAGTATTCCAGGTGCGGTCTCACCAATACCTTGTGCAACTGAAGCAATACCTCCCTATTTTTATATTCTATCCCCCTAGCAATGAAAGCCAACATTCCATTGGCCTTCTTAACCACTTGCTGCACCTGCATACTAACCTTTTGAGTTTCGTGCACCAGGACCCCCAGATCCCTTTGTACTTCAGTACTTTCCAGTTTCTTGCCATTAAGATAATAACTTGCTCTATGATTTTTCCTGCCAAAGTGCATAACCTCACACTTTCCAGTATTGTATTCCATCTGCCAAATCTCTGCCCACTTACTTAGCCTGTAGATGTCCCCTTGCAGGTTTTTTATGTCCTCCTCACTCACTACTTTCCCTCCCATCTTAGTATCATCTGCAAACTTTGATATGTTACACTCGGTCCCCTCCTCCAAATCGTTAATATAGATTGTAAAGAGTTGGGGACCCAGCACTGACCCCTGCGGAACACCACTAGTTACTGATTGCCAGTCTGAGAATGAACCATTTATCCCAACTCTCTGCCTTCTGTTAGATAGCCAATCCTCTATCCATGCCAGAATATTACCCCCAATCCTGTGATTTTTTATCTTAAGCAATAATCTTTTGTGTGGCACCTTGTCAAATGCCTTTTGGAAGTCTAAATACACTACGTCCACTGGTTCCCCTTTATCCACCCTATACGTTACTTCCTCAAAGAACTCCAGCAAATTTGTCAAACATGACTTCCCCTTCATAAAACCATGCTGACTTTGTCCTATTAAATTATGATTATCCAAATGTCCTGTTACTGTCTCCTTAATAATGGACTCCAAAATTTTACCTACCACAGATGTTAGGCTAACCGGTCTATAGTTTCCAGCCTTCTGTCTACTGCCCTTTTTAAATAAGGGTGTTACATTAGCAGTTTTCCAGTCTGCCGGGACCTTTGCCGAGTCCAGGGAGTTTTGGAAAATTATTACCAATGCATCCACAATCCCTACCGCCACTTCCCTCAAGACCCTAGGATGTAAGCCATCAGGTCCAGGTGATTTATTCGCCTTGAGTCCCATTATTTTACCGAGTACCACTTCCTTAGTGATTTTGATCGTGTTTAGCTCCTCCCCCCCTTTAGCCCCCTGTTTGTCCAGTGTTGGGATATTCTTAGTGTCTTCTACTGTAAAGACTGATGTAAAATATTCATTCAGTGTTTTTGCCATCTCCATATTTCCCACCATTAATTTCCCGGTCTCATCCTCTAAGGGACCAACATTTACTTTAGCCACCCTTTTTCTTTTTATATAGCTATAAAAACTCTTACTATCTGTTTTTATATTTTTTGCTAATTTACTTTCATAATCTATCTTCCCTTTCTTAATCAATCTTTTTGTTATTTTTTGCTGTCTTTTAAAGTTTTCCCAATCCTCTATCCTCCCACTAGTTTTGGCTACCTTATATGCCCTTGTTTTTAGTCGAACACTATCCTTAATTTCTTTACTTAGCCACGGATGGCTGTCTTTTCTTTTACACCCTTTTCTTCTCAGTGGAATATATATTTTTTGGAAGTTGTAAAATAACTCCTTAAATGTACACCACTGATCATGTATCGTCTTACCCTTTAATCTATTTTCCCAATCCACTCTACTCAATTCCGCTCTCATACCTTCATAGTCTCCTTTATTCAAGCTTAGCACGCTTGTTTGAGATCCAACCTTCTCACCCTCTAATTGAATATGGAATTCAACCATGTTATGGTCACTCATTCCAAGGGGATCCTTTACTAGGACATTTTTTATTAATCCCGTCTCATTACACAGGACCAGATCTAAGGTTGCTTGCCCCCTGGTCGGTTCAGTTACATACTGCTCAAGAAACCCATCCCTAATACACTCAATGAACTCATCCTCAAGGCAGCCCTGCCCAATTTGATTTGTCCAATTAATATGATAGTTAAAATCCCCCATAATTATAGATGTTCCCTTATTACAAGCCTCAACTATTTCCTGATTGATACTCCGTCCAACAGAGTTGCCACTGTTCGGAGGCCTATAGACTACGCCCACTAGTGTTTTTTTCCCCTTATTATTCCTTACCTCCACCCAAACTGTTTCATTATCCTGATCTTTTGACCCAATATCATTTCTCTGTATTACAGTGATTCCTTCCTTTATTAACATAGCCACCCCACCTCCCCTTCCTTCCTGCCTGTCCTTCCTGATCGTTAAATAACCTGGTATGTTTAATTCCCAGGCATTGTCACCCTGCAGCCATGTTTCTGTAATGGCCACAAGATCATACCCATAAGTAGTTATTTGTGCCATTAACTCGTCTATTTTGTTACGAATGCTACGTGCATTCAGATAGAGATGTTTTGTGACACTTAGTTCCTGCTTTTGCCCTTTTTATTACTTTACCTTTTACTCCATACCTTCTGCCCCTTCCTGACACGCTCTGGTTTTTAATTTCCCCACTGCTACCTAAGTCTATGACCTTCTCTGTTGTCATTTTTATTATTTGCTCTCTAGGAACCTCCCCCCCACTAGTTAGTTTAAAGCCCTCTCTACAGCCCTAGTTATATGATCCGCCAGGACTCTAGTCCCAGCACTGGCCAAGTGAAGCCCGTCCCAACGAAACAGCTCCCTCCTGCCCCAGTACTGGTGCCAGTGTCCCAGGAAGCAAAACCCATTTCTCCCACACCAGTCTTTGAGCCACGCATTTAACTCTCTAATTTTATTTGTCCTAGCCAAATTCGCTCGTGGCTCAGGTAATAATTACCCTTGTGGTTCTGCTTTTTAATTTGGCCCCCAGCTGCTCAAACTCCCTCAGCAGAACCTCCTTCCTTGTCCTATCTATGTCGTTGGTACCAACATGGACCACGACAACTGGACCCTCCCCCTCCCACTCCAAGTTTCTCTCCAGTCCAGAGGAGATGTCCTTAACCCTGGCACCGGGCAGGCAACACAGCCTTCGGGACTCTCGCTCTCGGCTGCAAAGAACTCTATCTATCCCCCTAACGATACTATCCCCTACCACTACAACATTTCTTTTAACTCCCCCCACTTGAATGGCCCCCTGCTCCACGGTGCTGTGGTCAGGTTGCTCATCCTCCCCGCAGTCCCTGTTCCCATCCTCACAGGGAGTAAGAGCCTCGAACCTGTTGGACAAGTGCAAGGGCTGCGGCTCCTCCAACACTACCTCCTGGATCCCCGTACCTGCCTCACTTCTAGTCACACCATCCTGACCCTGGCCACGGACTACATCTGAATTAATTAATCTAATTGGTGTGACTACCTCGTGATACACAGAGTCCAGGTAACTCTCCCCCTCCCTGATGTGTCTCAGTGTTTGAAGCTCGGACTCCAGCTCTTCAACACGGAGCCGGAATTCCTCGAGCAGCCAACACTTACTGCAAATGTGATCACCGTGAGCATCAATGGTGTTCACCAGCTCCCACATATTGCAGCAGCAACACATCACCTGATCTCCCATTCTATGTAATTAATTAAATTTATTAATATTATTCTTAAATATCCTCTGCCCCGATTCTAGATGGTGAATATCACACCTTAGAAACTATAAACCAAAGAGATTTAAGCTTAAAAAGGGAGAAATACTCACCAACCAATCACTTACCCGCTTTCTGGTGACGTCACACTTGGATTACTTTTTACCTCTCTCTTTCCAGACTGGAGACTGGTACGCCTTACCTGGTCTCTGGGGACTTTTATAGCCCCGCTCTGCCGCTCAGGATTCCCGCCGACGCACTGAGGCCTTACCTGGTCTCTGGGGACTTTTATAGCCCCGCTCTGCCGCTCAGGATTCCCGCCGACGCACTGAGGCCTTACCTGGTCTCTGGGGACTTTTATAGCCCCGCTCTGCCGCTCAGGATTCCCGCCGACGCACTGAGGCCTTACCTGGTCTCTGGGGACTTTTATAGCCCCGCTCTGCTGCTCAGGATTCCCGCCGACGCAGTGGTCAAGTGATCTTACTCTACAACATTCTGAACTGTGGCTCAATTGTTTGACAAAAGCCTCAAATCAAAGTAACAACAAGAGCACAACGACCGATCAAAATTGTTGAGTAAGCGCTATTGTTCTGATACTTTTCATGCAAAAAAATCAAATTAATGGATAAAACCCCATCCTGTATCCTACAACAAATGAACATTAGGCATCAGCTAGAAGGGAAACTGATAAGACAGATAAAAGGATAACTACAATTATGAGGGGCTTAGATAGGGTGGATAGGAAGGACCTATTTCCCTCAGCAGAGAGGTCAATAACCAGGGGGCATAGATTTAACATAATTGCTAAAGGATTAGAGGGGAGTTGAGAATTTATTTCATCCAGAGGGTTGTGGGGGTCTGTCACTCACTGCCTGGAAGGATGGTGGAGGCAGAAACTCTCATCGCATTTAAAAAGTACTTGGATATGCACTTGAAGTGTCGTAACCTGTAAGGCTATGGAGCAAGAACTGGAAAGTGGGATTAGGCTGGATAACTTTTGTGGCCAGCACAGTCACGATGGGCTGAATGGCCTCCTTCTGTGCCATAAATTTCTATGATCCTATACACTTGAAAAGAGCTGTAAAAAAAAAATCCCCATGTGTCCTGAAACTTGCTAAAAATTACAGGGTCCCGTTATGGAATGGAGTTAAAATGACTGATCTTAGAAGACTTTCTCAAAAGTATAGGGATGGGAGGGAAATAACCTATTGTGCGAACACTGGGCATTTATATATTACTAGAGCACAGGGTCTCAACGGAGCCCTTCTAACAACATGCCACCTTTTTACACAATATTCTACACCGTCTTAGCTCCATCTCAAACTAGCATCCACTCACAACGATGCTTATATGAAGCCAAAGTCAGTGTCTTCATTAGCTGCAAAAATTCCAAATCCAGAAGTTGATTTCCAATGTTTCTTGCATGAGTATAAAATATTAAAATTCACCCTTTAACACTTTTTTATGTTTATGTTTATTTTTGTCCTCCATAACATCCCCTCCTACCTCTTGTCAACCACAAATATTTGCTCATTTATAATCAAAAGAAAATGTCCTAACCTCAAAATCGACTTTAAATGAAACAGTAATTGGAATCCATAGCCTAGAAATTGAATATGGCCCGAAAACGGATGGTGTCGTGGCCCAGCGCTATTTAGCAGTGCCTGGTCAAAGTGGTCCAGGCAGCACGCAAAGTTTGTGCTGAGTGCTCATTTACATGATTATAGTGCTGATCTCTTGGCTTACCACTCAACAGGTGGGCCAATATTGGGTGCAGTCTAATTGCTGGTAAGATTTGGCCTAGGCTTTCTCTACTACTTAAAGGGGAGGTGCTTTGATGCAGCAGCACCTCATTGACATTGTAGTTGGAGCTCAAATTGGAATCACACTTGAAGTTGGAAGACATGGCTGAGCATCAGTGTAGTGTATGTGCCTTTAAGAGCCCCCTGTGTACTGTAATGCCGGTAATGGCCACTCGGGCTATATAAGCCTGTATATTGTGTTGTATCAGTTAGTTCACCTCCAGACTTTGTTCAGTAAACACCTGTGAAACCAACTCCTGCCTTCAGTGTCTCTATTAACACACGGATACAACAGTGGTGACGAATTGGAAACGGACTTACCTGCAATTCGGCAGCACCTCAAGGACATCGATTCCTCAGACGTCCAAAGTCGAAGAAAAGCAAGCAAAAAAAAAAAGCTGTGGTTTCACCAGCTAGCCGAGCTGGTGGCAGGTACTGCAATAATCCTTCCTGGGCGGCGGGCTGGGGCTCCATCGGCTGGCTCTGCAGCGAGGCCAAGTAGCGAAGGCGGAGGCAAGTAGAAACAGACGGGGGGGGAGCACTCGGGAGACGGCCGGCGCTGCAAAGCAGGTCGGCGTTCGGACCAAGCAGAGAGAGTCCGGCGGGAACGAGTCTCCACCTGTAAATAATTTTTTTTTTTAAAACTGCGGATAACAGCATTGTCAGCAGCAGCAGCGGAGGGAAAGCGCGGGAAGCGCCATATCTTTTCTGCAGGAAAGAAAGAAAAGCGTGGGAAGCGCCATTTTTTTCCAGGATGCCTAAGGCTGGCAATATTGATACTTTTGATAACGATATAGAGGATTGGACCACATATGTGGAAAGAGTGGAGGTATATTGCACCGCAAATGGAATAGAAAATGATAAAAAGGCGTCAGTACTTCTAAATCTAATGGGCGCAAAGACATACGGGCTGTTACGAAACTTAATCACTCCAGCCAAAGCAAAGGACAAGAATTTTAAGGAAATTGTTGATACCCTACAGGAGCACTTAAACCCAACACCGCTGCTGATAGCGGAACAATTCAAATTCTTCAAGAGGAATCAACACAAGAATGAAAGTAACGCTGATTACCTCACCGAATTAAGAAAGCTATCAAAGCACTGCCAATTCGGGGCAGGACTGGCAGATTATCTTCGAGACAAATTCGTCTGCGGTCTCCTAAGTGAAGGAACACAGAAAAGGCTGCTTTCTGAGAAAGATTTGACACTGGACAAGGCTTTCAGTATGGCTGTATCATACGAAGCAGCCGCAAGAGGAGCTGCAGAGATACAGCAAAAGACACAGGACTTCGGCACCCATGAAATGACACAGGGTTTCGAGAGATGTTATCGCTGCGGCAGATCCACCCATGACCAGAGGGACTGCTGGTTCAAGGACAAAGCATGCACGCAATGCAGAAAGATTGGACACATTGCACGGGTATGTCGATCTGGACAAAAAAAATCCACGGACAGGAAAAAAAAAATCAATAAAGAAAAGTACAGAAAGGTACAAATGATGGCGGACAGTAGCTCCGAAGACCAGAAGAGCGATAGCGACTCCGGAAACAAGAGACTAAGCTCTCTCAAATTACATAATGTAATTGCCAAAGAAGATTACCAGACCATTTGGGTTACCCTCACGATAGCAGGGTCCCCAGTTAAAATGGAGCTAGATACAGGATCAGCTCTGACCGTCATAAATCGACGGGATTACGAGCGGCTATTTCCGCATATACCTTTAAAAGACACATCCATTATCTTGAAAACATATACGGGGCAGAAAGTATACCCCAAAGGAAAAATAAGGGTGCCTGTTGTATACAACGGCAAGGAAATACAGAAGTTGTATTTATACGTTCTACAAGATGGTGGTCCACCGCTGTTGGGACGTGAATGGATCAGGAAGATACGTTTAGACTGGCACTCCATTCAGGCACTGACGGTGACCAGTAAGGAAAAAAATGATGATGACGTCATACCTGAACGATTAAAAGACATCCTGGCCAACGCCAAGGAAGTGTTTCAAGAGAAACTAGGAACCTTGAAAGGCATCACCGCCTCAATAAAAGTGGAAGATGCGGCAATTCCCAAGTTTTTTAAGGCAAGGCCGGTGCCATACGCAATTCGTCCAGCAGTCGAGGCAGAGCTGGAGAATTTGGAAAAGGCAGGCGTATTATCCAAGATAGATTGGAGCGAGTGGGCAACACCCATCGTCCCGGTCATGAAGAAAACGTTGAATAATGATAAATCTGAAGAACAGAGAAAAATTCGCATCTGTGGAGACTTCAAGGTGACTGCAAACCCGGTCCTTCACATGGTACAGTATCCTCTTCCGAGGATAGAAGATACTTTCGCCTCACTATCCGGAGGGAAACGTTTCACCAAAATTGACTTGGCACAGGCATATCTACAGATGGAGGTTGAAGAGGCCTCTAAAAAGTATCTCACGATAAATACACACAAAGGCCTGTACCAGTACAATCGACTGGTTTTCGCAGTAGCATCAGCTCCAGCTATCTGGCAAAGAGCTATGGAGCAAGTCCTCCAAGGGATTCCGGGGACTCAATGCTACCTAGATGACATCCTTGTAACAGGAGAAAACGACAATGAGCACCGTGCCAATTTGGAGCAGGTGCTCACTAGGCTGAGAGAACGGGGCCTACGAGCAAATCGCCCCAAGTGCGAATTTTTCCAGAATCAAATATCATATTGTGGCCACATAATTAATAAGGAAGGGTTGTATAAGTCACCTGAAAAAACTGAAGCGGTCATAAAAGCCCCAGCACCTGAAAATGTTTCACAATTAAGGTCGTTCCTGGGATTAATAAATTACTATCATAAATTTTTACCGAACTTATCAACTCTTCTGCACCCTCTTAATGAACTGCTACAAACAGGAGTAATTTGGAAATGGAGCGAAGACTGTAAACGTGCCTTCCATAAATGCAAGACTTAATCACGTCCAAGGAAGTTTTGGCTCATTACAACCCATTACTGCCAATCAGACTGGCGTGCGATGCATCCCCTTACGGCGTAGGAGCGGTATTATCGCATAGATTCCCTGATGGCTCGAAACGGCCGATAGCTTTTGCGTCACGCTCATTGAACTCAGCTGAGCGTAACTATGCCCAAATCGACAGGGAAGCACTCAGCCTGGTATGGGGAGTGAAGAAATTCAACCATTACCTACACGGACAAAAATTTACCTTGTTGACTGACCATCAACCCCTCATCTCCATATTCAACCCTAAAAAGGGTGTTCCCATTATGACAGCGCAAAGGCTACAGAGGTGGTCCCTTTTTCTAGGGGCACACCAATATAACATAGAATACAAAGGATCAAAACAGCATGGGAATGCTGATGGTTTATCGCGCCTACTGTTGCCAATGGTAGAAGAGGCACTTACAGTAGACCCAGTGGAGATGTTCCACTCTACCATAGTCGAATGTCTACCAGTAACAAATTCTGCCATTGAAAGGGAAACGAGAAATGACCCGACTCTCTCACGAGTCTACGATTTAACAGTGAAGGGATGGCCAGCACATGGCGAACCACTGTTGCCAGCATTCTCGCAAAGAAGAGAACAGCTGTCAGTGTGCCGAGGAACCTTGATGTGTGGATCCAGAGTGGTGATTCCACCCAAACTCCAGGATAAAGTGCTAAAGGAGCTTCACGAGGGGCATCTGGGTGGAGTGAAAATGAAGAACCTAGCCAGGGCATTTGTATGGTGGCCAGGTATCGATGGAGACATCGAAGAAATGACCAAGAGCTGCCTAGGATGCCAGAAGGTCCAAAACGCTCCACCACAAGCCCCTCTACATCCATGGGAGTGGCCCTCATCTTCATGGCAAAGGGTACACATCGACTTTGCTGGTCCATTTATGGACTCAATGTTTTTAATCGCGGTTGATGCACACTCCAAGTGGCCGGAGGTAATAAAGATGTCCTCCACCACCACGGAAAAAAACATCACAGTATTAAGGACCATATTTGCCAGGAATGGGCTGCCTGAACAGATCTGTTCTGATAATGGACTGCAATTTGTGTCCGAAGAATTCAGGAAGTTCTTAAAAAACAATGGGGTTAAGCACTACGCGTCCGCCCCATACCATCCCGCCACCAATGGATTGGCTGAAAGGTTTGTCCAGACCTTCAAGAAGGCCATAAAGGCCATGGGTAATGAAGACATAAAACTTCAGCATAAGGTGGATAACTTCTTGTTTGCAGACAGGAATGCAACACATATGGTTACAAACCAAACTCCCGCCATGATGTTCTTCAATAGAAGCCTAAGATGCCGGCTGGATTTGATCAAGCCAAACATCAGAAGGGACGTGGAGAACCGGCAATTTCAAGGCATGAATGAAAGGCCAACTAGAACCTTCCAGATAGGTCAACAAGTTTTGGCCCGGGACTACCGTACCGAGAAATGGCAGCCTGGAACTATTTGCACACGACTAGGACCGCTGATGTATACCGTGGACATTGGAGAAAGCATAATAAGGCGCCATGCTGACCAGATTATAGAGTCATCCGAAAAGGGACAACCTACACCACAACTCTATACGCCTAATGATGAAGTAGAGATACCCATAGTATCTACCTCCGATCCGGTGATACTGGAACCAGATGAACCCGACACTGGCATTCAAGCCGAATCAGCCTTGCCAAAAGAACCTACTACACCACCAGAAACTAATACACCACCGAGGCATTATCCAGACCGAGTCAGGAAGCCTCCAGAGAGACTGACTTATAATTGATTAACTGCAGCAATGTGTAGATTATTGTTCTTGTAACATGTAATTAATGATTACTTAAAATATTGTGTACTGGTTGGCTAAAAGGGGAGGAATTGTAGTGTATGTGCCTTTAAGAGCCCCCTGTGTACTGTAATGCCGGTAATGGCCACTCGGGCTATATAAGCCTGTATATTGTGTTGTATCAGTTAGTTCACCTCCAGACTTTGTTCAGTAAACACCTGTGAAACCAACTCCTGCCTTCAGTGTCTCTATTAACACACGGACACAACAATCAGCAAAGAGAACGAGTCAGAAGGTTCTCAGATGCGGCTCTGGAGGCATTAGTGGTGGCCATGGAGAGGAGACGAGCTGTCCATTTCCTGCAGACTGGCAGGAAGCCATCATGTAGAGATTCACGTATCTCTGGTAAACAGGATCAAGTGCAAACCAATATGGTGGGTATATTGTGTTTAATCAGAGTTTAGGATGGAATATAACACACTAGTAATACAGCAAAAACATACGACCATGACAAGCAGCTTGTACCAGACCCAATCAGACAGACGGCTGGCATGCGTGAACAGTTCTCTGGCTTCTGGCCTCTCTCTCTCTCTCTAGGGCCTTCGATGGTGAGCATGGGATCACTCTCAAGAGCGTTCGACCAGTCCAACTTCTCTTTGCAACTTCTGTTCGGCTCTCCCCTCCACCGTCTTTCTGCAAGCCCTTGGGGTGTCACTTTTTATTCTCTTTTTAGGGGTGGGCCTGAGGCCAAGTTATTGACAAGAGCATTTAACCTATAGAGGTTCCTCCAAAACTTCATCAACCAATGACAGCTCAAGTTCTTTGTCTTGGTTCTCGGATGAAAGCCCTCCCCAAAAGAGGGTCTCATTACTTCATCCAATTTATCTTTCTTGTTTTTACATTTTGAAGGTTCCTCCATTGGAATCCATCTTATCTCTTTTGACTCTGTCCTCCTTAACCCAGCAAGTACAAGGCCCGGTCCTGTCCCTCTTAATCATGGCCCCAGCCAAAGCTGTCGCACATTAACCAATCACTATCTCACCATTCTGACCCTCACAAGTAAGGTCTATGATTCCCTCCCCTTTTCTGCTGTGAGCTTTACTATGAGAAATACATAGCAACTTGCAGCTGCTTGGGCTATCTCACCTTCATCTAACAAATGGCACATTCTAAGATGGATACCTTAGCCTCCTCAAATTCCTTTCATTCTATGTCTTTTCCTAATTAACTTTTAATTATCTTCACAAGCAGTTCTGCTAAACAAACTCCAAATTCTATCTGTGGAGATTATAATATGGTTATTAGTAATAATGGAAGAAACATAGGTTGGGCCTTCACTGGCCAAATTAAAGATACATTAACAAAGTCAAAACCCTAACTTACAAACAACAGATAACTAGCCTGGCAGGGCCATCCTATGGGCCCCGTGTGGAATGTTTATGTTTCACCTAATCTAACTGATTAAAAAGACTGTCTCAAATTCTAATGCAAGCTTTCCAGGAAAATGAAACTTATCATTTAAACACAGTATTATTTGTGTAGCCATATATATTTTTAGGTACCCCTAGTTTCTAACAATCAACCCACACATCAAGAAGGCTCTAGCAAGAGCTATCTGGGTACGTGACAGCCAACAGTGTTGTCCTGAGAACAAGGATCCAGTGCAGCAAGAAGTTTAATGACCTCACACAGCAGGCCAAGGTGAGTGAAGGCTTCAGCAAATGCCATATCTCACCATCTGCACCACAAGCCTCACACACTGCTCAATGCACCACACCCCCATCACTGACCTACCAACAATCTCTACCAATCACCATTCATGAGGGGGCTCAACAAGGTAGATGCAGAGAGGATGTTTCCCCTCGTGGGGAAATCTAGAACGCGGGGGCACAGTTTTAGAATAAAGGGTCGCCCTTTTAGAACTGAGATGAGGAGGAATTTCTTCTCTCAGAGGGTCGTAAATCTGTGGAATTCTCTGCCCCAGAGAGCTGTGGAGGCTGGGTCATTAAATATATTTAAGGGGGAGATAGACAGATTTTTGCAAGATAAGGGAGTGAAGGGTTATGGGGAGCGAGCGGGGAAGTGGCTTTGAGCCCAAGATCAGCCATGATCTTATTGAATGGCAGAGCAGGCTCGAGGGGCCAAGTGGCCTATTCCTGCTCCTATTTCTTATGTTCTTATACCACACAATCATAGCTTCACTTCACCCTCAAAACCTTACCACTGCTGCAACACTCACACCTACATCTCACAACTTGCACACAGAGAGCTATTCAACTATGGCAGGCACATCACCCACATACATTGCACAACAGACTTCCCTTTCTCTTGCAGGCCAAGGTGGCTCACAATCACCATGAGCAGCGGCAGACGGGAGGTGGCCAAGCCACAATACAGGCCTTGAGCCAACTGGAGGAGAACGTGCTCGACATCATTGGAGGGAAAGTCACTGAGGTCATGGCAAACAGGCGAAGTGGAAGCCCTTGGGGGCAACAATGGTATGCTCATTCCTAATCACTGTGGGAAGTGCGGACCTATCTCCATCTCTCTCATTCCTATCATCCCAAGACAAAAATGACACCAACAATACTTGCCCTTAAATTTTGATCTCCTGATTGAGGTTTTTTTTACGGGATGTGGGTGTTGCTGGCAAGACGAGCATTAATTACCCATCCCTAATTGCATTTGAGAAGGTGGTGGTGAGCCACTTTCTTGAACCGCTGCAGTCTGTGTGGTGAAGGTACTCCCACAGTGCTGTTAGGGAGGGAGTTCCAGGATTTTGACCCAGTGACGGTGAAGGAACGGTGATATATTTCCAAGTCAGGATGGTGCGTGACTTGGAGGGGATCTTGGAGGTCATGGTGTTACCATTTGCCTGCTGCCCTTGTCCTTCTAGGTGGTAGAGGTCATGGGTTTGGTGCTGCCAAAGAAGCCTTGGCGAGTTGCTGCAGTGCATCTTGTAGATGGTACACACTGCTGCCACAGTGTGCCGGTAATAGAGGGAGTAAATGTTTAAGGTGGTGGATGGGGTGCCAATCAAGCTTTGCCCTAGGTGGCTTTGAGCTTCTTGAGCATTGTTTTTGTTTATTCGTTTATGGGATGTGGGCGTCACTGGCAAGGCCAGCATTTATTGCCCATCCCTAACTGCCCTTGAGAAGGTGGTGGTGAGCCACCTTCCTGAATCGCTGCAGTGCGTGTGGTGAAGGTACTCCCACAATGTTGTTAGGTAGGGAGTTCCAGGATTTTGACACAGCGAAGACAAAGGATCAGCAATATACTTCTAAGTCAGGATGGTGTGTGACTTGAAGGGGAACTTGGATTTGGTGGTGTTCCCATGCACCTGCAGCCCTTGTCCTTCTAGGTGGAAGAGGTTGCTGGGTTGGGTGGTGCTGCTGAAGAAGCCTTGGCGAGTTGCTGCAGTGCATCTTGTAGATGGTACACACTGAAGCCACGGTACGCCACTGCTGGGGGGAGTGAATGCTTAAGGTGATGGATAGGGTGCCAATCAAGTGGGCTGCGCTGTCCTGGATGGTGTTGAGCTTCTTGAGTGTTGTTGGAGCTGCACTCATCCAGGCAAGTGGAGAGTATTCCATCACACTCCTGACTTGTGCCTTGTAGATGCTGGAAAGGCTTTGGGGAGTCAGGAGGTGAGACACTCACTGCAGAATACCTAGTCTCTGACCTGTTCTTGTTGTCACAGTATTTATGTGGCTGATAGAGTTAAGTTTCTGGTCAATGATGACCCCCAGATTGTTGATGATGGGGGATTCAGCGATGGTAATGCTGTTGAATATCATGGGGCAGTGTTTAGACTCTCGCTTGTTGGAGATGGTCTTTGTCTGGCACTTCTATGGCACGAATGTTACCTACCACTTATCAGCCCAAGCCTGAACGTCGTCCAGGTCTTGTTGCATGCGGGCATGGACTGCTTCATTATCTGAGGAGTTGTGAATGGCACTGAACACTGTGCAGTCATCAGCGAACATCCCCATTTCTGACCTTATGTTGGAGGGAAGGTCATTGATGAAGCAGTTGAAGATGGTTGGGCCTAGGACACTGCCCCGAGGAACTCCTGCAGCGATGTCCTGGGGCTGTGATGATTGACCTGCAACCATCACAACCATCTTCCTTTGTGCTAGGTATGACTCCAGCCAGTGGAGAGTTTCCCCCCCCCCCCCCCAGTTTTACTAGGGCTCCTTGATGCCACACTCTGTCAAAAGCTGCCTTGATATCTAGGACAGTCACTCTCACCTCACCTCTGGAATTCAGCTCCTTTGTCCATATTTGGACCAAGGCTGTAATGAGGTCGGGAGCCGAGTGGTCTTGGCGGAACCCAAACTGGGCATCCGTGAGCAGGTTATTGGTGAGTAAGTGCTGCTTGATAGCACTGTCGCTGACACCTTCCATAACTTTGCTGATGATTGAGAGTAGACTGATGGGGCAGTAATTGGCCGGGTTGGATTTGTCGTGCTTTTTGTGGACAGGACATATCTGGGCAGTTTTCCACATTGTCGGATAGATGCCAGTGTTGTAGCTGTATTGGAACAGCTTGGATAGAGGTGTGGCTAGTTCTGGAGCACAAGTCTTCAGCACGATAGCTGGGATGTTGTCGGGGCCCATAGCCTTTGCTGTATCCAGTGCGCTCAGCTGTTTCTTGATATCATGTGGAGTGAATCGAATTGGCTGAAGACTTGCTTCTGAGATGGTAGGGACCTCAGGAGGAGGCCAATATGGATCATCCACTCGGCACTTCTGGCTGAAGATGGTTGCAAACGTTTCAGCTTTGTCTTTTGCACCCACGTGCTGGGCTCCACCATCATTGAGGATGGGGATATTCATGGAGCCTCCTCCTCCCGTTAGTTGTTTAAAGGTCCACCACCATTCACAACTGGATGTGGCATAGAAACATAGAAACATAGAAGATAGGAGCAGGAGTAGGCCATTCGGCCCCTCGAGCCTGCTCCGCCATTCAATGAGATCATGGCTGATCATCCAAATTCAGTTCCCTGTTCCTGCTTTCTCTCCATATCCCTTTCCTACATTACAACAGTGACTACAGGTCAAAAGTACTTAATTGACTGTAAAGCGTTCTAGGAGGTCCTCATGTCGTGAAAAGCGCTATATAAATGCAAGTCTTTCAAGCCTTTCCTTCAGATTTGATTGGAACACTAAAAAGACTAAATCCACAATCAAACGCGTTCTAAGGTATTCATTTAACAATCCATATGGAGGCTGTTGAAAACACATTGATCGGTACAAGTAACTAGAAAACTTAGAAACATTAATAAGTGTTCAGCTGACCTAATTTGAAATCAAAAGCAAAACTCGAATATCTGGTGCGGAGAAGCGGCGAAACTCCTTCCTTCACTAATGTTATCGAAAACGTGGAAGACAATTAAAAGGTGATAGGATGGATGCAAAAATCGCCAACGGCCTATTTTTCCTGTTTAGCATTACACTCTTAGGCTTTTGTGCTCCCAAAATTTAATTAAGAGTCTCTTAATTTCAGACAAATGGATCCAAATTTTAGGAAAACAAGAAAATGTTGCCTCTTAAGTGTTAAACTATAATCATTTAATTGCCAACGCTTTCCAAACGATGAGGCGATTTCCCATGGATTTAATATGACATAGAATGGGATGATTACGGTTATCATTTGCCATCGGTAAAAAAAAGCAAAATACTAGCAGAGTCAGCACTCTTGAGCTGATGCCTTGTTCTCTCAGCGCTGAGCTCACGTTATAGAATCTTTTCATATTAGAATTCGGCCACATTTCTATTATTGACAAACACACGTGCCACGGTTTTCAGATTATGTCCTGACAAAAAATCCACTGTAGGACGCAATGAGGGAAGTTTCCTGTCTCCCCCTCTTGTGCTGAAGTGGGTAAATTCTTGCTCTATATGTTTTCCTGAAATTTGCAGCATCAATGATAATTGTGATGGTACGGTTGTCCTCGGAGTTTTGGAGGAAACTGGAGGACTGCCACAAGCGGCATGTATAATGCCACCAGTGTGAGTGAGATGGCATTGTTTACTTATGGCCTCCCGGTAATGCCAACTACATTGCTGTTACACATGTAATGGCCTAGAAACATAGAAGATAGGAGCAGGAGTAGGCCATTCGGCCCTTCGAGCCTGCTCCGCCATTCAATGTGATCATGGCTGATCATCCAAATTCAGTACCCTGTCCCTGCCTTTTCCCCATATCCCTTGATCCCTTTAGCCTCAAGAAATATATCCAACTCTTTCTTGAATATATTTAATAAACTAGCCTCCACCGCCCTCTGTGGCAGAGAATTCCACAGGTTCACCACTCTCTGGGTGAAGAAATTCCTCCTCATTTCAGTCCTAAATGGCTTACCCCTTATCCTTAGACTATGAACCCTGGTTCTGGACTCCCCGGCCATCAGAAACATCCTTCCTGCATCTAGTCTGTCCAGACCTGACAGAATTTTATAGGTTTCGATGAGATCCCCTCTCAATCTTCTAGACTCCAGTGAGTATAAGCCCAATCGACACAATCTCTCCTCATACGTCATTCCTGCCATCCCAGGTATCAGCCTTGTGGTGTATGTGCCTTTAAGAGCCCCAGGTGTGCTGTAATGCCGGTAATTGCCACTCGGGCTATATAAGCCTGTATATTGTGTATATCCATTAGAACCCCCCCCCCCCAGACTTTGCTTAGTAAATACCTATGAACCAGCTCCTGTCTTCAGTGTCTTTATCAACACACGGACATTACAGTGGCGACGAAGTGGAAACGGACTTACCTGCAATTCGGCAGCACCTCAAGGACATCGATTCCTCGGCCGTCCAGAAGACTCAAGGAAGTGAGAGAAGCTGTGGTTTCACCAGCTGGCCAAGCTGGTGGCAGGTACTGCGCTAATCCTTCCTGGGCGTCAGGCTGGGGCTCCAGCGGCTGGCTCTACAGCTGAGACAGGCAGCGAAATCGGAGGCAAGCAATAACGGACTGGGAGGGAGCACTCGGGAGACGGCCGGCGCGGCAAGCAGGTCAGCGTTCAGACCTCCGGCGGGAACGAGTCTCCAACAGTAAATAAAAAAAAAGAGAACAGAAACCGCAGTAAACAGCGTTGTTATCGGCAGCAGCGGCGGGAAAGCGCGGGAAGCGCCATATCTTTGCTACAGAAAAGAAAAAAAAGCACGGGAAGTGCCATATCTTTTCTGAAATGCCTAAGTCTGGCAATATTGATGCTTTTGATAGCGAAATAGAGGATTGGACCACATACGTGGAAAGAGTAGAGGTATATTGCACTGCAAATGGAATAGAAGATGAAAAAAAAGCTTCAGTACTTCTGAACTTAATGGGCGCAAAGACATACGGGCTGTTACGAAATTTAATCACTCCAGCCAAACCAAAGGACAAGAATTTTAAAGAAATTGTTGATACCCTGCAGGAGCACTTAAACCCAACACCGCTGCTGATAGCGGAACGATTCACGTTCTTCAAGAGAAATCAACACAAGAATGAAAGTAACGCTGATTACCTAACCGAATTAAGAAAGCTATCAAAGTACTGCCAATTCGGGGCAGGGCTATCAGATTATCTTCATGACAAATTCGTTTGCGGTCTCTTAAGTGAAGGAACACAAAAAAGACTGCTTTCTGAAAAAGATTTAACATTGGACAAAGCTTTCAGTATGGCTGTATCATACGAAGCAGCAGCAAAAGGAGCTGCAGAGATACAACAAAAGACACAGGACTTCGGCACCCATGAAATGACACAGGGTTTTGAAAGATGTTATCGCTGCGGCAGATCCACCCATAACCAGAGGGACTGCTGGTTCAAGGACAAAGCATGCAGGCAATGTGGTAAGATTGGACACATTGCACGGGATTGCCGATCTGGACAAAATAAATCCACTGACAGAAAAAAAAAAATCAATAAAGAAAAGTACAGGAAGGTACAAATGATGACGGACAGTAGCTCCGAAGACCAGAAGAGCGCTAGCGACTTCGAAAACAAGAGACTAAGCTGTCTCAAATTACATAATGTACTTGCCAAAGATGATTACCAAACCATTTGGGTTACCCTCACAATAGCAGGGTCCCCAGTTAAAATGGAGCTAGATACAGGATCAGCTCTAACCGTAATAAATCGACGGGATTACGAGAGGCTATTTTTGCATATACCTCTAAAAGACACATCCATTATCTTAAAAACATATACGGTGTTGAGATACCGCGGCAAACGTGGGAGTCGAGACCAGAGCTATTGAAAACACAACTGCTTTATTCCAACCACATGACAAACAGGAACTAGAAAAGCCCGCGCATCCACTTAAATACTTCCCAGACAGGAAGTGCTCCCGGCAGCCTGTCCCTGCGGGAAACAAGTTGCTGGAGGAAAGGGCCCCCGGCTGGGGGCTTCTGCTTAGACTGTCTGTGCCGCCGTGAGCGGATTATGTCCAGTGGTGGCGTGTCACCACAGAGCTCCCCCCAGAATCCGCTTAGGAGGAGTGGATGAGTCGTGACGGTGGTCTAATGGTTCTGCTGCAGCGGCTCTGAGTGGTCGCCGGTCTGGTTGGTTGGGTCGGGCGGTTCGCCGCCGGCTGTGCTGGCTTGCCGGGGGGACGGCCTCTAGTTGGAGGCTGGGCCACGGGGACCTGTTCCCCTGGTTCTGTGTGTGCTGGTTTGAGCCGGTCGATGGAGACTGTCTCGACCCTGTCGCCGAGTCGCAGCTTGAAGACCTTGTCCCCGGTTTGTAGTACCTCGTACGGACCGTCGTACGGGGGTCGCAGGGGCCTGCAGTGCGCGTCGTGTCGCACGAAGACGAAGCGCGCCTGCTGTAAATTTGGCGGGACGTGAGGTGCGAGTTCGCCGTGTCGGTTGACCGGAAGTGGGGCGAACTGCTGAGCGGAAGAGAAAGAGTCGAGCCGCTGCTGTTCGGCCGACCAAGGCTTGGTAGGCTCCGGAAGGAATTCGCCTGGGACGCGCAGCGGTTGTCCGTAGACTAACTCCGCTGCCGAGGACTGGAGGTCTTCCTTGACCGCGGTGCGTAGGCCGAGTAGCACCCACGGTAGGCGGTCAGTCCAGGTACTGTCCTGCAGGCCGGCGCAGAGTGAGGCCTTGAGTGACCTGTGGAAGCGTTCACAAAGTCCGTTGGCCTGCGGGTGGTACGCCGTGGTGCGGTGGAGCGTCACCCCGAGGTTGCGTGCTGTGGCCGTCCAGAGTTCGGAGGTGAACTGGGCGCCTCTGTCGGAGGTTATGTCGGCCGGTACGCCGAACCTCGCAATCCAGGTGTTAACGAACGCCCTGGCGATGTCGGCTGTGGTGGTGGAGGTCAGCGGCACTGCCTCAGGCCAGCGTGTGTAGCGGTCGACCATCGTGAGGAGATAAGTTTGGCCTTGCGATGGCGGCAGGGGACCGACGATGTCGACGTGTACGTGGTCGAAGCGGCAGCTGGGTACCTCGAAGTTTCCCAGGGGGGCTTTGGTGTGCAGCTGTACCTTAGCCCGTTGGCAGGCGAGGCAGGAGGTGGCCCAAGTCCGAACATCTCTGCTGAGGCCGCGCCAGACGAAGCGCTTGGAGAGGAGTTTGACGGATGCGCGGGAACCCGGGTGAGAGAGCCCGTGGAGCGCGTCGAAGACGTGGCGGCGCCAGGTCTCAGGGACGACCGGCCTGGGTTGGCCGAGTGAGACGTCGCACGTGACTGCCGTGGCTTCGGGCCCGTGCGCGACCTTGGCTAGGCGTAGCCCTGGCAGGCTGGTAGCCGCCGAGAGGAGGTCTGGGTCCGTGAGCTGGGCCGCTGCTAGTTGTGCGTAGTCGACCGCGAGGTGATTCGCACAGACGGCGGGACGGGAAAGGCAGTCGGCGACCACGTTGTCTCTACCGGAGACGTGCTGAATGTCCGTAGTAAACTCGGAGACGGCCGCGAGCTGGCGTTGCTGCCTAGCGGACCAGGGTTCGGTGTGCTTGGCCATCGCGTATGTGAGTGGCTTGTGGTCCACATACGCGGTGAAGGGGCGGCCTTCCAGGAGGAACCTGAAATGGCGGACCGACAGGTGGAGTGCGAGAAGCTCGCGGTCGAAAGTGGAGTATTTGACCTCCGGGGGGCACAGTTGGCAGCTGTAGAAGGCAAGTGGCTGCCACGCGCCATTGACCCACTGCTCGAACACGGCCCCGACCGCGTGGTCGGAGGCGTCGGTGGTGAGCGCGACCCAGGCATCGGCCCTCGGGTGCGTGAGCAGAGTGGCGTCGGCGAGCGCGTTTTTGGTGGCGTCGAAGGCGGCTGCCGTGTCAGTGGTCCAGGCTACGTCCATCTTGCCGGATTTTCCTCGAAGGGAGTCGTATAGGGGCTTCATGAGGGCTGCGGCTCTGGGGATGAACCTGTTGTAGAAGTTCACCATCCCGAGGAACTCCTGGAGGCCCTTGATGGTTGTGGGGCGGGGGAATTGCTGGACGGCCTGCACCCTGTTGGGCAGGGGGACGGCCCCAGCAGGGGTGATGTGGTGACCGAGAAAATCGATCTCGGTTAGGCCGAATTGGCACTTCGCCGGGCTGAGGATGAGCCCGTGTTGGGCTAGGCGCCCGAACAGGATGCGAAGGTGTTCAAGGTGTTCCTGTTTGGAGGAGCTGGCCACGAGAATGTCGTCTAGATAGACGAATAGGAAGTTCAGGTCCCGGAGGACAGAGTCCATAAGGCGCTGGAAAGCCTGTGCTGCATTCTTGAGGCCGAAGGGCATCCTCAGGAACTGGAACAGGCCGAATGGGGTGATGACGGCCATTTTGGGGATGTCCGCAGGGTGTACGGGGACTTGGTGGTAACCGCGCACCAGGTCGACTTTGGAGAAGACGGTTCGTCCGGCCAGTCGGGCCGAGAAGTCCTGGATGTGTGGCACCGGGTATCGATCGGGGGTGGTGGCGTCGTTGAGGCGGCGGTAGGCCCCGCAAGGGCGCCAGCCTCCGCTGGGCTTGGGGGCGATGTGGAGGGGCGAGGCCCAAGGGCTGCTGGAGCGGCGGATGATGCCGAGTTGTTCCATGTTGGTGAACTCGGCCCGCGCGATTTCCAGCTTGGCCGGGTTGAGTCTGCGGGCGTGGGCAGAAACTGGGGGGCCGTTGGTGGGGATATAGTGTTCCACACCGTGCTTGGCGGCTTTGGCCGAAAAGGTCGGGTTAGTGAGGGCGGGAAACTCAGCTAGGAGTGTCGAGTAGTCGTCCGTGGCTCTGGCGAGGCAGTAGGTCGTCAGGCCGGCCGAACGGGCCGGGGTAAAGGCGCCGGGGATGGGGGCCATAGTGTTGATGTCGACGAGGCGGTGCCTCGGAATGTCGACAAGGAGGCCGTGGGCACGTAGGAAGTTGGCGCCGATGAGTGGGCAGAGGACCTTGGCTGTGAGGAACTCCCAGCGGTAGCGGCGGCCCGCGAGGTCGAGCGTGACCATGCGGGTGCCATATGTGCGGATTTCAGAGCCGTTGGCTGCAGCCAGTGTGATACCCCGTGTGCCGCGTTGGATCTCGAGGGCGGAGGCGGGGGTGATGCTGTGCTGGGCCCCTGTGTCGCACAGAAATCGGCGGTTGGTTCTGTCGTCAGTGACGTACAGTAGGGGCTCCTTCTGCCCCGCGGCCATCGCGGGGGCCGGTGCGGGGGGGGGGTTTGAAGGAACACGGTGGCGTGCAGCGTTGAGCCCTAGCGCCAAAATGGGTGTGGTAGTAGCAGTGACCCGGAGTGGTAGGGCGGTCGGGCCTAGCGACCCGGGAAGACCGCGTGGTCGTTGCCGTGAGGTCGGGCGCGACGTCGCGAGCGGCCTGTGCAGAGAGCAGCCGGTCGGCCTTTTCGGCTATATCATTCAGGTCCGTGGAGTCAGACTCCACAATGAGCGGGCGGATGCTGGCGGGAAGCTGCCGAATGAAAAGCATGCGAAAAAGGGCGCCGGGATTTTTGTCGTCTGAGAGGGACAGCATGTGGGAAAGCAGGTCTGATGGTGAAGCGTCACCAAGGCCGGGGAGGTCCAGGAGTTGGCAGTGGCGCTGGTAAGAGGACGTTTGAAATTTTTTAAGTAGCGCAGCCTTCAGATGTTCGTACTTGCCCTCCATTGGTGGATTCTGCAGCGCTGCCCAAACCTTGGGGACTGTAGCGTAGGTGAGCGAGGCGACAAGGTAGTCGTACTTCGTGGCGTCGACTGTAATGCCTTTCAGCCGGAATCTGGACTCCGCTTGAACGAACCAGGCTTCGGCGAGGTTCTCCCAAAAGTCTGGTAATTTAACCGTGACTGCGTTTGTATCCGCCATGCTAGCTTAGGATTCGTCCTGAGCGTCGGGGTCACCAGTGTTGAGATACCGCGGCAAACGTGGGAGTCGAGACCAGAGCTATTGAAAACACAACTGCTTTATTCCAACCACATGACAAACAGGAACTAGAAAAGCCCGCGCATCCACTTAAATACTTCCCAGACAGGAAGTGCTCCCGGCAGCCTGTCCCTGCGGGAAACAAGTTGCTGGAGGAAAGGGCCCCCGGCTGGGGGCTTCTGATTAGACTGTCTGTGCCGCCGTGAGCGGATTATGTCCAGTGGTAGCGTGTCGCCACCACGGGGCAGAAAGTATACCCCAAAGGAAAAATAAGGGTGCCTGTTGTATACAACGGCAAAGAAATACAAAAGTTGTATTTATACATTCTACAAGATGGTGGTCCACCGTTGTTGGGACGTGAATGGATCAGGAAGATACGTTTAGACTGGCACTCCATTCAGGCACTGACGGTGACCAGTAAGGAAAAAAACAATTATGACATCATACCTGAACGATTAAAAGACATCTTGGCCAACGCCAAAGAAGTGTTTCAAGAGAAACTAGGAACCTTGAAAGGCATCACCGCCTCAATAAAAGTGGAAGATGCAGCAATTCCCAAATTTTTTAAGGCAAGACCGGTGCCATACGCAATACGTCCAGCAGTCGAGGCAGAGCTGGAGAATTTGGAAAAAGCAGGCGTATTATCCAAAATAGATTGGAGCGAATGGGCAACACCCATCGTTTCAGTCATGAAAAAAGCATTGAATAAAGATAAATCTGAAGAACAGAGAAAAATTCGCATCTGTGGTGACTTCAAGGTGACTGTAAACCCGGTCCTTCACACAGTACAGTATCCTCTTCCGAGGATAGAAGGTATTTTCGCCTCACTATCCGGAGGGAAACGTTTCACCAAAATTGACTTGGCACAGGCATATCTACAGATGGAGGTTGAGGAGGCCTTTAAAAAGTATCTCACGATAAACACACACAATGGCCTGTACCAGTACAATCGACTGGTTTTTGGAGTAGCATCAGCTCCAGCTATCTGGCAAAGAGCTATGGAGCAAGTCCTGCAAGGGATTCCGGGGACTCAATGCTACCTAGACGACATCCTTGTAACAGGAGAAAACGACAACGAGCACCTTGCCAATTTGGAGCAGGTGCTCACTAGGCTGAAAGAACGGGGCCTACAAGCGAATCGCCCCAAGTGCGAATTTTTCCAAAATCAGATATCATATTGTGGCCACATAATTAATAATGAAGGGTTGCATAAGTCACCTGAAAAAATTGAAGCGGTTATAAAAGCCCCAGCACCTGAAAATGTTTCACAATTAAGGTCGTTCCTGGGATTAATAAATTACTATCATAAATTTTTACCGAACTTATCAACTCTTCTACACCCTCTTAATGAACTTCTACAAACAGGAGTGATTTGGAAATGGAACGAAGACTGTAAACGTGCCTTCCATAAATGCAAAGACTTAATCACATCCGAAGAAGTTTTGGCTCATTACAACCCATCACTGCCAATCAGACTGGCGTGCGATGCATCCCCTTACGGCAATGGAGCAGTATTATCCCATAAATTCCCTGATGGCTCAGAACGGCCGATAGCTTTTGCGTCATGCTCATTAAACTCAGCTGAGCATAACTATGCCCAAATCGACAGGGAAGCACTCAGCCTGGTATGGGGAGTGAAGAAATTCAACCATTACCCACACAGACAAAAATTTACCTTGTTGACTGACCATCAACCCCTCATCTCCATATTCAACCCTAAAAAAGGTGTTCCCATTATGACAGCGCAAAGGCTACAGAGGTGGTCCCTTTTTCTAGGGGCACACCAATACAACATAGAATACAAAGGGTCAAAACAGCATGGGAATGCTGATGGTTTATCGCGCCTACCGTTGCCAACGGTAGAAGAGGCACCTACAGTAGACCCAGTAGAGATGTTCCACTCTACCATAGTGGAATGTCTACCAGTGACAAATTCTGCCATTGAAAGGGAGACAAGAAATTACCCGACTCTCTCACGGGTCTACGATTTAACAGTGAAGGGATGGCCAGCACATGGCGAACCACTGTTGCCAGCATTCTCGCAAAGAAGAGAACAGCTGTCAGTGTGTCGAGGAACCTTGATGTGTGGATCCAGAGTGGTGATTCCACCCAAACTCCAGGATAAAGTGCTAAAGGAGCTTCACGAGGGGCATCTGGGTGGAGTGAAAATGACGAACCTAGCCAGGGCGTTTGTATGGTGGCCAGGTATCGATGGAGACATCGAAGAAATGACCAAGAGCTGCCTAGGATGCCAGAAGGTCCAAAACGCTCCACCACAAGCCCCTCTACATCCATGGGAGTGGCCCTCATCTCCATGGCAAAGGGTGCACATCGACTTTGCTGGTCCATTTATGGACTCAATGTTCTTAATCGCGGTTGATGCACACTCCAAGTGGCCGGAGGTAATAAAGATGTCCTCCACCACCACGGAAAAAACCATCACAGTATTAAGGAGCATATTTGCCAGGAATGGGCTGCCAGAACAGATATGTTCTGATAATGGACCGCAATTTGTGTCCGAAGAATTAAGAAAGTTCTTAAAAAACAATGGGGTTAAGCACTACACGTCCGCCCCATACCATCCCGCCACCAATGGATTGGCTGAAAGGTTTGTCCAGACCTTCAAGAAGGCCATAAAGGCCATGGGTAATGAAGACATAAAACTTCAGCACAAGGTGGATAACTTCTTATTCGCATACAGGAATGCAACACATATGGTTACCAACCAAACTCCCGCCATGATGTTCTTCAATAGAAACCTAAGATGCCGGCTGGATTTGGTCAAGCCCAACATCAGAAGGGACGTGGAGAACCGGCAGTTTCAAGGCATGAATGAAAGGCCAACTAGAACCTTCCAGATAGGTCAACAAGTTTTGGCCCGGGACTACCGTACCGAGAAATGGCAGCCTGGAACTATCTGCACACGACTAGGACCACTGATGTATACCGTGGACATCAGAGAAAGCATAATAAGGCGCCATGCTGACCAAATCATAAAGTCATCCGAAAAGGGACAACCTACACCACAACTCTATACATCTAACGATGAAGTAGAGATACCCATATCTACCTCCGATCCGGTGATACTGGAACCCGATGAATCCGACACTGGCATTCAAGCCGAATCAGCCTTGCCAGAAGAACCTACTACACCACCAGAAACTACTACACCCCCGAGGCGTTATCCGGACCGAGTCAGGAAGCCTCCTGAGAGGTTAACTTATAATTAATTAACTACAGCAATGTATATTATTTTGCTTATAACATGTAATTAATAATTACTTAAAATATGATGTACTGGTTAGCTAAAAGGGGAGGAATTGTGGTGTATGTGCCTTTAAGAGCCCCAGGTGTGCTGTAATGCCGGTAATTGCCACTCGGGCTATATAAGCCTGTATATTGTGTATATCCGTTAGAACCCCGCCCCCAGACTTTGCTTAGTAAATACCTATGAACCAACTCCTGTCTTCAGTGTCTTTATCAACACACGGACACTACAAGCCTGGTGAATCTTTGCTGCACTCCCTCCATGGCAAGAATGTCCTTCCTCAGGTAAGGTGACCAAAACTGCACACAATACTCAAGGTGCGGTCTCACCAAGGCCCTGTACAACTGTAGCAAGACATCCTTGTTCCTGTACTCGAACCCTCTTGCTACGAAGGCCAACATATCATTTGCCTTCTTAACCGCCTGCTGTACCTGCATGCTTACCTTCAGTGACTGGTGCACAAGGACACCCAGGTCTCTTTGCACTTCCCCTTCTCCCAATCTATTGCCATTCAAATAATAATCTGCCTTCCTGTTTTTGCCACCAAAGTGGATAACCTCACATTTATCCACATTATAGTGCATTTGCCATGTTTCTGCCCAATCACCCAACCTGTCCAAATCGTACTGGAGTTTCCCGACATCCTCCTCGCAGCTTACCCTCCCGCCCAGCTTTGTGTCGTCTGCAAATTTGGAGATATTACATCCAATTCCCTCGTCCAGATCATTAATATATATTGTGAACAGCTGGGGTCCTAGGACCGATCCTTGCGGTACCCCACTAGTCATTGCCTGCCACTCGGAAAACGACCCGTTTATTCCAACTCTTTGCCTTCTGTCCGCCAACCAGTTCTCTATCCAAGTCAATACCTTGCCCCCAATCCCATGTGCCTTAATTTTGCACGCTAATCTCTTGTGTGGGACCTTATCGAAAGCCTTCTGAAAGTCCAAATACACCACATCCACTGGTTCTCCCCTATCTATTTTACCAGTTACATCCTCAAAAAATTCCAGTAGATTGGTCAAGCATGATTTACCTTTAGTAAATCCATGTTGACTTTGTCCGATCCTGTCACTGCTTTCCAAGTGCTCTGCTATTACATCTTTTATAATAGACTCGAGCATTTTCCCCACTACTGATGTGAGGCTTACCGGTCTATAATTCCCCGCTTTTTCTCTACCACCTTTTTTGAATAGTGGGGTAACATTAGCTACCCTCCAATCCATGGGTACCGTTCCCGAGTCTATCGAGTTCTGGAAGATGACCAGTAATGCATCTGCTATCTCTAGGGCCATTTCCTTAAGTACCCTGGGATGTAGACCATCAGGCCCTGGGGATTTATCGGCCTTCAGTCCCATCAATTTTCCTAACACCATTTTCCTACAAATACTGATTTATTTCAGTTCCTCTCTTTCATCAGACCCTATGTTCCCCGGCATCTCTGGGAGGTTATTTGTGTCCTCCTTTGTGAAGACAGAACCAAAGTATGTATTTAGTTGGTCTGCCATTTCCTTGTTTCCCATTATAAATTCCCCTGATTCTGACTGTAAGGGACCTACGCTTGACTTCACTAATCTTTTTCTCTTCACATATCTATAAAAGCTTTTACAGTCAGTTTTTATGTTCCCTGCTAGCTTACTCTCATATTCTATTTTCCCTTTCTTAATTAATCCCTTTGTCCTCCTTTGTTGACTCCTAAACTGCTCCCAATCCTCAGGATTATTGCTTTTTCTAGCCAATTTATATGTCCTCTCCTTGGATCTTATGCTATCCCTAATTTCCCTTGTTAGCCACGGTTGAGTCACCTTTTTTGTTTTATTTTTATGCCAAACTGGGATGAACAAATTCTGTAGCTCATCCATTCAGTCTTTGAATGTTTGCCATTGCCTATCCACCGTCAACCCTTTGAGCGCCATTCCCCACTCAATCCTACCCAACTCGCTCCTCAGACCATCGTAGTTTCCTTTATTTAAATTGAGGACCCTTGTCTCTGAGTCAACTACTTCATTCTCCATCTTAATGAAGAATTCGATCATATTATGATTGCTCCGACCCAAGGGGCCTCGTACAACAAGATTGCTAATTAATCCTTTCTCGTTACATAATACCCAGTCTAAGATGGCCTGATCTCTGGTTGGTTCCTCGACATATTGGTCCAGGAAACCATCCCGTAAACACTCCAGGAATTCCTCCTCCACAGTATTGTTACTGAATTTGGTTGGCCCAATCTATATGTAGATTAAAGTCACCTATGATGACTGCTGTGCCCTTATTGCACGCTTCTTGAATTTCCCTTTTAATGCCATCCCCAACCTCCACCTTACTGTTTGGAGGTCTATATACCACTCCACTAATGGTTTTTTTCCCCTTAGTATTTCTCAATTCTACCCATACAGATTCCACATCATCAGAGCTAATATCCTTCATTACAATTGTATTAATCCCTTCTTTAACCAGTAATGCTACCCCACCTACCTTTCCTTTTTGCCTATCTTTCCTGAATATCGAATACCCCTGGATGTTTGAGTTCCCAGTCTTGGCCATCCTTGAGCCACGTTTCTGTAATCCCAACCAAATTGTATTCGTTTACCTCTATTTGCGCAGCCAATTCATCCACCTTATTACAAATGCTCCTCGCATTAAGACACAAAGCCTTCAGGCTTGTTTTTTTAACGCTCTTAGACCTATTAGAATTATTATTTACTGTGGCCACGTTTGATTGTAAACCGTTGATTTCTCTGACTGCCACTTTTATTTTTCTCCTTCCTATCTTTTGCTTTTATCCCTGTTTTCCTTTCCTCTGTCTCCCTGCTCAGGTTCCCAACCCCCTGCCATTTTAGTTTAAACCCCCCGAACAGTGCTAGCAAACCTCCCTGCAAGGATATTTGTCCCGCTCTGGTTCAGGTGCAACCCGTCCGACTTGTACAAGTCCCACCTTCCCCAGAAGCAGGCCCAGTGATCCAGGAAAACTAAAGCCCTCCCTCTTGCACCAACTCTTTAGCCACGCATTCATCTGCTCTATCTCTATTCCTATACTCACTAGCACGTGGCACCGGGAGTAATCCAGAGATTACAACCTTTGAGGTCCTGCTCTTTAATCTGCTACCTAGCTCCCTAAATTCTTGTTGCAGGACCTCATCCCTCTCCTACCTATGTCGTTGGTCCCAATGTGAACCACGACCTCTGACTGTTCACCCTCCCCTTTCAGAATGCCCTGCAGCCGTTCAGTGACATCCTTGACCCTGGCACCAGGGAGGCAACAAACCATCCTGGAGTCACGTCTACAGCCACAGAACCGTCTATCTGTTCCCCTTACGATGCAATCCCCTACCACTATTGCTCTCCCACTCTTTTTCCTCCCTTCCTGAGCAACAGCAACACCCCCGCCGCCAGGAAGTTGGCTGCTGCTGCCTTCCCCTGGTGAGTCATCCCCCTCAACAGTATCCAAATTGGTATACCTGTTTGAAAGGGGGATGGCCACAGGGGTCTTCTGCACTACTGCCTGCTTCTACTGCTCCGCCTGGTGGTCACCCATTTCCCTTCTGCCTGTGCAGGCCCTACCCTGCGGCGGACCAACTCATCAAACGTGTAATCCACTACCCTCTCAGCATCATGAATGCTCCACAACCCATCCATCCGCAACTCCAGCGTCTCAATATGGCCCGTTAGTAGCTGCAGCTGGATGCATTTCTGGTACACGTGGTCATCAGGGACACCGGCAGCGACCCTGAATTCCCACATAGAGCAAGAGGAGCACAACACGGGGCTGGGCTCTCCTGGCATGACTTACCCCTTTAATTAATTTAAATTAATTCAATACCACCAAGTTCTGGCAGGGGCGTGCAGAGCTTTGATCTGATCTGTTGATTGTGGGATCTCTTAGCCCTGTCTACAGCATGCTGCTTCTGCTTTTTAGCATGCATGTAGTCCTGTGTTTGCAGCTTCCCCAGGTTGGCACCTCATTTTTAGGTACACCTGGTGCTGCTCCTGGCATGCACTTCTACACTCCTTATTGAACCAGGGTTGATCCCCTGGCTTGATGGTAATGGTAGAGTGAGGGATATGCCAGGCCATGAGGTTACAGATTGTGGTGGAATACAATTCTGCTGCTGCTGATGGCCCACAGCGCTTCATGATGCCCAGTTTTGAGCTGCGAGATCTGTTCTGCATCTATCCAATTTAACATGGTGGTAGTGCCACAGAACACGATGAAGGGTGCCCTCAGTGTGAAGATGGGACTTTGTCTCCACAATGACTGTGTGGTGGTCTCTGCTACCAATAGTGTCATGGACAGATGCATCTGCAACAGGTAGATTGGTGAGGACCAGGTCAAGTAGCTTTATCCTTCATGTTGGTTCTCTCACCACCTGTCGCAGACCCAGACTGGCAGCTCGATCAGTAGTAACCACTCTTGGTGATGGACATTGAAGTCCCACCACCCAGGGTACATTCGTGCTTCTTCAATGGTGTTCACAATACTGATTCATCAGCTTAGGGAATGCAGTATGTGGTAATCAGTAGGTTTCCTTGCCTGAAGCCATGAGAATTCATGGGGTCCGGAGTCAACTCCCAGGGCCATTTCTTCCCGACTGTATACCACTCTGTCGCCACCCCTGGTGAGCCTGTCCTGCCAGGGATAGTGTTGGGGCATTGGCTGAAAGGTAATGATTCTGAGTATGACTATAGTGAGACCATGTGAGTCAGGCTGTTGCCAATTTGGCACAAGTGAGGAGGACTTTGCTGGGTGTCCATAGGCCGGTGCCAAGGGTCAATGCTGGCCCAGCCGGTTTCATTCTTAGTGTTTCGTAGCAGTTTGTTACAACTGTGTGGCTTGCTAGGCCATTTCAGAGACCAGTTATGAGTCAACCAGATTGCTGTGGGGCTGGAGTCACATATAGGCCAGACCAGGTAAGGACAGCAGGTTTCCTTCCCTAAAGGACATTAGTGAACCAGATCGGTTTTTATAACAATCTGATAATTCATGATTACAGATTTATTTAATTAACTGAATTTAAATTCCCCAGCTGCCGTGGTGGGATTTGAACTCACGGCTCTGGATCATTAGCCCAGGCCTCTGGATTACTAGCCCAGTGACATTACCACTGTGCTATCGTTCCCAGTGTAGCTGCTCTCATCCAGGCAAGGGGAGAGTATTCCATCACACTTCTGACTTGTGGCTTGTTGATGATGGAAAGGCTTTGGGAGTCAGGTGGTGAGCCACTCACATTCAACATTCTAATGACCTATGGAGCAATTCAACTCAACACTGTATGGATCAATTTGACAGGATGTGAGATTTGCAATTATCAATGTTTTGATTGGAAGCTACATAATATATCCAATATAGAATACTAGCTGGGTGCCCGGCGGTGCAGAGCTTTTTTGAGGGCATGTTGTTGTTGGAAGAGAGAGAAGAAAGGAGAGAGAGAGAGAGAGAGAGGGGAAAGGAGAGAGAGATGAAGGAGAGAGAGAGAGAGAGAGAGGGAAGGAGAGAGAGAGGGAGGAGAGCGAGAGGGAAGGAGAGAGGGAAGGAGAGAGAGAGGGAAGGAGAGAGAGAGGGAAGGAGAGAGAGAGAGAGAGGGAAGGATGAGAGAGAGAGAGAGAGGAGAGGAAGGAGAGAGAGAGAGAGAGAGAGAGGGAAGGAGAGAGAGAGAGAGAGAGAGGAAGGAGAGAGAGAGAGAGAGAGAGAGAGAGGAAGGCGAGAGAGAGAGAGAGGGAAGGAGAGAGAGAGATGGAAGGAGAGAGAGAGATGAGGAGAGAGAGAGATGGAAGGAGAGAGAGAGATGGAAGGATGAGAGAGAGATGGAAGGAGAGAGAGAGAGAGAGATGGAAGGAGAGAGAGAGAGGGAAGGAGAGAGAGAGAGAAGGAGAGAGAGATGGAAGGAGAGAGAGAGATGGAAGGAGAGAGAGAGAGAGATGGAAGGAGAGAGAGAGAGAGGGAAGGAGAGAGAGAGAGAGAGAGAGAGAGGGGAAGGAGAGAGAGAGAGAGGGAAGGAGAGAGAGAGGGGGAAGGAAAGAGAGAGAGGGAAGGAAAGAGAGAGAGAGGGAAGGAGAGAGGGAGAGAGAGGGAAGGAAAGAGAGAGAGAGGGAAGGAGAGAGGGAGAGAGGGCAGGAGAGAGGGAGAGGGGGAAGGAGAGAGAGGAAAGGAGAGATGGGGAGAGAGAGAGACTGGGGGGAGGAGAGAGAGAGATTGGGGGAGAAGAGAAAGAGAGATTGGGGGAAGAGAGAGAGACTGGAAGTGTGAGAGAGAGAGAGACTGGGAGTGAGAGAGAGAGAGAGAGAGAGAGAGACTGGGAGTGAGAGAGAGAGAGAGACTGGGAGTGTGAGAGAGTGTGTCTGGGAGTGTGAGAGAGAGAGGGAGTGTGTGAGAGAGAGGGGGGAGAGAGAGAGAGAGAGAGAGAGAGAGAGACTGGGAGTGGGAGTGAGAGAGAGAGAGAGAGAGAGAGAGAGAGAGAGAGAGAGAGAGTGGGAGTGTGTGAGAGAGAGAGAGAGAGAGAGAGAGAGAGAGAGAGAGAGAGAGAGAGAGTGAGTGAGTGGGAGTGTGTGAGAGAGAGAGTGAGAGAGAGACTGGGAGTGTGAGAGAGAGAGACTGGGAGTGAGAGAGACTGGGAGTGAGAGAGAGACTGGGAGTGAGAGAGAGACTGGGAGTGTGAGAGAGAGAGAGAGAGAGAGAGAGACTGGGAGTGAGAGAGAGAGAGAGAGAGAGAGAGAGAGAGAGAGAGAGTGTGTGAGAGAGAGAGACTGGGAGTGTGAGAGAGAGAGAGAGAGAGAGTGGGAGTGTGTGTGAGAGAGAGACTGGGAGTGTGAGAGAGCGACTGTGAGCGAGAGAGAGAGAGAGATATTGGGAGTGTGAGAGAGAGATATTGGGAGTGTGAGAGAGAGATTGGGAGTGAGAGATTGGGAGTGAGAGAGAGAGAGAGATTGGGAGTGTGAGAGAGAGAGAGAGAGAGAGAGAGAGATTGGGGGTGTGAGAGAGAGATTGGGAGTGTGAGAGAGAGAGAGATTGGGAGTGTGAGAGAGAGATTGGGAGTGTGAGAGAGATTGGGAGTAAGAGAGAGAGAGACTGGGAGTGTGTGAGAGAGAGAGAGAGAGACTGGGAGTGAGAGAGAGAGATTGGGAGTGAGAGAGAGACTGGGAGTGAGAGAGAGACTGGGAGTGAGAGAGAGACTGGGAGTGAGAGAGAGGACTGGGAGTGAGAGAAAGATTGGGAGTGTGAGAGAGAGAGAGATTGGGAGTGTGAGAGAGAGAGAGAGAGATTGGGAGTGTGAGAGAGAGACTGGGCCGCCGCGGCCGCTCACCTGATGGCTTTGGGTCGGGCTCTGGGGCGGGGCTGTTGACGCCGTGGGGAAGTTTTGTGCGCGGTGGCCGGTGACTTGGTGGCTTTGGGTCGGGCTCAGGGGCGGGGCTGTTGACGCGGCGGGGAAGTTTTGTGCGCAGCGGCCGGTGACCTGGTGGCTTTGGGTCGGGCTCTCGGGCGGGGCTGTTGACGCCGCGGGGAAGTTTTGTGCGCGGCAGCTCCCGGCACGGCCCGCAACTCGAGGCCCAGGCCGCGCCCGGTGCCGGCACAGCCGCTCGAAATGGCCGTCAAAGTAGGCGAGCCTCCGGGCGAAGGGCAGGGGATCACTTCATTTCCTACTGTTGCTAAATACAATTTAAAACTCAAATAAATTGTTATTTTCCTTAGTTCCCTAACACAAAGTGTGGGAAAAAAATCGTGAAGAATCAAGATGGCGGCCACTCACCTCGGTTCAGAATGATAAGGCCCGCCCACACACGCACCGATTGGTCAACCATCAGGTCACTGAACTGTAGGATTGGTCAATCGTCAAGTCACTCAACACTCAACTGTAGGATGGCCCGCCCGCATGCGCAATGAACCCGCTCCCGTGACGCAGCGATTGGTCAACCTTCACGTCACTCAATGCTAATGAGCAAATGAGCGGAACTTTTCCCAGTAATGAGCGGAATTTTGAACGTTTTTGGGATACCGTGGCCACGATTTTTGTCCGATGGAAAAGTAAATACGCCTATGACCGGTCCGTAATCGGAAGCTTTCTTTTGATGTGACGCGCGTGTAGGTACGCTCTATAACTTTCGAACGTATAGAGAACGGACAGACAGACAGATGAGGTCTTTTATATGTATAGATTCAATAACTTTTATAAACCAGTCTACATTGATATTTAAATGTTATATCCTTAACAAAACTAACTTCCATTTATATACTGTAGCACCTTCGTACAGAATTTTTTTTCAAAACTCTTCAGAAGCATAATCAAAAAAAAAATGGGACACTGAATCAAAGGAGGGGGTATTTGGAAGGGTGACCAAAAGTTTGTTCGAAAAAGTGGGTTTTAAGGAGAGTCTTAGGAGGGGGCGGTGGAGAGGCAGATGATGTTCTGGAACAATATGTGGGAAATCAGGGACGCTTCCTGCAATTAACACAATTGAAAGGAAGGACATTAACTCTGATGATGCGGAAGCTGTATGGGTAGAACTGAGAAATAACAAGGGGCAGAAATAGTTAGTGGGAGTGGTATATAGACCTCCAAACAGTAATACGGAGGTTGGGGATGGCATTAAAAGGGAAATTAGAGAAGCATGCAGTAAGGGCACAGCAGTCATTATGGGTGACTTTAATTTACATATAGATTGGGCTAACCAAATTAGTAAAAATACTGTGGTGGAATTCCTAGAATGTTTACAGGATGGTTTTCTGGAACAATATGTCAAGGAACCAGCCAGAGATCAGGCCATCTTAGACTGGGTATTATGTAATGAGAGAGGATTAATTAGCAATCTTGTTGTACAAGGCCCCTTGGGTCAGAGCGATCATAATATGATAGAATTCTTCATTAGGATGGAGAGTGAAGTAGTTGACTCAGAGGCTAGGGTCCTGAATTTAAATAAAGGAAACTACGATGGTATGAGGCGCGAATTGGGTAGGATTGATTGGGGAATGTCACTCAAAGGGTTGACAGTGGATAGGCAATGGCAAACATTCAAAGACTGCATGGATGAACTACAGAAGTTGTTCATCCCAGTTTGGGATAAGAATAAAAAAAGGGTGACTCAACCGTGGCTAACAAGGGAAATTAGGGATAGCATAAGATCCAAGGAGAGAGCATATAAATTGGCCAGAAAAAGCAGTAACCCGGAGGATTGGGAGCAGTTTAGGATTCAACAAAGGAGGACAAAGGGATTAATTAAGAAGGGGAAAATAGAATATGAAAGTAAGCTTGCAGGGAACATAAAAACTGACTAAGAGCTTTTATAGATATGTGAAGAGAAAAAGATTAGTGAAATCAAGTGTAGGTCCCTTGCAGTCAGAAGCAGGGGAAGTTATAATGGGGAACAAAGAAATGGCAGACCATTTAAATGCATATTTTGGTTCTGTCTTCACAAAGGAGGACACAAATAACCTCCCAGAGATGTTGGAGAACATAGGGTCTGATGAGAGGGAGGAACGGAATGAAATCAGTATTTGTAGGGAAATGGTGTTAGGGAAATTGACGGGATTGAAGGCCGATAAATCCCCAGGGCCTGATAATCTACATCCTAGGGTACTGAAGGAGGTGGCCCTAGAAATAGTAGATGCATCTTCCAAAATTTGCTGGAATCTGGAACTGTACCCATGGATTGGAGGGTAGCTGATGTTACCCCACTATTCAAAAAGGGTGGTAGAGAGAAAGCGGGGAATTACAGACCGGTAAGCTTGACATCGGTAGTGGAGAAAATGCTAGAGTCCATTATAAAGGATGTAATAGCTGAGCACTTGGAAAACAGTGACAGGATCGGACAAAGTCAACATGGATTTACAAAAGGTAAATCGTGCTTGACTAATCTACTGGAATTTTTTGAGGATGTAACTGGGAAAATAGATAAGGGAGAACCAGTAGATGTGGTGTATTTGGACTTTCAAAAGGCTTTCAATAAGGTCCCGCATAAGAGATTAGCGTGTAAAGTTAAGGCACATGGGATTGGATAGAGAACTAGTTGGCGGACAGAAAGCAGAGAGTAGGAATTAACGGGTCTTTTTCCGAGTGGCAGGCAGTGACTAGTGGGGTACCGCAGGGATCGGTCCTTGGACCCCAGCTATTCACAATATACATTAATGATCTAGATAAGGGAACTAGATGTAATATCTCCAAGTTTGCAGACGACACAAAGCTGGGTGGGCGTGTGTGCTGCGAGGAAGATACAGAGAAACTCCAGGATGATTTGGACAGGTTGGGTGATTGGGCAGAAGCGTGGCAGATGCAATATAACGTGGATAAATGCGAGGTTATCCACTTTGGTGTCAAAAACAGAAAGGCAGACTATTATCTGAATGGCAATAGATTGGGAGAAGGGGAAGTGCAACGAGACCTGGGTGTCCTTGTGCACCAGTCACTGAAGGTAAGCATGCAGGTGCAGCAGGCGGTGAAGAAGGCAAATGGTATGTTGGCCTTTGTAGCAAGAGGGTTCGAGTACAGGAACAAGGATGTCTTGCTGCAGTTGTACAGGGCCTTGGTGAGACCGCACCTTGAGTATTGTGTGCAGTTTTGGTCGCCTTATCTGAGGATGTTCTTGACATGGAAGGAGTTCAGCGAAGATTCACAAGGCTGATCCCTGGGATGAGGAGAGATTGTGTCGATTGGGCTTATACTCGCTGGAGTTTAGAAGAATGAGGGGATCTCATCGAAACTTATAAAATTCTGACAGGTCTGGACAAACTAGATGCAGGTAGAATGTTCCCGATGGTCGGAGAGTCCAGAACCAGGGGTCATAGTCGAAGGATAAGGGGTAAGCCATTTAGGACAGAGATGAGGAGGAATTTCTTCACCCAGAGAGTGGTGAACCTGTGGAATTCTCTACCACAGAAGGTGGTTGAGGCCAAGTCTTTAAATATATTCAAGGAGTTAGATATATTTCTTAGAGCTAAAGGTATCAAGGGATATGGGGAGAAGGCAGGTACAAGGTACTGAGTTTGGATGATCAGTCATGATCTCATTGAATGGTGGAGCAGGCTCGAGGGGCCGAATGGCCTACTCCTGCTCCTAGCTTCTATGTTTCAGCAGGGAATTCTGGAGCATGAGGCCTATGTGGTTGAAGGTATGGCCACCAATGATGGGGTGAAGGGAGGGGAGTTGCACAAGAGATTAGAGCCAAACATTTTGGGGGGAGCAAGTGTTTGAGGGCTAGAGGTTATAGAGATAGGGAGGGATGGAGCCATGAAGGGATTGACGACGATGAGAATTAAAAAAATTAAAGGTGCTGGGGGACCATGATCCACTGTAGCTCAGTGAGGGCAGGGCGATGGGAGAGCAGGACGTCGTACAGGATAAAAATGGAATCTATAGCGAGGGTACAAGAGTTTATGATGTTCTTCCCAATGTTTGCTGGGAAAAAAAATGGAGGCTCATCTAAGACTGGATGTCGGGCAACACACAGGCAATGGAGGGGCCAAGAAAGGTTGTGAGCTGGGTGTCAGTGTACATGTGGAAGCTGAATTCATGCCTGTAGACAGTACATATTCTCACTTTTGCTGCTGTATTGCTGGTAAATTCATGTTATAAAATTAATTTATTTTCCTTTATCTTCAAAAAACAATCGTCTAAACAGATTATATTTTTCAGAGCAGCCGCATTAAAAAAACTTTTCTGAACATATTTATAATACACATACCTATCTTGTTAAAAAATGTGGAACAAAAAGTAAATGGGTATGTGTTAATTTGAGAAAAACACTTGCCAGGATCCACTGCTTATCCATTTATTATTGAGGTTAAAAAAAAGTGAATGCTAGGCCTGCCATCTAGTGGTTAGGTAGATCATTTCACCATTGATACACGCACATGACAAATGTAACCAATGAAAAAAGGTCACTTAACCTTTGGTTAAGATAACACCAGTTACAAGCTAGCTTTTTAAAATGTGCCCAATGAATCTATAATATTTCTTACATACCAGATTAGACATATTTAAACAGATTTAAATAGATTCCTTAAATGGTAAAAAGACAAAATTAAAGACTCTTTATCTGAATGCATGCAGCATTCGTAACTAGATGAATTGACGGTGCAAATAGAAATAAATGGCTATGATCTGATAGCCATTACAGAGACGTGGCTGCAATGTGACCAAGGCTGGGAACTGATTATTCAGGGGTATTTGAAATTTCAGAAGGATAGGCAGAAAGGAAAAGGAGGTGGGGTAGCTCTGTTAATAAAGGATGAGATCAGTGCAGTAGTGAGAAATGATCTTGGCTCGGAAGATCAAGATGTAGAATTGTGTTTGACTACATTGAGTTTTTTGATGAGGTAACAGCGAGGGTGGATGAGGGCAGTGCAGTTGATATTGTGTACATGGTCTTTCAAAAGGCATTTGAAGTACCACCATATATTAGGCTTGTAAGCAAAATTGAAGCCCATGGGATAAAAGACACAGTAGCAGCATGGATACAAAATTGGCTATGGGATATAAGAGTTGTGGTGGTGAATGGTTGTTTTATCGGACTGGAGGGAGTTAAACACTGGCATTCCCCAGGGTTCAGTACTGGGACCACTGCTGTTTTTAATATACATTAATGACTTGGGGATACACAGGGCACAATTTCGAAATCTGCAGATGACACAAAACTTGGAAGTGTAATAAACATTGAGGAAGATAATAATAGACTTCAAGAGGACATAGACAGGCTGGTAGAATAGGCGGACACATGGCAGATGAAATTCAATGCAGAAAAGTGAGAGATGATGCATATTGGTAGGAAGAATGAGGCAAGACAATACAAGCTAAATGGTACAATTTTGAAGGGGTTGCAAGAACAGGGAGACCAAGGGGTGTTTGTGCACAAATGTTTGAAGGTGGCAGGACAGGTTAACAAAGCAGTTAATAAAGCATCTGTGATCCTGGGCTTTATAAATGGAGGCATAGATTATGTTAAACCTATATAAAACACTAGTTCAGACCCAGCTGGAGTATTGTGTCCATATTTGGGCATTACACTTTAGGAAGGACGTGAATGCTTTGGAGAGGGTATAGAAGAGATTTACGAGAATGGTTCCAGAGACGAGGGATTATAGTTACATGGATAGATGAGAGAAGCTGGGGTTGTTCTCTTTGGAGCAGAGAAGGCTAAGAGGAGATTTGATAGAGGTGTTCAAAATCATGAAAGATTTAGAAAAAGTAAATGAAGAGAAACATTTCCCAATCGTTGAAGGGTCGATAAGGAGAGGGCACAGATTTAAGGTGATTGGCAAAAGAACCAGAGGCGACATGAGGAAAAACTTCTTTACGCAACGTCTGGTTAGGATTTGGAATGCACTGACAGGGTGAGAGTAGCCTTCAAAAGGGAATTGGAGAAAATATTGCAGTGATATGGGAAGAGAGTTTTTGGGGGCGGGGGGGGGGGGGGGGGCGCGGCAGAGAGTGTGGGACTAACTGGATTGCTCTTCGAAAGAGCCGGCGCAGGCTTGATGGGCTTCAAATGGCCTCCTTTTGTGCTGTACTATTCTAGGATTCTCTCTTCGGTACCTTTCCAAGTTGAAAATCTCAAGCTTCTCCAATTCTCAGGCTGTCAACACGGGGGGGTCTGCAGCACTTTAATTTTTCCTTTGCGCCATGGCAAACCGGATGGAGTGCTCAAGGTGTGAGTTGATTACAGCACAATCGATCACCAATTCCTCCTACTTGTACTCTACGGTTTTGGCTGTGTCACTCAATATTCTACTGGCTTTGTTTATTGCTCCTCTGCATTGGTTGGAGGTCAAGTCAACTAGGATTCCTCTGTCAGTCTGAACTCCATTCATAGCCATTTCAACTGTACTTAGGCTATTTCAATGGGCAAGGATCCATAAAAAAGTTGTCAAATTGAATCAGTCAGTCTTTGCTGGTAAAGATCTGTCTGTTCAACACTGCTCAGTGAGACAAGGAATGTACCTGCATATCAATGTACTGGCTTAAAAATGTTCTCCACTCTTCCTCTCCCCTAAGTTAGCTCCCTTGCATTGTCCACATTTCTTGATGGTTTTGTTCACTCTCCTAGGTCATTGCATCAGATTGTTCAAAAGCATTTCCTGGTCATATCACCAAAGAGTAGTAGAATAAAAGTCAAACAGCGACCAATGCTGCAGATTATAACTTTTATTGGCAGTATTTTTTTATAAACATAGTGGTTCACTTAAACAGGATTTTTTTTTGCTTGAACCCAGTTCTTCATTAGGTATTAAGAATATTTAGTAAAAATTGCTTTTTGGTATATGAACTAAAGAACAGATTTTTGAAAAACTTGCTTTATAATCTTGCATTATCTCACTTGGTTAGCTGGTCCTGTACAGACAAGGAAGCTCTGAAAAACAAGCAAAGAATTTAGAAGTAGGCACAACAAAGCCTCCCTCAACTAAAGAACACTTTTGTACATCAACATGAGCATACACTTTTGTTCATAGCAAGGTTCTTAGTTGAACACAGTAACATCGAAGGGTTCGTATTCTTTGAGATATCAGTAGTAAATACAGCATTTCTCTTCCTCCGAAATCAGGAAACATTAATACAATTTAAATTTAGAAAATATAAATTAAAGACTTGTTCATATCTCTGTAATCCTGAGTTCATAGAGAAGTAATGGAATCCTGATCTTCCTTAGGATGGCTCTGAAGTAAAAGGGAAAAATTTGGCAACCTTGTTTGGAGAACTTGGACTCTGACACTCCACTTCTTCACTAAGTTTAAAGAAGATCTCCTGATTTTTCTTTTTCTGGGTCAGTTCTTCTTCCAAAGCCTGCATCAAACACATCGCTATTAAAACGCTGACAAAAGCATTCAGAAACACAGAAATCAAAAGAAACTCTTGATTTATCAGGTACTATTAAGCTTTTCTTGAGTAACCTTTTAAAATATCACTAGTGTTTGACGGTGTTAATAAAGCTGAACTAACATTTGTAAAACCAAACTTTGTTTATTGAATTACTGGAGTAGTACAAATTTATTTGGGCCCATTTAATGCTTCCGTTGTTACAACTTACAAATTCTTAACTTCAAATCATACTTGTTGCCCTCTGATAATGCGGTGTTTTGATGCAGTTCAAATCTAAAAATGAGCTAAATAAATGCAGATATTATAAAATCATACTAATTTTCATAATCTAATCTATTGCTTACTATATACGAAGTCAAAAATCATAGCATGAAGACTGGCTCTGGAGACTTTCTTGAAGCTTCACCCACTCTGCTGCCATGACTTCAGTGGAAGTTCAGCCCATTTACGCACGTAAACTGGGATTGTGACGATGTACCAGTGGTGGAACAGGAAGAGCCTCAAGGAAATTCTTGGGGCCAGAAATGCATTTCATAACATTTCTATTCAATGTTCAAATCATCGCACTAGAAATGTAATTACTTTTAAGCATGAAAGCACTAAATATTATTCCAAGTATAGTATTCCGAATGGACAGTAAATTAATATCCTTAGTACACTGAAGGTAGGACATTAAATTCAGTGTAAGATAGAAAAGTAAAAAGCCAAATGAGATTACATTAAAAAAAAAAGTTGTCATTTTTACTCAAGATCTCAGAATGTGGATGATCCAAGTTAAGGTTTGTATTTTAAAAACAATATCTAAATATTCGTGCCATAACGTCATTGGTCATCAATTCAACAGGTTGTTAGTTACAAGAGATCTGAATTTAAGTCCTGGCAAAATGCTGAGCTTGCAAGATCAGTGCACTCTAGAAAGAATCCTGAAGGCTTAAGTATTTTCTTCAAGTCACATCAAGAGTTTGACCCATTAAATACTTTGACATGGAACAAATTACATTCATGCCTTTGTTCTTGTGCACAAAATCTGGTAATGCTACTCTGCCCAGAATCCAACAGAACAGCCTCTAAACTGGAAGTTGCTCACCGTGAAATGACATAAGCCCTCTTGTGCCCCCTACTTCTTCAGATAGTGGAAGAATAATTATTATATTGTGTGTGTCTTAGACTATAATCTTTGGTTTGCACTCCCTAAATGTAAATGATCAACAAGACAGATTTCACTAGATTATCACAGTAAGGTTCACAAAAGAACAGAAGACTTCATATTTCACTAACTATCCTAATAGGATCAGCATCTGCAAGGTTGACTCTACTCCACTGAGGCTCCATGTGTTCATTTTTGTTCTGATGGAACAAGAACTGCTGAACTGTCAAAAAGCTGAAGACATTTCTCTGCCTGGACAAGGAATTGTCAATCAATTCCTTGCCCCAGACACACCTTGTGGGGCATCCCCGGTTACAAGAATTAGGTCACTTGAATTCAGGTTTGCAGGCATTCAAGGTTGTCAATCAAACAATACAATGGCACCTGGTTGGCCTTGGTCTGACAGCCTCTTAATAGCTGCTGGACTCACATCCATTCATAACTGGTTCCAAGTACCTATTTTTACTTTAATTGACTATTTTCAAAACAAAGCAGACAGAATATTAAGGATACTGTCTCATTACAGCATTCTATAGCTGGTTTGGTTTCAAGAACATGTTTATTGGTTCAATTAAAGTGCCGCTTCCGGACTGAGTGCGGAATTTATTTAACGCAACCCATTTTAAACTCTAAAATACTGTAAAAGGAAAAAAATAATGGACAATAATATTCCATTTTTGTCACCTGGGATATTAGTAAACATTCAATACCCAGCTTCACTCAGTGGTGGCACGAAGTTCGTGCAAGTCCCACTGCAGCACTTGAGCACATATTCTAGGCTGACACTTCAGCGTGGCACTGTGTTGTAAGATCATAAGAAATAGGAGCAGGAGTAGGCCATTCGGACCTTCAAGCCTGCTCCGCCATTCAATGAGATCATGGCTGATCTTCTGCCTCAACTCCATTCACCGGCCTTATCGCCATATCCCTTGATGCCCTTACTAGTCAGAAATCTATCGACTTCTGTTTTGAATATACCCAATGACTGAGCCTCCACACCCCTCTGGGGTAGAGAGTTCCAAAGATTCACCACCGTGTGTGTGAAGAAATTTCTTCGCATCTCAGTCCTGAATGGCCTACCCTTTATCCTGCGGCTGTGGCTCCTGGTTCTAGACTCCCCAGCCAAGGGAAACATTCTCCCAGCATCCACTCTATCAAGCCCTGTAATAATTTTGTATGCTTCAATGAGATCACCCCTCATTCTTCTGAATTCAAGAGAATACATGCCTAGTTTACTCAATCTCTTCTCATTTCACAGTCCTGCCATCCCAGGAATCAATCTCGTGAACCTCTGTTGCACTCCCTCTATGGCAAGTATATCCTTCCTTAGGTAAGGAGACCAAAATTGTACACAGTACTCCAAATGTGGTCTCACCAAGGCCCTATATAATTGGAGTAAGACTTCTTTACTCCTGAACTCAAATCCTCTTGTAATGAAGGCCAGCATACCATTTGCCTTCCTAATGGCTTGCTGCACCTGCACATTCACTTTCAGTGACTCATGTATAAGGACACCCAGGTCCCTTTGAGCATCTGCATTCCCCAATCTTTCATCATTTAGGAAATACTCTGCCTTTCTGTTTTTTCTACCAAAGTGGATAACGTCACATTTATCCACATTATAATCCATCTGCCATGTTCTCGCCCACTCACTGAGCCTGTCGAGATCCCCTTGAAGCCTCTTCGCAACTGACACTGCCACCTAGCTTTGTCTCATCAGCAAATTTGGAAATGTTACATTTAGTCCCCTCATCCAAATCATTGATATAGATGTACCATCTTTTGGATCAAACTTTAAACCAAGGCCACATCTGCATGTTTAGATGAGCAGAAAAAAACCCCACAAGGTACATTTAAGAGGAGTAGGGGCATTCTCCTGATGTCCTGGACAAAATTTATCCCTCAACTAACTCAAACCAAAAGAGATTAACTGGTCAGTTATCTCACTGCTGTTTGTGGGATCTTGCTGTGCACATATTGGCTTCTTTGTTTGCCTACGTAACAGTAATTACATTTCAAAAAGTAATTCATTAGGACACCTGGAGGACATGAAACGTGCTATATTAATGCACGTTCTTTTTTCCTTTGTTCTAGTGCGATGACACTCTCGAGCCTGTCAAAACACCTTTGAAATGTTGGAATATATATCTTCATTAATACAGTTCAAAACTTTCTCTTTTGCCCTACCACACACCATCTGTAGGTAGGAGTGTGGGGGATGACCTGCTCTATTTAATTGCACCATTACAGATTTGTAATAAATGTTGCTTATTCTCCACTATTGAAAGCTGTAGAACCCAAAGCTATTAAACAATCCAGTTGTTTGACAGCACGTTTTGTTGGTTTAATCATTATTCTGGAAGTCCCCTCCCCTACTATTGCTCTCCCAAGATCGCCTGTCCACCATAGCCTAGGGTGTAGGCAACCTGCCCTCAGGTCTCTATTTATATTGCTGAGTCAGACACTTAATGGTGCACAAACGCAGGCCAGCAGCTACTTTCCCTCAAATCTTCGCTCCCTGTCCTCTGCTCAGCAATTCCCCACAGTACGGTGGCTGCACTCAAAACAAAAGCGAGTCTCATTTTAAATCCATGCCCCATTCCCAACCAAAGTGATGAATAGACTAACTTCTCTCGGGCCCCTCCCAATGCCAATATAGAGCTCGTCACTAGGTGCCGAATGACCTAGGCAGATCCACTGAGGCCTGCAACAGGAAGAAAAAAGGTGACCCTTATTGGAATTTTGTCTGTGGAAGATGAACTTGCTTGGGCTCAGCTGCCAAGGACCCCCACAGTTAAACAGACTTCGAATGCTGACTAAGACTTGGAGATAAGGAGCCACTTGGGAAATGTACCAGGCAGCTACCGCCACCCATAGAACTGTAACCTTCCCCCCCACCCCACCACCACCTTCAGAAGAGAACCTACTGAAGAAAGGTTTTTTTGGGGACACACACCCACATTTGTGCCACGATAATCAGAAGTTAAACACAAGACTGCTTTTTTTTTACTAAAATAATGCAATGTTGAATGAATGGAAACCACTCGATACGAACTTGTTTTATAAGGACAGCATGCACAGATAAACAGCAGGATGTAGGAGCAGTTCTCAAATTTCCCTTTTTAAGAACCCCCCATATAGTAATGAAAAAGGGATGAGCAAACACTAACTGTTTCATTTAACCCTTTCGACTGTTCATAACCACTTACCTTTTTTCTTGGTCTCAGCTTCTCTTGCCATTCCTTGAGTTGCTGGTTGTGGTTTTCATCAAGTGCTTTTAACTTTTGGGTCTCGTGTTCAATCAGAAGATGGCACTTTTCATTCTAAAGAATAAGGGATAATTAAATTACTGTAGCCCATCAATATGTGCCACATGCCTTTCTTATATTGACTAAAGCACTACTAAATATCAAAATTTACTTTTACATGTGATCTCACTTGCAGTTCTTGACAATCTACAAGCAGTAGTCAAAAGTAAACCAAAATGTACATGACATTCCAAATCTTTAGCACCCCCAGGACAGGGATCCAATTGTTTGCAAAATATCAAATTTTCATTATGTATTCAAAAAGATACAAATGCAATTATGAAAAAAAGGTATTCCTTTTAATTCAAGGAACAACCACACATCAACTTCACAAAGTTGGCTATACTTGTTTGTAATTACAGGAAACTTTGAGTTATCCGGAGGCGAACCATCCGGCAAGCTGGAGCCACCGGCAAAAATCAGGAGCCGTTTTTTTATTCTTTTCGTTTCTTTTCTTTGCTTTTTTTTCCCCAGTCAAGCACTGCAAGGTCTGTAGCTATAGCAACAGCTTTAGCTACAGACGCTTGCAGCTGCACCCGACTGTTTAGAAGCTGTTGCTAAACAACAGTGTTTGTTGTCAGATACAGAGATGAGAATCTCCGTATCTTTCAACATTAACTCTGGAGTGTCCGGCAGTTTTGAGGGAACGGCAGCAGCTCGGTCCCGTCGGTGCCGGATAGCACAAAGTTTCCTGTATATAATTAGAGGTTAATTACTGAGAATACCTGGGGAATTGCTGGCAAGTTCTATTACTGGATCACTTGAAAATGGCTCTACAATTTAGACTTCCTTCCAATCTTTTACCTAATGCAAATATTTTATTAATATGTAGCTAGTGTTCAAGTTGTGCTTTGAATCAAAACTTTACAAAAGGTTATCTGCAGGAAACTTTAAACAGAAACTACAGAGGGTTCAGTTGTTTGATATATTAGACACTTTGAGCTTGATTTTACCGGCACTCAGAGGGCGGGTTTGGAGGCAGGTCAAAATAGTGAAGATTGACAGCGGGTAGAAAACCCGCCTCCACGGTGTCGGGTCTGTTACCGGAGAGCTGACCAGACACCAAGCGGCAGGGGGAGACAATTGAGCTCATTAAATGGCTTAAGAGCCAATTAAATGATATTTTGAGGCTTCCTTCCAATTTTAGGTGCTCCCCCACAGGTTACCCGCTGCTCGGTGAACACGCCAGCTCACCCTGGTGTGAGTTGAGTCTGCTCTGATGTATCTGATAAGCTGACAGCGGCAGAAGTGGTGTAAAGGATGCCATGTTGCAGATGGTCAGTTTCAGAGTACAGAAATTGTTGGTTACTGCATTTGTAGGACATAGAGATTTCTTTAGCTTGCAAGTGTTGAGGCAACTGTACGTACAGTACCACCTCATTGGAACAACCTCTTTCACCACTGACAGATCGCTTCTGTCACCTCACCTGCAGCTGCCATCTATTGCCCAAGAAACTATCTCACCTTGCTCCTCTGATTCCTTCCACACTCAGCCCAAACACCAACATCACCAGGCACACCAGCAGCACCAACACCAACCTTCTCTGCCATCATCTGATGCTGCACAGGACACAGGGAATCAGCCCCTGACAACACTGCTGCCTGGGAGGCCAGCGATGGCATCACCATGGCCAGAATAACTTCACTTGATGCTGTAAACCCTGGGTGCCACATGATGCGCCAGGTTGATACCATCCCTTTAATGTCCAAGCCATTCCATGCACAATCACCACAATAGTGGGGGGGGGGGAACGTTATGTCTCAACATTCACTGGAACTCAGTAAGATTATTCTCGAGGTGCACACAGATCTGCCCAATAAGGTGAAGTGTTAAAAATATAGATTTCATTGTATGACAACACATTACCAGAAACTTCACATGGACATTGGCTAAACCTCTCAAGTGCCTACCCTTGTGTGTTGTTAGTTGGTATGTTTGCAGTAGGATGAGGGTGAATGTGAGGGGTGGCTAGTGAGATGGGGAAGTGATAATCTAGATAGAGAGGGATGGGTGGAGGTGCAAGGCAAGTTGGTGAGTAAGGATGTGCAGGAGTAGGGTATGGAAGGCAGAGTGATGGGGATGTGTTGAGTGGCACAGCATGGTGAGTTTGAGTGTGGCTTTGCAGTAACGTTTCATGATCCACTGAGATCATTGAAAGGTTGGCGTCACTGCAACCAGGGACTCCTCACGACATCCCTGCTTTTGCCATCCTGTGCAATGTGCAACCAGGCTGCGTTGGTGTCCTGGGGTGGTCTCCTCCGCCCTTGGAAAGGAAGAGAACCTCCCTGCGTGCTGTGACACCCTCCATAAGCATATGGAGGGAGTCATTGGAGAGCCTGGATGCAGCCGTGCACCTTTGTGCAGTGCTTGTCAGTGTTTGCAGCACCTCAATGCTGCAGAACACTGACAGAACAACTGTCAAAATCAATGTGGCCCTGGTCCCTTTAAGGAAACCGGCTGATGATGTGTCATCAAACCCGCTTCCTGTTAATTGGCTGGGAAGCCCGCAGGGCAGGCTTAACAAGGCCAATCAAGGGAAAATCCCTTTGACAGAGCGGCTGCAGCCGGGAGCAGGACCGGAACCCGGCAACCAGCTATCCAGACACCATCCCGACACCGCAGAGAAAATCCATCCCTTTATCTCCATTGCAGTACATATTTCTTAACCTGTTTGAATTCCTTTGGTTCCAATATTATGTTCATGTGCTTAAATGGCATAGACTGCTGTGACATTTTTCTAGAGAATGGGGCATAACGTTGTGATATTCACATCAAATTTACAAAACCACAAAAAACAGAACTGCCAAATTTCACTCAAGGATTTGGACTGACATAAAGCCCATTAGCTTCATTTTTAAAGTTGCACCCGACAACTGTCCAAAGCAGACGGCGCATAATAGTACCCATCAAAACCATTAATGAATTACGATACAAGGATGACTCGGTGAACTTGCTGTCAGGATGCACAGCCAGCTTACAGCCACTGCAGAAAATGAGCATCCCATTTTAATCTGAAACAGCATGAGGAAAATGGACCAGAGATTTTGCAGCAACTGCAACCTGGCCTGTACAAGTGAGCAGGTTATATATTATTCAAGATTCAGCTCCTGTATACCATCCAAAAACAAAAATGATCATAAATAACCAGGAGATTGCAATGTGCTTTATACAGAAACAAACTCAAGTGTGCATGCAAAGACATGTAGCAAATGCTAAACTGATTACCTGTAGTTGCTGGAGCTCCTGGATATTATTCTCACACGTATGTTGCATGTCTCTCATTTGGGCTTCATGCTTTATTTGCTGATTTTGCTTTTCCATCTTTTGTCTTTTCTCTTCTTGCAGACCAAACTATTTTTGAAAGCAACACCATATCACAAGTTAGAGAATGAGAAGGAGGTTATGTCAATATGATTCACAATATAGTCATTTTGAGCCACCTGTGCATGTAAAAGCGTAATGTCCAGGGAATGGAAGTAAATGTTGATTACCTAGTTTTTTCGGGGCACCTTCATTCTTTGAATAAAGGCATTCTCCAAACAATACAGGCCCTGCTGGGTTTCGTACATATCGGACTTAAAAAATCAAAAGATTACTATGGTGTGTGGAGAATGTAGAAGTTTGAGCAATTGCCCTTTCTAACCACGACAAGCATACCTGTCAGATTGCAAATTGAGTAATGTTTAGCCTAGTAGCAAAGTGATGGAAGGTGTCGTCGACAGTGCTATCAAGCGGCACTTACTCAGCAATAACCTGCTAACTGACGCCCAGTTTGGGTTCCGCCAGGGCCACTCAGCTCCTGACCTCATTACAGCCTTGGTCCAAACATGGACAAAAGAGCTGAACTCAAGAGGCGAGGTGAGAGTGACTGCCCTTGACATCAAGGCAGCATTTGATTGAGTGTGGCATCAAGGAGCCCTAGCAAAACTGAAGTAAATGGGAATCAAGGGGAAAGCTCTCCATTGGTTGGAATCATACCTAGCACAAAAGGAAGTTGGCTGTGGTTGTTGGAGGTGATTCATCTCAATCACATGACATCACTGCAGGAGTTCCTCAGGGCAGTGTCCTAGGCCCAACCATCTTCAGCTGTTTCATCAATTACCTTCCCTCCATCATAAGGTCAGAAGTGGGGATGTTCGCTGATGATTGCACACTGTTCAGCACCATTCGAGACTCGTCAGATACTGACGCAGTCCGTGTCCATATGCAGCAAGACCTGGACAACATTCAGACTTGGGCTGACAAGTGGCAAGTAACATTCACACCACACAAGTGCCAGGCAATGACCATCTCCCCTTGACATTCAATGGCATTACCATCGCTGAATCCCCCACTATCAACATCCTGGGGGTTACCATTGATCAGAAACTGAACTGGACCAGCCATATAAATACTGTGGCTACAAGAGCAGGCCAGAGGCTGGGAATTCTGCGGCGCGTGTCTCACCTCCTGACTCCCCAAAGCCTTTCCACCATCTACAAGGCACAAGTCAGGAGTGTGATGGAATACTCTCCACTTGCCTGGATGAGTGCAGCGCCAACAACACTCAAGAAGCTCGACACCATTCAGGATAAAGCAGCCCGCTTGATTGGCACTCCATCCACCACCTTCAACATTCACTCCCTCCACCACCGGCGCACTGTGGCTGCAGTGTGTACCATCTACAAGATGCATTGCAGCAACTCGCCAAAGCTCCTTCAACAGCACCTTCCAAACCCGTGACCTCTACCACTTAGAAGGACAAGGGCAGCAGACGCATGGGAACATCACCACCTACAAGTTCCCCTCCAAGCCACACACCATCCTGACTTGGACCTGTATCGCCGTTCCTTCACTGTCGCTGGGCCAAAATCCTGGAACTCCCTTCCTAACAGCATTGTGGGTGTACCTACACCATATGGACTGCAGCGGTTCAAGGCGGCGGCTCACCACCATCTTCTCAAGGGCAATTAGGGATGGGCACTAAATGCAGGCCAAGCCAGCGACACCCACATCCCATCAATGAATAAATTTTTTTTTTTTTTTTTCCAATTACCTTGCCACCTAAAACTGCATGAAAGCAATGGTGTATGGAGAAATAAAAAAGCTTGGTCAAAAGGCAGAAACTAATTTTCACCAAACTTGGATTTGCATTCAATAGGTTAAATACACAAGAACATAACTCATCTAAAAAATCCACTGGGGATAAAAAAAAATCCCCAGCTCGATATATTGGGCCAGATATTCTGACCCCTATGGGTCTGTACGAGGTGTGTACGCACCCCGTAGGGGCCTCACAAGTGCCGGTTTCAGGCATGCGAAGTGCATGCGCTAAAACCAGACACTTCCGATCTGTCAAGAATTCCTCCGCCTGCCCGGGAGAAGAGTCTACGCGGGCAGAGAGTTCCACTCTCTGCACAACTTCTGCCCACTGAAAACCTTTAAAAAAAACTTACGCCTGGCGTAAAGCCGGCTTTTTACCAGCATAAGAGTTTTAAAAAAAAACTAATTTTTTCCCCCAACTCATTTATAATTTCAAAATACTTTTTAAAAAAGTTTATTTTTAGCCCCGTAAAAAACTTTATTTTTTCAAAAAATTAAATTTGTTTAATATTTAATGTAATTAACTGATTTTAAATGTGTGATTAAAAAAAATTATTTAATGTTTAACTTTTTAAAAAAAAGTGTGATCCCCATTCATAATTTTGACAGATCTGCATGGAGAGACCTGTCAAAAGTGTGCTGGAGTATTCCCTTCTTTGATTGGTTCCCCATGGCCCACGTGATCCCAGGGACGTTTGCAAACCACCTGCGCCTCTGGGCCTCTGCGCATTTCGAAGAGGTGAGGCCCAGGATTGGAAGTCTCGGGACCTACGGAGCCAGCAGGTAAGTGCGTAGATATTTTCCCGATCGGAAGCATCCGCCCTTAGGAAGCCTCCGATTGGAAAATCCTAGCCTTTATTCAGATTACATTTATATTATGGACAGCCTTTTAAAGGATCAAAGAATATTGCTTGGTGTCAGACTTGGCTCAGTGGCATCAGTATGCATCATATCCAGAAGATCGTGGGTTCAAGATCCACTCCAGAGACTCAAGCAGATACTCTAGGCTGACACTTCAGTAAAGTACTGAGATAGTGTTACAGCAGTCTTGGATAAATGTTAAACCGAGGAATCATCTGATCACTCAGATGGAAATAAAAGATCCCATGACATTATTTGAAGAGGAGCAGGGGAGTTTGATTGGGTGTGCTGGCTGAAATTTATCCCTCAACCAACATCACCAAAAAAACACAGAATATTTGGTCATTTATCTCAGTGCTATTTGTGGGACCTTACACAAACTGTCTGCCACATTTTCCTACATAACAGTATGGGGAATGGTAGTATAGTGGTTATATTACTAGTAATCTAGAAGCCTGGAGATACGAGTTCAAATCCCACCACAGCAGCTGGGGAATTTAAATTCAGTTAAATTAATCTGGAATAAAAAGCTAGCATCAGTTGTAAAAACCCATCTGGTTCACTAATGTCCGTTAGGGAAGGAAATCTGCTGCCCTCACTCAGTCTGGCCTATATGCGACTCCAGACCCACAGCTATGTGCTTGACTCTTAACTGCCCTCGAAATGGCAAGCCACTCAGTTAAAGGCTATTCGTGATGGCCAATAAATGCTTTGCCAGCGATGCCCACATCCTGTGAATGAATAAAAAAAGTGACTGCACCTCAAAAGTACTTCATTGACTGAAGTGCTCCAGGTGGAAGGTGCTATATAAATGCAAGTTCTTTCAATATTTTAAAAATGTTTCAAGCATTCCCAAATGTAACTAATTGTGAGAAGTGTGGCAGAGTACTTCTTTAGGAGTTAAAATATTTAATACAATGATGAGTGCAACACGACCATGTAAAGATCTTATTGGTAATATTCATTATACGATTATTAATTAGGCAAATTACATATTTTCCCCAGAGCCCATTAACTGGGCAGTTGTGTGTAAATTGGACAAGTCCCAAATTTGAATTTTATGGTATTGATGCAAGAGGTAGCACCAGAATCTGATGCCATTTGAAGCACGAGACTGTCTGGAACCAGGGTAAGCACACACAAAGGTTCATTTTCACCACCACAGATGGGTCCCATTTTGCTCACAAACCATAACTGTCATTGTAAATGTGAAGTAGTTGTTTTGACAAAAGTCTGCAGTTCAGACTGGAAAGCTACCAGGAGTGAAGGATAAAGTGAGGAATGAGAAATTAGAATTACAAAAATTCCTTCAAATTCCCTCCAATCTAAAGCAATAAAAAGTAACCAGCAAGTTCACAGAGCAAACTAATAGGGGGTAATGTTAAACGCCCCCGGGCTCAGACACCGCCACCATGCCCCCCCCTCCCCCTACTCTGGTGTGCTCCGCGTCCGTCTGGAAGCCAAGCCTGTCAATCAGGGTGACTTCCAGGCTGGGAACCTGTCGGGCCAAAAGATGCACACAGTGGAGTTAAAATTCCACAACTTCCGGGTTTCCCGTCCAAAACTCTTGACCACATCACCACCACCACCCCCAACCGCCTATGTAACCTACCCATTATATCCAGGCCATTATTTCCGTAAATTAGAAATTTGAAAGGAATAAATCCGTTTTGTATATTTCTGAGCTTTGTGCTTTATTAAAAATCTTTTGTGCAACTATAATGATAGCCTGGTGGAAATCACTAAGCAGCAACTAAGTTTATTGAGCTTGGGTCACACAAACTACCTGTTTGATTTTATCTCTGTCTTCTGTGTGACTCCCCGTAGAGTTAATGCGCAAACTCTTCTTGTACATCACCATTCTAGTCTTCCCCTCGCTTCTTTGGATTTTGGGAAGTCTGTTCTTTTCCTGTTGCTGTCTGATCTTTAGCTGCTCAATCATTCGCTGATTGTAACGCTGCATCTGCTCCAACTCCTGTGGGGGTCAACCATGCAAAGTAAATAAAATGAGACAGTATGTACTTGAAATGCAATATTGCCAAACTCCACTGCAGAAAGCTGAATATACCATCGATTGTATAACTAAAGATGACCTAGGTTACCTCAATATTCTTGAATGAGCTTTCCTGTCCTGCATTACCTGCTGCATATTCTCCCGTTTCTCCTCTGGGTGCTATACCCATCCTAAGGCACTACTTAGTACCAATAGCTTTCCACCAACTCATCCGAGTGGCCCCTCTTCACCAGTCAATTTGAACACGGAGGGCCAGCAAATTTTTCAATCTAAAAGGGCATCATAGCCGAGATCAATCATGTCCTCACTGGATGTCCAAATGTGTACTTTCTAGCAGGCGTCATTATCTAGCTACATGGAGCTGGATAATTTTTTCCTCTTCCAGACCTCAGGACATTAAGGTCATTTGGAGCTCCTTGATTAGTTTATGCTGTGTCAGCAAATGTCTAAGATCTTTTAGTCTGTAAGGCTCAGGCAGAACATTTATCCATGCAACCAGGGAAGCTTTAGCAAGTTTAAAATGTACATTGTTGTGACACAGCAGGGGTTTCATCCAATCTGTGCTCCAGCAAGTTGGCCAGAATGCAGTGATGATGAAGGTTGTGGTTATGATTGTGTTCACTCATCTGTCCTCTAAGCCAGAGTCTGGGGCAGATAAATAAGTGGAAGGATACAACCAGTTCTTCCCATCATTTATCAAGTAAAAGCTCTTGTCCAATAATACAAGTTTTGTAGAAAGTGTACTAATTCATATATTTAAAGTCCATGTTTGATTTAAATTACATATTCTATCCTTATATTTAAAAATAAAATCCTATATAACAGCAAGAACAATCTATTCATTTCTAACATTGATTGTGTAGAATTTGGAAATGTAGAGGCATTTAAGTATTACCTTACTAAACAGTTATATAAAACAAAGGTCTCATCTAGTACTACAGAGAGATTATGTCTATTGAAAATGGATTGACGGACTCAACTCAACACTGCAACAGGATCATTTGTCAAAATAAGATAAAGCAATTCAAAAATGTAATGACTAAACCAATAGCTGTTCTCCCAAGTAATAGAAATGGGGTATTTTTAATGCTTCATTTCTTTTAATCTGTAGAAAGTGTTTTCTCACGGCACCTGGCAAAACTTTCTACAAATTTCTGCTGTTAAATATTATGGGAAATAATTACAGAAAAATTGCTACTTTGTGATCAGAGATCTCTGAACAAAATGATTCAGCTAGAATTCCTGTTTTCATGTAAAAATTCTGCCATAATTCACAGGTTAATTGTACTGTAAATATCCATTTCTACACAGCACACATGGAGCAAACAGGAATTTAAAATGCTAATTTGAGTTGACAGGATTTAAATGCATAGGCCTAGAAATTCAGTTGTTAGCGCCAGCCGCTAGCGCCTTAGGAGGAGAAGTGGGGTGCTAAGCGGCTAGCGCCCGGGCGCGGTGCGATCTGCGCCTCTCGCGAACTTCACTCAAGATTTAGCGGCGGTGCTAAACCGCAGCGCCCGCTCAGCTGCGCGCGCAGATCCTGATGTCATTTCATGGTGCAACGCCCTTGGTGCGCCCCGAACTGGAACTTCAGTGGCGCCGCCCTTCTGTGCGCCTGGCACCCCCAGCGACTGGTAAAGGGGAACGGTTCCCAGTCGCTGCAGGGCGCGGGGGGCGCTATTTAAAGGGGACTCCTCCTGCATTATAAGTGGCAGCCATTTTATGCCAATCCTTCTGTGTGACAGACGGATATTTGGAGAGAGACTAAGGCAGAGAGCTTTCTGCTTTGACTCAGCGCTTGCACAGGTACTTCTGGCTTCAGGCCAGAGCTTTGCACTTGGATTTCACTTTCAGTGCCATAGCCTTGAGTCGCCACATATAATGGGGGCTGCAATGGGTGGAAGCGTTGGCTTTCTGCATTGCATTTAAAGGGATCAGAGACGCCGTGAGAGAGTGCCAGTCATGGCCAGATGGAGAAGGGCCAACAGGCGTCGGCACAGGAGACCTTACCCACCCAGGCTATACCGCCAGCAGTTCTCATATCTGAACATGTCTGAGGAGCAGTGTGTTCGGAGGCTGCGATTCAGAAGGGAGGTGGTCACTGAGATCTGCCACCTGCTTCGCAGAGATCTGCAGCCACAGCTGAGGAGCAGGACGTCTCTGTCGGTGGCGGTGAAGGCGATGGTGGCTCTCAACTTCTATGCCACCGGCTCCTTCCAATCCGCTACTGGGGATATTGCCAACATCTCCCAGTTCGCGGTACATTGCTGCATCCGCCAGGTGAACAATGCCCTTTTCAGAAGGAGACGTCAGTACATCTCCTTCCCCATGACCCTGGACAAGCAGCAAGAGCGTGCAATGGGATTTGGAAGAATAGCAGGCTTCCCCATGGTCCAGGGCGTAGAACTGATGAACCAGCAATGGTCAGGCCTTGCTTCAGGGCTGCAGTGTGCAGGGCATGGCAGCCAAACAAGTCGACCCTCCCCCTTTAAGAGCTGACTGGCGCCAGCGTGTCTGCCTTCATTCAGAAACTCCCCGCACCTGCGCTGCGCCCGCCCTCGGTGTTAGCGCCTCGGCACGCCGGCTTAGCGCCTTATGATAGTCGTGCATCGCCTGCTTTAGCGCAGCAGCAACCTCTTGGGGCGATGCAACTGAATATTGGTGAAGGTGGCGCTAGGCGCTAAATTTAGCGAACGCCCGGCTGTAGCGCCCCAAACGTGGCTGTACTGAATTTCTAGGCCATAGTCTTTTCAACTCTGGCGCTGATTGAAGTATTTTCCCATCTATCTCAGCAGGTTTAGTTGAGAAAAAGGAAATGAGTCAGCTTCCACTGATCTAGTAGGACTGTGTCCTACCAAACAACTTTAAAATTCAAACAATGAACTGCCCAAATTGGAATTCATCGTATATTTACTTGCTCTATTATTAGCTTTGTTTCTTTTTAAAATACTGCAATTATTTAACTTGCATAAGAATAGCTGTGGAGTTCCTTTAGCACCGGTTCCTTTTTTGCAACGTTTAACATTATTGTTGATATTCAAAAAGTAAAGTGTAGAAGATACAAAACCCTTCCCTAAACTGGCTGAACATTAGTGAAATTCATTGATCCTCGAGATTAAAACTGCTCCATCTTTGTAGACAAACAAAAATTATCCAATCCTTATGGGTCATATTGATATTTTGGTTTTTCTACATTGAACCAGATTTTTTTTTTACCTTCTCATGCTTCTTCAGCAACTGATGCCTTTGCAGAAAGTATTGATCCTTCAACTGCTGCTTGAGGAACTGATGTTTCTCCTGAAGATGGTGCTCTTCCTGCTCCCAGATGGCAGCCTCCCTATCTGCAGTGACAGGTGGTGGTTCAGGAAGTGTTAGTTATACAATCTGAACTAAATGAGGGCAACCTGGTAGCATACATTTCTATCATACTGAGATCAGTAACCCGTTATATACTAGTTCTAAAGCAATGAAGATGGTATAAAAACATATATATATGCTGGTTTATTCCCCCCTTTGCCATTTTCTCCCCCTCTTCTAAGCATTGACTCAGTTCCACAGGCAGTGAAGGACTTCCAGTACACCTCTCAACTGGTTTTTATTCATGCGACAGCATGGACAACAAGCATGTTTTCTAAAATTTGTTTTAGGATGTGGGATGCACTGGCTAGGCGGCATTCATTGCTCATCCCTAGATGCTCTGGCTTGCTAATCCATTTTGGATGGCGTAATTAAAAGCCTCGATTTTAACCTGGGGATTGGGGGGGCGAAGGCAAGCGTGTGGCCAGTGAGGCAAACGGCAGGCTTGCCCAGACTCGCCAGTGATACTCGGGCTATTTTAACTCCTCACTAACATAGTGCGAACCTGACTCCCAGTGGGAATGTCACAGGAGTGGGGTGAGCACGACAGGAAGCTCCCTCCAGGGAGCCACAGGAATGTTCCTGGCAGTTTGATGAGTGGAGGGTAGGGGGCATGGACATGATCAGAATCAGGAAGGGAGAAAGCCCAAGGACATATTGTGGGGCCTGGAGGTGGCCCATAAGGAAACAGTCAAAATATAATTTTCTGACCCTGAAGCCTCATCATGCCAGCTTACCCTGGCGCAATTGGCATTTGCACAAGTCATGCAGACCAAGGTTAAAATAAAGTGGGGGTCTGAATAACGTCATCAGTACCTGACTTGTGCACGTCAATGAATCACTTGCCCGCCTGGGGCGAGAGCCTCGCACGCTGCCCAAAATGCAGCTGTTAAACGGGGTGTGGTGTGAGTGCAGCATGGCCTAGACGAGTACCATGCTACCATATTTTAAGACCGCGCACGTTCCATTCTCACAGGTGGAAGGGATTAAACTTGGGCCTATAATGTGGGACTGGAGTTGTGTGTAGGCCTGACTGAAGGGCAGTTTTGCTTCCCTGAAGTTTTTCCAATAATCCGGCAGTTTTCATGGTAATTTTTCTGGTGATAACCTAGATTTCTTGAATTCAATTTCACAATCATTGGTGGGATATGAATTCACAACCTCAGTTAGTTCTCCAGTACCATAAGTGTTGATAATCTATTTACCAGCAGGGGGCATCGCAGCCAAAACCTAAACACTGAAGCCAATTGTAGAGCCTCTGGTCTCACCCTGGCTCAGTTGAAATAGTGAGGCACCAGGGATTGAACTGGAGATGTTTCTGGTCTGTATGGCTTAACCACTCATTTGATAACTTAATTGGAGTCATTGGGGCAGCTGGAATTATATTTTTAATGTAAAGCCCTGTAGACTCAGTGGAATTTTAAATCATTCCAGCAATCCTAACTTTTGCATGTACATTTTGCCCAATGTGAAGATTTAAAATGTGTATATCTATATTTAGTAAATCTGAAGTAATTCATTCTCCAATGATACTACTTTCGTTAATGTACATTACAAACCAAGAAAAAGCAGTTCATTTATGCTACTACAGTACTATATATTTAACAAATCATGACTCCACAAAAGCCTCTTACCTCTCAGTAGCTGCTGTTTCTTTGTAAGACATACCCTTTCCTGGTCAGAAATTTCCTTCTTATTCTGTGCAATTATTTTTTTCAGTGCCATATCCAGCTCTTGGTGTTGTTTTGATTGAAACTCCTGCTCCTAGACAGTTACACAAATGTTTTAGTAGATTTAAATATGAGTTTCAGGCTACCACCTTAATGAG